>NC_047086.1:166920118-167607618 GCF_902459505.1 Geotrypetes seraphini | reverse complement strand
ACCTCCCGCGTTCTTTTTGTTATTTCCTGTATCATGTCTACACAGAATACTTTCCCTTTCCTTTTCCCAAGTTCACTTAACAACCACACCCATCATTTCCCTCACAACCACAAACAAAACATTGCAGAACATGAGAGGGGTTTTTTTTCTGATTATTTTATGTATGAAAAATATGTTTTTGCTTTATTTTTTATCTATACAGCATATGCATTTTACTCCACTTGCATTTGTATGTGTGTGTATATATACACACAGCAAGTTGGAAGCTATTGATCATATAGCTTTTGTGTCTCTGATCCTGTAGTATGTTATTGATTCTGTATCGTATGTATCTCTGAACCTGAAAACTCAGTGTATGTATCCTGGTAACCCGTTCTGGGCTCTTGGGAAGGATGGGCTATAAAACTAACTAACTAATATTTTATCTTGTGCACAGTATTTCTTCCCAACATAGAAACATGATGGCAGATAAAGGCCAAATGGCCCTAGTCTGCCCATCCACCGTAGCCATTATCTCTTTCTCTCTCCAAGAGATCCCACGTGCCTATCACAGGCCCTCTTGAATTCAGACACAAACTCTGTCTCCACTACCTCTTCTGGGAGACTGTTCCATGCATCTACCACCCTTTCTGTAAATAAAAGTATTTCCTTAGATTACTCCTGAACCTATCACTTCTAAACTTCATCCTATGCCCTCTCATTCCAGAGCTTCATTTCAAATGAAAGAGATTCAACTCATGCGCATTTACATCACGTAGGTATTTAAACGTCTCTATCATATCTCCCCTCTCCCATCTTTCCTCCAAAGTATACAAATTGAGATCTTTAAATCTGTCCCCATATGCCTCATGATGAAGACCACGCACCATTTTAGTAGCCTTCCTCTGGACTGACTCCATCCTTTTTTATATCTTTTTGAAGGTGCAGCCTCCAGAATTGCACACAATATTCTAAATGAGGTCTCACCACAGTTTTATACAGGGGCATCAATACCTCCTTTTTCCTACTGGCCATCTGTTACAGAGGTGGAGCGGTATTTAGAAAGGGGATGGGTACAGTGGTACAGTCAAAGCAGTTTACATAGTATATGCAGATATTGTACTTACTTTGTACCTGGGGCATGGAGGATTAAGTAACTGACAAACACTGCATATTCAAATCCTTAACCAGAGCCTTCAGATCTTTTCACAACTTGATCCCGAGATACATGAAAGCAAAGCTACCGGCCTAGTTACCCAAATGCGCACTAAGATCACAAGGAGAAAAATGCCTGACTGTCCTTCCTGGCCGCTCACTGCTATATGAAAAACCTCACAGATGCTCCCAGCCCTCCTACCGTGACTCTCTAATTAGCTGAAATCCAAAGTAATGTACTAAACATAGAAGTATCCTGTAACCAAAATCTCCAAATGTTGTACCAAATATGAGAGTGCCCAGTTTACATACTTATGCAAATATATATGCAACAATGTATATGAAAAATGAAACTGTATAGCTACTGTTATTCTTTTCCTTAACCTTGTTGCCTCTCCTACATATACATCTTACTAGGTTATAAATAGGAGTTATCTAAATAGTGCACAGGATTCCATCAAAATACTTCACTATTCACATACCACCACTGTAACATAGGAGCCTATGTAGGATTACCAGATTTTACTATTGTAAAATTTGGACACATGGCCCTGCCCCCAGCCCCGCCCTGTTCTACCCAGCCCTGCCCTGCTCCACCCAAGTCATGCCCCATTCTGCCCCAGCCCCACCCCCTCAACCTGTTCTCTTGTTGGGCAGTGTGATGCAATGACATCACACACAAGCACGCATGCACGTGATGTCAATGCATTGCATTCGCACATGTGCAGATGCCCTTCCAATGCGGTACCAAGCTGAAAGCTTTTCAAAACCCGGACAAAGTGAAAAGTCATCTGGATGCCTGGACATGTCCAGGTAAATCCAGATGTCTGGTAACCCTAAGCCTGTAACTTCCAACCTACTGTGTCTTTTCTCAAGTTTATTTAGGGCTTTTTATACCACCTATCTTATATTCTAAGTGGTGTACAATTTATAAAAAATGAGGATTATACAAATTAATGTTTACGAGACGTAACTAACGTATAAGAAACAGGAGGTAAGAGGGGAACTCCATTAAATGTATAGGATAGCGAGACAACTAAGGGTAACACAAAGGGAAGGGGAATCCTGTCTGAAATGAGATTTCAAAAGCATCAGTGAATAAAAAAGTTTTCAACTTTGATTTGAAGTGGTCTAGTTGGGGTTCTTCTCTTATATGGGTTGGAATAGAATTCCAGATTGAGGGGGCGGGGCAGTTACTGAAAAAATGGAGGATCAGATTGTATTATAATTTATGTGGCATAAGGAAGGTACTGTAAGTAGATGCTGGGCTTGCGACTGAAGTGGTCTGGAAGGTGTATATGGGATCGGTAGTCTGTCGATAAAATTGGGAGAGTTCATTGGTAAGGCCTTGAATGTGAGAAGTAGTATTTATATGTAATTCTGTATGAAATGGGGAGCCAGTGTGCTTTGATCAGTAGTAGTGTTACATAGTCGAATTTTCTTGATTTCATTATGAGTTTTATTGTAAACCATTCCAAGCTCTTCTGAAAAGACGGGCTACAAAACCAATAATTGTAAATATTATTCTTCCTCACAGAGGATCATTGTCTCACCAATCCGCAATGTACAGACCGGGAGAGAGAGTAGCAGTCACCTGAATTTTGGGAGGATCTCAACTTTTCCCTTCATTTGTCTGAAGATTGGTGTGATCATGATGCTCTGGGCAGAGGCAGGTCTAACTATTTATGTAATGTTTGTGAAACATAAGAATGTAAAATCTAGGCCTGAAATATACTGCTGCAGGTATGCAGCCTAAAAGGGATGCTCTTATGGAGCCCTTTCAAGTCTTGAGAAGATAAGAGGAGGTAGGAGATTCTGCTGGTGAGATCTTTATGGGCAGTATGGGGAAGGGAATGGTTAAATTCAAAAATTCAGATGCTCCTGCTTAAGTTACATCAGGGTCACACAAAAGAGGGTCAAAACAAATCCCACTTAAAGGAGGAATAAAAACCGACCACTACTAGGTGGGAAAAGAAGCCCAGGTCAGGATCAACATAAGAAGGTTTATTAGCACAATATAATCCAAATAACACAATATAATCCAAATAAAGCTTCCAATGCAGAAAAGGTTCCAATGCAGAAATTTGATATTGAATAACAAGGACCCAATGTGGTCTATGTTTCGGCAAACTGCCTTCTTCAGGAGTCCCAATAAGTCCACAAAATATAAACAAATATTGGAGACAACTTTTCTATTTTATAAACCCAGAGTTTTGACACTGGGTGAATCCTTTATTTTGAAATTTCCGGCGAAGTGCTGTGTTTCACTAAAGGGAAATAATTTTCTATTCTTTGAAACAAAGCAACTGTTGGAATTTATTGTGGCCAAAGAAGGGGGTGGAGTGGTGATAGGTCCAATAGTCCCTCCAGTAATTTAAGTCCAGGCTATTGGGGTTTTTGATCAATGTCTCCTGAGCTGTTTTTAAGATGAATGAAAAATTTCCTTGAAAATGTAATTCTAAAACTTGGATCTTTACTCATTGTAGTGGACTAAATAATTAATAATTATTTTCTTTCCAATCACTACTGATTTAAGTGGTGCTTGGTAATATAATTGTATGTTTTTTTAATTACATAGCTGTATTCAAGTTTTGATTTGCTTATTTATAATTTAAAAGTTGAATAAATAAAATAATAATAATAAAAAAAATATTGGAGACAACAAATAATAATGTAGATCAAGCCAACCTTCTGGTCTGCCCAACAAGATAAATTTGTGGAGGTGCATTTTTGATAGGATGTCTACGTCCGACTTTGGACATTTTTGCAAGGATGTCAACAAGTTGGGTTGGGAAAATTACCATTTTTGAAACAGTGAGACCATTTTTTTTAAGAAAAGAACTTGTCTAGACATTCTGACCCTTAGGACTTCTATCTTTTATGGCCATTTTCAAAAACCAAAAAAATCCAAACCAAAACCACTTGAATGTGGGAGGGGGTCAGCATTTTAATGAACTGGCCACACAGACAAGCCAACAAAGCAGTGGAGCACTTTAGGGGGCACTGCTGTGAACTTCACATAAAGGATGCGAGCTACATTTTTTTACCATAACCCTCTTAAAGTGTATGGTAATCCCTCCTAAACTCTCCCCCCCCCCCCCCCCCACCATTTACTATACCTACCTGTCTACCACCCCAATAGCCCTTATGGCTGCAGGTGTCACCTATATGGTAGTACAGTAGGTTTTGGTGGCTTCACACTTTCCACCATAAATGTAGAGGTAGGGAGGGATATGGGCCTGGATCCCCATCTCTATAGTTCAATGTACTGACCGCTAGGCTACTCCAGGAGCCTGCTTGCTGCTCTATTAGAATTTCCCATAATACAGGTATGTGCAGCTGTCATAGAAGCTGATATGTACTGCTTCTTTCACATCTTTGGGGGGTGGGAGAGGGTCAGTGACCACTAGGGGAGTGTGTGGAGGCGGGCATGTCTTCATGTATCCAGTGATCATCTGGTTCAGTTTGGATATCTTTTGGCCCTTTTGTGCTTTTAAAACAGGTCTAACTCTGAACATCTAAATGTTGATCTGGACATCTAAAAAAAAGATTTCATTATCCTTACAAGACATCCAAGTCCTAAGGCTGCCCTAATCCCACCCAAGACGCTCCTCTAACATGGCCCCTTAAGATTTAGACATAATGGAGGGGAAATGACTTGTAAGATGTCTTAAAAAGTCTGTTTCGAAAATTGGCACTTGGATGTTTTGGCGATTAAAACATCTTAGTGCCACTTTATGCCCAGTACTGGTCTTATTCCCCAACTACTGGAGAGCTGTCATCGATACCCACCCTATCCCATTCATATCTGTCCAGCCTTAATTGGAGCACAGATCATAGAAGTGTCTGCCCAGCACTGGCCTTATTTCCCTGCATTGTTGAATTCCATTATAGCTTTGTTTTCACGATCTCCCAAGGGAGATCATTCCAGGCATCTACCATCCTTTCTATGAAGAGTTTTCCTGAGTCTACCATCCTACAACCCTAATACGTGTCATCTAATTCTACTGCTTCCCCATCTCTGAAACAAGATTTGTTTAATATAATTAGTTCCTTTTAAATATTTAAATGTCTGTATCATATCTCCCCTAACCCTCCTTTTTTCTATGGTATACATATTCACGCCATCAAGTCTCTTCTCCTACATCTTGTGGCACAAACCCCATACCATTTTTGTGACTTTTTCTCTGAACCCATTTCAAATCTTTTTTTCCATCCTTGGAGAGAGATGGCCGCCAAAACTGAACACAATATTTCAAGTGTTGTTGCCTTTTTGGCAGATGCCAGCTGGCAAATTATAAACTTGTTTGATGAACATGGAGACCCCCACTGTTCGACAACAAATTTGTTTATCCCATTAACTGTAATAAATCCAAATTAAACAAATAATACACTCCAAACATGAACCAAAGAGGTGATAAAATGGAACACAAACATAACGGATAACGATGCCATGCACATCCCTAGAATTTATTTAGATAAGTTGGTCTGCCTAAACCCTGTTGGGAAGATCATAGGCAGAGATATACCATTATTCAAAAAAATAAACAAACATGTGAAGTAAGCAGGGCAATGCGTTGAAGTTATAAAGCCCCAAATCAACAAGGTAGTGAGTATGCATGCCAAAAGTCAAGAAGATGCGCAGAGAGGATAAATAATGAAGTTGCTGAAACAATTGGAAAGAATAAAATGAAATCAAGAAAGAGTGCGACAGAAGATTATCTTGGAAAATGTAAGATAATCAGAATAGCCTTACTGGGTCGGCCTAGTGGTCCATGTAGCCCAATAGCCCATCTTCACAGTGGCCAATCCATGCTACCAACCCAGGGCAAGCAGTGGCTTCTTCCATGTCTTTCTCAATAACAGCCTTTCCTCCAGGAAATTGTCCAAGCTCAGGGTCAAATTCTATACAATTTGAGTGCCAAATAAATGAGTGCTGAGTGCTAATCTATAAGCGACACTCCAAATTGGCCACCATTTATAGAATAGCACATAGACCCAGATTCTATAAACGGTGCCTAAAAGCAGGCACTTAGATCAGTGTGCCTACCCAATCTAGGCACCTAACTTTATTTAAAAAGCTTAATCAGTGCTGATAACAAGCAATTAGCAACTCATAATTGGCAAAAATAAATATTAATTAGATGGTAGGCACCTAACTCGGTAGGTGCCTAGTCTGAGGCATCTACCAGAAAGCAGGCATGATTAGGGGTAAATTGTGGACATGTTTGGTATGGTAGGTACCTATAGTGGACTTCAACATTGATATTTAGGCCAAGAAAACCCTGGCATACATCGGGAGCGCCTAAGTTAAGGACACCCACTGGCACCCAAGTCCACTTTAAGCACCACTAAGTGCGATTCTATAAACAGCACTTAAGATTGACAGGGGCAGACTAGATGGGCCATTTGGCCTTCATCTGCCGTCATATTTCTATATAGTAAGCACTGAGTTCCATGGTGCCAATTAATTTAGGTGCCGTTTATAGAATCGGGGTCTCGGTGCCAGCATCTTTGTGCCTAAATTAGGCACATCTACTGTGAATTCTAAACTGCTATGCACATCTTTGGTGAACACCCTTGATCCACCCATGCTCCTCCCATGGCCATGCTCCCTTTTCAAGTTGCAGGGTAAGATACATGTGCGTGCTACTTTATAGAGTTTAGCAAGATGCTTGTGCATATCCACTAATAATTGACTGTTAGTACCCAGTTATTGGTGCTAATTGGTGTGAGTAGTGGGCTAGTGGTAGAGCTGCTGCCTCAACACCCTGAGGTCATGGGATCAATCCCAGCACTGCTCCATGTGACCCTGGACAAGTCACTTAATCCTCCATTGCCCCAAGTAAAGTACCTGTATACGTGATACCTTGGAATCGGAACTTAATCCATTCCAGAACCCCGTTCGAGTTCCAAAACGTTCCAGTTCCAAGACAATTTTTTCCATTGAAAATAATAGAAACTGGATTAATCCGTTCCTTGGTCCCACAAACTCAGATTTTCAAATAATTTTAACATTAAATACACTGGATTTTTTTTTTTGTAATTCAGAACACTCTCAAACACAATATACTACAGTAAAAGAAAGGTAAAGTGAACCTTGATAACAAATGATGAGTCCAAAGCTCTAGCCACTATCCAGCATCTTTCACTTATAAACTTCCCACCCTCTAACTTGTTTCCTGCGACATGCCCCTCAACTCGCCTCCTCCTGCGTATGCACGCACCTGACGCAACTTCTTCCCTTTGTTAGTGGCCGCCCCCTCTGACGCATTTTCTGTTTTCGGCAGAGGTGAACGCGGCTGAGGAAGAAGTTGTGTCAGAGGAGGCAGAGCTCCATTGGTGGCTGATTTCAGACAAAAGCATAAAGGTAGGACGGAAGAAGGAGTTTGAGTGAGCGGTACCATATTGTGGAAGTGGGGGAAGATAACACTGGGCCGGGGAGGGTGGAAGAGATGGCAGGGATCACAGGGGGGGGGGGAACAGGACTGGTCCTCGAATGTGTGTGAAGAGGGGTGCTTGGCGTGAGACTTGGTATCTCTGTTAAAGTTTCTGTTAGGACATTGAATTAGTGCCCCTATTCCAAAGGCCACACAGGGTGTATTCTAAACTTGGTCAAGAATGCAAAGATGTTAGCACGTTAAATTTTCCATCTTTTTTTCCTCATTGTCCGGAGCATACGTTCGGATTCCAAAGCAGTGTTCGGATTCCAGGGCAAAAATTGCTTTAAAAATTAGTTCTGATTCCAAGTTTTTTGAGTTCTGGGGTGTTCGGATTCCGAGGTACCACTGTATATGTAAACTACTTTGAATATGTAACCACAGAAAGGCAGTACCCTTTCCTTTTCCCCTAACTTTCTCATTACTCAAACTGTGTGCACAAATCGGGCATGCGTCCAAATATATGTGTGCCATTTTGAGGACCGTTATATAGAATCTGGGGGTCAAAGGGGCCTTTTTTACTGAAGTTATCATATGAATTAGTGTGTACTATCACACAGCTACAATAAATGTTATTAACATATGCTAATTTGTGTGTTGGGTTAGGACGTAGAAACTGGGTGGATTACAGATGAAGAATGGGTCTGAAATGCACATCACATTTAGCAGACAGTACTTACTGTGCACTGTCACGTATGCAGTTTGCATGAGTGCACTTACCACAATCTCAAGAGGAGGTGTTTAGTGCATGTGCATTAACTGCACACAGTCTTAGCACATGGTAAAGAACATTTCATTGGACCTGCAGGACACGCCTTCAACAACTACTGTAATTATCACACTTTAAAATTTTTGTTCATAAAGAGTGATAAGTGCAAAGCTTACTACACTTTAGTAAAAGGGCCACAAAGTGATTTTACAAACAAAATTGTTCAACTGGAGGCTACTGTTATAGAGACAACCTTGAATATGATTGAGATTTGCTGTAATATATTCAGATATGAAAATACCTAGGTGTGGAGGGGCACTGTCGATATTGTCTGTCAGAGAGATGGTTTCTGGGTCAGCCACGTGCAGCGTGCAAGAGCCGCTGCACGCATCCCTGCAAACAAGTGCTGTTGAAGGCAGGAAGGGGCAGCCCAGCTGGAAGGAAGACCCTGGAGGTTACTGGGATCCCCAGCTGACCAGGAAGGCTTCCCTCTGATGTCAGCTCTGACATCGAAGGGAAGCCTTCCAGGTTGGCTTCGGCGGAAGGAGTCCTGTTTATAAATAGAATCCCTGGTATTGGTGAATGTATTGGTTGAGAGGGTGTGTGTGTGGGACTGTTTGACCAGCGAGAGTCTGCGTACGTCTGGTAGCGTTATAGAAATAATTAATAGCTGTAGTAGATAGAGAGGGAGGGGGGCTGCTGGACTTTGTGAAGGAGGGGCTGCTGCACCCATGATTGCGAGAGGGGCTGCTGCATGCGTGATCGTAGGGGTGGGGGTGGGGGCTGCTGACCCGGATGGGTGGAAAGAGAGGCAACTCGCTACAGATCCTTTACTACGTGGACAAGGCCATTCATCGCACCACGGGGTGGTGAATGGCCTTGTCCTCATACCCACGGCAACCAGTTGATTTTTCCTCCATTCTGGTGGGTTACCCACGGCTACCAGTCATCGTGTCATTCTCATTTGTGTCAAACTCATTTGTGCACTAAGTTCTTGATTGATCTATGTTCCAACATATCGTGATGGAAGGCTGCTAGCCGGGAGGGGTGGGGAGGGAGATGACTCACAGCAGATCCTTTACTGTGGGGACAAGGCCATTTACCACTCTGTGGGGCAGTGAAAAGCTTTGTTCCCATACCTGCGACAAACAGCCAATTTTTTCCCTGTTCCTGCGGGTTAGCTGTGGCTAGCCATGGGAAACAGTTCCCCTGTCATTCTCTACTACTGCTCTATCATATCAACAGCTAAATCCTTAAGTCTCAATACACATTATGTAGCCTTTCTCTGTATTGCCTTCAATCTGAACCTCCCAAATGATGAAGGAGTATAAATGTAGGAGCTCAGCATTTTTATGCCCTCATAAGATAAAAATATTTGACTAACTATGAAAATGTTTAGGCAGTACAAGCAAAAATAACAGAATACAAAGAACAAACTTGATGGTCTCTGCTGGTACCTCAGGTTCCTCATTCATAGATGCAAATCTAAAGTTTGTGGGCTAGTCACAGATAAGGTTTTTTTCCCTCTTTCTGTGTTGTAAGGTTTTGTCAAGAAACCACAGAATATGTTGTAAAACATTCTGGCAAATGCAGCCACTTCCCTAATTCCACCATGAATTTGAGCTGCATACATTGGACCTCTGAACTTAAGTATGCAAATAGCATAGAAACATGATGGCAGATAAAGGCCAAATGGCTCATCCAGTCTGCCCATTTGCAGTAACCATTATCTGCTATACACCTGGAAGTTCGATGTGGCTAATTGAATTATCTAGAGCAGGGGTGTCCAAGCTTTGGCTTCCCTGGGCCGCATTGGCCGAAAAAGATGTTTCTGGGGCTGCACAAATGCGCAAACGCTGCAGCAAGACAGAGGAGGGAGCCGGCAAGATGGTAAACACCTGGGGGCAGCAGAGGAAAACACTGCATCGCCCTTGACCAGGGCCACACAAAATACTTCACTGGGCCGCATGCGGCCCTCGGGCCACAGGTTAGACACCCCTGATTTAGAGGCTGGACATAACCAGCTCCCTCTTGACTCCTTCTGTGCCAGTGAGACTGTCAGCTCTAAATGTCACCTTTCTATTTCCTCTAGGTCTAGCTGTCCATGAAGAGAGACAGCTGCCTGTGTTTCTTAGCAGCTCAAGCCCTCTGGGCTCCCATAGCTTATTGGGCCAAGAACTGGTGGATGCCCCTAGACCATTAACAGGGTCTTTTGTAGTGCTCTCCAAATTACAAAATGGGAACACTCAGTGGCATAGCCAGGGTGAGAGGTGCCTGGGGTGGTGGCGCCCTTCCCCTGCCCTCATCTCCACCCCCCCTCCTTCCCTGCCTGCCACGCACCTCCCCCTCCCTTCCCTTGCACTTCTAGTTGAAATTAATGCTTGTGGCAGTCGACAACGTGCTCCTCGTGACCCCGTTGGCTCTCCCTCTTGACATCACCTCCTATGCGTGGCACCCAGAAGTGACGTCAGCAGGAGAGCCGACGGGGTCACGAGGAGCATGTTGTCGACTGCTACGAGCAACAACTTCAACTAGAGATATGGGGCAGTGGAACACGCGGGGAGAAATAGAAAGAGGTGGGGGGTGGCAGAAAGCAGGAGTGGTTCCAGCGCCCCCACCAACATGGCGCCCAGGGCAAACCTCCCTTCTCGCCCCTCCCCCTTTAACTACACCATTGGGAACACCATTAGCAGTGATAGACACATTGGCTCATCCTCCATTACAACACATTTATTTATTTTATTTACTTATTTATGAAGCTTCTAGCCTGCTTAAATCCTAAGCAGGTTACAAAATCATAGACATGCAGCAGGAGGTGAAATTTACAGAGTATTTTCTAAAGAAGTGAAATGAAAGCAAACCAGAAGCGAAAATGAATCCTTATTGGTGGCCTTGGTACTTGGGGATCTCTAGCATTAAACCACTTAATACCACTGTGTTAAGATTTCAGGTGTGTGCTGTACCTAGAGTTTCCCAGGTGTGTCAGGAGGTGTCCTTGGCCAGGAGCTCCCCATCACAGTATTCAAAAGTACCAGCCAAGAGCAGAGGCTTCAAAAATGTCCCCACTCCAAATATACAGTATAGAAACATTTTAGAGCTTGCTACATTTATTATGCAAAGACTTTTCATAGTATTTCCTAAGATTTGTTTCCTGAATCATAAGAACATTAGCTTTTATGTCTTTCACTTCCTTAAAGTGGAGATGTGGAGGAAATGTCTATTTGAAGGAGAAATCAGTCTTCTAATGTTAAAAGTGAGTATTTTTACCTCAATAGCAACAAATAGTAGATTACTCCTCTTTTTGTGACTGGGTGGTGATGGGTTCTATGTACACTACTAAACAGAGCACTAAGAGTTTGTGACCCAGACAGTCTTCAGAAAGAAAAGGACACCTTCCAGGGCACGTTTCTTGCTAATACAAGTTAGCTACAACAGAAGGATTACTTTTCAAGCCCTAAAACTTCTGGCTAACCCAATCCATGAAATCAACAATCGCCAACAGCCATTACAGGTCAACGCTGCAACAGGACAAAAAAGTCCAAGGAGTGACAGATCACATAGGAAAACTGTTAAAGAAGAATAACATCAAAACAGCCTACAGTACACCATAGAGACTAGTATCTACACCTGCACATGTGAAAGACTGGCTACCTCTGCTCCAAACCTCTGCAGTGTAGAAATCCCACGCAGTTGTGGCCAACTGTACATTGGCAAACCAGACACACTATAGAGCAAAAGCTGCAAGAGCACAAGAGACACCATAAGCTATGTAAAATGGAAAAATCAATTGTAGCATTTCATGCCAAGGCAACTGGTCATATGATTAAATTTAAGAACACAAAAATCTTGTAGAAAGAAAACCATTGGTGGCTGAGAAGAATCAAAGAGGCAATAGGAATAGCAAGACACCCCAATAATGTCAATGGAGATAAAGGGTTCTCCATAAACAAAGCATGGCAACCGCTCATCCAAAAGAAATTTAGCACAAAAAGAATGGGGGGAGCCCACACCATCTTCCTCCCTTTCAAAGTTTTAGAATATGACCTCATAAAATCCTCTCCCCCCCTCCCTCCCCCCGAATCAGAACTGTCCCAATTAATTTTCTAGTCTTTTTCCCATCAGAAATTAAAGTTGTGACCAATGGACTTTCCCACCAAAATTAAAATTTGTGACCAACGGACTTTCCTGCCTCAATTACCTCAAGCCCCAGCCAATCGGATTTGAGGACCCACTATATATAAAGACAAATAGTAGATTATTCACAGCATGTCCTGAAGAAATCCACAGCATGATGGCTGAAATGTCAGTTCTACCTACCCAGATGTGGCGAGAGCCTGAGAACTGGAACAATCCTGACACCAGATGCAGAAGCCGAAGAGAGCATTTAGGCATGCTGGTATTTTAAAATATTGTTATTTCACTTTTTGTTTCCTCTTGGTTGAAATACCGTTGTTGCGGGAATCTGCCACAGTATGACTGCTAAGTTTACAAGATGCTTTCTGCTGAATTCTGTTTATCTGTTCTTTTTATTTTTGTATTTTATGAACCTTGACTATTTTTGTTTGGATGGGCTAAATACTAGAACAAATAAATTTATAATTAGTCTAATAAAAGATCTGTTTATGGATAGACAAATAATTAGATATAAATCCTTATTATACCTTAATGTTGACAAGTAATAGGAGTGTGAATGAATTTTGGATTGAATGTCTCTCTTTCTGGATGTGGTTAGCTCTTTCAGTTACTTTAATGGAGTTCCTTGACTTCTTTTAAACTTGTTTTTATGGAAACTTTAAACTGCCCTGATACGATAAGGCTGGGCAGTAGAACATAAGAATTGCTGCTGCTAAGTCAGACCAGTGGTCCATCGTGCCCAGCAGTCTGCTCCCACGGAGGCCCTTAAGTCAAAGACCAGTGCCCTGAGTCTAGCTTTACCTGCTTACATTCTGGTTCAGCAGGAGCTTGTCTAACTTTGTCTTGAATCACTGGATAGTGTTTTCCCCTATAACAGCCTCCGGAAGAGCATTCTAGTTTTCTACCACTCCTGATATTCAGCTGGCATTGACCAGTGTTTTGCTGACCACTGGTTAAGTACAATATTCATCACTTAAGTGACTGTGATTTAGTATTGACTTTTATGTGGTCCTATTTATGCAGTTAAGTGCTGATTTTGGTACTTAACCAAGTGCTGACTCTACCCCTAGAATGCTCCCAAAATAGATGATTTTCAGTTCATTTATATTGAGCAGTACTAACCAGTTAAGTGTTGTAGAAAATTAATGGTTGTGCCCAATCAGGCAATGTAACCTTTTAAGAGCTGTTTCTGGTCAGTTAAATCACTTTCAATATTGACCCCTGTGTTACCAGATCTATTGTGCAGCATATACACATAAGATTACCAGATTTCCTCTTTAAAAAAAGAGGACACATGGCCCCCATCCCATTCTGCCCCAGCCCTGCCCTGTTCCACTCCAGACCCATCCCCAGACCAAACTTGTGTCTCCTTCCCCAAGCTTGGGACCGCATCCAGAGGGCCACTGCGCATTCGTGGACTTCGACGCGATGACATCGCATGCATGCGTTCGCGTGCGTGACATTTTGATGTCCGCACATGAGCAGAAGCCCTCCAGAGGCCGCCCTGCGATTGAGGTCCTCCAAACCCCAGAAAACCGAAGGGTTTCGGAAATCCCTCCAGACACCCAATCCTTTAAAAAGAGGACATGTCTGGGATTTCCCAGCTATCTGGTAATCCTATGTTCACATTCTGGTAGTCAATATTCTATTAAGAACATAAGAATTGCTGCTGCTGGGTCAGACCAGCGGTCCATCGCGCCCAGCAGTCCATTTACGCAGCGGCCCCCAGGTCAAAGACCTGTGCCCTAACCGAGACCAGCCCTACCTGCGTTCGTTCTGGTTCAGCAAGAACTTGTCCAACCTTGTCTTGAATCCCTGGAAGGTGTTTTCCTCTATGACAGACTCTGGAAGACTGTTCCAGTTTTCTACCACTCTCTGGGTGAAGAAGAACTTCCTTACGTTCGTATGGAAACTATACCCTTTTAACTTTAGAGAGTGCCCTCTCGTCCTCTCTACCTTGGAGAGGGTAAACAACCTGTCTTTATCTACTGAATCTAATCCCTTCATTATCTTGAATGTTTCGATCATGTCCCCTCTCAGTCTTGAATCCCTGAAGGGTGTTTTCCCCTATGACAGACTCCGGAACAGCATTCCAGTTTTCTACCACTCTCTGGGTGAAGAAGAACTTCCTTACATTTGTACGGAATCTATCCCCTTTTAACTTTAGAGAGTGCCCTCTCGTCCTCTCTACCTTGGAGAGGGTGAACAACCTGTCTTTATCTACTGAATCTAATCCCTTCATTATCTTGAATGTTTCAATCATGTCCCCTCTGTCTCCTCTTTTCAAGGGAGAATAGGCCCAGATTCTCTAATCTCTCACAGTACGGCAACTCTTCCAACCCCTTAACCATTTTAGTTGCTCTTCTCTGGACCCTTTCGAGTAGTGCCATGTCCTTCATGTATGGCGACCAGTGCTGGCCTGCTGCTGACTAAAATATACCCAAATATTTAATGTTATGCCATGTCAGGTCAACAATATTGAAGATCAGGTCAAATTTAGGAACAGCCTTAACTGCAATCCAGCTTGTTCTGATAGTTATGTGGGCACTGTAGGAGCCAACTTTTCAGAATTACTTGGGCTGCTAAACCGAATGGAAATGATTTCTCCCTGGACACAGTTTGCTCAATAATGGGGGGTGCTCAAACACCCACAGCATCCACAGAGCTGGCTCCTATGGTGGGTACTGACATTGAATATAGCTGGTGCTCATGCAACTCCTGGCTCTGCCTCGACTCCACCTCCAGGGTGCCCCACTGCTAACTGGTTTGTGTTTGAGAAGTCGGAGCCAATATTCAATAGCAGTGCTGAATTTTGGAGGCTGGCCAACTCAGCATGATTTGAGTGCGCCAGATCCTCTCCTGTCTTCTTAAACAATTTTGTAATTCAAAGCTAGGATTTTTTTTCTTCTTCACTGAAAATGTGATTGCCAATGTCAGGCTAAGTGAAAAATAAACAAATGAAGACCTACAAACCGTGCAGCATATAACTTAGTATGGTATCTGCAAAAGTATTTGATTCTTGGTTTTAAGAACTATATAGGATGAATTGTTAATTTAAAAATAGTCATGTGGTTGCTATATGGGTTCAAATAGATACCCTTCAGGTTGACAAACAAGTTGTAGATAATACCTATACTGTGCTAAATATATATGTCTATAAACCCTATTTTGCAAAAACAAAAACAAAAAATAAACCCCCAAACAAAAAAAAACATTAAGTTAGGAATTGGAACATCCAGGTTAGAATGTTCACAATTCTCCATATCTTTTTGCAAAAGGATCTGCTGAACAACGGAGCCGTTTATAAAATGCATATAAGATCTCTAGCAAATTATCTGTAGTTCAACTTTATTTCTACACTAAGGGGGGTAGTTATCAAGTTGCCTTTAACCCACGTTACTTGCTCCTTAACACATGTTAAAGGGCTGTAACATTGGTTGTGGTATCCTAACGCAGCAAAATTTAGGTCACCCTGTATTGCATAGTAATGAGAAGCAAACATCCAAATGCATGTAAAGCAGTTCATTACTAAGTAAATACTACAATGCAGCTTGCAGTTTTATGGCTGGGTGGGGTTATTTAACACCCGGAAGTATCGAGCCACCTAGCTGTGGCCCAATGCTCACGTACCACATATTAAAGGGACTGACATCTCTCGGCAATAATGGTGGTCAGAACGCCCCCACCCATAATTCTTAATGTCTTAATTCTAACAATCCCCCATCAATTTCCCCCCTTGTGCTTCCTTAATCAGATCCCCTACCTAAAAAACCCCTCGAAATGATAACCTCCTATACAGAAATATCCCTTCCCTCAAATTAAGACACCCTTCAATGCATGAACCCTTTCCCCTGGCACTGCACCCTCCTGAAGGCCCCACCCCCAAGCCAGGCTTATCGTAGTCATAACCCCTATTGTCTAGTGGCCTCATGCCCTTATGAATACCTTCATCCATGATGGTGCTGATGACCCTTAACTGTGGTCTCACAGTACTAGGGTTGTGTTTCCATAGAAGGGCATCTACTGAATTAACTTTCACACTTTAAAGAATTGTTTTTAAAAAGTCAGAGGGTGATAGACTGTGCCAATTAAAACTCTACAGGAAAGGGAGGGGGGGGTCACATATGGAGTCACAGGTACAACTCTGGCCACCTTTCTTGGCAGACTGGATGGACCATGATAGTCCCTATATGCTGTCATTTACTAGTCTGCATAATTTGCTACATCTTAGTATTTTCTAAAGCAAATGAACTCTGCTGTGGTCTGCTAAACAAGCTATTGGCTCACGCTTACTGACAGGTCAGGTGTGAGGGGATGGCACTGGGGCACCATGTCACAGGGAGTTCCAAACTTGCTCTGAACTGAAGGATTCACAACCTGACAGTGGGATTTAGGGTGCTCCTCCAAGTTTCTGCCCTGGACCTACTTATTGATAATAATTAACAGAACAAATCAGTGGAAGCATATTCACATTAGAAACTGATTACAATTTAGAAACTCGATATTTTCACATTTTAAAAGTTAGCCAAATCACCCAGAGAATGGACATGCAACATGCATTTAAATATGGTGTACTTGAGTTTAAAATTTAAGTAACTCATTTTTCTTTTTATTGATTCAATTTTTATTGATTCAGTTCAATGTAGTTACATATTACTGACTTTATATTCTTGATTTAAACATGCTGAATACGGATATGTATCTTTAACTTAAATTTTACTTTCTGTACAAGTTTATACTTGATAAATAATTATAAAATGATAAATAAATAATAATAAAAAAAAACCAAAACATGCATTTAGGGCTCACTCTTTTGTTCCTTGAGATTGTTTGAGGATGCCCACATTTGGAACGGCTTTTTTCATGAGAAATAAAACCATGATTTTTATTTATTCTTTTGTCAGTCTGTATATATCTGGGCTTTTGAGTTTCAACTGTTCATGTTTCTAAACTCTACCTTCCAGTTGCTAGATTTCCTGAACCACTTCCTTCCATTTTAAGAAATGCACATTTTTGACAGTCAGAAGGGAGGTGGCTGGCACCTCAGACACTCACAAAAGGACATTAAAATCTGGTAAGATTTGAACAGAAATAGAATATCAGGAAGTTAGACTATGGACCCATAACTGAAATATTACAAAAATAAATATACCCTCTTTTCCATTCTGATAGACCAAACTGTGATTGTTTCCCAGGAGCCAAGCAGTCACATTGGAACTTCTTAGTAATGCTGCACTAAGTGACAGGTGGACACAACATCATTAAATCTAGGATATAAGACATATTATAAATATGCCAAGCAGTGGTAGGATAATAGACCATGGATTTAAGAATAAATGTACTGGTAATGACACAGTGGGAAGTTTATTCACTCAAGATTCTGGTACACTATTGCAGTACTTAATTTTGACACATGAATGTAAAATAAATGCTGTGTTTTACTAAATCACGGAAGAGCTTCTTAGCACAGGCCGGTGAGGTAAATGCTCCAAGGAAGAAAGTCGTGAGGAAAAGATGTCAATCACTCAGCAGCAGACTACCCAAAATGTTCTTTATTAAATAGCAGAACCATACAGACTTGTAGACTGAACATTGACAGTGTTTCAGCAGTTGCGCCTTTGTCAAGAGTCTAATAAATCATAAAATACGAGTCATACAGGAAATAAGTACACATAAAAAAAGATTAAAACAAATATAAGAACATAAGAATAGCCTTACTGGGTCAGACCAATGGTCCATTAGTCCCAGAAGCCCGTTCTCACGATGGTTAATCCAAGTCACTAATACCTAGTCAAAACCCAAAGAGTAGCAATATTCCATGCTACTGATCCAGGGCAAGCTAAAGATAAGTTTGCCATTTCAGACCTATAACACAATGTTTATTATTTTGAAAAAGCAGTAGCTTGGAGCACTGAAGCAAATATTTATAACAGCGATAAGCCTTACAACTAGTTTTGTGAAATATGCGATGATTGGGCGGTGAGGTGGTAGTGTTGGGGTTTCCCTGTTATCACCTCCATTTCTCTGAGCATATCATTCCATTAACAGTTGTATATACTCACAAGTATTGGATTATTCACAATTGAGTGATTATTTCATGTATTTTTTGCCATTCACTTTAATCACTCTACTCTTGACTTTTTAGAGAGATTTTTGCCCCATTGTTGTTTGTTTGACTGATCCAGGGCAAGCAGAGGCTTCCCCCATGTCTTTCTTAATAACAGACTATGGACTTTTCCTCCAGGAAATTGTTAAAATCTTTCTTAAAACCAGCTACACTATTTACTCATACCACAATTTTTGGCAATGTGTTCCAGAGCTTAACTATTCTCTGAGTAAAATAAAATTTCCTCCTATTGGTTTTAAAAGTATTACCCTGTAACTTCATCGAGTATCCCCTAGTGTAATTTTTGACAGTGAAAAATCGATCTACTCCCGTTCTATTCCACTCAGGATTTTATAGATTTCAATCATCTCTCCCCTCAACCGTCTCTTTTCCAAGCTGAAGAGCCCTAACCTTTTTAGTCTTTCTTCATATGAGAAGAGTTCCATCCCCTTTGTCATTTTGGTCACTCTTCTTTGGACCTTTTCTAATGTCACTATAGTTTTCTTGAGATTAGGAGACCAGAACAGAGCACAATACTCCAGGTGAGGTCGCACCATGGAGTGACACTGGGGCCTTATAAGCATGGAGTGATATAGGAACATGATAGAAACCATTATAAAATTTTTAGCTGGTAGGCGCCTAACACTTTTAGGTAGGCATCTACATTGAGGCGCCTACCGGCAAGTAAGTGTGATTAGGGGCAGATTCAGGGTGGATTTTGGGTGTTGTCTGGCTTAGGTGCCAGTAGGTGCCAAACTTAGGCTCACTCATTTAGGTCAAGAAAACCCTGACCTAAATGGCAGTGCGCCTAGGGATTCGATGCCTATCGGCACCTAAGACACTGCTATGTGTGATTCTATAAACAGTGCTTAGAGAGTATCAGGTTACCAACTGGATCTAGATTCATCTGAAGGATTAATCCGTCCTGGATTTACCCCTTTGCATGCAGAGACATTTAGTTCTGATTTCTCACTGCATTCACTTAAAAAAAACAAGTTTACAAGTCCCTGTATGCAGTAAACCCAAGACTAGATTGACTTGTGTTAAGTGATTCTGGTTCCATTTGGCAGCCTTAGCAAGTAAAGATGTCATAAATTAGGCAGCCTTTTATGTGATTGAGAAACTAGCTAAATATTATAAATTGATATCTGAGGGGGCGCTAGAGAGCCCGTTCAAGATGGAGACTTGAGTCACGAGCTCCCGCCACTGATCCCGCTTAATTAAATATATCGCTATCTTTTACCTTCAAAATTGTGAGTCCGGTGAGCGTCTGCGATGCCTATTCCTAAGCAGAGTAAGATCGAGGCTGCCTTTGCAGGAAATTCGGGCGCCAAACGGCAAAAACAGGATCCCCCGACTCCCACGAAAGGTGAGTCGGGCAGACCGCGTGACGACTCGGAACGGACGATTTCAGATCAGCTGCAACAGATCTCCAATATGTTGTCTGAAAGCAAAGACGACATAAAAGACATTAAATATGAAATAATGAATCTTACTGAAAAGATTTCTGCGATGGATGCTAAAATGATTGTGCTGGAACGGAAAACATTAATTATTGATGAAATCTGCACAAAACAAAAATCCGATAGAAAAGCAATTCAGGCCCTGGAGGCCCAGATGGAAGATCTGGGTAACCGAGGGCGTCGACAGAATTTAAGAATCAATGGCCTACACGAGGGTGCTGAGGGCCCGGACGCCTGTAAGTTTTTTGAGGAATGGCTACCAAAAGTACTTTCCCTTCAATTTACCAGGCCCATAGAGGTGGAACGGGCTCATCGTGTGCCCACGAAGATACAAAATGGCTCCCAGAAGACGAGATCGATAGTGCTGAAATTACTTCGCTTCCCCCACGTGGCAGCGATTTTGGAGAAAATGCGATCCCTCCACAAGATTGAATGGCAAGGCCAGACTATTTATATCTCGGCGGATTTCACGAAAGCTACAGCCGACAAGAGGCGAAAATTTCTCGCTCTACGCCCTCGTCTCCGGGCTCTGGAAGCCCGATTCGGTCTCCTATCGCCAGCCAGATTTAAAATAACATACCAAAATAAAACGAAAACCTATTCCGAACCGAGTGAAGTGGAGCAATTCCTTCACGAACAAGAAGCTCTACTGCATATGGAAACGTGACTATGATATGATCTTAGCTTCTTATTCGAGGCTTTTGCTTGCTACTAACTGTAAACTGTTGTTCTGTTTCAGTGATATGTTTGTTTACATGCACTTTCGAGATGTATTACTGCTCTTTTAGTAGGCTAGTGATGCATTACTGTTGTTTTAGCGGGATTGGTGGGGGGAGACTTGATTCGAGTTCTCCGTGTTGGGGTGTCTCTTCCTCTCCGCAGGCCCTTGGGGCGCCAGTTGGGCGGGATGATTGCAGGGCTTTTGTCCTGCGGGATGGGGGGATTTTGGATGAATGAAGGGGGGGTGGGGAGGGGTATGTTTGTGAGTGTGTGTGGGGTTTGTCTCTTTTTCGAGCAGCAGCAGAGCGCAGCAGATGTCTCATGGCTTCAAAGATACAGTGCAGGTTATAGCTTATACTTGTCTGATTTTCCTGTATCTAACATCATTGCTTCCCTGATAGTTTCTGATGGCTTCATGTAAGGTATTATCTCTAAACATTAAGGGTCTCAATCATCCTATCAAACGAAAAAAAGTATTACTGTATTGCAAACACCATTCAGCACAGATAGTCTTTCTGCAAGAAACTAAATTGAATTTAATTGAATCAGCTAAACTAAAGCGTGATTGGGTCTCTCAGTGTTTTTTCTCCCCTGCAGTAAAATCTAAGGGTGGGGTAGCCATATTATTGTCCAAACGTCTTAACTACACTGTACTGCATTCCTCTCATGATTCACAGGGGCGCTGGGTTACAGTTACCCTAGCAATTAATGCTGTCCGATATACTTTCTTCACTGTATATGGTCCCAATACCCCAGATTCTGACTTTTTCAATTCTCTAGCTAAAGAACTAGCCACAATATCTACTGATCATTATATTATGGGGGGGGATTGGAATATTGTACTTGATGCTCATTTAGATAGAAGATCCCAATCTACTTACCGTCCACCTCCTACGGTTCCTCTCCTCAAACACATTATTCATACATATGGGCTAAGGGATGTCTGGCGTCTTTATCATCCAAAAGATCTTGAATATACTTTTTGGTCTGCACCTCACGCCTCTGCCATGAGACTAGATTATTACCTTCTATCTCATTCTCTATTGGATACTGTACAATCTACTTCCATCATTTCATGCCCACTATCTGACCATTCTGGTATCCTAGTCTCACTTTCTCTGAATCCTTCTTCACCACCTAAACCGGTCTGGCGACTCAATACGGCCTTACTATCAGATTCCGATTTTATATCCCAGATTGGCAACTGGACGTCAGAATACTTTACACACAATAATACTCAAGAGATGTCATTTCAAATTATATGGGATGCTTATAAAGCATATCTGAGAGGACGAATTATAGGATATTCAGCGCATATAAACAAAAAGAGGAACAGTGAACTCTCAACTCTAGACACACAAATAAAACAACTAGAAACAGAACTTCACGTGTCTCCCTCTGCTCCAGCTTTGCTTCAGCTGCGCAAGCTTAAATTTCAGTATAACTCCATATTGTCAGAGCGAGCTGGTGTGATACTGGTGACAGAGGGAGCCCTTTACTATGAACACCGTAACAAAGCGGGGGCAATGTTGGCCAACTACCTTAAGCAGAAGAAAAGAGCAGGCCGTATCAAAGCTCTTAAACCAGCTACATCTATTATTACAGATCCTCATGCAATAACCAATTCTTTTAGATCATTTTATGAGCACTTATATAAGTCGGGAGTAGATCCCTCTGAGGCTGACTTTGATGATTTTTTCAAAGGCATGTCCCCTCCTGAGTTACCATCTCTGCTGCTGGAAAAGTTAAACACTCAGATAACCGAAACGGAGATTGGTGAGGCTATTGATGGTCTGAAATCCGGCAAGGCGCCGGGAGGAGATGGGCTCTCACTGGGATTTTATAAAGTCTTTAGGAAGATTATTATTCCTAAACTATCAGCACTATATTCTACCTTTTTGAATAACAAATCTGGCGGAGGTACTTTTGTTGAAGCAGATATAGTAGTGTTTCCCAAACCTGGGCGTGACCCCCTGCTCCCAAAAAATTATAGACCCATATCACTACTCAATTATGATTGTAAAATATATGCAAAACTTCTTGCAGACAGACTTGCTACTGCCCTCCCTTTGCTTATACATCCTACTCAATGTGGTTTTGTTAAAGGTAGACTGACTGCGGATAATTCTAGAGTCTTTTGTCATATACTACAGGCTGCACGCAATGTTACCACTCCGACATGCGTGATGTCTTTGGACGCAGAAAAAGCTTTTGATTATGTGGAATGGAAATACTTATTTTACACTTTAAGATGGTTCCATTTGGGACAAGATTTCATAGATATGATTCATATACTTTATACCAATCCTAGGGCCAGATTGAATGTGGATGGCTATTTTTCTTCCTATTTCTCCCTTTTTAGAGGAACTAGACAAGGGTGCCCTTTGTCCCCCCTCCTATTCAATCTGGCCCTGGAACCCTTGTTGCGCAGACTAGATTCAGACCCAGCCTATACTGGTATAAAGATAGGACCCAATGAGGTGCGTTTGTCTGCCTTTGCAGACGACGTACTCTTATATGTATCCAACCCTACTGTATCTTTACCGGCGATACTTGATCTTCTCTCCAGTTTTGGACGTCTTTCAGGATATACCATTAACTGGGATAAGACTGAAGTGCTGCCTCTGAACGTATACTGTACGCAAGATATGATTGCACCATATGGACTTACGTGGTGCTCCACAACTCTTAAATATCTAGGAATACAATTTTGCAATACCTGGCAAGATACGGTTGACCATAATGTCAAACTCTTGATTTCCAAAATTCACACCCTATGTCATCAGTGGTCTCCCTTGCACTTGACTTGGTGGGGTAGATTAGAGACCATACGAATGATGGTGACCCCCCAAATACTGTATGTGCTGCAAATGCTACCGTTGCCATTGCCATCTACTTTATTCAAACAAATCGACCGTATCTTGACTAAATTTTTATGGTCTGGAAAGCCTTCTCGTATAGCTTTATCCACTCTCAAGAAACCATATTCTATGGGAGGAGTTAATTTTCCTCAATATAGCCGATATGCTACAGCAGCACTCTTAAGGGGGGCTAGTATATGGGCTATATCACCTACCAATGTTTGTGTACCTTACTGGTACATGCTAGAAAGAGACCTAGTACTACCTTATACCTTACATGAAGCCATCTACTCTAAAACTATTACATGCTTTACCAAATGGGAGGTATTACATACCACCCAAAAGGCAGTTTTGACTTTGGGCTGCACTCTAAAGCATCCGGTTTATACCACTGTCTCATCTAATATTTGGGGTAACCCTAACATTATTATTGGCTCAAATATGGTGCATTGGACGTCTTGGATTAATGCGGGTATATGGCATATACGAGACATTCTGATCAATCATGCCTTAATGCCTTTTGCCCAACTACAGTTCAAGTATAATCTACCTTCTCATCAGTCTTATAGATACCTCCAATTATGTCACAGTATATATGCGGCTTATGGATCTACGCTAGAGCGTCTGCTGCGGAGCTCCTTCCCTACAACCAATCTACTATCCACATGGAGCACTAAGCCTCATTTGATGTCTAGGATTTACGATTTACTACAAAGTGTCGAATCAGATACTTCCCTGCCGATTCAGCGTCAGTGGTCCCAAGATCTTAACTTTCCTATATCTGAACAACACTGGCTACAGATATGGAGTTACTGTAACAGACCGATACATTCGGCGTCTCTCAGACAATCTCTATTCTTTGTTCTTCATAAGTCGCTTTGGACTCCTGTCAAACAACAGCGAGCTTCTCCAACTTCTTCCAACAAATGTTGGCGATGCAAAACTCATCTGGGAACTTTCCAGCATATGCTATTCGATTGCCATTTTGCCTTCACATTTTGGGCTGAGGTGGGAGTTATTATTGGTCAAATTTTTTCTCTGTCTCCGACTATGACTTATAATCAGGTAATATTAAGATCTACCATACTGGAGCCTCCACTCTCTCGTCCATGTTCTGCCCTTTATGACATTCTCATGGGCCTAGCCATTAAGACAGTACTTCTTCACTGGAAACATACCTCATCAATACCATTGGCTCAGTGGTGGAATATGGTTCTTTTGTGCTATAAATACGAACTACGATTGGCTGAGTGTAGAGGCTCCCACAGATCTTTTCATGATACCTGGTCTTCACTGCAACACTACTGTGACTCTGGTGATTAATTTACCTGCGATCCACTGTATCACAATACAATACAATACAATTCCTGGTGCTGTTAAGAATTGTAACATCATATATGCTATGTTGCTCTGCTGCTGCTCGTGTTAGTTTGTTTGTTTGTTTATTGACTGCTTATTTTGCTGTATTTTTCTGTTATTCTTTCTTTTTTCAATAAAAAGATTTGACTTTAAAAAAATAAATTGATATCTGAGTCTATTGGGGCATCTCATCTTCCTCCATTACTGAAGATGGAATGTTAATGATGGGTACACTGTGGCATAAGTCACCTGGTGTTGACTGACAGTGAAGCTAGGGTTCAAATCTCCCTTCTCCCACTGACACTTTGGAACCTCCCTCTCCATTGCCTCAGACACGGTTTAGATGGTGAACCAATTTAGGCATGGAAATCATTTGCATACTTGAGCGTAACTCACCTTGAGTTCAGATTTGGAAAAGACAAGTAATCAATCTGTAATTCAAGCCCAATCCATAGACACGATGACTCTCGCTGCCAACGCAGTGGTTAAAAATGAATGAGAAAGAAAATTGCAAACTATTTTGTTATCATTTTCAAATAGAAATGTTGCCTTTTGGCAGCATGCATGAATATTGAATTGCTCTTGCTGGATTCTTAGATGCTGTTTTGATTTGGGGCATTTAAATATTCATGTGGGCAAAAATCTCCTGATTCTACCTGCTTCTGCTTGTTTGTCATTTACAACATTGTTCCTCAGTATTTATCATGGAAGGCATCTGAAAGTTGCCCTACTGTCAGCTCACTTTGACCGTGTAGCTCAAATGATGTTTGCTAAGTAGGCTTTTAGCATTAATTGCCTCTCTGGCACAAGCAATAAAGTAAATCTTGTTCCTCTTACTTTTTGTATTAATACCACCAGAAATGAGGTTAGGTCTTGAGATTTGCTGGCACAGTGGTAGATTTTTTTTTTTTTTTTAAGCTCGCTGTCTCTTTCTTTTTCAGAGAGCTGTGGTCTCTTGAAGGAAGATTGCACCAGTCATAAAGAGATTCACACAAAGACCATCTACTCCTTTATTGGCCGTGAGGCTGCAGTGACTCAGCCATGAACTACATTGGGTGAGATGAAGCGAAATGATGGGGAAGTATTTTAAGGACTGCGACCTGCTGTGGACTGTGACTTGATGTGAAGATTTTGTCAGTGGACTTTTTGTATACTGGGCAGAGGTGATGGCCTCTTCCAGGCTGGTGGGAAAATCTCCTAGGGATATTGCAAATGTAATGCAAAGGCTGCAAGGTAAGTGACCTAGTGATTCTCTTTCATTGTTAGCATATCTCATTCACTTGATTGTTTTTTTTATCTGTATGTGTCATTATTTCGGTGTATATAAACAGATATTGGAATGCATTGGGTAGATGGAAGAAGAAGAACTGAAGACTACTGAAAGAAAGGCAGATTATGTAGTAACACTGTTCAGGGGCAGTAGTGTAGTAAGGGGGAAGGGTGGGGTGTGTGGACCTTCCCGGGCACCGACTTGGTGGGAGTGTGGCACCTCGTGCCCTCCTTTCCCTGCTCCCACATACTTCTTCGCCAGCGCGAGCAACTACTCTGGCCTGCTCCTCAGGCTAGCCTGGCTCCCTCTGAAATCACTTCTGGGTCGCAGGGTCAAGAAGTGACCTCGGCGGGAAAGCACATGCCGATGCGAGCAGCAGGCCAGAGAAGCTGGTGAAGATTTAAAGAGGTACAGGTGTGGGAAGGGAGGGCACGAGTGGGGTGGGGGTGGGGCAGAGAGGAGGATACCCTGGAGCTGCTGAATTGCCCTTTTGAGGACTTTTAACTAGGGCTGCAGATTTAGTATGTTAGTACTACGATTAATATGCTAAATCTTTAATGCTGATTTAAAAAATTAATTGCGATTAATGCGATTACCTCATCTGCTGCTTCTGAGCTAGACCCGCCTCTGTCCTGAAGTCACGTGCCTCCAGTCTGATTGAAGGCAGTGACAGACAAACTTTTCTACCCAGTGATGCATTTCCGGCTTGAGAAGGGGTGGCTTCTTACTAGCAGGGTGCTTCCTAATTTCTTTATTATGTGTGGCTCCAAGCCTTCCATCATAAGCATAGACGTTACTAGGGGGTGGCATTGGTTGGTAAATCACAAAAAGAAGACAGTGAAGGCAACCAAAGACTCGACATGAATGTGTTTAAAAGTATAGCAGCTGATAATGGTACCTAATTTGGAAATATGAAGAACACCTAATTAACGTCCTTCTGACAACACTTTGTAAATATATATGGAAGAATATACACTGTATTTCCAAACAAGGTACCATCATCAGCTGCTTTGCTTTTAAACAACTGCCACAAAAGAGCCTAGATTAGGGGAACTCCAGAGGGAGGGAAGAAGAGTTTGCATACCAGGGAGAGGGAAGAGAGATGCTTGACCTTGGGTGGGATGAGATGTTCAGGGTGCAGGTGAAAGGAAAGAGAGGGTTAGAAGTTGTATACAGATAGGGACAGGGACAAGAGAGAAGATGCTAGGCATAGGGGGAGGGAAGAGGACACTGATGTTGAACATGAGGATAAGTAAAGGGAGAGAAACAAGGACACACATGGGAGAGACAGGAAAGGAAATTTTAGGGATGCAGAGGGAATGATGGTGACATGGAGAGAGAAAAATAAATGAACAGAAGATGGATGGCACTCAAGGATGGGGCAACAGAATAAAAGATGGATGGGTCTATGGGGGGAAGGGCACAGAGCAAGTGGATGGGCCTGGAGGGGAGCAGAGCAGAGCAGAAGATGGATGGGCCTAGGAGGTGGGGGGAACAGCAGAAAAGAGAAAAGGACTAGGGGTAAAGGAGAAAGAGAGCAGCAGAAGATGACTAGGACATGATGACATAATGGTGAGGAGATGAGAAGCATGGAGCCTAAGTGGGGGCTGAAAGGATGAGTAGAGAGAATGGCAATGCAGGCCTAGAGAATGGGGCGCTAGGAGACTGGAGGAGGAGAGCGAGAGGGGCAGCAGAAGGAGTGCTAAAGATTAAGGACATGGTGACAGAATATATTATCTTTGCTGTGGATAACCACGAGAAACCATCCCGTGTCATTCTTTAGTGTCTATCTCAACCTCAGTCCTTCTACACCAGCATTCTTCAATGGAAGACTTCAAGAACTGGAAAAACAATTGTCTGCAGGACTATTTTAAACAAATGGGCTGAAAAATAGGGTCTAAGTCCATTTACCATACAAAGTTGAAAGAACATCTTCCGTACTAACACCTGCACCTGCCCCTTAAAAGTGAGCCCTGAGTTCACGAGAACACCCAGCTATCCTGTACTATCAGCACAGTTTCACCAATAAGTCAAGAGTAACAGGAACATCAAAGCCTAAAGACCTTCTGATATACTTCACCTTTATTTTCTGAATGCTTAGCTTAAGCCTGTTGCAATCATTTAAATACCTACATAATATAAATGTGCATGAGTCGAGTCTTTCATTTGAAAGGAAACTCTGCAATGAGAGGGCATAGGATGAAGTTAAGAGGTGATAGGCTCCAGAGTAATCTGAGGAAATACATTTTTATGGAAAGGGTGGTAGATGCGTGGAATAATCTCCCAGAAGAGGTGGTGGAAACAGAGACTGTGTTTGAATTCAAGAGGGCCTGGGAATAAGCACGTGGGATCTCTGAGAGAAAGAAAGAGATAATGGTTACTGTGGATGGGCAGACTATATGGGCCATTTGGCCTTTATCTGCCGTCATGTTTCTATGTTTTTATGATGATGCATTAAAATATTTCTCCACCAGAAACAAGAACTAGTTGATATGAAATATCGAGGTTCAACAACAATTTGCAAAGTGGTGCTAGATACAGATTAAACAGTGCCCTGTCTTGATCTCTCTACAAGACAGACTTCCCCCTACCAAAACTTCTTGCTGCATCCCACTCAGAAAAGATTCAAACCAAGTCAATACCATCCCATGAATCCCACAACTCCTCAATCTAGTTAGCAATATTGCATGGTCAACGGTATAGAATGCTGCTGAGCTATCCAAGAAAGCCAAGGTGCCGCTGAGATATCCAAGTTGTCCAAACTGACAAGACCACTGGAAGATTTAAGGCATAACCCCCATTACTCCCTCAGTAGTCACGACCCCCCTCCCACCACCCAAAGAGTAAACCCCCCCATAAACTTCCCATCAGCTGATCACGGCAGAAGGAATCCCCATCAGCTGAGCCGGTTTTGGGGGATTCCTGGCGGCTCAGCTGATGATGATTCCCCCTGTCAGGATCATCTGAGCCACAGAGCCCTACACCCCTCCCCTGACATCCCCCACAACTCCCTCACCTCCCAGTTTCCCCCTGATATTCCCCACATCCCCCCCTGATATCTCCCAAATCCCCCTTCAAATCCTGACATCCCCCTGATATCCCTTACCTCTCCTGACATCTCCCCCCCCCACATCTCCATACCCTCCCGTTCCTTTGGAAGAGCAAACGGCAGGAGGGAAGCTCACTCCCTCCTGTCTACAGGGCCGTGTACTCCAATGGGATGCATAGGGCGGGGCCAAAGGCCCTGATTAGCTTAGAATTGCCCTCATTGACACAAAAACCTCCTCTATAACGCTTCAGTTCAAAAACCTCATTCAATCATGAACTTACAAGTCAGATAACATCCTGCGCCCACAGAGTAAATGAGTTCCCCAAAAATTCACATCATCACTTATCTGGGCTGAAGAACTCTCACTCCCTTTCAAACAGGAACCGGGTGTTACTGGTCGGGATGTCACTGCTTGCAGAAACACCAAACCCACTTCCAGGCTTCATCTGTTTGCAAAGACACCAAGCCCACACTGACGAAGGTCAGCCAGTGTTTTACTATGGCTGCTTCAGGGCAAAATTGGGCTTGTTAAATTTGGCACAAGGGCAAGAAAGAATGAACATAGGATTGAAGTGATTTATGGTGTGAATGTGAGATTGGAATCAAACATGACTACAAGGATCTTATCAGAGTCATGAAAAAGAAGAGAATGGATATCAATAGATGAGAATGAAGGAGTATACGCATGGGGATTAGGAAAGAGAATACACTCATATTTATAAAGGGGTGATGAAAAGTTCTCAGCCCAACCAAGACGAGAATGGCATCAATATGGTTGAATCAATGATTGGAAACAATGTCATAACAGAGAATTTTGTTTCTGTAAATTGGCACAAAATAAAATAAGATAACACTCTTTTCAGCTTCAGTGGCAAAATAATGCTCAGAATGTAGGAATTTGGTTGGTTGCACTGAGAAGGGAGCCATGTGGGAGAAACTACTGTGAAGAATATCAAATGTTCAGTGCTAATGGAGGGACCTGGCAGCAATCTTTTAGAAAAAGTCATCAAAAGCTTCCAAGCTATGAAATAGATTTGAATTATCATCAGGAAAGAGTGTAATACCAGAAAGTTTTGACATCAGGAAAAAATAGTTGATAGGGACAGTTCCTACGCATCACAAGCAAGAAGAATTATGTTCCTTCTTTAAGACACTAATTGCAAATTTATAGGAAGCATGGCACTTTTTTTTCACAAAGTGGAGTGATGTCATGATCTTTTAGCAAAGTGCCCTTGGATTTTTTTTTTTTTAAAGAAAATTGTGTTTTTCATGGTCTCATGAATGGGTACTGTATCAGTGTACCAAGATGATATGGACCTCATTCCTCCACAGGTCTAGGAAACAGTCTAGCAGAATCATAATCATGTAAGAGTCCTGTGATCTCTTTATGGCAATGACAAATGTCAGATTTCTTGACTTTTGACATCATGCCTACATATTAAAGCAGATCCCCATTTGAATACACATGTTTGGAATCCTTGGTACAAAGAGCTACTTGTTAGGTGTGGCAGTAAATGGATCCTTGGGTACATTCATTCCTGAACTGTAGGCTCAAAAATATGCCTTGTCCTTTGGTGCACCAGGCCAATTACCAAATTCACAATCAGCTTTCCAGAACTCTAACTGAAATCTATAGAGTATTGTAGGCCATTTGCCAAAGGAGCTCTTTATGAAGCTGTGTTAAGAGAAAAGTAATGTGCATTAACGGCAAACTTGTTAAACAATAATGAGCTGCATCTAGAGCAACTAATTATTATGAAACCAAATAGTACAGCATACGGTATACTTCACAAGCTGCCTTATCCCTGCAAATTGTGAGAAAACATTTATCCCTCTCCCCCATATCCTCAACCAGGCCAGTGCCTAAATGTTTTTGAGAAATCTGCTCCTACTCAAGCCCACCCTTTTGTACTAATCAGTCTCTGATACTTCTCTACCTATCCTGCCTTCACCCCTTTCAACCAAAATTTGTGTCCTCTTTAGACCCTCCACCTACTGGAGCATCTGTGGTCAAACTGACCAATAGGGGTCAGTGTAGGACAGTGTCTCTCAAACTTTCTCGAGCCGGGGCACACTAAAGATAGTGGCCATGGCTTCAGGCACCCAGAAGTGCATGGATGTCCCCGTGATGACATCACGCACATGCGCAGAAGCCCTCCAGACAGGCCCTGAAATTCCAGTAGGGCATACCAGCAGGAAAGTCTAGCAAATATCAACTGAGTACCCCCAACCACAGACCTCCCAAGCTCCACCCTAGACTCACCCAATCTCTTCCCCAGATCCCACTCCTTTTACTAATTGTAGATTGTAAACAATTTTTATTGACATGAAAAAAACAGCAGAAATGAAGAAAAAAGTGCCCGAACAGAAGAAACAGAGGCAATTTCTAAATAACCAAGTACAGCGTGACAAAAACATGTGTCAGTTATACCCACCCAGAGGCCCCAACCTCTCCTAGTTCCCCCCTAACTGCACACCTTACTCACCATCCCCCTTCCCCCCCCCCCCCAATGGAGAGGAATGCAAGGACAGGAAGGAGAAATCCGCAGACCAAATTCCCCCCAGGGTCTGGACTCTGATGACCCCAGGGCACCTAAATAAACAAGGCATCCCCTCCAAGAACAGTCCCCCCCATACCCCCTCCCATCTCAGAGCAGAGAGATGCCAGGATCCAGAACCAGAAAGGAAAGAGCACACTTAAGCCAGGGTATTAAGAAGAAGGCTACGTCCCCTAGGAGACAAGGAACGTAAACAGGGGTCCCAAAGTAGCAAAAAGCTACGATGACGGTTAAGGGCGCCTCCCAGAAAACTAATGCATGAAAATGAGCTCTCCAATGCCAAAACGGCGGAGGAATCGATGAGGTCCAATGCTGCATAATACATCTTCGAGCCAGGAGACACACCTTACGACACAGCCAACGAGCGTCCCTAGGCAAGGATCCAAAAGCCCCCGGTATATCCAGCACCACCTGATCAACAGTGCCCGCCACAACTGTCTCCAAAAGGGAGCTCAAATATTTGACCACCTCATCCCAAAAAGCCCGAATACACCAACAATTCCACAAGGCATGTGAAAACGTGTTCGGATCTCGACCACATTTGAGACATAGAGGCGAAGCAATGCCACCAAATTTGAATAGCTGAGCTTGGGTAATATACCCTCTATATAATATACGAGCATAACATTCCCGCAACACGGCTCCCCGGATTAAACGCGGCAAGGTCACAAGATTACGGGAGACATTCCAGGAAGCCAGATCCATATGGAGTTCCGAGGCCCATCTGTCCCGAACCCTCCGACAGTCCCTAGGGGCCTCAAAGGGAAGCAGGGCCTTGTATAAGGCGGACACCGAAGTCTGAACCGGCTCAACTGGGCAAAAAAGTCCCGAAGATGAGCACCCAATGGGTGCTGAAGAGCCAGCTGGGGGAGCGCGAGAATATAGTGCTTGGCTTGACAATAAGCGAAAGTGTCCCCCCAGCACCGCCCCAAACGATTCCCTTTACTAATTGTAATACAATTTTTTCCATTCATTTTTCATATACACATAATATACACAGCAGATATAAATTCTCAAAACTGATACATTTCAATTGAAAATAAAATCATTTTCCCTACCTTTGTTGTCTGGTGACTTTATTTTTCTATGCTTTTAACTATGTTTCCAGTGCCTTCTTATCCATTGACTGTTTTTCTCTCAGTCTTCACTTTCTGCCTTGCATCCATCTTTGGCATTAAGTTAACATTTAATTTTTCAATTTGTCTGCTTTCTTCTCAAAATCTACTATTCCATCTCTTCCCTTCCCATCTATCTCTCTCATTCCCTCCCTATTTCCATGGTCTGACATCTTTCTCTTTCCTCCCCCCCCTTTCCAGTCTGGCATCTCTCTCCTCCCCTTCCCATAATCTAGCATCTCTCTACTACTACTACTACTACTATTATTTCTATAGCACTACCAGACTTCCCTTCCATTCCCTGGTCTGATATCTCTCCCTTCCTTTAGTCATCTCTCCTCCCCCCCCCCCCAGTGTAACATTTCTCTTTCCATTCCTCCTTTCTGCTCCCTACAGTCCATCTCCCTTCCCTTCCTCCTTTCTGGCTCCTCTCCCAATCCAACATTTCTCCCTCCTTTCCACCAATCTAACATTTTTTTCTCTCTTCCTCCTGCATGCTTCTCCTCTGATCCTCCTTCCCTCCCCTAAGCAACATCTCTCTCTCGCCCTCTACGAGTCCAACTTTCACTCTCTGCCCACTCCCCCTTCCCCCCGAGTGTGACATTTCTCCTTCCATCCTTTCTGTCCTCCCCATCTATCTTGCCCTCTCCTTGAGTCCAACCCTCCACACTTTCTCTCTCCATCCTTGCCTCTTCCCTCGAGTGACATTCTTCCTTCCCCCTCCCCAACCCTTGTTCTTTCCCCATGCACCATTTCTTCCTCTCCTCCACTCCATGTCCATTTCCCCCTCTCTCATCCCTCTCACTCCTCCTGTAACAATTTTCCTTTCTTCCGTCCCCCCAACTCCACTCACAGCTAATATGCTCTCTCCCCATCCACCATCTCACCCTCCCCTCCAGTATTTAGCATCTTTCCTTTCCCACCCCTTCTGCCAGGTCCAGCAGCACCTCTTCTCTCTTCACTTTCCCTGCCCCCTGTCCAGCAGCACCTCTTCCTCTCCCCATGTTCAGCAGTACCCCTTCTCCCTTCCCTTTCCTTCCTCCCCTGCCAAGCAGTACTTCTCCTGTCTAGCGGCAGCTCAGTGTGCTTTTAATTTGGCCACAGAGCTGCTGTGATGATTAATTTAGACACAGTTTAAATCAACAGCCTTGGGGGCCTTTGCTAGGCCGGCCCATTACAATGATGCAACTTCTTTTGAAAGAGGAAGTCGCATCATTGAAATGGGCTGGCGTAGCAAAGGACCCGAGGCTGTTGATAAAAACCATGACTAAATTTATCCTCGTGGCAACTCTGGCCAAGTTAAAAGCACACTGAGCTGCCGCTGCTGTTCCGGGGGTGCAGAGAAGATGCAGAAGGCAGGAGTCAAGGGAGATATGCGGTGAGAGGCAAGTCAGCTGGCTGGTACTTCTTTTCCTCCTCTGTGAGCCGCGTCACACTTGGAATCTCAAGAGGCACACAGTTTACGATACACTGGTGTAGGAGATAAACATGTAAATAATGGCACTGAATCAAGGGGAAACGTGTATAAGGTCCCCAAGTTCAGAATTTCCTATTATTCACTACTAAGGGCTCCTTTTACTAAGCTGCCCTAGCGGTTTTAGCACGCGCTAGACGCTAGCGCCACCATTGAGCTGGTGTTAGTTCTTGGTACGTAGCGTGGTGTTAGCACGCGCAACAATACAGCGCGTAGTAAAAACGCTAGCCCACCTTAGTAAAAGGAGCCCTAAGACACGAGGATCATAGTAACAAATATAAAAGGGTTTATTTACAAAGATACAGTATAAAAACCAAAGTGTAAACAATTGTAAGATTAGAATTTAAAATTTCCTGATACAAAATATGTAGAATGATAAAAGGTAAAGTCAGGAGGAATAACACACATTTCATATGTCGGAAGCCACCTAAAATCCAAAGTGATCACAGCCCTTAAAATAAAAGGTTGGTATTGGGGTTGTCTCTTCACAAAGGCAGCTGCAGCCAGGTGACGAGAAGCTTCTGTTGATGTTCTTGGTCTTTGTGGTGTTATTCTTGATGAGTACTGCTGCCCTGTGTCTTTTGCAGGTGTATCCTTTACACAAAATCTTATCAGAAATGTCCTTCAAAACATGATACCATCATGGCATCACAAGTCACATTACAGACCGGAAATACACTTGTCTGTATAGTGTAGGGGGGAAGGGTTACTCCTCCCCAACAGTGATGGGCAGGAGTATTTTTTTGGTGGGAAATTGTCCAGCTGCCTATTTACACTGTGGAGGAGTGGCCTACTGGTTAGAGCAGCTGTCTCAGCATCCTGAGGTTGTGAGTTTAATTCCCACTGCAGCTCTTTGTGACCCTGGGCAAGTCACTTAATACTTCATTGCCCCAGCTACAAAATAAGTACCTGTCTAAAAATATGCAAACCACTTTGATTATATAAAGCACACGGAAAAAGCAGTGTATAAGTCCCATCCCCTTTAGTTATCTAGGTAAATGCATTCTGAAAATTAATTTCCCAATCCTGAGCTTTCCCCATGGAAACTGCTTTCCATCTGCAAGGAGTCTCCAGGAGTTCCACTCATTTTGCAGATCACCAGCAAGATGTCTGAATCCACACTTAAGGCCTCATTTTTGTTAATTTGAGTAATGGACATAGTTAGTAAATAGACCTCATTGAGAATATTGGGGCTTACATTCCATAATACACATTAACCCCCTAATTCTACTGGTGCATGAAAATGTGGGTGCATGCCCAAAGTATGTATGAAATTTTCTTAATGAGCCAATTAGTGCCAATAATTAGACACCAACAATCAATTATTGGTGTTAATTGGTAATACTGAAATTTATGCATACATCTTAATAATTGTTGTTCTATAAAGATGTGCATGCACGTTTTTTTTGTGTGTTGGCCGGGGGTGGGAGGGTGGGGGGCAGAGGCTAGTCAAGGGCAATTCTAGGAGTTGAATCCAATTACAGAATTTGGGGGAACCACGCCTAATTATTGTAAATTCACATACTTTCAATTATTTATCTTTTTAAACTTTTTTTCAAACTTTTCTTTAAGTTCTCATGCACTACTCCGTTCAACTGAAAAAAGTGACTAAAGTATTACTTAACTTAAACAGTGCTTGATCTTTGAAAATGCCGACGTGGCCAGCGTTTCGCAGAGTGGTATTGAAAGTATGAGAATTTACAATAATTGAGTAATACAAAATATAAGTAAACAGGTTTTTGGCCAATGACTGGAGCAAGGAACATTAAAACTACGCTGATCAACTCAGTCTGTGACATTATGACTGTGCGTAGGCTCCATTTCTGAGGCCTTTTCCTGTATAAAAGTGAATGTTTGTTTTGTGCACTTCTCTGGAAAAGTGGAAGCTTAATTTATAGTGTGTGATTCTGATCGTATATACCACTCGGGTTAGTTTAATTTATTTAGGACAATATCAGGGGTGCTCATAACCCACTATAACCACAGAGTTGGCTTCTATGGTGATGTTCCTGTTTTGGAGCACTAATGGACTGATATGTGGGTCTCTCTCTCTCTCTCTCTCTCTCTTCTCTTTATTTGTGATGTTTACTGTTTCCGGACAATAATGGATTTGTGTTGTGTGATTTGTGGGATCTCTCGGAGAGAGAAAGAGATAATGGTTACTGCGGATGGGCAGACTAGATGGGGCATTTGGCCTTTATCTGTCATCATGTTTCTATGTGTTTGGGTCCTATTCTTAGGTAAGATTATTTTCACATTGGATTAGTTTTAAGAGTATGAGTTATTTTCTAAGGATGAATGAATTGCTATTAATATTTATGGGGAGTTATGTGGTTCTGTTATTATGATGGAGAATGTCATTCATAGAGTAAGAGGTAGTGGTTGTTATATTATGTACCAACACTAGTTGGCAGTTGTGCATGGATCCCTGACGAAGCGGATACGAAACATGTCGAGTCCTACCGCTGTATTACTCATTGAGATAAGTACATACTTAAGTAATACAATAAAGCTATAAAAAGTTAAATTTTTTTTTTTTTTTAAAGTATATTAGAAGTCAGGACCAGTGAAGAGATATACACCCAAGAAGCTCCCCGTTTAGAAGATGTACTGATAACGGTTGGAGGAGGGTGGTTCTGAGGTCCATGAAGAATACTAATGAATATCTGAAGTGAAATAGGAACTAACAGAGAATATATAGAGGTGCATTCTTGGAGATGATATAGGAGATTGTGTTATATTATGTACAGCATTTCAAGCCTTCTTTGAAACCTCAAACTGAAGTTGCTAAAAAGTATTGTCTAGTGAATGTTATTTTAGTTTATAACCTGTGTGTCAGACTTTTTAAATGCCAGTTCTATTAAGATTTCCATTGTTTTATGATTTATAGTGGGTTGACAACACATTTAGTTTTTCAAACTGAGATCTGGTTGACTGACTTAGACAATCGTTTTATAAATCATATGTGTCTACCAGGGTTCTCTTGATTAGTAACGTGGTAAATGGCAGCAGAGAGAGACCCATACGGTCCTTCCAGTCTGCCCAACAAGTTGCCCAGTTGTATCTGGCACTCTGTGCATGTTCTACTTCCGCTTGATTAAACACCGGCATCATAAAGAAAGCAACTTGATAAAGTTGGCAACTTGGCAACTTGCTTTGCTATCCTCAAATGGGCAGTTATACTGTACAAGGCAGTCTTGGAACATAACGCCATGATACATTTCCTGTCAACCATAAGAATGTCATCCCCTCACTCACCACTAACTAGCATCATTTATTCACTAATATCAACTTTATGATTATAACCTCCCCCCTCCCCAAAATATGCTACACTTAATCTTAGCTTATGCTTTGAATGTGAGCAATTAGATATGGGTATGTCATACATCTCTCCCTGTCAATTTTGGGGCATAGACAGTATCAGGTTTTATTAAAATTTGATAAAAACACTTTACAACATCATTTCAAAGCGATTTACTGTACAGCAAAATTAAAATAATCTTTGAAACATAAAACAAAAACATTACTCATAACGTACTTTGGGGAGGATAGAGGGGAGAACTACAATTTAGATAGGAAAGCACAAAAAAGGAAAAAACAACAAGAAGGGGTCAGCAATTACTTAAAAGTAATTGCTGATTAAAATAGGCCTGAACTACAAGTGATAAGAGTGAGTGACTGGGCTACCTAAGAATTTGTTATCTTTCAAAAGCAAATGTATAAAGATAACATTTGAGGGAACCCTTGAATTTCTCTAGGGTAGATTCTTCTCTAAGATAAAGTGGTAAATGGTTCCAGATTTGAGGAGCAGTGATCGAGAAATTTTCCATACATCTTGTGTTTATTACCTTTAAAGAGGGGATAGATAAAAGGTGCTGATTTGTGAATCTGAGAGTCCTTGGAATTGAATATGGAATTATGAGCTTGTCCAGAAAGCCTGGTAATTTTGATTGTTGAATTTTAAAGGCTAGGAGGGCTAGTTTATAGGTAATTCTGTGAGGGATTGGTAACCACTGAGCATTTTTGAGTAATGGTGTGATATGGTCGAATTTCCTTGAGTTTGTAAAAATTCTTATTGCAGAATTTTGAATTATCTGTAGACGTCATTTCTTTTTGTGATATCCCTTTGTATAAAGAATTGCAGTAGTTGAGTTTTGTGATGACAAGCGAATGAATTAGAATGTTTAAAGCAGCTGGCTGAAGAACTTTTGAAAGAAACCTTATCATCCGTAGTTTAAAGAAACAGTTTTTTACAACCAAGCTAATTTGATCATGGTAGGTGAGTTTTTGATCTATCATTTCTCAGTAGAATGCTGCCCTATAGCCAGTGGCGTACCAAGGGGGGGGGGGGCGGTGCGCCCCAGGTGCCAGCCCTGAGGGGGTGCTCCCGGCCTTGCCGTTCAGTCCCCACCCCACCCCCGAAGGACCGCTCGGCCCACTGACCTTCCTGCACCACCTGTGAAGCAGGATCGCGACATCAGCGATCCCTGAGCTGCTTGGGCGCTGCTTCCTGCACCGCGGTCCCGCCCCTCCTCTGACGTCAGAGGAGGGGCGGGACCGTGGCGCAGGAAGCAGCGCAGGGATCGCTATGAGAAAAGGCTAAAGCAGCTAGGGCTCTTCACCTTGGAGCAGAGACAGCTCAAGGGTGATCTGATAGAGGTTTAAAAATACTGAGTGAAGTGAAGAGGAAAGGTGTGTCACTTGTTTACTCTTTCCAAAAATACTAGGACTAAGGGGCATACGATAAAGCTGCTAAATAGTACAAACCGGAGAAAATATTCAATTAACATAATCCTGGAATTCATTGCCAGAGAATGTGATGAAAGCAGTTAGCTTACTGGGGTTTAAAAAAAGATTCAGATAACTTCCTAAAAGAGAAGTCCATAAGCTATTCTTAAAATGGATGTGGGGGATCCACTGCTTATTCCTAGGATACGCAGCATAAAATGTGTTTGATTCTGGAATCTTGCCAGGTGACCTGGGTTGGCCACTGTTGGAAACAGGATATGGGCTTGATGGACCTTCAGTTTGTCCTAGTATGGCAACTCTTATGTAAGTTAACTGAGCACTGGATATTCAGACTGATGCTCAGATAGCTTGGCAGAAAAAGTCAGGATAGCCTTTTAAAAGTCTACTTAATCAATTAGCAGAATGGATATAGCAGCTAACCAATTAAGTGTCAACTCAGCCCAACTTCTGCCCATGGACTACTCTGACACCCAGACAGTGCTGCTTTGATCAGTGCCAATATTCAGAAGTCCTGCCTAGTAAAGTGCCATGGAATATTGGTAGTCAGCATGGTTTAAGTGGGTAGGAGCCTCTTTGGCCCACTTAAACCACACTGAATATCTACCCCTTAATGAATTGGATCTGTCTCCAGGGGATTAGCAGTCCTTAGATATGGATACACTGCAGCACATCAAAATGCTATGCTGATGAATGTGCTTCTCAGTGTCACTCTTGAATTAGGAAGTGAATTTTAATTAAGATGCCTTTTGAAGGGTGCACCTTCCCTGGAAGCAGCATGACTAAATACACTCCTATGAATTTCTAGCTGGATTCCCTATTAGGTAGGGTTCAGGTGAGGAGCTAGAGGGTTCCCTAGGCAATAAAAGACCCTATTTTGAATTTTTGGCAGCTAAAATTGCAGGGTCATCCTGAAGGAATGGTACAGTTTAGAGGATGAAGTTTTTTGTGCATGAAAGAGGAATGTGATTGTACATAATGATTTAAGATGGCCAAATAGATAGAAAAGATAGTGGCAAAATCCCAAAGGATGCTTTGGTACTGTAAAAGAGTCAGGGATTCTCCTTCAGTAATGCTGTCATTATATCACTAGGCAGCAGAGGGCGCTGGCCCAGTAGTGTGGAAACTACAGCTCCCAGGATACACTGGGCTCAGCAATTCTGCTGAGTCACAGGGACGGTCCTCAGGCAGGGAGGGGAATATATGCCTGAGTCTGGGAACAATTCAGGGAGGTCCCTGAGCAAGAGAAAAGAGCTCCTGGTTTTTCCTTAGACATCAGCTAAGGGCAGAGCTGTGGGAAAAAGGACTGATGCCTGTATTGCTTGGCAAGGTAAGCCAAGCTAACTTTCTGTAAAGTGTAAGGCAAACTAAAAAGAATACAAAGTGTTTTGCTCATATGAAACTATGTTGTCCTAACCTCTCTCCTTTAGCACATGGGCATCCTTATCACAGGTACATAGGGAAAGGAATGGCTAGCAGGTAAAAGGATGTGATAATGCCTCTTTATAAGAATAGCCTTACTGGGTCAGACCAATTTTCCATCAAGCTCAGTAGCCCGTTCTCACGGTGGCCAATCCAGGTCACTAGTACCTGGCCAAAACCCAAGGTGTAGCAATATTCTATGCTACTGATATAGGGCAAGCAGTGGCTTCCCCTTTTTCGTTCTCAATAACAGACTATGGACTTTTCCTCCAGGAACTTGTCCAAACCTTTCTTAAAACCAGCTATGCTATCTGCTCTTACCACATCCTCTGGCAACGCGTTCCAGAGCTAAACTATTCTCTGAATGAAAAAAAAAAATTTGAAAACTATTTCCCTGTAACTTCATCAAATGTCCCCTGTCTTTGTAATTTTTGACAGAGCAAAAAATTGATCCACTTGTACTCGTTCTACTCCCCTCAGGATTTTTTAGACTTCAATCATATCTCCCCTCAGATGACTCTTTTCCAAGCTGAAGAGCCCTAACCATTTTAGTCTTTCCTCATATGAGAGGAGTTCCATCCCCTTTACCATCTTGGTCGCTCTTCTTTGAACCTTTTCTAACGCCACTATATCTTTCTTGAGACTCTGCGGAGACCTCATTTAGTATACTATGTAAAATTCTAGAGACTGCACCTTCAAAAACATATGCATAGGATGAAATTGGTCCAGAAAGCAGCTACTAAAATGGTCAGTTGCCTTCATCATAAAATGTATAGGGGCAGACATAAAAATCTCAATGTGTAGTCAAGAAAGCTTGGAAGAAGTACATAAGAACTCTAAGGGGAAAGAAGGGATAATAGATGGTATCAATGAGCAGACTGGGTACGCCATATGGTCGTTATCTGCCATAATTTTTCCATATGTTTATGAAGGGGAAAGTTTATTTGGTCTTCCCAAATAGGATCTTGGTACCTGGTCTAAATTTGGCCAGGTCTTGATCTTTGGAGGCTAATAGAGTATGCTGTCAATGCTTCACTCAGAATGGAAATCTAAAGGAAGTCTGGAGGCTTGCCTCAGGAGGTATTGCTGCTGCCCAAATCCAGTGCAATCTCCAGTTGTTCAGGACTGGAACCAGACTGAAGAGAGGTGACATATCTAGTACTAACATAGCAGAAGACATGGAAAAAGGAAGAGGAGACAGGGGGAGAGTGAAGTGTATAAAAATCGCAGAATTCAAGGTGTGGATGCAACCCTGGAGAAAAGGAATACCCCTCCCAACTAAAACTAATGTAAAAGATCCCTGTGAACTTATTTTTGGTTGTGACAAATTCTGGGTAACATAATAAAATGTTTTATATTTTGATGGGTCCAGAGGGCTTGGGAAGAATCCTTATTCTTCAAGATCCTACATGCATCCTACTCAATTCACATTCCTCTTTTTGATGAAATGTTTTCTGAAAGTAACTCTACAACACACACTGGGATATAACTGAAAGTTGCTTATAAACCCCCCTTTTACAAAACAGTAGAGTGGGTTTTAGCACAATGGTAACAGCTCCGACACTCATAGAATGTGCCAAACTTATAAATTTGAACGTATGAGAGCAATACAGTTAGGACATTATAAGAAATTCAAGGAGGTTTGGGACCCATTGACAAAATTTTGTAAAGATTGATTATTGGTTTTAGCCTTTTGATTATACACATCCAGGAGAGGTGGGGGGAGGGGGGATATGCCTTTAATTTATTATTTGATTGTAATTTGTTGATCTTGATCATTTGTATTACTCTTCCTTATCTTTATACTGTATGAAAGGATGGGTGGGTGAGGGAGAAGGGATATATATTTATTATGTCATTTGATGGTATTAAGTGCTGTTTATTTTATACATTGTTTGATAATATGTTGCACTTGATGTTGGTTTTTAAAATGAATAAAGATATGGTGAAAAAAAAAATTCCTATTAGCATTGGAGCTGTTAATGCCACGACCGGTGCTAAAAACCATACTACGTTTTTTTAAAATGGGGGGCGGGACTTAAGTATGAAAATGACTTAGAGCCCCTTTTACATAGCCATGGTAGCAAGTCCTAGCACGACAAAAGTGACACAGCCCATAGGAACTGATGGGCTGCATCACATTTTCTGCATGGGAATTACTACTGCGACTTTTTTTAAAAGGAGCCTTTAAGCTAATATTCTGTAAAGACAATTCTGCATGGGACTTTCTTTATACAATTCACATTTTCGTGCATCTTCCTGGCACCTAACTTTGAGAGAGAGGGGGCGAAAACAGAGGAACACAAATCCCCCACAAAAAACACACACTAGTAACACCAGCTGCTATACACCCGCTCTAATTTTTAGTTCTGAGCTGTAAGATTTCTTGCACTTGGATACATTCAAATTTGTACATCAAACCAGCTGAGTTGTCCATCAATTTCAAGTTCCAGATCTTGATGCAGGCCCTTGGCCGAAACACCTCCACAAATTCACCATCCTTTCCGTGAAAAAGTTTACTGTTTATTGGAAGCTTCTATACTGCTACTAATGATTGTGTAGTCAGTTTACATTAGCTTCAAATGTGGTGTTGCGATATATGAGCTTCAGTGATGGTGTCACTGTATCTGGGGTATAGTTTATGTTTTTCTACGATTTAAGGGCTTTTACAATGGTGTTACAATATATGATCAAATTAAAAGTAAGAGTTTAGTATAATCAATGGAAAACTCTGGTAGCAGCAGAAACCTCATCTGACTAGAAGAGACTCCACCTAGAAGTCATATTTTAGGTTCCAAAACCTCCCCAGCCTCTGACCTTTCCATTAGGGGAAAGCCTTCAAACTAGTATTATTAATAGAGGTCCCAAGAGTAGTAAACCTTCTACGGTGTCTTATTTAAAAGTTACTATACCACAAATAGACAAATGAGACAATACCAATGAGACAAATAGGGCTTCTTGGCCTTGTAAAATTTTAGTATCATAAATTTTCTAAAACCTTTTTTTTTAAGTGAATATATAACAGTTGTCGAGTAATGTCTTTATTAAAAAATGGTTTATTAAATTGAAGAATGATGGTACTTAAAAATTAGTTTGGATGCAGTTATGTTGAGGCTATGCAGATAGATTAATATATCTCTAGTTTAATATTCGTAATTCTACACATGTATTATCTGAATAACTCAATAGCAGAAACATTCAAAAATACCCACAGCACTATGTACTATATATCACAGTGGCAAAAAATGGAGAAAAGATCTTCAGTGTCTAATAGGGGTTTAAGTAAACCAATCACCCCACATAGATTTTCCTGCTTCAACAGCACATCAATTTTGAAGCAGGGAGACACATCCTTGGTCTGAAAAACTCTCTAATCAAAATATATAATTTTATAAAGTGCAATTCTCATAGGTTTATGCAAAATGTAAAGTACAATTTTCAATAATATTTCATGACAGAGGCTTAAAAAATAATGCCATGTCATGAGCACATAGAAAAAAATGGACAAATGAAAGCGAGCCAGCATGGCTTCTGCAAGGGAAAATCATGCCAAACAAACTTACTGCACTTCTTTGAAGGGATAAACATCCAGATGGACAAAGGGGAACCCATAGACATAATTTATCTCGACTTCCAAAAAGCCTTTGACAAGGTACCCCACGAGCGGCTACTTAGGAAACTGTGGAACCACAGGGTGGAAGGGGACGTATACAGATGGATTTAACACTGGTTGGCAGGCAGAAAGCAAAGGGTTGGAGTGAAGGGCCACTACTCGGACTGGAGGAGGGTCACGAGCGGCGTTCCTCAGGGGTCGGTGCTCGGACCGCTACTGTTCAATGTATTTATAAATGACCTAGAAACAGGGACAAAGTGTGAAGTTATAAAATTTGCGGTTGACACAAAACTCTGTAGCAGGGTTAGAACTGCAGAGGAATGTGAAGACCTACAAAGGGACCTGAACAAACTGGAGGAGTGGGCTAATAAATGGCAGATGAACTTCAATGTAAAGAAATGCAAGGTCATGCATATAGGGAAAAAGAACCCGATGTTCAGCTATAAAATGGGGGGGATTAGTACTAGGGGAAAGTAACCTTGAAAAAGACTTGGGTGTGCTGGTGAATACAACAATGAAGTCAACGGCACAATGTGCAGCAGCCGCAAAGAAAGCAAACAGAATGTTGGGTATTATTAAAAAAGGTATTACAACCAGAACGAAGGAAGTCATCATGCCACTGTATCGTGCGATGGTGCGCCCGCATCTGGATTACTGTGTCCAATATTGGTCGCCGTACCTTAAGAAGGACATGGCGATACTAGAGAGGGTTCAGAGAAGAGCGATGAAAATGATAAAAGGTATGGAAAACCTTCCATAAGCAGACAGGTTAGAAAGGCTGGGGCTTCTCTCCCTGGAAAAGCGGAAACTCAGAGGAGACATGATAGAGACTTTCAAGATCTTGAAAGGCATAGAGAAGGTAGAGAGGGACAGATTCTTCAGCCTATTGGGAATCACAAGAACAAGGGGGCACTCGGAGAAATTGAAAGGGGACAGGTTTAGAACCAATGCTAGGAAGTTCTTTATCACTCAGAGGGTGGTGGGCACCTGGAATGCGCTTCCAGAGGTTGTGATAGGACAGAGTACATTACGGGGTTTTAAAGAAGGATTGGATAAATTCCTGAAGGATGCGGGGATTGAGGGATACAGATAGAGGTAGAGATAGGATTATGAAAGGGTATAGATAGAAGTATAAAGGGGAATAAAGGGTTTTAGACAAGGATCGCCTTACACGTGATGGACCTGATGGGCCGCCGTGGGAGCGGACTGCTGGGCGCGATGGACCTCTGGTCTAACCCAGCGGAGGCAACTTCTTATGAAATATTATTGAAAACTGCACTTTACATTTTGCATAAGACTATGAGAATTGCACTTTATAAAATTATATATTTTGATTAGACAGTTTTTCAGACCAAGGATGTATCTCCCTGCTTCAAAATTAATGTGTTATTGAAGCAGAAAAGTCTATGTGGGGCGATTGGTTTACTTAAACCTCTATTAGACACTGAGGCCTGGATTCTGTATAGGATGCCCGTCCTATACAGAATCGGGCCTACACCCGCCCAAAGTAAAACCAATTCTGTAACCGACGTCCATGTTGCAGACGCCGGTAATCGGGTTTGTTTAGACAGAACCCATTCCCCCGAAGATCGCTGGAAGGAGGGTACTCAACCCCTCCTGCCGGACCCCCCAATGACCCCCCTCCAACCCCTCCTGCCGGACCCCCCCATGACTCCCACAAACAAAATGCCCCAACCCCCCTCCACAGACCCTCCAACAGCCCCATTTTTTTTTTTTTTTTTGAGTTAGACATCTCTAAGTAGAGACAACTACAATATAAGCTAAGTAAAATTATATTGAAATTATTTAAGGATTTAGAAAGTATAAGTAAATTGAAGCTCTTTATAAAAGCTGAAATGAAAAATTAGACCCAGTGACGATTTGCCATGTAAAGCTCAGAACAGTGATAAGTTTGAGTTCTGAGTGGTGACGCTGAGGGCCTAAGAAGATTCTTATAAGAGGTCGCTAGTTGAAATAAGGAAGAAGTTCCTATTTCTATGAAACTTATATTTATGAAATAGCTATCTGAAAATCTTTATGCTAGAGAAATATATTCCCTGTGTTGAACATTCACTAAATCTTGTTGGCCGTACTACAGGAGATTGCTGTTTAGTTGCAACAGTGGCGTACCAAGGGGGGGGGGGGGGGGGGGGGGGGAGATCCACCCCGGGTGCCAAGCCTTGAGGGGGTGCTCCCGGTCCGGTCCAGTTCCCCCCCCCTGCGCCGGGTGTCGCGTCTGGAAACAGCCTGCAGCAAGATCGCGATGCCAGAGATCTTTGCCTGCTTCGACTGTTTCCTCCGCCACGGTCCTGCCCCCTCCTCTGACGTCAGAGGAGGGGCGGGACCGCGGCGGAGGAAACAGCCGAAGCAAGCAAAGATCTCTGGCATCGCGCGATCTTGTTGCAGGCTGTTTCCCCAGGGCAGTAGCGTACCAAGGGGGGCGGGGGGGGGGGGGAGGTCCGTCCCGGGTGCCGCCTTAGGGGGGGTGCACAGCTGGCCCGGTCACTATCGCGCTCCTACCCTCCCAGCGAAAGCAGCATCGGCGCCATTACTGAAAAAGGTAATGGCGCCAGGCCTCCACCACGGTCCTGCCCCCTCCTCTGACGTCAGTTGTGAATGAAATATACACTTTCTTTTCATCTTCTACAGAAATGGTGTCTGTGTTGTTATCATCTTTGAATCAGATTCTAGACTTGGAGTACCAAAGCATCTATCCGATACTAGGTGGGAAGCACATACCGAAGCTGTGTTTGTCATACATGAGAGTTACAAGTCAGTCATAGATGCTCTAAGTCAGGGGTGCCCAAATGGTCAATCGCAATCGACCAGTAGATCGCAAAAGCAACGCAAATCGATCGCATTTCCTTTGCAATCTTTTTCTCCCTGCTGCTTCCCCAAGACAGGCCTGGCAAGTACAAGCGCCGGACTCACAAGACTTCGCCTCCGATGTCAATTCTGACGTTGGAGAGGAAGTTCTGAGCCAGCCAATTGCTGCTTGGCTGGCATGGAACGTCCTCTCCGACGTTAGAATTGACGTCGGAGCTGAAGTCTTGTGGGCCCGGCACTTTTACGCGCCAGGCCTGGCTCAGGGAAGCATCAGGGAGAAAATGGTGTGGTGGCTTGGGGGTGGGGGGTAGGGAAAGAATCGGGGAAGTTGAGAAATAGGCACGACTGTTTGGGGGGTCAGGAGGAGAGAAAGAAAGGCATAAATAAAGAGGGGGGCAAGGAGAGAGAGAAAGAAAGGCAGAAAGAAAGAAATATTGGCTTTACAAAAGAAGGAAGTGCAACCAGAGACTCATGAAATCACCAGACAAAAAGGTAGGAAAAAGAATTTTATTTTCAATTTACTGATCAAAATGTGTCCGTTTTGAGAATTTATATCTGCTGTCTATATTTTGCACTATGGCCCCCTTTTACTAAACCGTGATGGTGGTTTTTAGCACAGGGAGCCTATGAGCGTCGGGAGCTGTGAGAGGCATTCAGTGCAGCTGTACATAATAAAATGCTGTACATAATGAATGCTGTACATAATAAAAAACGCTATTGCGGTTTAGTAAAAGGGGAGGTGGTATATTTGTTTATTTTTTTATAGTTGTTACTAAAGTGACATTGTATATTTTAAAGTCATCTGCCTTGACCTCTGAAAAAAACCCCAAATACAAATGATAATTAACATTTTCTCTGCGTACAGTGTGCTTTGTGTTTTTTAAAATCTTATTGTTAATAGATAATTTTGACTTGGCCATTTTAAAAGTAGCTCGCAAGCCAAAAAAATGTGGGCACCCCTGCTCTAAGTCCTCTCCATAGTAATGAGAAAGAAACGAGTGAGACTATATTATAAGTTGGCGCTCTTATGGAAAAAAATGGAGGAACTAGAGTTTGTTTTTATGCTACACTTATGAACTCATTTGCCGAAGGAGTTTCACAATATCTACAAGGCTCGCCAGGATCCACAGATTGGACTTACCACATGTACAAATATATAGGCATCATTTTACCCATGTTGTGAAAAATATTCAAGAAAAGTTTGATGATATTGAACAAGAAGCTAAAGTCATCCTGCCAATTGTAGAATACAAATATGCAGAGAAAAAGATGGTGAAAAAGATACAAACCAACGATGGAGCTGCATCAAATGCTGATAAAGAATATTTTCCAAAAGCAGAGGTGTAGTAAGGGGGAGGGGCAGGGGAGTGGACCACCCCAGGTGCCCTCTTAGTGGGGGAGCCATCACCCATCCTCCTCTCCGCCCCCTCCTTCCCCGCCTCCCACACTATCGTATGCATGCTGCTTCCCTTTCCCCATACTTTTTTAACATTCGTGGCTCGAGCCAGCACTGGTTCTTCCGACATCACTCCATGGACCAACGCCTAGGAGGTGACATTAGAGGAAGAGGCGACGCTGGCACGAGCAGCAGGTTGGGGTAGCTGCTCATGCTGCAAATGTTAAAGAGGGAAGGGGTGTGCATGCGCGGCAGGAGGGGGGTGAGGAAGGAGAGGATGGGGGCGGGTCAGAGAATAGGTTAAGGGAGTGGTGCCAAGCCCCTTCCCTTGTTTAAAAGCAGACTGAAAACCCACCTTTTTGAAATAGCCTTCAATCCTTAACCGTACTCCTCTGCCCTCCAAGCCAGCCACCTGATTAATTGTTCCCCTTAACTGTATCCATGACATCCTGTTTGTCCGTCTCGGTTGTTTAGATCAGTGGTAGTCCTCAGGGATCACCTGAATCAGGATATCCACAATGAATATGAATGACAGAGATTTTGAAAACCCAACTGGTCAGGTGATCCCTGAGGACTGGGTTCAATACCACTGGTTTAGATTGCAAGCAGAGACTATTTTCTTCTTCTTTGTGACTCTGTACAGCACTGCATCATCTGATAGCACTATAGAAATAATTAATAGTAGTAGTAGTAGTAGTAGTAGTAGTAGTAGTAGTAGTAGTAGTAGTAGAAGAGCCTCACCAAGTGAAAATCCTGCACTGCTCCCAAGGCATTCTCCTTTAACCATTTCTATGGTCTGGGCACAGTCAGATCAATATCAAGGGGAATCTACAAGAAAATCAGTTGCCCCCCAAACTTTGGAACAATTTACTGCCAACCTTTATATCTTGAATCATCCTTCTTGAGATTCAAATCATTGTTAAAAACTCATCTTTTCAATATAGCTTTCCACTTAGATAATGTTTACGGTAATACTTGTGATCCTGAACCTGCAGGGTCACAGATACTGCATGAAGTCATTCATTTTTAAATGTTTTTTTTTTCTTTTTTTAATTAGTTTGCAGTATGAACGAAGTTCTTCCCTATCTGATTTAATGGTATTCCTTTCAAAAATATTATATTTTAAAATGTAAACTGCATTGTCCTATTCTTGGAAAAAACGCAGTATATCAAATCTAACCCTCCCCCTCCTCCTTTTACAAAACCGTAGCACATTTTTTAGCACCAGCCATGGTGGTAACAACTCTGATGCTCATAGGAATTCTATGAGCATTGGAGCTGTTTTTGCCGCGGCCAGCACTAAAAACCATGATACAGTTTTGTAAAAAGGAGGTGGGGGGAATATACTTAGTAGATAAAGACAGGTTGTTCACCCTCTTCAAGGTAGAGAGAACGAGAGGGCACTCTCTAAAGTTAAATGGGGATAGATTCCGTACAAACGTAAGGAAGGTTTTCTTCACCCGGAGAGTGGTAGAAATCTGGAACACTCTTCCAGAGGCTGTTATAGAGGAAAACACCCTCCAGGGATTCAAGACAAAGTTAGACAAGTTCCTGCTGAACCAGAAAGTACTTAGGTAAGGCTAGTCTCAGTTAGGGCACTGGTCTTTGACCAGAGGGCCGCTACGTGAGCGTTCTGCTGGGCACGATGGACCACTGGTCTGACCCCGCATTGGCAATTCTTATGGTCTTATAATAAACAATAGAGTAGGCTACAGTAGTTTGCAAGTAGATCTGCTATAGGCAGTGGCATACCTAGGATATGTGGCACCCGGGGCCCATCATTTTTTGACACCCCCCCATGTAAAAAAATATTTTTTGTAATGACCATGAAATGGAATAAATGGTCAGAATAGAAACAGGCAGTGAAAATTTTCTTATATTCCAAACATAACATAACATAAATTATGTCTGAATTGTCATGACATCAGAAGTACATATGGAGTAGTTGCAGGTGATGCTTGGGACAGTTCTGATTGTGTTAGTTCGGTTTTATGTGTTTTTTGAATAGAAGGGTTTTTATTTCTTTTTGAAGGTTTTGCAGTCTGTGGTCGATGTCAATTGGTTGTAGAGTTGGGGGTTGAGTGTTGCAGCTCGAATGGCTAGGAGGTTGTCAAACTGTTTTTTTCTTTTGACGTTTTTGGTTGGAGGGTGTGTGAATGGTGCGTGAGTTCTCCTATGTCTGTTTGAAGTGGATTGAATTATTTAGCTGAAGAAATTAGTTACCCCCTCATCCCACACACATTAATTATCTTCCATTTTTGTTCCCATTATAAAAAACACTGATATGTTCCCAGAAAAAAAATATATTAAAATAAGAAGTGAAAACAAAGGCCCCTACAGATGAGAACATAACATAAGAATAGCCTAACTGGATCAGATCAATGGTCCATCATGCCCAGTAGCCTATTCTCATGGTAGCCAATCCAGGACACTAATACCTGATCAAAACCCAAAGAGTGGCAACATTCCATGCTACCGATCCAGGGCAAGCAGACACTTCCCCCATGTTTTCATAACAGATTATGGACTTTTCCTCCAGGAATTTGTCCAAATCTTTCTTAAAACCAGCTACACTATCTGCTTTTACCATAACTTCTGGCCACTTCATTTTTAAGTTTAGATCTTTCCTTTCAAACAGAGACGTTGCTAGATGTCAAATACAGCACAAGGTAACTTCACATGGACTTAGCTGTGCAGGAAATGTGAATCTCCTCATACACCCACCATATAGTGCAAAAATGTGCAAAGGTCTGTTTTTTTCTTTCAATCACTACATAGCCTAATGCCACACAAGCAGCGCTGTTACAAACATATTCTGTAGGTCAATGCTAAGGATAACAAAGTTTCCTTCCTTGGACCAGGAGGAGATACTGATAAACCACTGGAAGAGATCCCAAAACAACACCCAAAGATCCACTCAGTGTGTGAACCAGTTGAGTGGAGTGGACTAACTGGGGGGTGGAAATGGGCCCGGAGTTTGCTCAGCAGAATTTCCCAGACCACCTCTTCCTCTCAACACATTGACACGCTTCCACCATCACCACTAGGAACACCTCACTGGGTAGGCCAGCTATGTTATAAACTTTATAAAACACATTATTATATTTTCTTATAAAGCACATATTTTAACTGAACTCTCTGACATCCTCAGCCTTTCCATTCACAAAAATAGAAGGAAGAAAAGTTCCCATTTCCTGCTGTCTCATGTCCCCGGCCTATACAATATTTTTTTTCTGCAGACCCTTCAAAAGTCTGACCAAATCCTCGTTTCACTTGCATTATAAAGTACTGAGGATGCCATCTCTCCCCAATCCCAGGTCCTAAAGTCTAAGACAGTAGCGCAAACTAATGCTGCCAAATTCAGGAAAAAAAATTTCGATTCGATTCAGCCTATTGAATTGGTTTTTCAATTCGATTTTCCTGCCCAGTTGGGTGATTTTTTCAAAACTCCTGGTGGATTTTATAGTTTTTTCACCCCCTTTGGCTTCTCCTAACCACACTGGCGCTGTGGTGTAAATAAAATAAAGAAACAAAAAGGACTTTTCCTCTCTCTGTTAAATCCTAGCTCACGTTTGCAGTCCAACACCAGCTCTGGCAGGATACACATTTCAAATCTGACATATTATAATCACAAAACAGAAAATAAAATTAATTTTTCTACCTTTTGTTGTCTGGTTATATTTCAAATCTTGTTGGTCCAAGGCTCTGGTTTTCTTCTGATAACTTGCTTGCCAGGGGCTCCTTCTTTCTGCATGCTAACCATCCATCTGCCAACTCTGTCTTCCCTTTCTATTTCCCTTCCCTTCCCAGGAAGTCTGGTATCTTTCCTTTATTTCTTCTCCCTCCACAGATCCACCTTTTCTTAACTACCCTTTCATCCGGCATCTCTCCCTCCTTCCCCACCACCCCAGAGTCCACCATCTCTCCCTTTCTTTTCCTAATTACCCTCCTATCCAGTATCTCTATCCCTCCTCCACACCATCCCTTGTGTCCAATTTCTCTCCCTTTCTGTTCCTTCCCTCCCTAAATCCCATGGTCCATCATCTCTCTCCCTCTCCTCTATTTTCAGACCCATTATTTCTTCCCCCCCCAAAGTTTGGCATATGCACGTCTCTTTGAACACCCCCTTCCCTCCGTGTACTTCTAAACCAGGGTCCCCCCCAAAGGCCTGTCCCCCTCTTGAAGGCCTGCCTGCCTGTCCCCCCCTTGAAGGCCTGTCCCCCCTTGAAGGTCTGCACCCCCCTCGAGGGCCTGCACCCCCCCGAAGGCCTGACCCCCCTTGAAGGCCTGTCCCACCCCCTTGTAGCTTGTCCCCCCACTTGTAGGCCTGTCCCCCCTTGAAGGCCTGCCTGCCTCTCCCCCCCTTGAAGGCCTGTCCCCCTTGAAGGCCTGCACCCTCTTGAAGGTCTGCATACCCCGAAGGCCTGCACCCCCCCCCGAAGGCCTGCACCTGCACCCCCCCCGAAGGCCTGCACCCCCCTTGAAGGCCTGCACCCCCTTGAAGGTCTGCACCCCCCCGAAGGCCTGCACCCCCCCGAAGGCCTGTCCCCCCCTTGAAGGCCTGTCCCACCCCCTTGTATGCCTGTCCCCCCCTTGTAGGCCTGTCGGCCTGTCCCCCCCTTGCTTTCATGATGCCGCTCATGAAAGCACATATTTCAAGAGGTACACGGGTGGGGTGTAGAGGAGGAGAGGTGCTGGTGCCTCCCATGAAGACTGTGCCCAGGACAGTCTTCCCCCCCCCCTCCTTACTACGCCACTGCTGCTTGGTCCAGTGCGAGAGGTACATAAGATCCTAATGTAGAAAATAACAGTGGTTCCTGCCATCATCGGGCACTTTGCCTTTGTCTCTTTTCGTCTCATCACTTTGCTCTGCCAAGGGCAATTGCCCTTCTTGCTTCCATTATAAGCGGGGGAGGGGGGGTTAATAGTGGGCACAGAGTAAAATGTTGGGGACATAGTACTGTCTTCCTGCCCCAGAACTGACATCCTGGAGCACAACCCAGGTGGAGACAGTCCACCCTGGGCACTATGTAGCTGGTGGCACTGGCACCCCTCCTCCTCTCTGCCTCTCCCCCTCCTCTTCTCACTCCTCCCCTCGCCACACATGTGCCCCCATTCCTCTAGTTGTTCACCACTGCGAGCAAACATTTCAACATGCTCCTTGCGACCACACTGTCTCTCCTGCTCATGTCACTTCCGGGTGCTGCACATAGAAAGTGATGTCATAGGGAGAGCTGACGGGGTCGCGAGGAGCATGTTGAAGTCCTTGTTACTCGCAGCGGTGAACAACTAGAGATACGGGGGAAGGGATGGGGCATGCATGCGGCAGGGGGGATCAGGAAAGGAGTAGGGGCACTTATTTTGGACCAGGGATAATGAAGTGTTAAGTGTCACAAGGAGCTGCAGTGGGAAGTGAACTCACAACCTCAGGGTGCCAAGGCAGCTGCTTTAACCACTAGGCCACCCATCCACATTGTGGAGGTTGAAAGAGTCTGGTAGGAGAGAGGGTTGGCCAGAAGAGTTTGAGGGTTGGTCAGAAGAGTATGAGGATGGCAAGGGCCAGTTTGTTAGAGTTATAAAAGAGAATACTGGTGGAAGTCTGCACCAACAAATTTAGGCCCCCTTTTATGAAGCCACATCAGGCTTTTTTTTTATCGCCGGAGGCGGTAGTATTAGCTCCAATGCACATAGAAATTCTATGAGTGTCAGAGGTTTTACCACCGTAGCCAGCGATAAAAAAGCCTAATGTGGCTTCATATAAAAGGGGGGAGGGAGGAGGGTTTAAAGTTCCAAATCTTTAAATTACTTTTTAAAATATGGCAGCTTTAAATTATTACTTTATGTGATAATATTATGCTATTTTGACAAATACACAGAATTTAAAACTTAAATTCTTGAAAGAAAAAGTTATTGACGGATATAGATAGTGAAGATAGAGGATAAAGAAGGGTACAGTCAGAAGGATATAGATAAGGAAGGATAAAAGGGATTGAAGGATATAAAGGATCACTTATAGGTCATGGACCTGATGGGCCGCCGCGGGAGCGGACTGCTGGGTGCGATGGACCTCTGGTCTGACCCAGCGGAGGCAAATCTTACGTTCTTATGTTTCCACAAATTCCTCAGGGGTAACAAGCACATAAATTATCCCCCTAGAACAGAGGGTCCCTGCCTTCATCATAGAGAACATTAACTGCAACCAGTTTGTTATACTGCATACCAGGGTGCTAGGGAAGGAGGGAATGAAGATGGCATGATTATTGGCATTCCTAATTTATTTATTTTAAAAATGTCTATTCCACTTGAAACACGCGGATTACAATAAAACAAACATATCCACTACATGCAGACGCATAACAGGAAAAACATTACCTCCTCACTTCTTCCTTACAAAACATCGTATTACATCAATTATACTTAAAAACATACCATTCTAATAAAAAACTTGTACAAATAAATACCTTTTTGAATTGTTTCTTGAAAGACCTCAGGTCCTCACACAATCTCAAATAGTCTGGACCTGCTACTGAAATAGCTGTTGCCTGCGCTCTCTTGTTCTGTGTTTTCCCAAGTGCCTCAATTGACAGTCTCATTCTATATGAATTATGCATAATTGTATGTTGATTTGTTTATTTTATTAACCTCCTCATTCTATAGCAGGTCATCTAAATTTAAGTGCCTTTTGCATGTTTAAATTTAGAGAATACTGTCATCCATGTGGGTAAGGGTACACTTATGTGTGTTAATAGCAGCAATGCATCTAAGCACTATTCTAGAATTTCATGTACAAATGGCATATATAGAGCTTAGAATTGTGCACCAAAATCTGGGCATGCTCCTGAAATACATGCACAAAGTGGCTGATTCTACAAATGGGCGTCCTGATGGTAGGCAGCGATAGGTGGAAGGCATACGTTTTTAAAAAAATGCAGGCGGGGAAGGATGCCTACATTGTAGGCATATATCGCTTGCCTATGGAGATGCATAGGGACACTCATGGATGCCTAGGGCGTGGGCGTGGTCTCCTCTGGAAGTGGCCTTGGTGCCATAAGTGCTCCTATGTGTCTGTGTTGGCACGAGACAGATGCCTTATACGTAGGCCTGTAAAATGCTGGCCTACATTTAAGGCGCCTGTTCGTAAAAGTAGACACGATTCTCTACAGGATGCCAATGCGTGATTGACATGCAATCGGCGTCCTTTAGAGAATTAGGCCCAAAGTAATTAGCTAACGAACGAATTAGAGGGGGAAATCATCAATGGGTGCTGACTGTTAGCACACTAATGATTAGCACATGCTAAATGCTAAAGACTCCCAAAGGAATATAATGGGTGTCTTTAGTATTAGCATGCACTTATCATTAGTGCCTATTGATGAATTTCCCCCTCAATGTCGATAAGTGATTGCTAACAATCAGTTCTTGATATTAATTGTCACCCATTAAAATTAGTGCACAATTTGTAGAGCTGAGTGCAATTTCTGATTTGTGAGATTGTTATAAATGTCAATATGCACAGCTGGCATCATTATATTTTTAAAGTTTTGCAGCAGTGTAAGCATCAGTGGAAAAACTCTGCTTTGGATCAATTTTGGCATTCGGCAGAAGGCACTGTGGCCCAGATTCTCAATAAGTCACCGGCAGGCCCCTAGATCGCACCTACTGGTGACTAATTTAAGGGGTTTAATTGATTTTAAATGGCATGATTATTGGTCATGCCATTTAAAAAAAGACAATTAAAACCTAATCAAAACAAAAAAGTAGGCGGCCTCCTGGATCAGTGTCATCAAAGCCCGGAAATGGGCGTGTTTAGGGGGCGGTGCCGGGCTTTGGCATCAATAGGCGATGCTAGCCATGATTCAGGAAGGACCCTAGGCACTGGAAATGTAGGCCTGTAAAACAATAGCCTATATTTCCGATGTCTAGGGTCCTTGGGAGCTGCAAATCTGGAAGCAACATGTCAGGGATTGACATGTGGTAGGTGCTCATTTTGTAGGCGTCTGTCATGGCAGGTGCTGCTTACAGAATTTGGGCCTAAGGGATTAATTGGGAAGTATTATTTATGAAACAATTTTTCCTTTCCTATATATTGTGGAGAAGTGGGCAAGAGATATAGGTGAGGAATATAGAATGAGTTTATTTATTTATTTAATTCGATTTCTGTCCCGTTCTCCCAGGAGCTCAGAACAGGTTACAAGTAAACATTCACAGTAGGTCACATTGGATAAAACGTTTGACAGTATAGTAGTTTCAAGTTTATTTAAAATTTCATATACCGCCCAATCAAGCCTTCTAGGCGGTGTACAAAAACAATGTGCCAAATAAAATACAATTTACACAGAAACAGACCAAGGGAAATGACAATTTTTAAAGACATTAACGAATGGGAACAAAAGGAAAGAAGGGTTAGAACTACAATTGATAGAGAGAAAGAGAACAAACAAGGGCAAGAATGACAAAGGGAGGGGGAACAGAAGTTAAAACCTTTCTTGAATTTAAGTCGTCCTTAAAAGGACAGTTTAAGTTACAAAAGCATCAAGGAAGAGAAAAGTCTTTAACTTCACCTTAAAATTGGCAAGAGTTGTTTTTTTTACGTAACTTAAGGACAAGTCTGAATGTAGGGATGTTCACAGAAAATTCCAGGTGAGGTTACAGTAAATCGGACCTGTTGGAAGGGGAGAATTCAGAGGAGATTGTCTGTGGATGGCCCTTCAGTTGAAGAGAAAGATCTTCACAGCTCTTCGAAAAGCCAACAGTGAGTTCTGTGACCTAATTTGCAGGGGTGAGCTGGTTCCAAAGCTGGGGGATGATGTGGCTGTAGGAGCGCTTACAGGCAGTTTCCATCAGGAGAGACCTTCCTGGGAGGATGTACAGTCATCTCCCAGCTTCAGAGCGGAGGGGGCGGGTGGGGGTGTACAGGTGTAGTTTGGATCTTATATAGGCTGGGGTGGTGGCATGGAATCTTATGTGCTATTACAAGGGCCTTGAATATGCAGCGTTTATTGATCAGTAGCCAGTGTTCTATGTGGAGGGGGTTAAAGGCTGAGAGGAATTGTCAGAATATGTTCTAGTTCAAAAAACTTCATTAAAAAATGTTAACTCGGATGAATAAAGTGAGGGCTGGGCATTTGGTCAACTGTGCGGAGGGAATATATTTTATCATTGTTGATGGGAATGTTCACACTGCTAGATATTGGGAACAAGCTTAGCAGCATTTGGAACAGATGATGAATCATTCCATCTCAAAAAGTGTTAAACTGTGTTTATTAAATTTGGTGGATGACTTGGATAACAAGACAGATGAACAATCCATTTTTATTAGAAAGGCCTATTTAATGGCTAAAAGAAAAGTATATTATTACACTGGATACAATAGGACTCTTCAGCATTTGCATGGCAAAATTAAATGCATCACCTGTTGCATATGGAGCGTATGCCCATCTTTGGATAAAGGAGAGAAGAAAATATCCCAGTTTATTCAATTACAGTCCCCCATCTTGGACTCATTGACATCGTGATTAAGGAACAACTAGGCTTTTTCTCTTCTTTTTGTCTATGAATAGAACAGTCCTGCTATGATATGTTTATATGGTGGTTTAGTTAGGTGACCAGGTACCCAAGTGTATGTCGGTTGGAAGGAGGGGGAGTCAATGTCTTCTTCCAAAAAATGTATTCTGCCGTACAATTGTTTAATAAAAATATTTGTGCACACATCTGGCTGCATGCTGTTCTATAAGGCACGGTTCTTAACTGTAATAGCATGTAACTCAAAAAGGGACAGGGCTTTGGGAGGGACATGGATGTGTCAGAGTTGTTCCAAAACAAAACACACATTCTGATAAAATACTGCCATGGCACACTCCAGCATTTACACCAGGTTTCAGCAGGCACCCAAAATTAGGCATGAAAATTGGCACTGTAGGAGTGGTTCCTTGTTCACACCTGAAGGTTAGGCCTCTCCCTGATGTCATAAAGCCTGAACAATCTTTTCAGCATGAACCATGTAAGAAGAGAAAAAGAAGAAATCATCTTTGTTGCCTGCTGCCAGTCAATGCTTAGCCTGCGTGAATTTGGGGGAGACATTGCTTCGATTCTATTCTTGTCTAACGAAGGCGCCTCGCTCTCAAGGCCTGTACAAGACATACACAGAAAGGCAACCTATCCCTAAAAACTGGAGAGATCCCGGAGGACTGGAAAATAGCTAATGTCACGCCCATCTTCAAGAAGGGTTCGAGGGGCGACCCGGGAAACTATAGGCCGGTAAGCCTCACATCGGTCCCGGGAAAGATGATGGAGGCACTGATTAAGGACAGCATCTGTGACCATATCGAAAAAAATGGACAGCTAAGGTCGAGCCAGCATGGGTTCTGCAAGGGTAGGTCGTGCCTCACAAACTTGTTGTACTTCTTTGAGGGGGTAAACAACCAGGTGGACAAAGGAGAACCCATAGACATAATTTACCTAGACTTCCAAAAAGCCTTCGATAAGGTACCACATGAGCGGTTGCTCAGGAAGCTATGGAACCATGGGGTGCACGGGGAGGTCCACCGATGGATCAAAAACTGGCTGGCAGACAGGAAGCAGAGGGTTGGTGTAAAGGGCCATTACTCGGACTGGCAAGGGGTCACGAGCGGGGTTCCTCAAGGATCGGTGCTGGGACCGCTCCTGTTTAACATATTCATTGACGACCTGGAGGAGGGAACAAAATGCGAGGTCATCAAATTTGCAGATGACACCAAACTATTCAGCAAGGTTGAAACCACGGTTGACTGCGAGAATCTCCAAAGGGATCTTACGACATTGGAAGAATGGGCGAAAAAGTGGCAAATGAGCTTCAATGTTGGGAAATGCAAGGTCATGCATATAGGGAGAAGGAACCCGATGTTCACTTACAAAATGGGGGGATCAATGCTAGGGGTCAGTAATCTGGAAAGAGACTTGGGAGTGATGGTAGACACGACATTGAAGGCGTCGGCACAATGCGCCACAGCCTCGAGGAAAGCAAACCAAATATTAGGTATCATTAAGAAGGGTATCTCGACCAGAACGAAGGAAGTCATCCTGCCACTGTACCGGGCTATGGTGCGCCCGCATCTGGAATACTGTGTACAGTACTGGTCACCGTACCTCAAAAAGGACATGGCAATGCTTGAGGGAGTCCAGAGAAGAGCAACTAAACTGATTAAGGGTATGGAAAACCTTACATACACTGACAGACTGAAGAAGCTGGGGTTGTTCTCCCTGGAAAAGCAGAGACTCAGAGGAGATATGATAGAGACCTTCAAGATCCTGAGGGGCATCGAAAAGGTTGACAAAGACAGATTTTTCAATTTGAAAGAAACCACAAGAACAAGGGGTCACTCGATGAAATTGAAGGGGGACAGGTTTAAAACAAACGCAAGGAAGTACTTTTTCACACAGAGGGTGGTGGACACATGGAACACCCTTCCGGAGGCCGTGATAGGAAATAGCACAGTACAGGGTTTCAAGGAAGACCTGGATAGGTTCCTGGAAGACAAAGGGATTGAGGGGTACAGATAAGAGCAGTGGAAGGTTTAGAGATAACTGTAGAGGTAGGCAATAAAATTAGTCAGGGACCGCTGACCAGGCAATATGCCTGATGGGCCGCCGCGTGAGCGGACCGCTGGGCTGGATGGACCTCTGGTCTGCCCCGGCGGAGGCGACTACTTATGTACTTATGTACTTATAAGTTCTGTTTCTGCATTGGTCCTGAGAGGTCATCTGACGAAAACTAAAGAGAAGGTGTCTAATTAGTAGTTTTATGCTTGGATGTGAGGGAGCTCGGACCCATGCATATCTTCTCTACACACATCTTCTAATAATTAAGACCTGATAAGTTACCTCTTGTGATTAGCTCTCTTCCAGAGAGTGAAGAAACAGGACTCTATACAGATCTGTTCTATTTCACATAAGGAACTGTTGCTGACAGACTTTACAGCTCTCTTCGGTAAAATATGGACTCTTGCTGACCGGAAGAAATTCTACAACGTGCTATGCAAAAGAAAACATAAGAACATAAGCCGTGCCTCTGCTGGGTCAGACCTGAGGTTCATCATGCCCAACAGTCCGCTCACGCGGCGGCTCATCAGGTCCAGGACCTGTATACTAGCCCTCTATCTATACCCTTCTATCTCCTTTTCCTTCAGAAAATTGTCCAATCCCTTCTTGAAATCCAATACCGAAAAAGACTGATTCCATCTCCCTGAGGCTTGACCAAAAGGATGGTGAGCAAGGAATCATATTTTCCTTATCAGCTGGGCTAGTTAGATTTCTGATTGGTTTCAGGAAAGGAGATATTAATTACTCTTGGTGATAAACTGTAATAGATTGCTGCTAATCAGGACTTATTTTATAAGGAATTATCTAGTGTGTAAGAATTGGTTATATTTACTCATTTACTTAGCAAGTATTGTGTGATAATTATGTACTGAGTTACATATATGTATTTGGATATTTTGTGAACAATTAGTTATTATTTGCTGCTGGCTTATGAATTATATTTTTATATCTATAATAAAACTCTTTCATAAAGCCCTTGTCTCTTTCTTTGTATAAGTAGGCGAAAATTACAGAACTCGTGGAGGTATTTATGGATTTCCCTAGCAACTAGTATGCACGTGACTTGTTTATGTTGTACTAATTAGTTATACTCACAAATCTACCTATAGTATTAAACGTGATTCTCTAAAGGACGTGGACCTTTATAAAATAGTGCTTAGTGCTGATTTTTTTTCTAGCACTGATTTGTGATCACCATTTATACAATTCCCCCCCTAGAGCATAATTGGAGAAGGGGCATGGATGAAGCATAGGCAGAGTTGACATCTATGCATACAGGTGTGATGATGCCAGGTATTTTATGTTGCTTTAACATGGGTGAAATAATTTATTAACTGGCATGAAGATATATTGCAAAATAGATGTAGGCAAGTAGTTATGGTGAAAACCAAATAAATCCAGCACTGACGCAGATAACGAAACATGCATGTCAGCATAGGGTTTGGCAGTGAGCTGATAAGCGTCAGTGTAAGAAAAGTGTATATAATATAAAATTGAAAATAATATTTAAAAAATAAAAAAACTGTTGTTATAATAAAATCGAAGCCAATGAGGAAGCTTGTGGCTATATGAAAATTCTCATCTGGTAAAATATTTCCCATATAAGAGCCGCTTCTGAGGGCTTCTAAGTATTGAAACAGATGTATATGCCAAACTAGATAAAGGTAAACAGAACACGCCAGATGTACGGACTGTATGGAAAAAGATACATACAAATAAAATTATGATTGGCATTATTTCGTTAAGGGTATTTTATAAGGACACTTTCGCATGTAAGACTCACTTCCCACATTATTATTCTGTATAGAGGGTGTCATGTTCATAGAATTGTGTCTTTATGGCTATGGTATGTTTGTATCCCTATTAAACTGTTATGTAATTCGCTTAGAATTTATTAGGCGAACCATTAAATCTAAATAAACTTGAACTTGTATGCTTTAAAAATGTTCCTGTGATCTGCTTAGGATGATTAGATAGCAAAATACAATTTTTTTAAAAAAAAGATATATATACTGTAAATATAAATAAATATGCTAAGAAAACAATATTTCAAAGTGTGGTGGTTGAGATATCTAACTTGCCCAGATATAGTAATCCTGCAGATCCTGTCACTGTGTGAAGAGAGCACAAAGAATGCTGCAATCAGATTTGCAGTTATACAGACGCTTATTCTAAATTTCAGCCCTAGTTACTGACACATTTTACAGCTCTCTTGCAAGTAAACTGTAAATTAATGCTGCCTCTGGTGGAGATTGTTTTAAATTGAGTTCTGCTGCAGTAGGTAAATGAATATTTCACCTTTGGCTAAGATTTATAGTAGTTTACGCATGGCTCTTGAAGCTCAGGCGCTTCATTAGAATGAGCCATGACTGCATTGTTAATAACTTTTAGCCTGAAGAACAGAAGCTATTGTACTCTACTCATCTTAATCAATTTAAATATATCTTTTTGAAAATGGACATAGGCATGCTTTAAGACATGTTTGTGTGTCTGAGTTTAATTGACATTGGGAATTTAGACAAAAGCTATCTATCATTATCAGCTGGAAAGAAAACTTATTCTCAAAGTGTACCACCAAGAAAAGTGGTTAGCCTGAACATCCTCCATCTTAAAATAGTGTTGGACCTCTGGTCTTTTCTAAACCTCCCCCCAGTTCCATGAAGTGTTTGGAACTTCCGGCCTTCCTCCCTAGTACATCAAAGCCTATCTGAACATTGTCTAGGTCTTCAGAGCTCCACCCTGTGAAAACATTTGAACATTCAGGATGCCTCACCACCACAAACACCCACACAATTTCTTGGCTCCTGAGTCCCTTCTCCCCTGAAAGTGTTTGGAATTTCAGGCCCTCCCTCCATCTTCATCCCCATCCCATCTTGAAAAGACCTTTTTACTCTTCTTCACCATGCCAGAGTTGGTTTTCTATGAAAAATCAAAATGTGCTGCATTTTCTTTGGTTTAAATACCAACACTATCCCCTTCTTTTACAAAGGTGCGCTAAGCTTCTTAGCGCGCGCTAAATGCTAACGTGTGCATGTTATCCTATGGACGCGTTAGCGCATGCGTTGATTTAGCGCAAACTAATCCGCGCTAAAACACTTATCATGCCTTTGTAAAAGAGGGCCTATGTTCTTCTCCTTTCCATTTCTCTCATATTTCTTTACCATTGCATTTTCTCCATCTTTCTTTTCCTATTCCACCCTTATCTCCTCCATGTTTTTTTCTCGTACTGTCTCTCTCTCTCTTTACACAAGTTTTTTCTATGTTCACTTCATCTCACATTTTCCCCATGTCCCTTTCATGTCACCATGTTCCAACTGCATCTGGGAGCTAATTTGTGAAAGTGATTTACGATATAATAATAAATCTGAAAAATTACTCACTTCTAAATTTTTTGTGGTCATTTTTGTATCACTTCAATATAAATACATGTTAATTGTGATTCATATGTTGCTTTTTAAGGTTTAGTTTAGTTTAGTTTATAAGAATGAAAAGATGAAAATTTGGCATTTTTACAATTTAAATATTTAAATTGCAAATTATGACTATCCTTGCCCCAAAAGCAAAGTTTTATGGAAGGAACACACATTTTCTATACTTTGTATGCATGAACAATTAGAAAATTACACATGGAGGGGCATAGTTAAAAAAAAAAAGGTCTAAGTCCGTTTTGGGCCTAAGTTGCCCAAAGTTGGAAATGTCAAAACTTCATTTTCAAAAAATACATTCTAAATATATATTTATTCTGAGAATTGTCTACTTTTACGTCCAGCCATTTGATCGTCCAGACCACTAAGTTGTCTATCTTTGTACTCCATTCTTGTCCAAAAAATCATCCAAGTCAAAAACACCTAGAGCAAGCCCTTTCGGATGTGGGAGGGATCAGCAAAGTGATGAACTGGCCACCCAGACATGGCAACAGAGTAGTGGGGCACCTAACAGGCCACTGCTGCGACCTTCACAAAAAGGGTGCTACATAAACATCTCACCACAACTCCCTTATAGGTCATGGTGAGCCCCTTAAAACACCCCCAAAACCCACTATACCCACCTGTCTACCACCCAAGTAGCTCTTATGCCTGCCCCCTTTCTTTCTTTCTCCCTGCCTTCTCCCCAAGCCACTGCCACCACCATCGGGGAACAGGCCCCCAAACCACCGCTGCCCCAAGCTCTCCCTGATTCCCGATGGAGAAGCGCCTGGCCAACCAGCCTTCACCCCAGACGTCAATTCTGACGTCGGAGAGGAAATTCTGACGTCGGAGAGGCAGTGATTGGCTGGCCCGGAACTTCCTCTCCGACATCAGAATTAACGTCGGGTGGGGAAGGCTGGTCGGCTCGGCGCTTCTGCGTTGGGAAGCAGATAGAACGCGAAGGCAATGTGATTGACTCGCATTGCCTTCACGATCTACTGGTCGATCGTGATTGACCTTTTGGGCACCCCCTGCTGTAGGAACTTGACTAAACAACAAGGTTTTTTTAATACAACAGAAACTTCTAAATTAATTGGTTTGCTGTTTCCAGGTTCATTTTTTAGGTTTGTGCCATTTCCTTTAGTTTCCAGTAGTTTATTAAGTGTCAGAGCCACACCTTTTTCAGAGTTATCAAGCTTAGCCTAGGTTTTAGTTCTGAATAGGATGGGCAATCTATAGCAAGCAGGCCTGCCCTACCTCCAGTAGGTTACATTGTAGACTGAATACACATAGGGCCAGATTCTAGGAAGGGCTGATAAAAAGTTCTCAACCTAACCAACAAACTTGGGGCAGTCTCCATCGAGGACCATACCCTTAGTCCAGTGATTTTCCACTTTTTTTGTTCCATTGGAAAAATATGAAATGAAATAAAGTGAAAAATCCATGAACTTCGAGGGACATAATCAAAACTTTAAAATGTTCAAAAACCTGCCAAAATTGGAACTTGGATGTCCTAAAAGCAGAGACATCCTAGTGCCAATAATCAAAACTAACTTTCTGGATGTTCAGCAGCACTTCTTAGTTACTGTGTGTCCAGAGCTCAAAGGGATGTGTTAGGATTTGTGTCATGGACGGGAATTAGGTGAACTTCCATCTGGATGTGAAGCAATAATCAAAGCTTTTCCATGACATCCTAAGTGCCCCAAAGGTGACCAAACTGACAAGATGACTACTGAAGGGTTTAAGGAATGACCCCCCCCCCCTTACTCCATTTTGAGCTAATCAGGGACTTAGGCCTCTCCCACTGCATCCCAAGACGCAATTGGAGGGGGCAGACCCATCATTTTCAGTACGTGGCCCTGATCCTGGCAGGGGGAATACCCAACAGCTGAGTTGGCAGAAATCCCCGAAACTGGCTCAGCTGATGGGGATTCCTCTGCTGCGATCAGATAAGGTAATTGGGTATGTCTACAAAACTTGCTTTTGTGTGTTTCATTTTTATTTTTCAAAATGGCCAAAGAAGATAGATGTCCTAAGGACCAAAACTTATACATAGATCATTTTCAAAAATAAAAGATGGACGTCTGGCAGTTTTGAAAATTGAAATTTTTTGCTGCTGGGTTTGTGCTCGTCTTGCCCAAAATCTCCAGCCTCAGACTTAGATGTCCTATTGAAAATACCCCTCTAAGCGTATAGCCCTTGATGGAGACTGCCCCAACTTTGTTAGCCTGGCTGAGAACTTTCACCAGCACCTGGTATATACTGTATGACACCTAAAAATTTGATGCCAACTAGTGTGGCATTAAGCATGAGTCTGAGCACGAGTGCTGAGAATTGAGTCACCAGGATGGTCTCGGGGCTCAAGAATCTCCCATATGAGGAAAGACTGAATAAATTGCAACTATACTCACTCGAGGAATGTAGAGAGAGGGGGGACATGATTGAGACTTTTAAATATATCACGGGCCATATTGAGGTGGAAGACGATATCTTCCTTCTTAAAGGACCCTTAACCACAAGAGGGCATCCGCTGAAAATCAGGGGAGGGCAATTTCATGGTGACACCAGGAAGTATTTCTTCACCGAAAGGGTGGTCTATCATTGGAATGAACTTCCACTGCAGGTGATTAAGGCCAGCAGCGTGCAAGATTTTAAGAAAAAATGGGATACACAATTGGGATCTCTAGCTGGGTGAAGTTATGAGGGTGGGTCATTAGGGTGGGCAGACTTGATGGGCTGTGTCTCTTTTCTGCCGTCATTTTATATGTTTCTATAAAAGTTATGTGCACTATATTGAATTGTGCTTAGCACCACCCAAGCACCACTATGCATTCCAGCATTTAGGCATTTATGCCAGAGGTTGCTTGGCCTAAATGCCTAGGTTGTGTGCACAACGGCGCCTAAATAAAAAAAAAAACGCCCACAATCCTCCCTTAACCACGCCCACTTTTAACTATGTGCTTTGCACAAGACACACCACTTTGCACTCTGCACCTAACTTATAAAATGTTTTTTGGGTGTGTTGCTGTTAAGGCATTTTGGAATACTGTATGGCAACGAGTTCAAGACATGTTTGGATTTCAACCTGAATTACTCGTAACTTATAAAATTGTTATTTTACGGTCAGCTGCATTGCCTCTTCTAATACAAAAAAAAAAAAAAAAGCTAAATTTTTAATATTCTGATGGGATTAGCTATTCAACATATTTTATCTGAATGGAAAAACGGAACTGCACTCTTATTTTCAGCATGGTGGTCTGGAATTTGTTTAATTTGCAAATATGAAGAGGTTGCTGCTGTTAAGAGGAGTGGGGTCTTATTTTTTTTCAGAGGGTTTGGGCTCTTTTAGATGATTACTAGCTGATGACCCGGCGTTGCACGGGTATTTAATTATAGCAATAACACAGGAAATGGATTCAAATAAAGATACTTTATAGTGGTGAATGAAATTATATTTTTACAGCTTTATAAAAAGTACAATATTCAAATTATAATGTGATATATTTGACAAAATGAATACAATACAACAAACACAAAACTTGATTATAAACAACATTTTTAGTTTAACCTCCAGGAGCAAGAACATATAAATTCTTGGGTGAAGAGACCCCCAGAACATATCACCTCAGGTAGTGAGGGATCTGCATACCAAGTTTCGATCAAATCGGTCAAGCCATTTATTATTTACTGTGAGAATGGCAGCTGTGTACATTTTTTCCATTGACATGAATGGGTGAAATATGATTTTCCGTTTGTAGCTCCGCCCACGTGTGCAGGTGGGCCGCGAGACCCCCAGAACATATCACCCCAGGTAGTGAGGGATCTGCATACCAAGTTTCGTTCAAATCGGTCAAGCCGTTTTTGAAGTACTGTGAGAATGGCAGCTTTTTACTTTTTTTCCATTGACATGAATGGGTGAAATCTGATGTTCTGTATGTAGCTCCGCCCACGTGTGCAGGTGGGCCGAGAGACTCCCAGAACATATCACCCCAGGTAGTTGGAAGTACTGTGAGAATGGCAGCATTTTACATTATTTCCATTGACATGAATGGGTGAAATCTGATTTTATGTTTGTAGCTCCGCCCACGTGTGCAGGTGGGCCGCGAGAGCCCCAGAACATATCACCCTAGGTAGTGAGGGATCTGCATACCAAGTTTCGTTCAAATAGGTCAAGCCATTTTTGAATTACTGTGAGAATGGCAGCTTTGTACATTTTTTCCATTGACATGAATGGGTGAAATTTGATTTTATGTTTGTAGCTCTGCCCACGTGTGCATGTGGGCTGCGATACCCCCAGAACATATCATCCCAGGTAGTGAGGGATCTGCATACCAAGTTTCGTTCAAATCGGTCAAGCCGTTTTTGCGTGATCGCGGCACATACACACATACATACCTCCGATTTTATATACCGGTATATAAGATTGCAACTCACATGCTGTATCACTAAGCAAACCGATCGTGTACTGATCAGTTTATGTGCCCTTTGTGACCGGATTTCCCTCCGATCCGATTCAGTAACCTGTGTCCCGATCATCCTCCGATCCGTGCATGCAAATGAGGGGGAACGGCATTCAAATGCAGACTGGAAGCGATTCACAAAAATAAAAAAAGCAAAACCGACTGGGCTGGCCGATCCACAATAAGCAACTGCTGAGGACCAGTCGCTGAGGTCCTTTCCGACTGCCCTGCCTTCTGCCACCCTGCTCTTTGCCCTGCTTCTCTGCCCCAATCTGCTGCCCTATCTCAGCCCCGATCTCCTGCCTGCCCCGATCTGTTCTCTGTCCTTTCTCAGCCCTGATCTCCTGCCCTGTGTCAGCACTGATCTCCTGCTTGTCCCAAATCTCTGCTGCCGCCCCGACTCTCCTGCCCTTCCCCGCACTGCGAGCCCTTGGTTTTAACCCACGGGTTTAAATTGGGTTAAAACAACAGGCTCATCGGGCTAGTAAAAGTTTTTAAAAAAGTTGCAGCTCTTAGGCCCCACTTGGAGTATTGTGTTTTGGAGACCGTATCTGGCGAAGGACATAAGAAGACTTGAAGCGGTCCAGAGGAGGGTGACGAAAATGATAGGAGGCTTACGCCCAAAGACGTATGAGGAGAGACTGGAAGCCCTGAATATGTATACCCTAGAGGAAAGGAGGGACAGGGGAAATATGATTCAGACGTTCAAATACTTGAAGGGTATTAACGTAGAACAAAATCTTTTCCAGAGAAAGGAAAATGGTAAAACCAGAGGACACAATTTGAGGTTGAGGGGTGGTAGATTCAAAGGCAATGTTAGGGAATTTTCTTTATGGAGAGGGTGGTGGATGCTTTCAATGCGCTCCCGAGAGAGGTGGTGGAGAGTAAAACTGTGACTGAGTTCAAAGAAGCATGGGATGAACACAGAGGATCTAGAATCAGAAAATAATATTAAATATTGAACTAAGGCCAGTACTGAGCAGACTTGCATGGTCTGTGTCTGTGTATGGCCGTTTGGTGGGGGATGGGCTGGGGAGGGCTTCAGTGGCTGGGAGGGTGCAGATGGGCTGGGGTAGATTTTAACGGAGATTTCGGCTGTTGGAACCCAAGCACAGTACCGGGTACAGCTTTGGATTCTTGCCCAGAAATAGCTAAGAAAAAAAATTTAAAAATTTAAATTGAATCAGGTTGGGCAGACTGGATGGACCATTCGGGTCTTTATCTGCTGTCATCTACTATGTTACTATGTTACTTAGACGCATGCGCAGACCATCTATAGATGGTCTACGCATGTGTCGGGATCGCACACTAGCGATCTGTGCAGTCAGGGGGGGGGGGGGCGTTCCTCCGATGATCCTCATTTGAATTTTTTTGTTTTGTGGATTGGTCGGGCCTGCACGGATCGGCCACAGATCAGGCATGCAATCTAGCCCAAAGTCTGTATTACTTATGTTCTTCCAGTTCACCTTTATTATACTTGATGTAATGGGATGTTAAAGGATGTTTATTTGTCAAAACTCAATAAAAATAATTAAAAATGAACACCAGTTAATGCCAATTAACAAGTGTTAATTGCCAATTACCGGCACCTATTAAGCCTATCATTTAATTAAATTATATGCAACAACAAACAAAAAAATCCAACACACTTGCAGTTAAAAATCGAAACGAGAAACAATGCATTAAGTAAATCTCACTATTTTATTCATCTTTTCGCACGGTATTAGATTTTATGAACCTGATTCCCTATCGCAATGAGTTTAGACACATTACCGTTACTAGGCTTCTTGCCAGTTTTTCGCCGTTACCCCATAGCTCTACCACTTAGTAATGTGCTTTTTACATTTTTCTTCTTCATGTTTTTGCAGCCCCCTTTTCAGTAATCACTGTATATTTGTTTAGCATTCCATTCCTGACATTTTGTTACTTTGTCTCATTATTACATTTCTATTAGATTTTTTTGTTCTTTGGCTCATGTTTTCCTAAATTTCCTTGTTTGTCTCTGCTTATCCACATTCACACTGGGCTCCTTTTACTAAGGTGTGCATGCAGGATTTTAGCGCACGCTAAACCCGCACTACCAATGCTCAATGCTGGCATTAAGGTCTAGCGCGCATGGCAATTTAGCGCACGCTATTCTGCGCGTCAAAGCTCTAACGCACCTTTGTAAAAGGAGTCCATTGTTTTTCAACTAAGCATTAGTTTTTCCTGTTTTCTGGTGGATTCATATATTTCTTTTAGCTGTTTCCAGTTTTTATACAGTTGTTATCCATCAGGTTTCTTTGTTCTGATATATGTTAGGTATGTATTTTCACTAATACATTTTCCCCTTTTTTTGCATCTTACACATGGCTTTTGTTTCTCACTTATTTCATGTCCATGCACACATGGAGTATCTTGTGTACATTTCACTTGATTCACTCATAACCATTATTAAGTTTAAATAATCACCTATTTATGTCGACATTCACCATCACTTAAATTAATTTATTTAAAATATTTATTAATTTATATTATATATTTTTTAAACTTTATTTAGTTTTTAATGCCAACAAAAAGTGCAATACAATTTATATACATATAATGATAATCAACCAAGCACTTATAATCAATCAGTATCTATACAAAAGATAAAAATTCCCTCCCCCATCCATCATTACCATCAGGAATAATACCAAAGCAAAAGATATCCCCTCCCCCCCTCCCCCGGATGTGTGGGTAAAAAACAACGGAAAATAAAGGTAAAGATAAAGGAGAACTATAGCAAATCTACAAAAGACGTCAATGGACCCCCAAACTAATTTGAATATCTTATTATGCCCCAGCATGTCAGCATTCATTTTCTCATATTTATAAGTTAAACATAATCTCGCCCACCAAAAAGGAAACAGGTGATCCCAATTCTTCCAATTGCGAGTAATCATTTGCATGGCTATCCCGGTCATAATAAGGTTATATTAATTTGTATTAAATATTAATTTTATCTATAGTTCACTATCATATTCCCATCCTTGCACATGATTTCTTTACTTGATCACTTATTTCACACCAGTATCCATAACTTCTTGCTGCCACCAATGTTAATCAGATATACATCCTTACACTATTCTCAATTTGCTCACATTAGGACCCCTGAGGAAGGAGTGTTTCTTTGAAACACGGACCGTGTTGGGTCCGGTCTTATCAGTCCTTTTGGAAGTTTTATGTTTTTTAGGATTGTCTAATAAAATCTTGTCATCCTGTACATCATCACTGCAGATTTTGTTCTGGTTTCAAGCAGCGTCTTTTTCACAACTCTCCACATATCAGTTTGTTCCATAGGACTCTCAGGGACCCCTGAAGAAGACTTTTTGTTGAAACATGGACCGTGTTGGGTCCCACGCCTTCAGTGGACTAGGTCCTTTAGGTTTTATGTGGATTATTTTATTCTCGTGGATTATTTTATCTTTGAGTGGATTATATTATTGTACTTTTGAACTTTGACATTTTTAATAAAGTCCATTTTAGGAACATCGTCACTCCACAATGTTATTTTGGTTTCTCCTGTTTTCTTCTCTGGATTTCCTGAGGTCAATTTTCTTTGCTTTGGCTTGATTGTATATAACTCTAGGCACTATATTTAGAATTTAGGGATAATTCCCAGTTCAAATACATGCTTACAGTATGTGTACATTAAAATATGTGTGATTGTGAGAAATAAGCCTTTTGCATACACAGTAGATTCTCTGCATGCTTCTTACTACTGAATATCGTGAAATTCCTGACAACTTAACAGCAGTCTTCTTCCCCTTATTTTCATGACTAATGAATACAGTGGGATTTTGTTGTTCTCCTGCTTAAGCTGTTCCCACAGTAGGCATCATATTCTTTTGTGCAAGATGCTTGTTAGCCCACTGGATTACTCTGTGCATCTATTTTCAGCTGCGGTTCTTTCACATTATCCTCACTTTTTTATTTGTGTTGCTAAGGAAGCCATGGGTAGGGCAAACCACCCACAATGATTGAAATAATTAAACAAATCTGGAAGGACAACTGTTGTTTAAAACCTGTTCCTAAGAAACTAGGTAGAAAGCTGTTTGTTAAACCTTGGGACCATGTTTGCTTTCTTAGTGCTACCGTATAATTATTATTTTTTTTCAGGTTTTACTGGTCTACTGTCTAAGTATAGCATGTGTTTGTCACCAGAGTGCTATGGTAATGCCGATGAAAAACCACAGTAGTAGATGTCGTATTGACTGTGAATTATAACAACATTTTACTGGAACGCTCTGTGTGAAATATCTTTAATACTGGAATTGCAGAGTGAATCTTTTTTAAATTATTACACCCAGCGTACAGACCTCAATATTGATATTGGGGGCAAGAAATTGGCGAAAACACTCCCTCCTAAATTAAAAATATGTCCACTTACAGAGATCAGATTGGAGCACCGGAATCAGATTTAATAACCCCTATAGATTCTAAGAAATGTCTAAGTTGGGAGAACATAAGAATTGCCGTTGCTGGGTCAGATCAGTGTTCCTTCGTGCCCAGCGGTCCATTACCTCGGCGGCCCTTAGGTCAAAGACCAATGCCCTAAGTCTAGCCTTACCTGCGTACATTCTGGTTCAGCAGGAACTTGTCCAACTTGGTCTTGAATCCCTGGAGGGTGTTTTCCCCTATAACAGCCTCCAGAAGAGCGTTCCAGTTTTCTACCACTCTCTGGGTAAAGAAGAACTTTCTTACGTTTGTACGGAATCTATCCCCTTTCAACTTTAGAGAATGCCCTCTCATTCTCTCTACCTTGGAGAGGGTGAACAACTTGTCTTTATCTACTAAGTCTATTCCCTTCATTATTTTGAACTTTTCGATCATGTCCCCTCTCAGTCTCCTTTTTTCAAGGGAGAAGAGGCCTAGTTTCTCTAATCTCTCACTATACGGCAACTCCTCCAGCCCATTAACCATTTTAGTCGCTCTTCTCTAGACCCTTTCGAGTAGTACTGTCCTTCTTCATGTATGGCAGGGGTGTCAAACTCCATCACATAAGGGGCCGAAATCTAAATGTACCGGTGCTGGACGCAGTATTACAGGTGGGGGCATACCATGGCCCGGTACAGTGGCATGATAACCTTCTCCAATCTATTTTGTGATCCCTTTCTTAATCATTCCTAGCATTCTGTTTACCCTTTTCGCTGCCACTGCGCATTGCACAGATGGCTTCATTAACTTGTCTGCCAGTGCTCCCAAGTCTCTTTCCAAGTAACGTCCCAGACATCCTGTATTCGTGTATAAGATTTTTGTTACCGACATGCATCACCTTACACTTATCCACATTAAACCTCATTTGCCATGTTGTGGCCCATTTCTCGAGTGTGTTTATGTCATGTTGCAGGTCTTTGGAATCCTTCTGTGTCTTCACTACTCTGAATAACTTTGTATCGTCTGTAAATTTAATCACCTCGCTCGTCGTACCAATTTCCAGGTCATTTATAAATATGTTGAAGAGCATGGGCCCAAGCACTGAACCCTGTGGCACTCTACTCATGATGCTTTTCCAGTCCGAGTATTGTCCATTTACCCCACTCTCTGTTTCCTATCCTACAACCAGTTTTTAATCCACGTGAGTACTTCATCCTCGATTCCATGGCTCGCAATTTTTCGAAATAGTCGTTCATGTGGGACCTTATCAAACTCCTCCTGAAAATCCAGATATACAATGTCGACCGGGTCACCCTTGTCTATCTGCCTTGAAGAAGTGCAGTAAGTTCGTCAAGCAAGATCTTCCTTTGCTGAAGCCGTGCTGGCTGGTCCTCATCATATTGTATCTGTCAAGGTGATCAATGATGCGGTTCTTTATCAGCACCTCTACCATATTTCCAGGTACCGAGGTCAGACTCACCAGTCTGTAGTTTCCCTGATCTCCCCTCGAACCGTTCTTGAAGATCGGCTTAACATTCGCCACTTTCCAGTCTTCCGGAATCCTTCCTGATTTGATCAACAGATTGGCTATTAGTTGGAGCAGTTCAGCTATAACACCTTTCATTTCCTTGATTACCCTCGGATGAATGCTGTCCAGGTTCATAGAAATGTATCTTAATATTTGCTTTGTTAATTCTTATAACTTCATATGTGGACCCTATTTCTAATGTTGTCCCCTTTTTTCTCTAGTAAATCTATTCTATCTTTCCTTTACTCACTTTCTGCTCTTTGCAGTTTCTTGCTTTCGTGTGTGATCTTCCTCACATTCCTGTCACCCCTTCTCTTCCAGTTGCCGTCTTTCTTCATTTGTAATTTCTGGCCTGGCCCTTGATTGTGTGTCATTCCCATGTCTCCTCAGTCAGCTTATTCTTGTTATTCAGTTCTGAAACATCCCTTAGTGCAGTTGATGTTCCTCAAGGGGGTAATTTCTTCAAGGGGGTAATTTATGAAAGTCATTTTTGTTCAGATGTGGCAGACAAGACTTGTTGCCACATCAAAGGCAGATAAGGCACAAATGGTGTCATTTAATAGTAGTATTATACAACTACACACAGTTCAGGGCACTGTATTTCATTATCCTTCATTCCGTATTAGTCCTGCAAAACAGCCCTGCATTACCTATGGTGCTCTTACTTCTTTCTCCATAGCTATGAGGGGCCACTAAAAAGTTCTCAGCCCAACCAAGGAAAGAACAATATGGAGCCATGCAACCTACAGGTTATTCCATACTTTTCTTAACACGTTGGGTGATGAGAGAATTGGATCAAGGACATATGCTAGATCAACAAAGCCTAGAGGAAAGGAGGGACAGGGGAGATATGACTCAGACATTCAAATACTTGAAAGGTATTAACATAGAACAAAATCTTTTCCAGAGAAAGGAAAATGGTAAATCAGAGGGTATAATTTGAAGTTGAGGGATAGTAAACTCAACAGTAATGTTAGGAAATTCTTCTATACGGAGAGCGTGGTTGATGCCTGGAATGCACTCCTGAGGGAGGTGGTGGAGAGGAAAATGGTGACAGAGTTCAAAAAATCATGAGGTGAATACAGAGGATCTCTAATCAGAAAATAATAATATATATTGAAGAAATAAGGCCAGTTCTGAGCAGACTTTTACGGTCTGTGTTCCGTATATGACCATTCATTTGATGATGGGCAGGGGAAGACTTCGATGGCTGGGATGATTTAGATGGGCTGAAGTGAGCTTTGATAGAGACTCCAGTAGATGGAACCTAAACACAGTACAAGGCAGAGCTCTGGGTTTCTGGCCCAGAAATATCTAAGAATAAGAACAATTTAAATTAAATCATTCATTTATAGAGCGTATGGTTGGGCAGACTGGATGGACCATTCTGGTCTTTATCTGCCGTCATTTACTATAAGTTACTTTTCATTTCAATGATATAAAATGAAAAGTGTCAAGAAAAGCATGGAATAACTTGTAAATTTCATGGTTCCACATCATTCTCTTCTTGGTTAGGCTGAGAACTTTTCAGTGGACCCTCATATATCTGCAGACTTATCTTGACAAGAGTCTATACTGTAGTTCTTAATTTGGATTCTTCTCTGGTTTTACTTTGCATTCTCCAAATGAGCAGAATTTTGCACTAATGAATGATTCATGGCTTCTGCATGACAGAGAGCTTATGTTTCTGAGAATTGATGGAAGACTTTTAGTTTAATTAAGAGAAAAAAAAATTCTGATTTATTGAAATGCATCGCTTTTATTCTGCCTTTGAATAGGAAATCAGTGACACATAAACCGAAGCCACAGTTTCAATTGCTTTACAATAAAGAAAAGTAATTTTGTTCCATAGTATTCTGCAGAAGTCAGAAAAAGTTCTGACATTCCACTTCAGATAGATATTCTTTCTGTTCTTTTTAATGATTTACTTTGTAGGGATATTCCAGTTTAAGAGATGCACTAAAGCTTAGTTTGCATACTAAGGGCATTTAGCATATATGCTAAATAGTGTGCTGTGCACTATGGCCTAGTGTGCATGCTAAAGTCATCTTGGAAGCCATTACATACCATATCTACACTAAAATTAACATCAGTGCAAATTAAGAAATGCCAAGTACAAATTGGAATATTGTGAGTATATACTGAAAAGTAAAGTGAGGTTCTCTCCAACACATTATTTAGCATATAGTTGCTAAGATCTAGCATTTATTATAATAAGTGTTATCATAGGCAGTGGAATTTTTTTTTGTTTGGGGGGAGAGGGGCAAAATCTCTGCCCCAAGCCCTGCCCCCTAATAGTACTAATTTTTTCATTCATTTTCATATATACAAACAAAATAATCTTATTAACAACATATAATGGTTAACCACAAAATTAAACTACACTACACAAAGCACACTGTATGCTTCTCGACATTCATTCCTACCAGAACACCTGGCCTTGGTCACACTTGCAAAACACAGATAACCTGTATGCAAATACAGGACCACAAACTAAAAGTACTAATATATACAAACGAAACTCTAAGATGCAAGACTCTGCATGTAGTACAACCCCCAGAGAAATAGGAGCAAAGGCATTTCTTCCGGAACAGTGCAAAATATAGACAGCAGATATAAATTCTTAAAACTGACACATTTCAATCACTAAATTGAAAATAAAATCATTTCCCCTACCTTTGTTTGGTGATTTTATTTTTCTAACCATCTTTTCAAAATCTCTGGATGTACTTCCTTCTGTCTGTGCTCTTAACTGTGTTTTTCTCTTCTTCACTTTCTGCCCTACATTCATCTTTAGCATTAATTTTAACATGCAACTTTCTTCCATTTTTCTGCTTTCTACTCAAAATCTATCCACTTTTCCATGTCTTCCCATTCCCATCTATCCATGTATGCCTCCCTCTTTCTTCTCCCCTATTCCTCCCTCTTTCTTCTTCCCTATTCCCATCTATCCATAAGAAGCATTTCTTCTTATCTCTTCCCTGCTACACCCATTGCTATGCACCATCTCCTCCCTCTGTCTCCCCCTCCACTCCATCCCTGTGCACCATCTCATTCCTCTCTCTTCCTCTCCCATGGTCAGACATCTATCTTCCCCCTTTCCCCCTCCTATGGTCTGGCATCTTTCTCCTCTCCTTCCCATAGCCTGGAATCTCTCCCCTCTCCCATGGTCTAGCATCTCTCTCTCCTTCCTTCCCTCCCTCTTCCTGTGATCTAACATTTCTCTCCTTCTCTCCTCTCCTTTCTGTGGTGTGGCATCTCTCGCCTCTCCTTCCTGCAGTCTGCCATCTCTCTCCTCTCCTTCCCTTCCATTCTGTGGTCTGACATCTTTCTCTTCCTTCCATCACCGTTCTCCAGAATCTGACATCTCTCCCTTCTTTGAGTCATCTCTCCTCCGCCCCAGTCCCATCCCATCCCCTTTATCATTTCTGTCGCTGTTCTCTAAATCTATTCTAATTACATTATATCTTTCATTTGGTAATAAGACATAGAGGAGGACCTAAGTGTTGGCTTTAGCATTGTTATTGTAAAATTCAGAGCTAAAGATGATAAGTCTGGAATGGCCTACTAATTATGATAATGAAGACTAATACAATAACTTATTCTGGGTATGCTTGATATGGATAGTTAGGGTAGAGGCGTGCAACGAGGTAATTTTTGTGTCATGTCATTTCCTGTGTCATGTCATTTCCTGTGTCATTTCCAGGCATATTAATTTTTTCAGGGGTTTTCTTTCATTAAGAGTGTGTACTTTTTGCAGAGTGTGTATTATTCATGAAGAGTGTGCCATATTTGCACACTTTTACTGAAGGATCCCACTGTTTAAGGCAGTGTATCGCAAACTGTGTGCCGCAGCAAACTAGTGTGCCATGGTAGATTCCAGGTGTGCCGTGAGATGCCAGTGAGGAGGAGAGGCATGTCTTGTAGTCAGTCAGCCTACTGAGGAAAAAGCCAAAGGAAGGCCTCAACGACGAGGAAAGCGCACAACTCGCGACTCTATTGTTGTGTGTCTGTCAGCCTACGCCTGCACCTCTCCTCCTCGCCAGTGCCTCTGCTCCTTCTCCTCACTTCTCATTCTGCAGCAGCATCCCCCGCTGGTGGTAATAGGAGGCTCAGGGGTGTGGCTAGAGGATATCCGCGCATGCGTGGGTGTCAATGTGTTGATGGGGGGAGGGAGTATGCTGGGAAGTGGGAAGGGATCAGAATGAGGAATCAATTGATGTTCCAGGGAATTCCTTAATATTTTTCAATCACAAATTCTGATTTGTGTGATACTAGGTTAAGGATGATACAATAGGAAAATTCACAATAATAGGAGAAAGATTTCTATTTAAGATATTCAGAAGACAACCAAAGAAGGTTGCTGAGGAATGTATGTTGTAGTGAAGGGTAGGTTTACTGCTCATCTATAGACCAGAATCATGGGTAGGTTTTGATATCTGGGAGAGCAGACTTCTTTTAAATAGGTGCCAGAAGGGTAGGCAAGCCACAGCATCCCACAGCAAAGAAGGTGCAAATAGACACTCTTGGGAAAGAGGGCTGTGTGTGTACCTCCTCCTTCCCCCCTCACATTTAGCATTTCATTTTCTATTTGCTTCCTGACCCAGCAGCTGATATCTGCTTCTTTAATTTTGTTATTTTATAGGCTGACAAAAATAGAGGGCTGTGTGTACCTCCTCCCCTCTCATTTTCACACTGCTTTATCCGATGGAAAGCTACCTCTCTTCTTTGGCTTGCTATAATGATAAAAGCAGACATAGCAAGTCTAAATAAATGATAAACTCTCCAGCCTTCAAACCAGCATAAGTATCATTCTGAGCTGTCAGGACATGCTACGTGGAAAGAAGATGACAGGAGAATTCATTGTTCCAATGCTCAAAACTCCAGCAATGAAGTGCAATGGCGAGGGAAGGGGATGGGTGGGACCATCCATTCTTAGCTTGCTTTGTTTTACCACAGTGTTCGTCTCTCCACATACCAGTTCTTCCACATATTCATCATCATAGGACTTTTAAGGACCCCTGAAGAAGACATCTTGTCGAAACGCAGACCTGGTTGGGTCCTGCGCCATTAGTGGACTAGGTCCTTTTGATTTGTATGTGGATTATTCATTTTTTATGTGGATTATTTTATTGTATAATTGGAACTTTGATTCTTTTATTAAAGTCCATCTCAGGATCATTGTTATTCCACAGTGTTTTCTTGTTTTCTCAGGTTCACCCAAGACAATTTAGCAATGGCCGCCTTTCTCCCCTCTCTCCCACACCTGGTTCTGGCATTTGCCCTCACTCACTGGTCCACAGCCCAGCAACTCACCCCCCTCTCTAAGCCTCCCCTTTCCTAAACCTTATCACCTTTGCAATGAAATATGTCTTTGTGTGTTTTATTGCAAATTTCTGTAAACATTTTAATTCCTTTCTCTCTGTTTTTAGTGTGTATGTGTGTATCTGACTCATCCTGTTTTTTTATGTAGCTGGCAGACCGTATGCTGGGTGGAGTGTTTTACAGATGTGAAGGTTTATTTATCTCATCAGTAATAGATGTTTTGAGAGAACTTGTAAACCCTTTCAGTGCATATATCTGTAGCTTTAGAAATTTTAGAAAGGAAATATCTCTTTCTAAATATGCTAACAACCTTTAATCAGGCTCCTGGTTCTAAAGCAAGTTAGCTGAAGTACTGAATAAACATGCAGAGAGAATAGCACCTAAAATAATATGTAAATCACTCAGGCCACCAAGTTGTCCTTGTGACCATGGGCAAGTCACTGAAACCTCTATATCCCCAGATATGCTGGGTAGAATGTGAGCCTGCCGGGACAGACAGGGAAAAATGCTTAAGTACCTGAATGTAAAACTGCGTAGACAACCTCCATTGATAGGCGGGAAACTTAATAAAGTGCCCTATATCCAGCCAGCAGCGCTCTCCATTTTGCTGATTGCTACTGCCTCTATCTTATGCAGGTCCTGGCCAACGTCAGCCTGGAGTCTTCAATCACTAGGCACAGCCAGGTCAAGTGGTGTCCTGCAAAACTTCTCTGTCTTTCACTATTGAAAATGTAATACTGAAATGACACCCCCACTGATAGTAATCTAGGTGGACGGCAGCTTAAAGTGAACATGGCAGGACCCACATAAGTCCCAGCAGCTGCCTCTTATTTGGTTAGATCTGGATATTTAATGCCGGTGCCTGCATATGTCCCAATATTGAATCTTAGGGCTCCTTTAACTAAGCTGCGCAAGCGGTTTTAGCGCGTGCGCTAGACGCTTACGCCTCCATTGAGCTGGCGTTAGTTTTTGGCACGTAGTGCGGGGTTAGCATGCGTGGCAATGTAGCGCGCGCTAAAAACGCTAGCGCACCTTAGTAAAAGGAGCCCTTAGGGTCTAACAACCGGCAAAGTTAAGCGCTTAAAAAAAATGTTCACCTTCACTGGCTGAAAACAGCAGAAAGTAAACATATCAAAATGAAATCCGCAGGCATAGTTTTTCCAATCTGCTTGGCCGCCAGTGTTGCTTCTTTTCTTCACAGAAGCCTCTAGGCAATTTTTAAGTGAGTTTTTATTTAGGCTCATAAAACCTCAGGAACCTAATTCTGGAAGAATATAAGAGCATAAGAATAGCCTTACTGGGTCAGACCAATGGTCCATCAAGCCCCGTAGCCTGTTCTCACGGTAGCCAATCCAGGTCCCTAGTACCTAGCCAAAACCCCAAAGAGTAACAACATTCCATGCTACCAATCCAGGACAAGCAGTAGCTTCCCCCATGTCTTTCATGTCATGATACAATCATTCCCAAGTTGAACCAAGAGACTCTAGGCAATTTTTCAGGGGCCATTTCCACTGCCAATCACCCAATTAACTGCAGAAATCATTTTATAAAGTGCCCCTTAAAATGAATTAAAAAAAAACCCAAACCAAATAAAGCTGGACTTCCAATGATTTTTGGTTTATCACCTGCTGAACTAGCAAGATTCTTTTCCTTGATACTACTGTCACATCCAAGGAGAAATTGTACAAAAAGTATTCATCGTTTCGATGAGATACATAGTACATCGTTCTTATGATATGCATCATTTCAAGCTATGTTGCAAAAGAAAGTCCTTACTTCTTATCCTAATAGGGAACCATGGTTTCTCACCACGTTAGCTTGATTTCTACTGTAACAGTTCTGTAAAAAAACATCAGGATACATTTGTAATATGCAAGGGTCGCTATGTTATAGAACATTCTCATACCGTGTTAGCTCAACAACTAGGTGAGGCTGCCAATGGAACAATACAAATGTTATCAGCAAGGAAGTGAACCATCCCAGACTCACTCTTCTACTGAAAGACACAGGCACCGAAAAAAAAAAAAATAAAAAAAAAGATTGCAGGCAGCAGTGAAGCGTAGCAGTAAGGAGCCTGGATACATCTGTGTTTGGCAGATTTGAGAGCAATCACTTTTTAGCAGAAAAGAAATCCAGGTTCTTCTGAAGCTGTGCGGGGGCATTAATGCCAAAGCTTTTATGATTACCATAGAAATTAATCAATCACAATGGTCAGAGCCTGCAATTTTGTGTCTGACTTGTAGAGACCTGTCAAACTTTCCTACCCTCAGATGAAGCAGGAAATCGAGTGAAGGCTCTTTCAGCATCACAATTACTGAAAGGGAAAATCAGCTTCATTCCAATTTGGAAATCATGACATGTTGACTATGCAGGGAAGAAAGCCGCAGTTAATCTCCCAGCAGTGTAAGTCAAAACTAGGACAGTTTGACAATTGACAATGGTAATACTTAAAAAAAAAAAATCAATTAGAACTCTCAGCTCTTGGGCCAAACTAATTTTGTTGACCAAAGGGTCCTGGCTAGGGTTACCATTTAGCTCTAGGAAAAGGAGAATGGATTGAGGCATCTGGGTTTTACTTCCATTGAAAGCAATGAAAGTAAAACCCAGATGTCTCAATCTGTTCTCCTTTTTCTGGATCACTTAACTAAATCACGGTTGATAGACAATGGCGCGAAAGACAAAAGCGCGTGCCGACAATTGAGCGCAGCGCACGCCACTGCGCCGCTCTAAATTATAGTTTTTAGGGGCTCCGACGGGGGTTTTGTTGGGGAACCCCCCCAGTTTACTTAATAGACATCGCGTCGGCATTATGGGGGGTTTGGGGGGTTGTAACCCTCCACATTTTACTGTAAACTTAACTTTTTCCCTAAAAACAGGGAAAAAGTGAAGTTTTCAGTAAAATGTGGGGGGTTACAACCCCCCACACCCCCCACAATGCCCCCACAACATGGCGCGATATCTATTAAGTAAAGTGGGGGGTTCCCCCCCACGCCCCCCCCGTCGGAGCCCTAAAAACAGTAATTTAGAGCGGTGCAGCGGCGCACGCTGCGCTCAATTGTCTGGGCGCGCCTTTGTCCCGGCCCGCTTTTGACCTGACACCCTAAATCACAGCTCTTGATATAACTAAATAAAAATAAATATTTGTATATTTGTAAAGTGCTCAGGCCATATAACCAATAATTTAGTGATAGTACCAAACTGTGGCTATTATAGGGACCATCATCGCCTTTACAGTCCCTGACCCAACCATTAGAAATTATTAATGATAATAGGTAAAAAACCACTTATCTGAAATGGCTGGATAGTTGGATACTCGATAACCACAGCTGTGATAAAGTGCCAGTGCTCAAATGTGCTCAAACGTGCGTTCAATTTGGCTATTTAGTCACTCACTCGCACGATCTCACCAGCGTCCTATTTTCATAGTGGCTTCTCATGGTGTTTTATAGAGTGATTCATCAATCACTCACCTTCATGTCATTACTCAGGGGAGTATTTGGACGTTGGTGAGATCATGCGATCAAATAATTCCGTGAGTAATTCATATTTATTCCTTTGTGAGAGAGTTTTTGTTGTGGAAATGGATGAGAGAGATTTATATTATTATTTTCACAGATCTGTGTAAAGAAAGTGGGAGTCAGGAAGTCCTGAAGAAACGATTGTATACCGTGAAACGTTGGCTTGTAAACAAGACACCACTTAAGTGTTTTACAACACAGTTGTCAATGTTGCTAGATAACATCTCAAGTCCCACACTTAAAATTAGCATAGTGGCAATTGTATATTCTCTACGGAAGTTTTTTTCTGCCGATGACGTGGGTGGAGGAGGCTTGAGCATTTATGCTCTGCCAGAACAAACCTGAGGCTTTTTCTTCTGTTGAGTTAATACTCTCAGCCAATTAAGTGGAGCAAGTTTTGATTATTACTTTTTATTATGCATACATATGAGAGAGAAGTAGCACAAAAAAGAAATCACTTCATCAATAGCATCAAGCGTGGATATAACTGGCTGCAGTTATATATGGGTAATAATTAAGGACTGCTTGAATCCACAGTCATGTAACACATGCTGCATTGTTCTGCATTGTTCAGTTGGGCCTATTTTTGGATAATCTAAATAAAGAAATGTGATTATTATTAATTTTATTTTTACCTTGAATAAGAAAGAAGCTGAAGCTAACAGATTTAATTAAGAAGAGAAATGCATATTAGATTGTATACCAGAAACATTGTTAGTGAGGTAACTATAGAAAGCATTTTCTGGATGTAAAGCATGTTTTAGCTGTGGAAAATTGCATGGATGAATATGGGCATATAATTATGTGTACCTACAAGATGGCGCATATGAATACATTTGCTGTATATAAACATTCCTAGGGCGAGGGAGAGTAGTTAGCTGGATTAAATATGGAGTTGTACTCCCCCGATATTCACGGAGGTTCTGTTCCAGGAACCTCCACGAATCTTGAAAAACCGTGAATACGGTTTTTCGTGGGGGAGACTGGAGAGGGCAGCGGGAGAGGCAGGAGAGAGCAATAGGAGCGCCGGCGAGTGAATGAAATCACTCACTGTATGCTCCGACCACCTCTTCCTGCACTAAAGTCAGGCCTCACCAATCAGGAGCTGTGTGTTAAAGCAGCTCCTGATTGGTAAGGCCCGACTTTAGTGCAGGAAGAGGCAGTCGGAGCATACAGCAATTGATTTCCTTCACTCGCCGGCGCTCCGGTTGCTCTCTCCTGCCTCTCCAGCTGTCCTCTCCTGGTCAGCGGTTGGAAAATACCGCAAATGACCAGGACCACGAATGACCGGGGGAACACTGTACATGCATATTTTATTAAACTGAATGGTTCAACACATTTACACTATCTCTCTAATTCTATAACTGGTGCTTTGAGTTGCACATGCAACTTGATTGAACAGTGAGCCAATTAGCACTGATAATTGGCTTCTTAACGAGTAATTATTAGTGCTAATAGGATTTAATTTAAATTTGTGTACAAATGGTTGAAGACAGATATGATAGAGGTCTATTAAATAATTAGCAGGAATGGGTGAGCACAAGTCATTTGTTTATCCTTTCAAAAAGTACAAAGGTTAAAGTACAAGTCATGTAACTACATCGCAGTATATTTAAAAGAAAAAATATTTGTTTTCTCAGAGATTTTTACTCAGAGATAAGCTCTGGAACTCATTGTTGGAGGATATAATAAAAGCAGTTAGCATTATTGGGTTTAAAAAAGGTTTTGACAAATTCTGAAGAAAAAAGTTTATAAACCATTATAGTTATTAAATAAACAACCTGGGGATGCTTATGTCTATAAGCAAGTAGCATGGAATCTTGATGTTATCTGAAATTCTGACAAGCACTTGTAACATGGATTGGCCATTGTTGGAAACAGAACGCTGAGCTGGATGGACCATTTTTCTGACTCGCTATGGCAGTTCTTATGCTGTCTTATGTTCTTATGTGTATTTAGGTAGAGGATCCAGATCAAAAATTTATGCATGATGCCAAAAGGGGACATGAAAATGAGAGGGTCATGGGTGGATTGGGGGTGTTACTCAATTTACACTCATAATTAGAGAATAAGGGGCATCTGTGCCTAAGGTAGGCACAAAGATTTGCATCACATTTCAGCTGGTGCAAATGGACGCACATAAACTTATGAGGAGGTGCTGAAAAGGTCTCAGCCCAACCAACCAACTTCCTAAATTCTGAGCATTATTTTTGCCACTGTAGCTGTAAAGAGTGTGTTATCTTATTTCATTAAGTGCCAATTTGCAGAAACGAAATTCTATGTTTTGACATTGTTTCAGATCATTGATTGAATCCTATCCACATTATCTCTTTTCGGTTGGGTTGAGAACTTTTCAGCACCCCCTCATAGGTGCGGTTCTGTGTATATACCCTGTTTCCCCCAAAATAAGCCCTAGTTAAGATCGACCACCGAAGCCCCCCTTCCCCCTCTGAATATCCCCGACACTCCCTGACACTAGTGCTGCCTGATATGCTGAAAAAAATCAGACTCATCTATTCAACAACCTCAACCCCTGCAGCTTTAGGAGGCCTTCAGTCTCACGGTGGGAGGGTCAGTGGGGTTCTGCTGCACAAGGGGATGGGTGAGAGGGGAGGAATGATGCTGCATATGGGGGGGGGGGTTAGAAAGAAAAGAGGAAGAATTGGGGTAGAGGAGAGGAAGGGAGAGATAGTTGTTGTACATGAAAAAAATAAGACATCCTCGAAAATATGCCATAGTGCGTTTTTTGGACCCAAAATTAATATAAAGCACTGTCTTATTTTCGGGGAAACACGGCAGAATACTGCTTAGTGGGGGGTTTTCCTGTGTAGATTTTTAAAGCCCCATATATAGAATTTATCCCCATGTTCAGAGTAGGTATAAATTTTGGCTTTAGGATATGTGCAAGAGTAGGGCTACTTCTGTCTGCCTATTTTCTAAAGTCAGATAGATGGCTATGCTGCCATTATGAAATACATCAATGTAAAACTATGATCCCAAATGTGAAAAAATATATATATATATTGGGTCAATTTTCAAGTTATAATGGACTCCAAATGACATGTATTCTAAATTAAACATTGGGTGGGATGCTGAGAATTCAGGAGATACAATCCCATGAGTCTCCTGTAATACTTGGTTGCCCAGTGACTATCAGGGCTGAGACTAGCAAAGCTAGGAGGCTAGCTGGCACTTAATCCACACCCTTAGCACAGTTCTTGCAAAGTAACTGAACCATGCTAGGGTTTACTCAGAGTAAATAGTTACAGGACAATTCTGGTCGCTGTATCTCAAGGAAAGATATAGTGGAATTAGAATAGATTCAAAGATGGAACTCCTCCGTATGAGGAAAGAGCTCTCCAGCTTGGAAAATAGATGGCTGAGGGAAGATATGATTGATGTCTACAAAATTATGAGAGACATAGAACAGGTACAAGCGAATCGATTTTATACTCCATCAAAAGTTACAAAGACTAGGGGACACAATGAAGTTACAGGGAAATACTTTTAAAATCAAGAGAAGGAAATATTTTTTCACTCAGAGAGTAGTTAAGCTCTGGAACGTGTTGCCAGAGGACGTGGTAACAGCAATTAAAGTAGCTGGTTTTAAAAATGCTCCTGGATAAAAAGTCCATAGTCTGCTATTTAGAGAGACATGGGGGAAGCCACTGCTTGCCCTGGGATTGGTAGCATGGTATGTTGTTACTTTTTGGGTTTCTGCCAGGTACTTGTGATCTGGATTGGCCACTGTAGAAACAGGAACTGGGCTAGATGGGCCATTGGTGTGACCCAGTATGGCTATTCTTATGTTCTTATATGCTAGTAGGTATAATGCCAGTATACCTGAGAAGTTCCTTTTGGAATGAAGGCTGCCTGCCATGCCATGTTTAGCAAACTCTTTAGTAGATTAGGCAAAATGAACCGTGCCCTGACTGGGGTCACAAAACGTGCATGGTGGCGGTGGTACTTTTAAAGCACTGCAGGCTGCAAAGCAAAGTTCTTCACTTGCCGCACTGCTCGGAGAAGTTACCAGTTATTCATCTATTTTAATAGTAGGCACTTTTAAAAACTAAAAGATTTAAGCACTTTAAATGAAAGAATTAATAATTTATAAGAGTTCTCATGATTATCACCGAAGCCGATGAGGAAGCCCAGCGACAACCAGTTCTTTGGAGGGTCGCTTCGGATGTCTCTAGTGTTATGAAGTTGTATGACATATGAAGGTTATGAGGAGAATGGAACATTATTAACCCCTATAAGTATTTTATGAGATTATGTTGAGTCTGTATTGTTGAAGTGATTTGGAGTAAAAAACAAAAAACCCCAGTTAAAGTCCCTTCATTTCTCCTCTCTATTTCACTATTCTTAATTCTTAGTTACAGTTCTTAAAACAAAGCTGTTTTCCCCCCAAAGCAATATCTGGTGTTGGAGGCTTTACCTTGGTTAATCTCCTTCTTCTCTTTCTCAGATTGCATTCAGTAGCACCTTTTCTTTTTTTTTTTTTTTTATTTATTTATAAAATTTACACATTTATTATCAAGCATATCATCTTGTACAGAAAGTGAGATCAAGAAAACATAATAATATTATTTACTCTCAAACCTGAAAGTAATTCAAAATAATAAAGAGAATATACATCCTAACTTAATCACACACTAGTCCTCAAATTAGGATCCAAGATTAACGATAAGAGTAGGAAATTAAATTAAAGTAAAAACATTTTAACAAGAAAAATCACTTAAACTACTTCTGAGAAGCAGTAGCACCTTTTCTCCTTTCTCCTTTACTCCAAGTGGTGGCAGTCAGGTTCTCTGTGCCTGTACGCCCTTGAACAGTCTGGGAGTTTCGCTGGCTCTCTGGCTGATTCTCTACCTTCATATTGTAGGGTGCTAGTCTCTGCTTGTGTGGCTCTCCACATGTAAACAATGGCTTTCCAAACTCTCTTTTGGCATATGCATGATTCTACAAGCTGATTCTGCAAAGGGGAGAACACAATGAGGCGGTGACATAACTTCAAATGCTGGGACATTATGCACTCCGTTTCCCTTACTGCCTTAAGCCTGTGTTGAAGTTAGCAGGAGATGAGCACAGCAAAGGCTGAATTTACCTCATTCAGCATTACTGCTGTGTTGCCTTTGGTTCTTCTTATTCAGTTACATGATCTGCCCTGGCAAATAGAAGAAGCACTTATGTAAGCATATCATCTTCTGCCGCTGAGGGGCTAACTCTTGCAAGGAGAGAATGATTCACTTAAGTGCTTCTTCTGCTACCAATCCAGACCGAGTCATTCAGATGAAAAACAAAGTTGGATAGTGGTCTGATCATTGCAGTTGAGGTCCTAGATTGCAGACCATATACATCAGGGGTTTTTCCAGAACACTCTAATCATTGACCTGAATTTGCCAGTAAGTGTCACTCTTAAGAAATAAACATCCATCTGATATTCAGCGCTATTAACTGACCAAGAATGTCTCCTGGCCGGTTAAATAGCATTTGGCCAGCTAACTGCTAATATTCAGTGGCAGATAGCTGGTTTTCTCCACTGATAGGTCCTTTTACTAAGGTGCGCTAACCGATTAGTGTGCGCTAATCGATTTAGCATCCGCTAAATGCTATCGGGTGCATGTTAGTCTGTGGACGCATTAGCGTTTAGTGCTTGCTAATTGGTTAGCGCACCTTAGTAAAAGAGGGGGTGAATATCATTGGTTAGTGGCTAAAACTTGACTGGCTATATTGTAAGATAGTCACCAATTTTAAGAGCTGACCAAGCAAGTTTAATGCCCAAATCGGGTACCACAAATAGCTGGTCTTTCTTTGACTGCTATAACTTAGCTGGCCAATGCTTAAAACTGATTTAGCCGGCTAAGTATGAGCCGGCCAAAAATAGACTGGATATTCAGTACTGGTCACTGGAAATGACCTGGCATTGAATATCCAGACTCAACGTCAACCATGAGAGATAGCCGGTCTCCCTTCCACAGTCTCAGTATTGGCCCCTATATATCCCTCAGGGGTCTGGGAATACTGCTTTTGTTGGATCTGCATCCCTAGCTAATCCAGGTTCAATTTGGTTATCCCTAAGCCAGTGGTCTCCAATGTGTGATCCCAGAGCCATTTGCAGCTTCCGAAGTCATCCATTGTGGCCCTCAAATATTTGGCTGAAATGCTTTTCAAATCTTGTAAATGCATTAATTTTAATTTTGCCCACTTGATATTGTAACTTCAAACAATCTCTTGAGTGTGTTACTCAGGAGTCTCATGTATAGAATTTGCTACTATTGACAATTCAAAATAAAGTGATTTTTAAAAATATATCCTTGAAGTGTTGAAGAATCAATATTAACATGAATTTTTAATGTTTAATACCCTGTCAGAATAAGCAGGTCAAGGCAGTTCATAAAATTAGCAGTATGTATAAACTGTAAATCTTTTGATGGCCCTCAGAGCTTTCTCTATTAACATTGCAGCCCTTTACATGAAAAAGGTTGGAGACCATTGCCTTAAGCAGTGCAAAAGAACAGAATGAGCAGCGTCAGAAGCGATGAATTAGTTTGGATTGGAATGGATTTATCTTCTTGATTTGCCGTTATTGACATAAGTATTAAGAGGTATACAAAAAAAGCTAGCATAAGATACCAAGACTTCCATGAAGGAGCCAATTAGGTGAAACACAAATAATGGGGTGGGGAAGGGGGTAATTTGATTTTCTTAATGAGTTTCAGGTATTGGAGGTTCAATCTGGATATCTGAGAGATGTGCGTGGCTTTTTTATATTTTCATTTTTGAGGCTTCAATGTTTGGGACACAGATTTCAAATATTTAAAGTTTTCTTAAGTATATCCCTGCAGCTGATACGTAGCCAGAGCAGTATAAATAAATATGATTTTTCACAACATTTGTAACATTCTATTTGCTGTGAAACATGATAAGTTTCTGTCAGTATGACTCACGGCAACCAATCGGCTAGTGCCTCTGCATGGGGTAAAAGAAAGTTGCTCCTGCCATGGTTCACTAATGGACTACCAGGGATTCAAAAGGTATGCGGGGGACGGTGGAAGGAGGTAAAACTTCTGAGAGTCAGGCAGGGACAGGAGGGAACCCTCCTGTCCTGGCCCACCATTGGACCACCAGGAGTTAAGGCAGGCCTAGTGGAGGCCTGTAAGGCATCGGGAGAGAGGGGGGACAGGGGACAGAACCTTTCAGGACAGGGAAGGAGGGGGCTGGGTGCAGAGACCGGCAGGGGAGAGAGTGAGACAGGGGGATAGAAGCAGATCCTGACAGGGCAGGGAGTGAGGGGGGCTGGGTGCAGAGACTGATGGGGCAGGCAATGTACTTATTACATTTTATCATTTCTATAGTGGCAGTGGCGTACCAAGGGGGTGCACAGCTGGCCACCCGCTGGGGAATAGGCTGCCACTGCCGCCATCGGGAACAAGCCAGCACCAAGTTCTCCCTGATTTTCTTCCCCGCGAGGCCGACCAACTCTCGCCACCCAACGTCAATTCTGACATCGGAGAGGACGTTCTGGGCCAGCCAATCGCTGTCTGGCTGGCCCGGAACGTCCTCTCCAACGTTAGAATTGATATCGGGCGGCGAGAGAGAAAGACAGACATACAGAAAAAAGGGGGCATGGAGAGAGAAAGAAAGAAGGGGGCAGGATGAAACAAAGAAAAAGTTGGGGGAGAGAATGAGGTCTGGAGGAGAGGAAGCATACAGGAGGCTGAAAGAAGGGAAGAAATATTGGATGCGCAATCAGTGCAACCAGAGACTGATGAAATTACCAAACAAAGGTAGGAAAAAATGATTTTATTTTCAATTTAGTGATCAAAATGTGTCCATTTTGAGAATTTATATATGCTGTCTATATTTTGCACTATGGCCCTCTTTTACTAAACCGCAATAGCGGTTTTTAGCGCAGGGAGCCTATGAGCATCGAGAGCAGCGTGGGTCATTCAGCGCAGCTCCCTGCGGTTTAGTAAAAAGGGAGGGGGTATATTTGTCTATTTTTGTATAGTTGTTACTGAGATGACATTGCATAAAGTCATCTGCCATGACCTCTCTGAAAACCCATGAAATATAAATGATAATTAACATTTTCTCTGTGTACAGTGTGCTTTGTGTTTTTAAAATTTTATTGTTGATAGATCATTTTGACTTGGCTACAAAGTTAAGGGGGAGGGAGGGAGGGGAGCTGCTGAAAGACATCTAGTAATCCTAGCTGGCTTGATTGTGCAGGGAATTATTTTTGTAAAATCATGTTTTGTTATGTGACTGGCATTATTTAGACTTTAATTTCTATGAATGAATAGAATGAAAATGATATAAAATTAATTACTTGTTTTTATGTGCTTGCACTGAAGGAAAGTGGAGAGAGAGTGGGCTGAGGACACTGAAGGGAAATGGGGAAGAGAGAGTGGGGAGAAGACGCTGATTTATAAATTGACAACTGTACAGAATATTGTTTCTTTTTATACTTTAATATAATAAGTTCAATATAAAACAATTCAAGGCTTGTGTAGATAGAATCAGGTGATTTGTGGGAATGGGGACTGAGCTTATGGGGATTAGTCCAATAAAATGGTATTTTCTTATTTCTCATTATTTGTTTTATTTTTATTTATTAATTTGTAAAGTGGTGATTGTTATGTATCAGTTTTTTCAAATTTACATCTACTGTCTTTATATTTTGCACAGTATTAGAGGACATGTGTTACTGTTTTTGTGGTGTTGTGGTGTTGCATTGTATGCAGAGTCTGGTTTCTTGGCGGTTCAGTTTAACTTTTGTCTACATATTTCTATTTTTAGTTTGTAATTATTCCATATTGGGCGAGGGTGTATCTCTGTTCTGTGTGTATGAAAAGAACATAGTTTTCAGTTGGCATTGACTGAAGGATCAATTGACTATGGGATCTGGCTTGTTTAGTTTTACAATGTATGTGTTGGTGTTCTAGTGCTCACTGCAGTGTTTAAGATGCTGCCTTTTCCTAGGTACACTCTTGTTGTGCAATATGTGGATTGTTACTAAAAATCATATTTTTCATATAGATGGGGGGGGGGTGTCACAAAATGATGGTATCCGGGTGTCACATATGCTAGGTACACAACCGTATAGTGGTACCAGAAGTATGCAGCACTGCAACCACATGACAGAGATTGTTTATATAAAGAACTACCTAAAAGACCTAAATAAGTTATATTAAGGGGCCTTTTACCAAACTGTGGTAAACAGTATTCTTAGCACATGCTTACGCACGTCATTTCTGTGCGCTATGGCCATTTCTCCACATGGGTAAAATGGCCAAATTTCCAAAATTTTTTCTGTTAATGGTCAAACACACTTATTAATTCATGGCCATTAATGCATGAGTCCCCACCACCATTTATTCTGTAGGCAGTAAGGCTCATGCTCTAACCACACATTAATCAGCTAACCAATTAGCCTACTTTCCGTTCCCAGTCTTGCCCTCAGTGCTAAAATATAAAAGCATATCGATGACAAAATTACCATAGGAGGGCTGTGTGCATCCCACGGTAAGACATTTTAAACTGCAGTAAGCACGTGTTATTGCTGACTGCAGCTTACTAAAAGGATCCCTAATGCCTCCTTTTATCAAGCCGTGGTATAGTGTTTTAGCACTAGTCAGTGAGGTAAATGCTCCGACACTCATAGGAACTGAATGAGCGTCAGAGCATTTACCTCACTGGCCAGCGCTAAAACGCTCTACCATGGCTTGAAAAAAAGGAGGCCTAAGTTTGTTAGTCAAAACTACAAGATACAATGCCATGTAAAGTCAGATATTCCCTATTCCTTCAAATATTTCAGCAGAGAGAAATGTTGTGGACAAACTCTTGGAGGAAAAGCAAGTGACTTTAGTTTTATTTCTTTGAGCAAAGGAGGTGCTTGCTTTAGTGTGAATGTGTCAGTAAATGCAATCCGACAGGGCATGCGGTTGGTTGGGAGGCAGGGGAGGGGGGGGTCACCGAGAAGAATAAAAGATGCAGTGCTCCTGCATATACAGAACAGTTGCCATGGCAATGCTTGGAGGATAATGCTCCTGGCTAGAGGTTTCCTTGGTAAAGGTCTATGTTTGGTTTAGATTCTGACTGAATAAGGGTCATTTACAAAATACAGAAGCCAGCATAGGAGGTGCAACATGTTGCAGTCAAACCTTCTACTTTACAAGAAGCAAAGAGGTAATTTTTTTGTAAAACTCATTCTGTATGTTAGCAGTGTTGTTAATTTTATCAAATGAGCTCTATTCAATGGGTTCAAAGATCAGTAAAGACTTTGAAATAAATTCTGAATGGTGTGCGGTTGAAACATTGCAGTGAATTCACTGATAGTGGTATGAAATGCACATTAAATCAAATTCGGCCCCTTTGCATTGTTTTCCTTCTTGCTATTCATTGAATGCTGCAGTGGTTTTGTTATTAATTTTTTAAGCTTCACATCCACCTGAGAGCAAGTTCACAAGTAGGTGAGCTGTAAAGTAACATATGTTTGACTTTTAGGGTTCAAGTTTTAAGAAAAACCGTAATTCCTCAGTAAACATTGCTTGATCCTGATGACAGCAAGCTGATTTATGCCATAGATGGATCACCTTCATTAATCTTGTATCTTCCTCATTCCATTCTCTCTTCCTCTCTTGAAGTGATCTGAGTCAGTTCTCAAAAGGATTTATATGGACACCAGCCATCGGGATCTGTATAAATCTCCTATCTGTAGATTGTCAAAATTTGTATAGATAGTATTAAGTTGAATACGATGGGGCGCTGAAAAGTTCTCAGCCCGCCCAAATTCTTAATGATATTTTGCCACTGTAGCTGACAAGAGTTTTATCTTATTTCATTAAGTGCCAATTTTTTGACATTGTTTCAGATCATTGACTGAACCATATCCACGTCATTCTCTTCTTGCCTGGGCTGGGAACTTTTCATCACCCCTTCGAATGTGACCAGCTAGCCACATATGAAGAGCAAGGCTAAAGTAAATACTAGATTCACCCCTGCCGACTAACCCTGAACTCTATATATGGTACCCAAATTTGGGCATGGTGCCAAGATGTGCACACAAATTAATTGGTTAATAAGCTCTTAGCCATTGATAATTGGGTGCTAGCAACCAATTATTGATGTTAATTGGCACTTATTAAAATTTTTGCAGGCATCTGTTTGTTGTTCTACATTCTAAGACATGGTGCCAATCTCAAATAGTGCATAACTCAAAAGGGAGTATGGCCAGGGCATGTCAGTGGCACATATAGTTATACTTAGCACACTTAACTTGGGTGCCAGTGTGACTAGCTAAAAAATAAATATAAGAAATTTGGGTTTTTTTTTCCCTTTAAAAATAACTCACTGGGTCTAGGATGGCAGCGATGCCCCTGGTGCTGAGGTCTGGAAAGCAGGGCTCTGGTGCCAGAAGTGCTGTGGGGCTTTGGTGCCTGATGGCTCCAGTGGAAGCAGGACTCTAGGAGGCTGCTGGGGTGGCCCAGAGCAACATTGTGGGTCTTGCTGCGACCCAGAAGCGCCTGTTACTTCATTGATTTAGGCTGACAGGATAAGGGAGCAGGTGAAGCTTCAGACATTCCCTAGTGGCCGCAGCACTAGTCAGTGCTGTGCGCCAGCTGCTGGAGGGGAGTGGGGTGTGCGCCGGTATCAGTGCAGTCGCGGAAAGCCCATGCACACGCTGTTGAAAAGGCAGGCCAGAGAAAGGCAAAGGAGCATGTAGGGAGTGCACTGGATTTCGGAGGGCCTCATGGCCAAGCAAGGGGGAGCTCCAGGAAGCTGCCAAAGGCAGCAAAATTGTTGTTAGGAGCATGTGAGGATCCTAACAGGCCACTGGGACTAAGGGAAAGGGACTGGAACTTGTATACCACCTTTTTGTAGTTTTACAACCACACTTAAAGCGGTTCACATACAAGTACGTCAAGCATTTTCCCTGACTGTCCCGGTTGGCTCACAATTTGTCTAAGGGCCATGTTAGCCACACATGCACGGCTAATGTACACATGCGGATGCACAGAAAGAGGTGGCAGAGCATGCCCAAAATCAAATGTCCTGGATGTCAAAGGCACAAAAACGCTGGGAATCAGGCTTCCTGATTGGCCAATGGGCCCAGCAAGATTAGAGCAGTGCCTCAGATATTTGCCATGCTATGAGGGCACAAGCATGGTCCAGGGCACAAGAGAGTGAAGCCAGGTGATTTATAAGAACATAAGAACTTAAGAGTTGCCATACTGGGACAGACCAAAGGCCCATCAAGCCCAGTTTCCTGTTTCAAACAGTGGCCAACCCAGGGCACAACTAACTGGCAAGATCCCAAAAGAATCAGAACAGATTTTAAGCTGCTTATCCTAGGAATAAGCAGTGGATATCCCCAAGTCCATCTTAATAATGGCTTATGGACTTTTGTTTTAGGAAATTATCCAAATCTTTTTTAAACCCTTGCTAAGCTAACTGCTTTCACCACATTCTCTGGCAACAATTTCCAGAGTTTAATTACACATTGAGTGAAGAAATATTTTCTCCAGTTTGTTTTAAATCTACTAATTTGTAGCACTATCACATGCCCCCTAGGCCTAGTATTTTGGAAAGCGTAAACAAGTCATTCACATCTACCTGTTTCACTTCACTCAGTATTTTATAGACCTCTATCATATCTCCACTGAGACATCTCTTTGCCAAACTGAAGAGCCCTAGCTGCTTTAGCCTTTCCTCATAGGGAAGCCGTCCCATCCCTTTTATTATTTTCGCCGCCACCCTTCTCTGGCTGAAATTTATCTCAGCCCAGGGGTAGTTTAGAGAGTAAAAGGAGTCAAGCTTGCTGATTGGAGTGGAGGTGAAGTTGGCATGTAAGCTGCTGTAGCAGCTGTATGGTGTTCTGAATATGGAAGAGTGGTGATTTGGGTGTTCTGAGCCCAGGAAACCATTGGGACAGTTGGGATCTGGCTCTAGTGTGAATGAGATGTTGCTGAATATGTAGGCTCGGGAGACGTTTCTTTTGGGTTAAATCCTGTTTAAAATTTTAAGTTTCAGCTGAGTTTGTAAGAGGTTTGCGTGGAAAAGCTGCCTGAGTGAGTTAGTGGCATTTTGGAACATTTTTGTGGGTTTAAAAAAAACAGGTTGAGTGGGTGAGGAAGCCCCAGAGTAAGCTCAAGGAGTTGGGAAGAAACTAAGAGTTTTCTTTGTCTGGTAAGCTTTTGAGTGTTTTTTGAATGGTTTCTGGTGCTTGAAGTGACAAGCTAGTTCCAGTCAGAAAATCCCTTGACCAGTTCTATAGCTCTAAAAAGCTGGTGGAAGCTGTTCTTAAGAAGGCTTCTGAAATTGTTTTTAAGCCTGCTGAGTGAAGCTGTAGACGTCCCTGGTGGGCAGGAAAAGGGACAGGTCTGGTCAAGAGGCTCATGGGCAAAGCTGTAGTGCTGCTTGTGAAAGCCTTAAGAGCTGAGTGAATGACAGCAGTGCCTGAGCCTGGGCTATGGATGCTGACACTGGTCTGGAAGGGTGGTTGAGAATTCTAGACAGGAATTCCTTTGGCTTTGTTTTATTTATTGGTGTTAGTTAAAGACAAAAAGGTTCCAGCAGAAGGAGGAGTACCCACAAGATGCATCATTAAGGGTATGAGGTCTCTCTTTATTTTTGTTAAGTTAGGCAATGAAGTTACGACTGTCTTGTTTTGTTCACACCATCATAAGATAAAGATCACTGGAGAAGGACATCATGTTTGGAAAGATCGAAGGAACCAGTCGAAGAGGGTGACTTGCAATCAAATGGCTGGACACATTGAAAACAACCATGGGGATGACACTGGAGGACCTTTCCGGACAAAACCAATTTCTTTTTAGATCCGCAATTCATCAATCGCTAGGACTCGAACACGAGTCAATGGCACCTAACAACAACAGGCAATAGGACTCTGATTCTATAAGAAGTGCCTATTGTTAGGCATCTAGATTGGTGCGCCTAGCCGATATAGGCGTCTAACTTAGACCCCCTTTTTATCAAGCCACGTTAGGGTTTTCTATCACTGGCCACTGTGGTAAAATTTCTGATGCTCATTGGAGCTTTTACCACAGCGACCAACGATAAATAGCTCTAATGCAGCTTGATAAAGGGGGCCTTAATTTTTTAGTTGGTTCATTTAGCACTATTAATTGAACATTGGCGTTAAAAACCAATTTAAAAAAATTAATTTTTGGGGTAGGTGCCTAACTTGAGACACCTATCAGCGCCTACCCAAAAAGTACCTGTGGTTAGGGGCGGAGTTTGGGTTTGGATTGCCTTAGGCACCGGTAGGCGTCGATGTTAGGCGCCAGTAAATTAGGCCAAGAAAACCCTGGCCTAATATACTGGTGCCTAAGTCTAGTTAGGAACTGCTAGGCATGGTTCTACAAACAGCACCTAACAGTTGATTGACAACCATGCCGAACAGCGCCTAGCCGCTAGGTGCCTTTTATAGAATCAGGACCTAAGTGTACTTAGCTGGTGAAGTCCTGAGATTTTGACTCCTGGTTTCTGATGGCCGGTTCCTGGTTTCTGCAATATCCAATGCAAGAGAGCAGCGAGGCTGGTATAAAGCAAAGGTTTCTTTTTGCAACTTTTTTTTTTTCAGTGCACACATTTCCTTTTTTCTAAGGCCATTTGGGCTCCTTTATTTTGGGAGGCTGAATACTTAAGCTAATTCCTTTTGGGAAACACTATACTTACCTGGGTCTGATTGCAGTGTGCACTCCTGTTTACTCCTGATATACATGGGGAGACAAAAGAGTTAGAGGAATTTTACCACAAAGCAACTTAATGCAAGAGTAACTTTGCAAAGTTAAAGTTTGGGGAACAAGATCAAGATACTTATCTGATAAGGCATGTTGAGAAAGTGTGGTTCTTTGCATAGGCTGTGGAGTTGGTTGAGCCTGCGAAAGAAGCAGACACATACAGCAGTTTAGTTAAACCTCACAGCTGTGAATTTGAAACTGTTTTTAATGTGTTTTAATAGAATTGCACTTTAGCGTGGTTAGTGGTTTTTAACGCTTTTGAACTATCATTTTGTTCTTTTAATATTTGTTGTGCAATAAATGTTTGCTAACTATTAACTGAAGCTTATGTGGAGTCTCTTCCTACCTGGTTCTCATGGGGTTCACTATACACCCATATTACAGTGCTGTTTTTTAACACCTGTGGAGATTTCAGGTGGAAGTGTGCCTTGACTCAGGCAAACCAATTTACCACCAGGCACTATGATTAGTAGTCATTTAGCTGCTGTTTTGAGTCAAGGTAGTGCAGAAGACAAGGGGGCTGTAACAGCACGAATGGGATTTAAGTTCGGGCCTGTGCCCATATAGCTGGACCCAGATACAAGCGGTAAAGAAAAATTCTTTATTGATCACAAGAAAGAAAATTCTTCACCTTGTTAGTTCAAAGGAACAGGTATATAAGTAGCAGTCTCTCTTTTTTTCAAGAAGCAAAAGTCCTGGTACAGTAGACTCTTTTAACCAGAACTCTCAAGCAACCAGAAAAAAACAATCTAAGAAATACCGTAATACTTTAAATCAAAATGAAAATTAAGTTATCTGTGCAATCTGGTTGCATCTCTTTGAAGAATGAGCTCATTATACACTGTTTAGTGAGAAAAAAAGGGTTGTTGTTTAGCAAGAAACTAGAGAATGACACGTGGCAGTTACCCGTGGTTAGCCGCAGGTAACCCGCCGAAACGGTGGAGGGGAAAAAGTGCTCACTGCGGGAATGGGGACAAGGCCATCCACCGCCCCGTTGAGCAGTGAATGGCCTTGTCCCCACAGTTAAGGGAGGGAAGGCGCGCAGTCACCGATCGCTCGCGGCCCCCTCCCTCCCTTCCTACCTATGGCCAAATCTATCTCCCTCCCTCTCCCTTACCTTCGTGGCGCTTTAGTAAAGAAACTTACTGAAGCCGGCAAAGCCTGCCTGCCTGCAGTCGCATGTGTGTGGGGGCAGGAGCTTCTCCTCTGATGCAACTTCCGGTTTCGTCAGAGGAGAAGCTTCCGCCCACACACACGCGACTGCAGGCACAGGCAGGCCTCGCCGGCTTCTGTAAGTTTCTTTACTAAAGCGCCGCAAAGGTAAGGGGGAGGGAGGAAGGGAGAGATATTTGGTCGTAGGTAGGGAGGGGGCTGTGCGCGATTGGTGACCATGCGCCTTCCCTCAAGTTTCTTTACTAACGCGCCGCGAAGGTAAGGGGGAGGGAGGGAGATTCTTGGGCCACTGAAGGGCGGTGAGGTGGCAAGAGGGAAGGGTGGATGCTGCAGGGACAGGGGCGGTGAAGGGGAACAGTGGTCCAGTGACGGGGACAGATTTTTTCCCCATGCCATTCTCTACTAGAAACCTAAAGCTGTGTTTTTCATATGCTGTATTACTTTTTGGCCAGAAAACTAATAGGTTTTGTATGCAATATGTTTGTATTGATGTGCCCTGTTTATGTGGTGGCTTATTAAATGTATTTTGAGCTAAATAAAATAAAAATAAAATCCCTAAACCTTATTTACAACATTGCATTGAAAACGTTCAAAGCCCGCCTAAGTCCCGTCCACAGAACTCACGTCAATCTGTAGCTCAAAAGTATACTTCCTTACAATGCCTATAAGACCTAGTTTTACAATTGCTATGCAGCTTGTTAGCTTCCTCTGTAGCACACTGGTTAAAGCTACAGCCTTCTACAGTAATGCTCCTAGTTCAAATCCAACTCAGTACCTGTGACAGAAAATAAATAAATGAGAACATTAAACAGATTTTTTTAAAATGGTATGGTGCCAACATTTTACAATTATAATAAAAAATAGCATAAATTCACCATTCTTATAATGTCAACATTATAACATTAAGGACATTTGTTGGACATCAAACTCCTGCCTAAAAAAACCCAGATTCTGTAAAGTACGTCTAAAAAGATGGGCATCCAACTGACGCTGAGCACCGTGATTCTACAAAGTGCGCCTAACGAGGACGTCCAAACTATGCCCAAATGTAGGTGCATTTTGCAGAATTTTGCCCTTGCTGTCTATATTTTGTACTGTATAGGAAGAAATGCATTTCTGTTTCTCTGTTGGTGTACTGTATGCAGAGTCTGGTATCTTAGAGATTAGTTTGTGTATATTAAGACTTTTAGTTTGTGGTCCTGTATATGCATAGGGTTTATCTGTGTTCTGTACTTGTGGCCAAGGCCAGGTGTTCTGGAAGGAATAAATGTCTTGAAGTTATTGGTGTCATGATACGCGCGCATGCGTGTGATGTCATTACATTGACAGCACATGCGCAGAGGTCTTGCAGACGTGTACCTGAGCTCAGGAAGATATTTGTTGGCAGTTTGTCCAGGTTTAGGAAGGCCCTCAACTCAGGGCCACCTTTGCAGGGCCTCTGCGCATGTGCTGTTGACATGATGACATCACATGCATGAGTATGGTGTCATCATGTCAACATGCATGCATGCAAAGAGGCCCTCTAGATGTGGGCAGGAGCTCAGGGAAAGAAACATGAGGTTCATGTTGGGGTAGAGCTGGAGGTGGAATGAGGAGGGGCTGGGCTGGGACCAGAACAGGGTGGGGCCATGTGTCCTCTTTTTTTTTTTTTAAAGAGGAAATCTGGTAACCCTAACCTTTAAAGTAGCTCTGACAATGTGAGGGAGTATCCAGCAGAGGGAGCAGTAGCATCTTGTAGACTTCCTCACAGGAGCACTACCTCAGCAGTTACACCAGGTTTCAGCAGGCATAAATTTGGTGCCTAAAATTAGGCGCACACCCTGTATAGAATAGTTCTTAGCAGCTATTTTTCAGTGACAATTTTTGAGCACCATTTACTGCCTCTGGTCCTATGCGTTTAGGGCTACTTGCAGATTAAGTAAATGGCACTCAAAGATCAGCAACTAAAAAATTGGCCCTAAGTGCTATTATTGGTTTGCAGTGCATTTAAAGGCACTGCAAGATGAACAAACTTTATACTGTTTTCCAGGCAACTTTTGAATTTCAGCAAGAAATTTTATGTACTTATTTAATCAGATGTACATATTAAACACATAGCACAAAGTACTCGGATATGTGAAATATCAATAATATAATAAACCACACTTTCACAAAAAAATGAATGAAGATGTCATAAATAAATGTAGGCAGTGCTGCTTCAGTTTAAAGGGGTGTATATTTCAAAAAATGGAGGAAAAAGCCTCAGACAAATGCCCTCCCACCACCACAATGGTGGATAAAGGTGGTTGTGTGGTAACCTCACTGGCAAAAAACCTCCATTGCACTCCCTAATATGTAAACAATAAGCAGGGCTGTCTATGCAGAGTTGATAGAGTTTTTTTTCATCTATCAACTCTGCATAGACAGCCCTGCTTATAGTTTACATATTAGGGAGTGCAATGGAGGTTTTTTGCCAGTGAGGTTACCACACAACCACCTTTATCCCCCATTGTGGTGGTGAGAGGGCATTTGTCTGAGGCTTTTTCCTCCATTTTTTGAAATATACACCCCTTTAAACTGAAGCAGCACTGCCTACATTTATTTATGACATCTTCATTCATTTTTTTGTGAAAGTGTGGTTTATTATATTATTTTATCATATTACTATTAAACAACATTTAGTTATCTTAAGCTGTTAATGTTACTGACATCCTAGCATTACTACGTTAAAAATATTTGAGCTAAAACACAGTAAAAGAACATTATTCAAACGATACAATTAACAATGAGTGGTGGTGCCCCCACCTTCTTTTCCACCCCACCCGCTCCTTCGCCGCCACTTCCTGCCATGAGCACGCGCGCCCCTCCCCTTCCCTCATACCTCTTTAACATTTGTGGCACAACCAGCAACCCCAACCAGCTGCTCACACCAGCGTCGGCTCTTCCTCTGACATCACTTCCTAGGCGTGGGTCCAGGAAGTGATATCAGAGGAAGAGCCAATGCTGGCACGAGCATTAGGTTGAGGTTGCTGTTCACATCGCAAATGTTAAAGATGTAGGGGGAGAGGAAAGGGGCACACGTGCGCGGTAGTGGGGGGGGGGTGGAGTGGAGAAGGAGCAGGAAGCTGAGAGGAGGATTGGTGTTGGCACCCTCACCAAGACAGTGCCCGGGGCGGACCACTCCCCTCTTATTACGCCACTGACAATGAGTCAGAATTTTGCAGTCGCTTTGAATGTTCAAAGGGGCTGATTCTGTAAACGGAGCCTAAATTGGTTGGCACCTAAATAAATGGTATCGTCTGTGTGTCAATCACACTTAGGTGCTGTTTACAGAATTATGGCTAGCAGCACCTATGTAAAAACTTAAGCGCCTGAAATGTAGGTGAGGCCTACATTTCAGGTGCCTAAGGTTTTTTGAGAATCGTGCTTAGTGGTAGAGAATGACACGGGGACAAATTTTTCCCCGTTGCCGTGGGAACTCATTTTCCTGTCCCATCCTGGCAAGTTCTTTTCCTGTCCCTGCCCCATTCCTGCAAGCTCTGTCCTCATCTGCACAAGCCTCAAATACTTTAAAATCATAAGTGACCAAGGCTTGTGCGATTAAGGCAGAGCTTACAGAAATGGTGCAGGGACAAGGACAGGGACAGTGACAGTGACAAAACTTGTGGGGACGGAACGGGATGGGAAAATTGAGATTCTGCAGGGATGGGGAAAAATGTGTCCCCCCCCTCATTCTCTATTTAGTGGTGCCTAAGTTATGCTCCACCCATAGACACACCTATTTAGGCTTTAGGCACCTATCACCAATTACATTTTTTAAGAAATTATTGAGCCTATTAAGGGTATTTTGCCAAATAAGTTAGGCGGCTAAGAGGACCTAACTTTAGGCACCCTTTATAAAATCAGCCCCAAAGTATTCGCCCCAGTTTTAACACGTGCCTTGAGTTGCTTTGGTAAGTTCTTAACTGCCTTGTTTTTTTAAAAATTCTTGATTGATTTTCATACTTCAATAGTGCAATACATGAATATATAACATATAATGCATCAATACAAGCACATTCAACTTACAATTATACATAATCAATCATTTTCTCCCATCCACCCATCCACTTAATGATTATTCCATAAAACACAGCAACATAGAGTTCCCTAATAATCTTACCCTAATCAAATTAATAATATCTGCCCCTCCTCCCACCCACCCCAAGTGTAAATACTCTGAAGTCAAATTAGGACAGAGAAATCCCCCCCCCCCTCCCACCCATCCTTGGATGTGTATGAAAATAAACAAAAAGTGACTTATAAACAAAGACCTGCTATAGTAGAGTAGCATAAGATGCCAACTGGATCAGACCAATGGTCCATCTAGCCCAGTATCCCATCTTCACAGAGGCCAATCCAAGTCACAAGTACCAGGCAAAACCCCAAATTGTAGCAGCATTCCATTCCACTGATCAGGGCAAGAAGTGGCTTCCCCATGTCTGTCTCAACAGACTTTTCCTCCAGAAACTTGTCCAAACCTTTTTTTTAAACCAGCTACATTAACCATTCTTACCACATCCTCTGACAATGTATTCCAGAGCTTAACTTTTTTTTCTGAGTGAAAAAATATTTCCTCCTATTGGTTTTAAAAGTATTACTCTGTAACTTCATTGAGTGTCCCCTTGTCTTTGTAAATCTTGATGCAGTAAAAAATCGATCCACTTGTATCCGTTCTACACCACTCAGGATTTTGTAGACTTCGATCATATCTCTCCTAGTAAGATCATTAACTACATGTACTATGTATGACCCCTTTGCTGAGTATGCATTATCTTATTGCGTTTCTGGAAAGGAAAACATTGTAATTCAATTAAATTTAAGTGGTGACCAACTTATAGCTCCAAATTTGTATTAAGCATGCAGATGGTCAAGGGGTAAAGGAGAGTATCATGGAAGAGTAAATTAACCTATGCAACTGTGATAATAAATCTATTTTTATGTATCCGTGTGATTTTTTCATGTTTAAGATGCCAAATTAAAATAAAGCTATAAAATATTATCTTGCAATTCCAAGCAGTTGCAAGAACACAGCAAATAAACTCTATGGGGCTCATAATCAAAACTTAAACACGTCTAAAAACCTGCCCAAGTCAGCCCTTGGACCTAAAAGACAGGTTATTCAAGTGCTGATAATTAAACTGATTTTCTGGACATGTCGCGGGACTTTTTAGCCATCTGAATCCCGCTGTGCACCCAGAGCTAAAAGGGACATATCTGGAGGAGTGGTTAGGGTAGTATGTGGACGGGATGGGGGCCGACCTAGACTTAGTCGTCCTGCAGGGATAATCAAATGTTTTATTAGACATTTTGGATGAAACTTAAATGTTGTGAGATGATATAAAAACTGGTGTAAGTGCCAAAAAGGTATCCAAAGTGACCAGATAATCAATCACTACAGAGACAAAATAGAGACCTCCACATACTTCCCTTGTGTTCACTGGCCCCCTTAGACACCTACAAAGATCAGAATAAAAAAGTATATACCTGTCTCCAGAACATCAGCACCTGGTATAGGAAAGCCTAGTAGAGCTGCATACAGGTGTCTTAAATAGTAAACCATAGAGAGGAGGACCCTGGCCCAGGCCCAGGCCCATAAGACACTCTAACCACTACATTTATGGTGGAACATCCTCGCCCACCCAAACCTCCCAAAACTCTACTCTATTGCCATATAGGTGCCATCTGCAGCCATAAGGGATATTGGGGTTGTAGACATGTAGGTATAGTAGGTTTTGGGGTGGCTCACCATATCCTATAATGGAGTTCTGGTGAAATGTTTATCTGGCACCCTTTTTGTGAAGTTCACAGCAGTGCCTTCTAAGATACCCCGCTGCTCTGTTGCCATGTCTGGGTGGCCAGTCCATCACAATGCTGGCCCCTCCCATGTCCAAATGGTCTTGTTCTGGGCGTTTGGGATGGACAAAATTTGGTCAAAAATGTGGTATAAAGATGGACTTTCTGGCAGTCTGGATAAACAATAGCCTTGACGTCCAGATAGACAATTTTTGAAAAACAAATTTTCTAGACGTATTTTTTTGAAACTGGGCATTGTCCCACTGCCGACTTTGGGCATCTAGCACCATACGTCCAAATCGGACTTAGACATTTTTTCACCTTTCCCTTAGAGCCAAATCCCACTCCCAAAGCTGAGTGCCAACATACATGTCAGCTGAAACTTGGTGTAAATGTTAGCACAGAACTCAGACCATTTCAGTGCATATATGGCAACGTTCTATAAAACTGTGCATAACTGTTAGGAACACCCATACCCCTCCCCTAACTACACTGTTTGTTTTTTTATCACTTATTTACTAGCGCGCAGGAAGATGCTTGCACAGATTCAAATTACTGCCAATTAAGTGCTACCATTGTTGATAGCTCCTTAACTAACCCCCCCACCCTATTACTAAGCCGCAAAAGAAGTTTCTAACGTGGCCAAGAGCACTAAATGCTCTGACGCTCATAGAATAGTGCGCTAAATTGCCGTGTGCGCTAGACCTTACAATTCGGGTGGCCACGTCGTGAAGAGTTACACAGTTTTGAGGGATTGTGCCCTGAGGAAACCTGAACAGGGTGAAACATGTTGGCGTACTCTGTCCCTCTTGGCTGAACCACCCAAGTTAAGTTCAAAACTTGATTTAATATTTATTCTTAATTATTTATTGAAAATATATAAAAACACAAAAATAAGATTATTTAGCATTGCACACTAAAAATTAAAGAGACCCGATGACGATAGGGGGCATAAAGCCAGTTGCTATGAAGACCTATTGAGCTTCTGGTGGCACCTCTGAGGGCCTGAAGACCTTGTTACACAAATAGTTGTGGTATAGAAGGTATCGTGGGGAGGTTTATAGCATACCCTACCCCTAAAGGTGTTACAATATATATTCTTCTATTAAGTATTCTCTGACCTATAAGCCTTATTCTAGAAGTGTACCGCGCGGTTTAGCGTGCGATAATTTTGTGCGTGCGCTAAAAACGCTAGCGTACCTTAGTAAAAGGAACCCTAAATTTAAGCACCAAACTTTCATGCTGCTGAACATACATATTTATTTAAAGACTACGACCTGGACCATGACTAGCCAGGGGCAATCAGCATTTCTTTATGCAGCTAGCTAAATTAGAGCTGGAGATTCAGGACTCGATTCTATAAATGGCACCTAAATCATAAGCGCCTAGGAACACGGTACCTAGCACATATCAATCTTAAGTTAGACGCCATTTATAGAATCGCGTCTAGTGGTGGCTAAAGTGGACTTAGGCACACCCTATTTATGCCAGGGTTTTCTTGGCCTATATACCAGTACCTAAGTTAGCCTACATGCAAAACATGTCCACAATCAGCCCATGATCAACCCCTAACTGCACTTACTTTCAGGTGGGTGCCCTTATACTGACTCATTCAAATTTACGATTATGTTTAATGTTCATAATCTTTTGTAAACCGCGTAGAACTTTTTGGTAACGCGGTCTATAAGTATAATGTTATGTTATGTTATACTATGTACCTACCTGAAAGATGCTTCATGTTTTGTTCCTAAATACTAATATTTTTTTTATTTTAACATTTTGATTCATCTATAAATGTAAATGCTTTTTATGTAGTTTTTCTGTTACTAAAGATTCAAATTGATGCATGATATTGAATCGTGGGAAAAGGTGGCTTGTGCCAAGGATGATAATAAAAGAGATGCAGATACAGATCCTCATATAGCCATTCCGCATCCTCTTCCTGTATCCCTTAGCACTGGGAAATTGAGTGTCTGATGAAATGGAGAACACACAAACCTGAAGTTTAGAAGTCTCTGGAGCCCTCGGTGACAACTTCCTGAGCTCTTCACTGGCTTCCTGTCCATTTCAGAATTCAATTTAAATGTGTGGGCATAACTTTTAAAATCTTACATGGAATTTTTGGACCTTTAGTCTCAATTTATTTGAATTCATTACGATCTATAAAGTCTAGAACATCTCAGATGTATAAATTATCTTTTCCATCTCTTAAAAGAATAAAATCCCCGGGTTATATGTCTCAATCCTTTGTATATATTTTCACATCTATTTGGAATGAACTTCCTTTTGGGATTAGAATTCTTTCATCTCTTCCAACTTTCAGAAAATCTTTAAAAACACACCTTTTCAGTTATTTTTATTAAGATTTGGATTTTGTTATAATGTCTTTATTATTTTTGTAAATTATGTCTGACTTTTCCATTTCATTAAGTATCTTATGTAAACCGAGTTGAGCTTTTATTTTTAAAAGATGATCCAGTATATAAATTTAAGGATTAGATTAGATATAGGATTACTTATTGATGTTGGTGAAGGGTTGAGGGTTGAGGGAGTCAACATTCAGATAGTCCCAGTTCCAGAGACAACTGATCAGCTCCCCTCAAAGAAGCGTAGAGTAGTGGTCATTGGGGACTCCCTGCTGAGGGGCACCGAGGGACCAATCTGTAGACCGGATATGCAGTCGAGAGATATGCTGCCTGCCAGGGGCCAGGATCCGGGACGTGACCGCCTGCCTAGACCGACTCATCAGGCCCGAGGACTACTTCCCCATGCTCCTTATTCACATGGGTACGAACGACACTGCCAGGAACACCCCAGAGAACATACCTAAGGACTTTGGAGCCCTGGGTGAGAGGCTGAGGCAGATGGGAGCGCAGGTGGTCTTCTCCTCGATCCTCCCTGTAAGAGACAAGGGAAGAGCCAGGGAGGAGCGTATCCAGAGGACGAACGAGTGGCTACATGAATGGTGCAGGGACATGAACTTCGGCTTCCTGGACCATGGAGAGGCACTAAAGGGACTGCAGGGACCAGATGGACTCCACCTGACAAGGAGAGGCAAGAACGTCTTCGGACATCGACTAGCCCACCTCCTCCGAAGGGCTTTAAACTAGGTAAGTTGGGGGAGGGTACCCACTCATGTACTAGCGCAGTAAGTAATTTTCCAGGAGAGGTGAATCGACACTCCATTTCTGAAACCGAGGTAAGTTCACACAGTAAAAACAATCATACAAAAGCCACTCAAACTCAGGCGGGAAATTCTACACAGGGTCTTAGCAAACATAAAGTATGGAGGGCTATGTATGTTAATGCACACAGCTTAGGCAATAAAATTCTAGAATTAGAGACAGAGATAACGAACGCCGACCTCGATGTAATAGCGATATCTGAGACTTGGTTCACAGACTCACATGGGTGGGACATGGCTATACCAGGATACAACTTACTTCGTCGGGACAGAGAGGGAAGGATAGGGGGTGGGGTAGCACTATACACTAGAGATAACATCAAAGTCACCAGAATCACAGATGTCAACTACACCGGGGAATCACTCTGGGTGAACCTGGCCAGAGGAAACGAAAAATGCTTGTATCTGGGTGTAGTATACAGGCCCCCAAAATAGCAGGAAGACAGGGATATGGAACTAATCAAAGACATTGAGAACATCACTTTACGCGGGGACACGGTTCTGCTAGGGGACTTCAATATGCCCGATGCTGATTGGAAGACACTTTCCGCTACTACCAGCGGCAGCAGAAGGCTTTTAACCTTCATAAAAGGGGCGCGACTCAAACAAATGGTGCTGGAGCCCACCAGAGATCAGGCGACACTGGACCTGATACTCACCAACGGAGAAAGCGTTTCAGAAGTTTCGGTAGGCGATACACTAGCCTCCAGCGACCACAACATGGTATGGTTCAACATCAAGATAGGCTTCACTAGATCAAACACAGCAACAAAGGTCCTTGACTTTCGGGGCACTGACTTTAAACGCATGGGAGCAGTGGCGTACCTAGGGTATGTGGCACCCGGGGCCCATCATTTTTTGACACCCCCCCCCCATGTAAAAAAATTTATTTATTTATTTATTTTTGCAATAACCATGAAATGGAATAAATGGTCAGAATAGAAACAGGCAGTGAAAATTTTCTTTTATTGAACCTCATATATGTAACCATTATTCCAAACATAACATAACATAAATTATGTCTAAATTGTCATGACATTAGAAGTACATATGGAGTAGTTGCAGGTGATGCTTGGGACAGTTCTGATTGTGTTAGTTCGGTTTTATGTGTTTTTTGAATAGAAGGGTTTTTATTGCTTTTTGAAGGTTTTGCAGTCTGTGGTTGATATCAATTGGTTGTAGAGTTGGGGGTCGAGTGTTGCAGCTCGAATGGCTAGGAGGTTGTCGAACAGTTTTTTTCTTTTGACGTTTTTGGTTGGAGGGTGTGTGAATGGTGCACAAGTTCTCCTATGTCTGTTTGAAGTGGATTGAATTATTTAGCTGAAGAAATTAGTTACCCCCCATTCCACACACATTAATTCTCTTCCATTTTTGTTCCCATTATAAAAAACACTGATAAGTTCCCAGAAAAAAAATACATTAAAATAAGAAGTGAAAACAAAGGCCCCTACAGATGAGAACATAACATAAGAATAGCCTAACTGGGTCAGACCAATGGTCCATCATGCCCAGTAGCCCATTCTCATGGTAGCCAATCCAGGACACTAATACCTGGTCAAAACCCAAAGAGTAGCAACATTCTATGCTACCGATCCAGGGCAAGCAGACACTTCCCCCATGTCTTAATAACAGATTATGGACTTTTCCTCCAGGAATTTGTCCAAATCTTTCTTAAAACCAGCTACACTATCTGCTTTTACCATAACTTCTGGCCACTTCATTTTTAAGTTTAGATCTTTCCTTTCAAACAGAGACCTTGCTAAATGTCAAATACAGCACAAGGTAACTTCACATGGACTTAGCTGTGCAGGAAATGTGAATCTCCTCATACACCCACCATATAGTGCAAAAATGTGCAAAGGTCTGTTTTTTTCTTTCGATCACTACATAGCCTAATGCCACACAAGCAGCGCTGTTACAAACATATTCTGTAGGTCAATGCTAAGGATAACAAAGTTTCCTTCCTTGGACCAGAAGGAGATAAACCACTGGAAGAGATCCCAAAACAACACCCAAAGACCCACTCAGTGTGTGAATCAGTTGAGTGGAGTGGACTAACTGGGGGGTGGAAATGGGCCCGGAGTTTGCTCAGCAGAATTTCCCAGACCACCTCTTCCTCTCAACACATTGACACGCTGCCACCATCACCACTAAGAACACCTCACTGGGTAGGCCAGCTATGCTATAAACTTTATAAAACACATTATTATAATTTCTTATAAAGCACATATTTTAACTGACCTCTCTGACATCCTCAGCCTTTCCATTCACAAAAATAGAAGGAAGAAAAGTTCCCATTTCCTGCTGTCTCATGTCCCCGGCCTATACAATATTTTTTTTCTGCAGACCCTTCAAAAGTCTGACCAAATCCTCGTTTCACTTGCATTATAAAGTACTGAGGATGCCATCTCTCCTCAATCCCAGGTCCTAAAGTCTAAGACAGTAGCGCAAACTAATGCTGCCAGATACAGGAAAAAAAAATTTTGATTCGATTCAGCCCTATTGAATTGGTTTTTCAATTCGATTTTCCTGCCCAGTTGGGTGATTTTTTTCAAAACTCCTGGTGGGTTTTATAGCTTTTTCACCCCCTTTGGCTTCTCCTAACCACACTGGCGCTGTGGTGTAAATAAAATAAAGAAACAAAAAGGACTTTTCCTCTTTCTGTTAAAACCTAGCTCACGTTTGCAGTCCAACACCAGCTCTGGCAGGATACACATTTCAAATCTGACATGTTATAATCACAAAACAGAAAATAAAATTAATTTTTCTACCTTTTGTTGTCTGGTTATATTTCAAATCTTGTTGGTCCAAGGCTCTGGTTTTCTTCTGATAACTTGCTTGCCAGGGTCTCCTTCTTTCTGCATGCTAACCATCCATCTGCCAACTCTGTCCTCCCTTTCCATTTCCCTTCCCTTCCCAGGAATTCTGGTATCTTTCCTTTTTTTCATCTCCCTCCACAGATCCACCTTTTCTTAAATACCCTTTCATCCGGCATCTCTCCCTCCTTCCCCACCATCCCAGAGTCCACCATCTCTCCGTTTCTTTTCCTAATTACCCTCCTATCCAGTATCTCTATCCCTCCTCCACACCACCCTTGTGTCCAATTTCTCTCCCTTTCTGTTCCTTCCCTCCCTAAATCCCATGGTCCATCATCTCTCTCCCTCTCCTCTATTTTCAGACCCATTATTTCTTCCCCCCCCCCCAAAGTTTGGCATATGCATGTCTCTTTGAACACCCCCTTCCCTCCGTGTACTTCTAAATCATGGTCCCCCCCAAAGGCCTGTCCCCCCTTAAAGGTCTGCCTGTCCCACCTTGAAGGCCTGCACCCCCCTTGAAGGCCTGTCCCTTCCCCTTGTAGGCCTGTCCCACCCTTGAAGGCCTGCCTGCCTGTCCCCCCCTTGAAGGTCTGCACCCCCCGAAGGCCTGCACCCCCCCGAAGGCCTGTCCCCCACTTGAAGGCCTGTCCCACCCCCTTGTAGCTTCTCCCCCCCCCTTGTAGGCCTGTCCCCCCTTGAAGGCCTGCCTGCCTGCCTTTCCCCCCTTGAAGGCCTGTCCCCCCTTGAAGGCCTGCACCACCTTGAAGGCTTGTACCACCCCCTTGTAGCTTCTCCCCCCCTTGTAGGCCTGTCCCCCCCTTGAAGGCCTGCCTGCCTGCCTTTCCCCCCCTTGAAGGCCTGCACCCCTTGGAGGACTGCACCCCCCCCCGAAGGCCTGCACTCCCTTGGAGGTCTGCACCCCCCCGAAGGCCTGCCCCCCCCTTGAAGGCCTGTCCCACCCCCTTGTAGGCCTGTCCCCCCCTTGTAGGCCTGGCCCCCCTTTAAGGCCTGCCTGCCTTTCCCCCCCTTGAAGGCCTGTCTCCCCCTTGAAGGCCTGCACCCCCCTTGAAGGCCTGCACCCCCCCTTGAAGGCCTATCCCCCCCCCCTTGTAGGCCTGCCCCCCCCCTTGTAGGCCTGCCCCCCCCTTGAAGGCCTGCCTGCCTTTCCCCCCTTGAAGGCCTGTTCCCCCCCTTGAAGGCCTGCCCCCCCTTGAAGGTCTGCCCCCCCCCAAAGGCCTACACCCCCCCCCCCCCGAAGGCCTGCACCCCCCTGAAGGCCTGCCTGCCCCCCTTGAAGGCCTGCACCCCTTGAAGGTCTGCACCCCCCCCCGAAGGCCTGTCCCCCCTTGAAGGCCTGCCTGCCTGCCTGTCAACCCCTCCCCCTTGAAAGCCTGCTTGCCTGCCCGCCCGCCCCACCCTGCAGGCCTGATGCCCCGACCCACCCCGAAGGACCGCTCGCCCCCCTGGCCTCCCCGCACCACCTATGAACAGCCGCAGCAGGATCGCGAAGTCAGCGTCAGCGATCCCTGCGCTGCTTCCTGCGCCACGGTCCCGCCCCTCCTCTGACGTCAGAGGAGGGGCGGGATCGCGGCGCAGGAAGCAGCGCAGGGATGCTGACGCTGAATTTGCGATCCTGCTGCGGGCTGCTTCACAGGTTGTGCAGGAAGGTCAGTGGGGCGAGCGGTCCTTCGGGGGTGGCGGGGGACTGAACGGCAAGGCCGGGAACACCCCCTTAGGGCTGGTACCCGGGGCGGCCCGCCCCCCCTAGGTACGCCACTGCATGGGAGACTTCGTCCATCAGGCGCTACAAAACCAAGCTGAAACCAATAATGTAGAGGCTATGTGGACATTCCTGAAATGCACCTTGCATGAGGCAACAAACCGCTATATAAAAACAGTAAGCAAACGACGGAGAAAGAACAAGCCCCAGTGGTTCTCTGCAGAGATCTCGGATCTTGTCAAGGAAAAAAAAAAAGCTTTTATTTCCTACAAGCATACAGGAAACAGGGTGACAAAAGAAGACTATCTGACCAGGTCTAAAGCAGTCAAAGCGGCAGTCAGAGAGGCCAAGATTCAAACAGAAGAACAACTAGCGAAAAACATTAAAAAAGGGGATAAATCCTTCTTCAGATACATTAGCGACAGGAAACGAAACACAGATGGGATAGTACGTCTCAGGAAAACAGACGGGACCTATGCAGAAACGGATTCTGATAAAGCCAAACTACTAAATGAATACTTTTGCTCAGTCTTTACTTGTGAGGCGCCGGGGACCGGTCCACAACTGCAGGCAAGGCAAACCTCGGAAGACCCGTTTCAAAACTTCAAGTTTACACCCAGCAGCGTCCATGGTGAACTATCAAAACTCAAGGTGAACAAAGCCATGTGACCGGACAATCTACACCCCAGGATTCTTAGGGAGTTGTGTGATGTCCTGGCGGAACCGCTATCCGTGCTGTTCAATCTTTCCCTAAGTACTGGAAAAGTCCCCTTGGACTGGAAAACAGCTAACGTCATTCCATTGCACAAAAAAGGTTGCAGAACGGAGGCTGCGAATTACAGACCGGTCAGTCTCACCTCAATAGTGAGCAAACTCAAGGAAAGACTTATTAAACAAGAATTAGATACGATCCTGACCGAGGAGAATCTACAGGATCCCCAGCAGCATGGATTCACAAAAGGAAGGTCCTGTCAATCCAATCTGATCAGCTTCTTTGACTGGGTTACAAGGAAACTGGATATGGGGAAGTCTCTAGACGTCGTGTACTTGGACTTCAGCAAAGCTTTTGATAGCGTCCCGCACCGCAGATTGTTGAGCAAGATGACTTCGATGGGATTGGGAGTGATATTGACGACATGGGTCAATGACTGGTTAAGCGGTAGAATCCAGAGGGTGGTGGTTAACGGTACCCCCTCCAATACATCGGAGGTGACCAGAGTGCCACAGGGATCAGTCTTGGGACCGATCCTTTTCAAAATATACATAAGAGACCTGACTCAAGGGCTTCAAGGTAAAATAACACTATTCGCCAACGACGCCAAACTATGCAACATAGTAGATAACAGCACCTTACCCGACAGTATGGAGCAGGACCTGCTCTTATTGGAACATTGGTCCTCGACTTGGCAGCTGGGCTTTAATGCCAAAAAATGTAAGGTCATGCACCTTGGCAGCAAAAACACATGCAGAACTTACACTCTGAATGGTGAGACCTTAGCTAGGACTAGGGCAGAACGTGATTTGGGAGTAATCATTAGTGCAGACATGAAAACTGCCAAGCAGGTGGAGAAAGCTGCATCCAAGGCTAGACAAATGGTGGGATGCATCCGTAGAGGTTTCGTCAGCCGGAGGCCCGAAGTCATAATGCCCCTGTACAGATCCATGGTGAGACCTCATCTTGAATATTGTGTTCATTTCTGAAGACCACATTATCAAAAAGATGTGCGGAGAATCGAGTCGGTTCAGCGAATTACCACCAGGATGGTCTCGGGACTCAAGAACCTCCCATATGAGGAAAGACTGAATAAACTGCAACTATACTCGCTCGAGGAACGTAGAGAGAGGGGGGACATGATTGAGACTTTTAAATATATCACGGGCCGCATCGAGGTGGAAGATGATATCTTCTTTCTTAAAGGACCTTCAACCACAAGAGGTCATCCGCTGAAAATCAAAGGTGGGCAATTTCATGGCGACACCAGGAAGTATTTCTTCACCGAAAGGGTAGTCGATCATTGGAATGAACTTCCATTGCAGGTGATTAACGCCAGCAGCGTGCTTGATTTCAAAAAGAAATGGGATATGTATGTGGGATCTCTAGCCAGGTGAAGTCTGGGGATGGGTCATTAGCATGGGCAGACTTCATGGGCTACAGCCCTTTTCTACCGTCATATTCTATGTTTCTATGTTTCTATGACTAGGCAAAAAGGTAGGTTTTTACAGGCTTTCTAAAGATAAAACATTCTTTAAGGGTTCTGATATGAGGAGGTAGGCTGTTCCAGAAGTTTGGTAAGAAATGGGAATAGGATCATTTCCAGGCTGTCTGAAGTTGGAAGGAGTGTCCTGGTGGTGTATGTAGATGTATTTCATCTTGGGAGCATAGCGTTATCTTTGGGGACGTTATCTTTGAGAGGACGTTTGAGAAGTATTCGGGTGTCATGTTGTAGAGAGATTTATATACCAACACTAGGCCTTTGAAAGTGCAATATTTGGTTATGGGCATCCAGTGAGCCGATATTAGTGCTGGAGAGACTGAGTCATGGGTTTGTAGGCTTTTCAGTAGGCTCATTGTTGCATTTTGAACTTACTGTAGTTATTTGGTGTGTTTTTTTTGCTGTAAGACTGTTGAATAAAGCTTACAACTTAATTTAAAACTTTTCTCTTTAAAGATGCATTTCAGTTACATTAAACATCGCATGCTAATTACTAGTCCACTAATCTCTGGTTGCAGTGCCCTGATGTGTCATCCCTCTTTGTTTTTTCCCTCCCCCTACTTTCCCATCAATATTGTAGTTCTGCCCTCACCCTTCAATTCACTGTACTACTCTGTCCCTTTTTGTTTTCAGATTGTAAGCCACCCAGAAGGCCCATCCAATGGGCAGGAAAGTTTTAATAAACTTGAAACTGAAGGCAAGAATTTCTCTTTACTTCCCCTGGAGGCCATTTAGACTGTTTCCAATCTATTTCATTCTTGTTGAAATTGAGAAAAAAAAAAATCTAGTTGCGACAAACCTGCTTCTTCTAAACTATTACATAATACCTCTATGAGTATTTTAGGCCACCTTTTACTAAGTCGTGGTATAGGGTTCTACTGTGGCCCGGTATGCTAAATGCTCTGACACTGCTCCAACGCAGTAGAGTATGAGTGTTGGAGAACTTAGCGCTCTGGGCCACAGCTTAGTAAAAAGGGGGGGGGGGGGGGAGGGAGTTAGTAATGTTTCCCAATTTTTATCACTTTTCGTTTCTTCACATGTTCACCAATTGTGTGATTCGCTGTTACTTTCAATTTATTATTGAAGCATATGAATTCAGGGTCTTTCTTCAGCAATTTTGCACGTTTCAATTTGACGTTTTGAATCTTTCTCATTATCTTTGGTGAACTCGATCTTGTCTATCAAGGACACTTCTGCTCAAAATGGTTTTGTTTATTCCTTCAATGCAGTTTTTTTTCCAAGGAGTCATTATCTTTCTCCTTTTCATTTGGCCATGTGTCCTTGTTGGTAGAATTCTCTCAATAATAATTTGTGCTGCACAATACTGTATTCAATTAATTGGTATAATATCAATAGATTGTCCCTATATCCTGGTTGTGACCTTATTCATCCTACATATCTTTAAATACAATTTGAGAATCTTTCCCTCTCCTGGAACCTATCACATTCATCTATTTCCAAATAAGCTAGTTGCTGAACTGATAATTCCTCTTCTTTTGGGTCTTTCTCTTGCATTTCTTATTCCTTTTCAGTTGTTTATTGAAATCTTCTATACTGCTACTAGTGACTGGGGGAGTCAATTCAGAGCTTCTGTAATGGTTGTACAAAACATAGTTTGAGTGTTTCTGTGATGGTTAATATACTTATCCTATTTATATGCACACAAAATACTCATATTGTACCCTGTATTCATTCTAAAACCTATTTGACTTCTTAGCTCAGGGGTGTCAAACTCAATCACATTAAGGGGCTGAAATCCAAAACACAGGCTAAGTCACGGACCAGACCCCGCCCAATCTCCGCCCCAGACCCTGCCCCCATAATAATACTAATTATAACACCATTTTTTTCATTCATTTTTCATATATACACACACAATATAATTTTATTAACACATAATGGTAATGGTTAACCACATAATTAAACCGCACAAAGCACACTGTATGCTTCTCAACATTCATTCCTACCGGAACACAGATAACCCCTATGCAAATATGGGACCAAAAACAAAAAGTACTAATACATTTAAAAAAACACTCTAAGATTCAAGATTCTGCATGCAGCACAACCCTCAGAAAAAAAGAAACAAATGTATTTCTTTCTGAGCAGTGCAAAAGATAGACAGCAGATTAAAATGCTAAAAATTGACACAATTCATACACTAACTTGAAAATAAAAATCATTCCCCCTACCTTTGTTGTCTCCCTCCCTCCATGCTGTGCCTCCCTCCAGCGGGTGTCTTACCTTTTGGCCGGCTCCAACCTGGCCGTTTTTTGCGGCCCGTGGTCTAATGCCCCCAGGTGTTATCTTGTGGCCTGCTCCCTCTTCCTCACAGCCGCAGTGTGCATGAAGCCATGTGTAGCGGCTCCTCATGTGTCCTGTACCTGAACCGGAAGCCTTCTCTCTGACGTTGAAACGTCAGAGGGAATGCTTCTGGATAAGATGTGGGACATGCGAGGAACCGCTGCATGCGGCTCCATGCACACTACGGCTGTGAGGAGGAGGGAGCCGGCCACAAGGTAACACTGGGGGCATCAGACCACGGGCTGCATAAAACGACCAGGCGGGACGAATTTGGCCCACGGGCCTTGAGTTTGACACCTGTGTCTTAGCTAGTTCTTCATTCTTTCTGCTCTCTTGTGTTTTCATAAGAATATAAGAGTTGCCATACTGGGACAGACTGAAGGTCCTTTGAGCCCAGTATCCTGTTTCCAACAGTGGACAACCCAGGTTACAAGTACATGGCCAAATCCCAGCCTTCCTTCTAACACTCCAGTTCAAGGCTCTTCTTTCTGCCTTATCAACCTGTGTTCTAATTTTCTTTCTGGAAAGCTTCTTTCTTTCTCTGCTTCACCTCTTCTCTTGACATTATTTTCTAGATACTCTCCTTCTCTCTAGGTACCAGCCTTTCTTCTGGTGCTCTTTTTTCAGATCCTCAGGAAAGAATAACAGAAGAAAAGCTGGGACCGACAGAAAAAAAAAAAAAGAGATAAAACATATTCCATCCAAAGTATGATGATGAACACATCAGGATCCAGAAGAAAGTGAAAGGTGTGTAAATGACCTGATTAGGGCAGGACATGAGCACTCTATATTAACTTTATAGTGACAGGTGTTAATAGATGGCCACATCATTGAAAAGGTTTCCATATCCCATGTAGCTGGCCTCACCCTACAACTTCTTGTGGTATTATCTTGCCTGGTGATGGGTCTGTATACATCTTAGTCTGCCACATATCTGCCATATTGTGAAGCTGTCATTGAATTATAGGTGATTACTACTATTACTATGAATTATTTCTATAGCGCTACCAGACACACGCAGGGCAGCAAACAATCACAAAGAAGAAGAGTCTCTGCTAGAAAGAGCTTACAATCTAAACAGCTAAGACAGACAAACAGGATGTCGTGGATACAGTTAAGGGGAATGGTTAATCAGCTGGTTGGAGGGCAGAGGGGAGTACAGGACAATCAAGCCATTGTGACATCACTGATGAGGTTGTGTTTTATTGGTGGAAGGAGGCATTATGACATCACAATCTTAGTTCTGCTTCACAAAGACAAACAGGATGTCGTGGATACAGTTAAGGGGAACGGTTAATCAGTGGGCTGGATTGGAGGGCAGAGGAGTAGGGTTAAGGATTGAAGACAATATCAAAAAGGTGAATTTTCAGTCTGCTTTTAAACAAGGGAAGAGGTTTGACGGACAAACTCAGGTAATTTATTCCAGGCATAGGGGGCAGCTAGTTGAAAGGAACAAAGTCTGGAACTGGCAGTGGAGGAGAAGGCTAAAGCTAATAGCGACTTATCTGAGGAACGAAGTTATATAAGGAGAGAGAAGCGAGGAGAGATATTGAGGGGCAGTAGAATGAACACATTTGTAGGTCAGCAATAAGATCTTGAACTGTTTGCGATGGCAGATAGAGAGCCAGCGAAGTGATTTATGGAAAGGGGTGACATGTAGGTATTTATTTTAAGCATCTAAGTACTGCAGGCGTGTATTTGTTAATGAGCCTTGAATGCCAGTGCATCTGAAAGAATATAAGGCCAGATTTAGGGCTCCTATTACGAAGGTGCGCTAGCGTGTTTAGTGCACGCACCGGATTAGCCGTGCTATAGCATGCGCTAGCCAAAAAACTACCGCCTGCTCAAGAGGAGGAGGTAGCGGCTAGCTGCGTGGCATTTTAGCAAGCGCTATTCCGTGCGTTAAAGCCCTAACGCGCCTTCGTAAAAGGAGCCCTTAGTAAAAGGCACCCAACTGCACTAAACTAGTATTCTGTACAGGGCATTCTGCATACAACACCCTTCACAGAATACTAGTGTAGCATGATTCTCGCACCTAACTTTGGTTGTAAGGACTTATGCCTGGGGGGTAATGTGTACAGAATTAATTGAACTTGTGCTGTCCTATGAATTAACATGCATAAAGTTGATTTATGAACATTAGAATTTTTTATTTACATGAATACATGACACAAACGGAAAAAGTTTGAAAAATCAGGAAAAGAGCAGCACAGATTAAAAGCAATCTAAAGGCTTTTGCCCGTGCACATCCCTATGTGTCAGCAAGAGAACATATACAGGTGGAGGGGCATAATCAAAAGGGACGTCTAAGTCTGTTTACGTCCTTTTCGCAAGTCGTCCAAAGTCAAAAAGTGCCTAAGTGACATTTTCGAAAGAGACGTCCAACTTCTTTTGACTTTCGAAAATCGTCCAAAATATATGTCCTGCAGATCTGATCTAAAACGTCTATCTTTATAGTCCATTTTCGTACAAATGTCCATCCAAGTCCAAAACGTCTAGAACAAGCCCTGTTGGACGTGGGAGGGGTCTGCAAAGTGATTGACAGAACACCCAGACAGGGCGCCTAAATAGTGGGGTACCTTACAGGGCACTGCTGTGAACTTCACAAACAGGGTGCCATGGCTTCTCCTCACTACAGCTCCCTTATAGGTGACGGTGAGCCCCCCAAACCACCTCCAGAATCCCCTAGACCCACTTATCTACCACCCCTATAGCCCTTATGGATGTAGGAGTCACTTATATGCCAGTACAAAAAGGGTTTTGGGGGTGTATAAGGGAATGCACATATTTCAGTAACAATGAAGTGATTACAGGAGCTTATGGGAATGGGTCCATCTCTCTATGGGTCCCAAACCCACCCCCAAGATGACTTAAGCTGCCTCTGGGCTGGACAACTAGGCTTTCCTATGCTAGGCAGCCCAGGTGATGATGGTCTGGAGGCTGAAATTTCAAGTTATGATTAACATTTTTATTGGGGTGGGGGTGTTAGTAATCACTGGGGTAGTGTGTGGAGGTCTGTGTTATGTGTTTTCAGTGATTATCTGGTGAGTTTAGGTGGGTTTTAGTGACTTAGACCATGTTTTAGATGGTCTAAGTCAAAACGTCCAAGTTTCCTCTAGGCTCTGTTGTTTAACTTTCGGTTATACATGCTGTACGACTAAGTCTAAGCCAGCCCACGTCCCGCCCAACTCCCGCCCTCAACACGCCTCCCAAAACGCCCCGTTTAGCTTTGGACGTTGAGCAGCTCTATGAAGGCCTAAATCGTTTAGAAATACGTCCAAAACCCGGTTTGATTATCGGCACTTGAACGTTTTAGAGAAATGTTCGTCCAAGTGCCGTTTTAGGCCGGTTTTTGGACGTTTTTCTCTTTTGATTATGAGCCCCTTAATTCTTTGTGTATTTTGCTCCTGGTTGTTCCTAAAAAAAAGAGCTTTAAGTTCATATCCAGTGATATCTGGCAGTTTTCCTTAGCTGACAGTTTGGAAAGAGTCCATTATTAGTGCTGTGGTTCTTTCAGCTACCTGCAGCCCTAGTAATTAGAGGCTGTACCTTTGACCTCATGTTTTTTCACATTTGAATTTCCTGCACTTGCTTGGAGCAGGGAGTTTCAAAAGGGGATTCTTCGAGCTTTGCAGGCATTCTGGCATCAGTGCCTGTCAGGTGTTCATGTCAAGGCTTTTGGTAACTTCTGGAATTAATCCCAATTAGAAGCCAAGATGGATTTTCTGAAAGGGTGCTCCTGATAGCAGAAGGTGCACCACCAAAGAGGATTTAAGCTCTGCTTTTGGTGCCAAATTTGTCATTGGTACCCTCTCCTGCCACTGACTATTTATCCAAGGGAAAGCCCTTTGCCTGCCTATACCTGAAACTGACATAGAGATATAAAGATTCAGCCTGTCTATGCAACCCACTTTAGACATTATAGGCACTTGCAGAAGAAAGGAATCAGAGACTGGGCCAAGTTCCAGGTCCAAAACCTGGTTCTGTCTTACTATAGTGAGAAGATGTGGGGGGACCCTTCTCACCCTGCAGAATTTCATTGAAAGAAGAAAGGGAGTCTCAGGTTGAGCAGCACTACCAGCCAGATAGCCCATAATGGAAACTTACATCTGAGGCAGAGAGGAGCAATTAATAAACATGTGGATAAAGGTGAGCCGGTTGATATAGTATATCTAGATTTTCAGAAAGCTTTTGATAAAGTTCCTCACGAGAAGCTCCTGAGAAAATTAAAGTGTAATGGGATAGGTGGTAAAGTTCAGTTGTGGATTAGGAATTGGTTATCAGATAGAAAACAGAGAGTAGGGTTAAATGGTCATTTTTCTCAATGGAGGAGAGTAAACAGTGGAGTGCCGCAGAGGTCTGTACTGGGACTGATGCTATTTAACTTATTTATAAATGATCTGGATATTGGAACAACGAGTGAGTTAATTAAATTTGCAGATGGCACTAAACTGTTCAAAGTTGTTAAAATGCATGGGGATTGTGAAAAATTGCATGCGGACCTTAGGAAATTGGAAGACAGGGTGTCCAAGTGGCAGATGAAATTTAATGTGGACAAATGCAAAGTTGGAAATTTAATGTGGACAAATGCACATTGGGAAGAATAACCTAAATCGCAGTTACTGGATGCTAGGGTCCACCTTGGGGATTAGAACCCAAGAAAAGGATCTGGGTGTCATCATAGACAATACAATGAAACCTTCCGCCCAATGTGTGGTGGCAGCCAAAAAAGCAAATAGGATGCTAGGAATTATTTTAAAAAAGGGATGGTTAACAAGAATATGAATGTTATAATGGCCCTGTATAGCTCCATGGTGCGACCTCATTTGGAGTATTGCGTTCAGTTCTGGTCTCCTTGTCTCAAGAAAGATATAGTGGCGCAAGAAAAGGTTCAAAGAAGAGCAACCAAGATGGTAAAGGGGATGGAACTCTTCTTGTATGAAGAAAGACTAAAACAGTTAGGGCTTTTCAGCTTGGAAAAGAGATGGCTGAGGGGAGATATGATTGAAATCCTGAGTGGAGTAGAATGGGTACAAGTGGATCGATTTTTCACTCCATCAAAAATTACAAAGACTAGGGGACACTCGATTAAGTTACAGGGAAATACTTTTAAAACCAATAGGAGAAATTTTTTTTTCACTCACAGAATAGTTAAGCTCTTGCCAGAGAATGTTGTAAGAGTGGATAGCGTAGCTGGTTTTAAGAAAGGTTTGGACAAGTTACTGGAGGAAAAGTCCATAGTCTGTTATTGAGAAAGACACAGGGGATGCCACTGCTTACCCTGTATCGTTAGCATGGAATATTGCTACACCTTGGGTTTTGTCAAGGTACTACTGACCTAGATTGGCCACCGTGAAAATCTACCGCCTGCTCAAAAGGAGGCGGTAGCAGCTAGTGCGTGCAGCAATTTAGCACGCACTATTCCACGCATTAAGGCCCTAGTGCGGCTTTGTAAAAGGAGCCCTTAGTTTTTTGGTTCATTATACAGCACGTAGATCTCTTCGTTCATCTGACCAACATCTTTTGTGTGTTCCTTCTTTTAGGCAATTATTTCTTGATGTACACAGAAATTCTTCATTTTCAGTAATGGCGCCAGTTTTCTGAAATTCTCTTCCTATTTATCTTCATGAAGAAAAATTGTTTATTACATTTAAAGCCCAATTAAAGGCATTTTACTTCTCTAAAGCATTTACCTTATAGTTTGTTTGTTTTTTTAAATAGAAGTTATATTAAGATGGGCTCCCTTTTTTTCCTTTTCCCTAATGCCCATTTCAAATTTTATTGTAATTTTTTCTTATTGGTCTCCTCTTTAATTGTAATAGTTTGTTTTGTATTATTTTATTTTATTTCTCCATTTTAAATTCATTGTAAACCGTTTAGATTTCAACTTTTGTTTTATATTTGCGGTATATAAAATAAATTGAACTTGAGTGAGTGAGTGGACTGTCTGATGCTAGCTTGCACGCACCCCTTCCCCTGCTTTAAAGCTGGTTCCATCCCTCTTCCTGACAGAGAAATTTTTTATGTGCCCCTTTTGTCATCATTCAGGTATGGTCTGGGTATTCACCTAGCACCCCATAGAAGAAGGGAGCTTATACCTAGTAAATAGTTTTTGAGCATTTGAAAGTTTACCTCTGCAGATTTGGATTAAATACTAGAAACACATTGCCTTCCTGTTTATGATTACTGATGCAGATCTGTCAAGAGATTCAGGGTCTGCTCCCAGCCTACCCCATTTCACCCATTTTTCTGCCCATTCCCACCCATTCCTCTGCCCAATGCTGCCCATTGCTCCACCCCTGGCACAGCTGATTGGCTGCCAGATACCAAAAGAATGGCCTCTCCCAGTCCAGAAGCAGCATGAAAAACTTCATAAAATGTCAATTCTTGCTGCTGTAAGATTAGCAACCCCTAGGTCAACAATCTTCACCACTGGCAGTTTGATAAACCATACAACTACCCACCAGAACTTTGTTTTCATATCATATCATATCGATTTTTTCATAGATCAGAGCAGATACAACCATATCTTTAAAAGTTGACAAACATCTAGATTTTTACAATTTTTTATTTTGAGCCTTCAGAACCGGTACACAGAACTAGAAATTATTTCAGTCCAAGTGTATACCGCTATGCTGCCTCATTGGCTCATTTATTTAACTTAGCATTTTCAACGTATTCAACAGTCTTTATTTATGTCTTAATGTGCTGTTTACTTAAAAATTCTATAAATATATAAACCACTTATCTTTCAATTGATCTTCTGACAAAAACCGCTGCAGAAGGAATTGATGTTTTATGAAGTATTTCCTGCTGCCGCTGGACAGGGAGGCCACTCAGCAGGAGATCGCAGCTCACCTGCAGGAGTTGACCCACAAAACGTGGGAGTCTTCCACTGAAAGAATACTTGGCAGGTCTGCTGATGTACAGAATGTATTTTTTCTTAGCTGCAGGCTGATTAATATACTGCTTAGGTACTTTGTCTGGGGTCCTACAATCAATTGGTATCTTATTAGTGAAACACAAAACTAACCAGCATAAGAAAGATTTGTTTCTTCTAGAGTGCACTTGGCTTCCTCCTCCTCTCCCCTTCCCAGTGGTGCATCTATACAAGGTGCACATTTTGCATACAGTACATAGCCCGTCCCGTCAGTGTTAGGGTTACTATATTTTGCTGTGTAAAATCCTGGATGCATGGCCAAACCCCATTCTGCCCCAGCCCCGCCCTATTTAGCCTCTCACCCCACCTCATTCTGCTTCTAGCCCCTTCCTGTCTAGCTTCTAATCCTACCCCAGAAAGCTCATCTTTTCATTTCTGACCCCCAGGCCGTATCTGAGGGCCTCCGAGCATGCATGGATGCATCATCCATGCATGCTCAGAGGCCCTTTGGACACTGCCAGAGTTCTCCAAAACCTGCCAGGTTTTAGAAAATCCATCCAGGCACATGGACAGTCCTCTAAAAATAGGACATGTCTGGGTTTTCCTGGACATCTGGTAACCCTATTCAATGTGGACACTAGAGTAAGGCTTGGAATGCATTGAAGGCACCAGACTGAGGTTTGGAATACACTGAGAGAAGCTATTGGAGCACCAGAATGAGGCTTGAAATTCCATGAGAAAGGCTATTGGAGTACCAGAATGAGATTTGGAATAAACAGAGAGGCAGCCAGAGGGCTCAGGGTTGGAAATCATCTCATTGTCATCCACCCCCTCCCGATCAAACTTTCCTAGTCACACCACCATCTCTCCCTCCTCCTCCTTCCCCCTCCCCACTCCTAAATGGGGATTCTCAACCCAGACCTTGGGAAACACTCAGCTAGTCATGATTTTAGGATATCCACGGTGAATTTACAGATATATTTGTTTGCAGAACCCTACAATGAATGCAAATATCTCATACATATTCATTGTGTATATCCTGACTGGCTTCGTGTGTCCTGTGGATTGAGTTGAGAATCCCTGTTGTAGAGTATGACATGCAGAACAAATATGCTTATATTTTCAGGATATTTTCCCTTGATTTAAAAATAAAGAAAATATTTTGTTAAATCAGATGATATTGACCTTTACCATTATCTTCATCCTTTATGTGACTGGAATTTTTACATCAAAAGAGCTTCAAGCGTGTTACAACAAATCAATATATACAACAAATAAAGCACATGAAATAATATAAATAATATAGAAATAGAGTACCCTTTATTCAGCTGGTGGTGATCAGCATTTTGCTGACTGCTGCTGGCAGTTAAATGCAGAAATGTAATGACAGGAAATGTCCAGGAACTGACATTGATCCCCTCTTCTACAAAACCGCGCTAGCATCGGGGGCAGTGCGAGCCATTCAGCATGGCTCCCTGTGCTAAAACCGCTAGCGCGGTTTAGTAGAAGAGGGGGTGAATTTCTGGGTTTCTGGAGCTGGCTAACACAAAGTCAATTAAGTGCAATATTCAGCACTTAACTGGCTATGGATTAGAACATAAGAACCAGTGGCGTACCTAGCATATGTGACACCCGGGGCCCTTCATTTTTTGACATCCCCCTCATCTGTATGAAAAACATGATTTTTAGTAACAATAAACACGTCACACATGAATACCTAGGAAAAGGCAGCATCTTACATACTGCAGTGAGCAATACATCAATAAACCCATTGTAAAACTAAACAAGCCAGACTAGTACAGATCAATCCTACACAGTCAATCCTAACAGAAAACCATGTCTTTTTGAACACACAGAACACAGACAACACCTTTGCATAGTATGGAATATGTAATTACAAACTAGCCCCTCCCCCTTTTACAAAACTGTAGTGTGGTTTTTAGCCACGGTGGTAACAGCTCAGATGCCAACGCTAAAAAATGCTCTACAGTTTTGTAAATGGGGAGATAGAATAAAAATACGTAGACAAAGGTTAAACTGAAGCACCAAGAAGCTGGACTCTGCATACAATGCAACATCACAGAAACAGAGATGTATCTCACCTAAAGCAAAAAATAAATAAATAAATATAATTTTTTTCTAACTTGTCTTCTCTGGTTTCTGTTTTCCTCATCTTTTTGTCACTCTCTTCCTTTCATCCACTGTCTACCCTCTCTCTGCCCCTTCTATATGGCATCTTCTCTCTTTCTATTCCTCTTCCAGAAACTTTATGCCTCCTCCTTTCATCTCTCCCATCACCACTATTGGTCTGGCATCCATCTTCTTCCCTTCCCTCCTCCAGTGGTCTGGCATCTCTCTCCTCTCCTCGTCTTCTCTCTCCCACACTTCCATGGTCTGGCATTTCACTCTCTCCTCTCTAATCCCCCCACTTCCATCAGCATCTGCCCCTTTCTCTCCCTCCAACCCAATTCCATGCAGTATCATTCCACCTTATGTCTATTTCCCTGCAATTCCATCAGCATCTGCCCCTTTCTATCCCTCCACCATGCTTCTATACCACCCTGACCCCTTTTCTCACCCTTCACCATGATTCCATACCACCCTGACCCCCCTTTCTCACCTTCCACACCCTTTCATAACACCCTAACCCCCTTTCAACCCTTCACCATGTTTTCATACCACCCTGACCGCCTTTCTCACCCTTCACCATGATTCCATACCACTCTGACCCCCCCTTTCTCACGCTCCACACCCTTCCATAACACCCTGACCTCCCTTCTCTCCCTTCACCACCCTACTATGCTCCTTTCTTTCTTCATCCCAAATCAGCAAGGTCCCACAATGACTGCTTCTGCTCCAGATGGAAGAGGTAAGTGATGTCGGAGGGGGCTGAGCCGGCAGATGCAGGGAGTTGCGACAAGACCCCGTGATGACTGCGGCTTCTGGCCACCCCCCCTCCCCTGACGTCACTTAACTCTTCCGGAACAGAGGCGGCTGCCGACTCTGCTTTGTTATAAGTACGGCAGCCGCACTGAGGTGCCGTTTGGAGCAGCACGGGAGGTTCTGGATAGAGAATGACATGGAGAAAAAATCTGACCCTGTCACTGCACCGTCCCCGGCCCACCGTCCCCTTCACCACCATCCCATTTACCGCCCCGTCCCCATCCCCACCGAATCCATACAAGCCTCAGTACTGCAATATTTAGCTTATTCCTTCCTTATAAATCAAAGTTTTGGCTGCTGAACTGGAGAAAGAGATGTTCAGCTGGCAGGGCTTTGTTTATAAATTTTTATCAACACAACTAATATACTACTTTATCTTGAAGGAAAAAAAAGAAATATAATTTTTTTTTCTACCTTTGTTGTCTAGTTTCTGCTTTCCTCATCTTATCATTCAATTCCTTCAATCCACTGTCTCTCTTCTTTCTGCGTCTTCCATTTGTTCTGTTACTGTGCCTCTCCCTTTCTCTCCCCTTCCAAATTGGTCTGGCACCCTTCTTCCCTCCGCTCCCCCATAGTCTGGCATCTATGTCTTCTTCCCTGCCAGCATCTTCTCCCCACTCTCTCTTCCCCATTTCTCTTCAGCTTCCTTCTCCCTGCACTCTCTTCCCCATTTCCCTGTGGCATCTTCTCCCCACTCTCTGTTCTTCATTTCCCTTCAGCATCTTCTCCCCACTCTGTCTTCCCCATGTGCTTTCAGCATCCTTCTCCCCACTCTATTTTACCCATTTCCCTTCAGCATCTTTCCTCTCCACCCCACATTTCCTCCTTCCTGCCCCTTACTTCGTGGCACTATTACCCCCCCCCCCCAAGACAACAGGCCCGGTCCGACAAACCTCCCTGCCCTTTACCTGTGGCTGGCGATGTCTAAACTGCCTTCTTACAGCAGTCGGCGCATTATAGTTGCATATGGCTGCCGTAAAGGCCGTCTCTGATGCAACTTCCGGTTGTGTCAAAGATGATCTTTACGGCAGCCATACGCAGCTTCAATGCTCTGGCTGCTGTAAGAAGACAATTTAGACTCGCGGCCACGAAGGTAAGGGGCAGGGAGGGAGAAAGGGAGCTGTTTCAATTTCAACTCGGCGGCGGCAGTAAGGAGGGAGGGAGCGCAATAGGTGACCGTGCGCATTCCCTCCCTTAGCTGCGGGGACAAGGCCATTCACCGCTCCATGGGGCGGTGAATGGCCTTGTCCCTGTAGCCACGGTGGACACAGGCTTTTCCTCACGTTGTGATGGGTTACCCGCGGCTAGCCGCAGGTAACAGCCACCATGTCATTCTCTAGTTCCGGATCCGGCCGGCTATGCACCCCCTTGGAGCGTGCACCCGTGGCGGACCTCCACCCCCAACCCCCCGCATCCCCCTCCCATCCTCCCCCCTTGGTACGCCACTGATAAGAACATAAATATATAGGAATGACTTTTAGTGATCCTATTTAAGTGGTTAACCTAGCTGGTTAATTTTCCCTTTTATGAAGTCACATTAGGCTTTTTTTTTTTTTTTAAATCACCGGCCACGGTGGTATTAGCTCTGATGCTCATAGAATCTCTATGAGTGTCGGAGCTAATGTCATTGGCATGCGATAAAAAAGCCTAACACAGCTTCATAAAAGGGAGGTAAATGCTGAATTTCGGTTCTTCACTGGCCAAGTGCTGGCTCCACCCTCAGAAACCCCCAAAATAACCAATTTTTCAGTTCAGAGCTAACCAGTTAATTGCCACTGAAAATTAGTGATTAGCCCCGAACAAGCAAGTTAACTGGCTAGGAGCTATTTCTGGCCAGATAAATTGGTTTGAATAATGACCCCAGAAATATTTGCACACCCCTCACTATAACAGTGTTTCAAAACCAAAGACTTGCTTTTTTTGGGTGTCTGTTGCATTGTTGTTCTTAAACCTCCCAGTAGCATAATACAAACTTTAAATAACAAATTAACCCCCCCCCCACACACACACACACATACACACACCTTTAACAAAACTATGCAAGAGGTTTTTAGTGTCGGCTGGCGCACTGAATGTTCTGAGCTGCTCCGATGCTCATAGGAACTCTATGACTAACAGAGAAGCACAGAGCATTCAATGCACTGGACTCTCGCTGTTATCTGGGATTTCTAGTTGGGTGTTACCATGCTATTCTGTATTGAGGCATTGTACTGAGAAAATAATTGTGTTCTCTCTGTTATGTGTTTATTTTTCATGTTGGTGAATAAAAAAGTTTCTACTAAAAAAAAAAAAAAAAAAAAAAAAAACCTCTTTTTTTTTTTTTTTTCCTTTTTTTTTAATTTAAATTTTATTAGTTTTAGATTCAAATATTCCATTAACATATGAGGCTATAATTTGTGGAACAATTTTACATGTTAAACCCACTTTAGATAAGTATAAAAGTCGTCTATTTTTAATTCTTACAGGTATAGCCATTCAATTGATTACAAGTAATTGGAAGAATCATGATAGAATAAATTATACTTTCTGGTGGGTGAATGTGTGTACTATATACAAATATGAACGGATTAATGCAGAGTGTAGGGGACTTAGTGGAATATTCAACAAAATTTGGTGCCCAGTGACTACATTTGTACAAATATAATACTGTATTTTGTCTTACTTTTTTCTTGGTTTATTTATCTTGGTTTATTTATCCAGGGAGGGTGGTGGGTTGGGGGGGTTGGGAGGAAATATTGATAATGATATTTTAGGTAACTTGGTTTCATTTTATATTATTTACTTGGTTCTTATGTTATTACTATATGCAAAATAATGTAATTATCGAATGATAGTTCTGTTATCTATATAGATATTAGTGTTGTGACTGAATGCAATAATATACTGTTCTTTTATTTATATAACACTGTTCTTGTTTAAAAATCAATAAAGAATTATAAAAAAAAAATAAAAAAATAAATTTTATTGACTTTCAAACTTTGACAGTGCAATACAATTAATTGAACATAAAGCACTGCATAAAACACACAATTAATTTCACAAGTAATACATAAAACAATCATTTTTTCCCACCCTCCTCCCAATTATTAATACAATAAGATATATTATGTGATTATAATATTATAATTAAGTAATTTTAATCCTCAAAATACATTTCCCTCCACCCTGGATGTGTAAGGAAATCTAAGAAAAGGAGAGATACATGACCATTATTGCGAGGTAACAAATGTACTCAGTGGGCTCCACACTTTATTAAATGAATTACTAAACCCCAAACATTCCACATTCATTCTCTCATATTTAGATGTGGTACACACATATGCCCACCAAAATATGTAATTAAGTCTGTCGTGGCTCTTCAATTACTTGTGACCATTTGGATAGCTATTCCTGTCATGATCATGAAAAGACGGCTTTTATATTTATCCAAAGTAGGCTTAACGTGTAGTAACGTACCACAAATTATGACAACTTCTTGCGTGGTTTTGTAAAACGGGAGTTAAGCTTGGAAACAGAAACATCAAACCATAGTAATGACAAGCTGTCTATTCATCACAGTACATGTTGAAACAACGCAATAAAACGATAATATAATAGAAGCATGATACTCACAGCATGAACACAATACAAATGGAAACATCTTACCAGAGAAGGAAGGTGAAATACCTGCAGTCGAACGGGAAAACTGCTTTTCCCAGTCTGGCATCCGCTGTCTGTGAGTCCACTCAGGCTGCCCCAAGCCCTGGATAAATCAGCCAGACTTTCTGACATCACTGATTTTCCAGCAGCTGGTTGGTTACTGGTTGTGAAATGAAACCTCTTACCAGGAACAAGTAAGAAGGGATGGTGACAGAGAAGAGCAGAACCGCTGTTGGAACACAACTGGCTGTGTGTAACAGCAGAAAAAGGAAAACACCGGGAAATGTAATCTGATCTGGATTCTTATGATTTGAGCCTGGCTGAGGGAGGGAAGGGGTTTGCAGAGCTGAAAGAGAGCAAGGACTGTCCTTTGGGAGAAAAAAAATGTCTTTCAAATAAAATTTAAACCTAAGAAGATTGAGGTTCTGCAGAAAAGCGAAGAGCTAACAGTGTATCCATGGCTAAGTATAGCACAGCCGGTGGCAGGCAAGTCTCATCAATAAAGCTGGTGACAGGATTTTTTCAGTATCTCAAGGGTAAGTGGCGCAGGTTGATGTGGTGAAACCCTCTGTTGTATGCCTTGTAACTGCATTTGAATAACACTCAGCTACAGTTTTTTATATTAGCAACATTACTCAGTGAAACTGCACTATTGCATAAGTAGAATTTGGGGATTTGAGGACTAATCAAATGTATAATTAATTGTAGAGCAATGCAGATGCTCTGAGATCTTGGTGTAAGATGGCATTTTAAGCTACAACGTATGTGCTCTGTGCCTCGGTCACCTATGTGCATACTGGATCGTCTGTGCTTATTCTAAATGACAGAGGTGAATTACTTAAAGCAGATGGTTTGCAGACAGGCACTTTTCAGTGTGCTATATTAGCAAAATAACTCTAGGTTTTCTTTAAGCCTAAAAGAAAGTGGTATTTGTTTGAATTTCAGTCATTTGTTCAAATCATCTTGTACTACTTGTGCTGCCATGCAGAATATTTCTTGCTTCCATCCAGGGAAGGGTTTGTAAATATTTTCAGATGGGACTGGATTGAAAATGTATGTCAGGATGGCCAATTTCTGATCGATGGAGAATATAAACTTTAAAAAAAAAAAAAAAATTCTATACCGTGTAAAACTAAACGGTTTACATAATTTATATACATAATTTTAAAACAAAAACATGATAAAATAAACAAACAAACCATCCTCAGAAATCATATCTACAAAATAATACCATAGTTTGCATAGTAAAGATCATGAATAATTCATCAACTCAGCCAGAGAGGAAAATTATTGGCTAGAAAAAGGCATCTACAAATAACCGCGTCTTAACTAATTTTCTAAACATGGAAGTTTAGGGACTGAGGGGCCAGTGCACAGAACTCTGCAATCTGGTGCCGAGTGAGAAGGGAATAGAAACACAGCATGCAAATTATATGCACACCGTGCTGAGGATCGGCAGTAAAAGTGGGAGGAACATGCCTAGCACCTGCGTTCAAGAGCTGAGCGGTAGGCACCCCACTGTCACCACTACCCCAATTTTCCAAATTATAATTCAAAATGATAATTTAGCTGGAAATTGTGGGCTCCTTCTATAAAGGTGCGTTAGGGCCCTAACGCACGGAATAGCGTGCGCTAAAATGCCGCACGTGCTAGCCACTACCGCCTCCTTTTAAGCAGGCGGTAGTTTTTCACCTAGCATGCGCTAATCTGATGCGTGCACTAAAAACGCTAGCGTACCTTTGTTAAAGGAGCCCTGTGTGACCCAGAACACACTTTCAATTTCCATATGCAGACGTGCTGTATATACATAAGAGTGGTGCCTTTAATAAAATAACTTCTTTCTATATGCGCATCTGAGCTTGCTAAAATTTAGGGGGAAGTTACCAACATATAAATATTAGCAACTAGTTCTTATCGCATAAAATAGGACCTGTGCTAAAATTGCATGAGTAAGTGGTAAAATAACATGACTTTAAAGGTAGCCCAGATTGATAACAGCACCCATGGAGGGACATTTTTTTGAAAGAAAACATCCAAGTCCAACTTGGACATTTCCAGCTGAACGTCCAAAGTTGGAGGTACAAAAATGGCCAATTTTGAATGGCAAACTGCTGGACATCCAACTAGAATTTTTTTAAAAAAAATTGTCTACTTAGACATCTTGGCCACCGGGACATCTAACTTTATACCTCATTTTCAATCAGATAAACATCCAGGATTGGAAAAACTGGGATAGATTGAACTATACCTTTTTGTGGGAGTCTCTCTGTCACGTTTTTAAAAAGGAACGTATTATGGCTATATAACAGGGACATTACAAAAAGTTTCTGAAGATTTGTGAGCCATTGACAAAATTTTGCAAATAGTGATTGTTGATTTTGCTCTTTGGTCATACACGTCCAGGGTTGGTGGGTGGGAACATATTTTTAATTTCTTGATTTGATTGTACTTTTTGAATATAAATATGGGGGGGGTGATATATCTCTTTGACATAGATTACAATTTTAATTATATTTAAGTGCTTTTATAGTGTAATATGATTGTATTATTAGTTACACTTACTTATGACTTCAAAATGAATAAAGATATTTTTTAAAAAGAAAAACATCCAGGATGAAAACGTCCTAATCCTGACCATTTGGACGTGGGTGGGGCCAGCATAGTAGTGGACTGGCCACATAGACATCCCGACAGAACAATGGAACACCTTAGAAAGTGCTGCAGTGAACTTCACATAAAGGATAGTAAGACAGGAACAGCATAGACCTAACTCAATCCAAAAAATGAAGGAAAAAGCCTCAGAAAGGGCCCTCCCATCTCACCAAAACGGCTCAAAGAGGTGGTCGAGCGTTCACCTCACTGGCAAAAAACCTTCATTGTATGATAAAGTCTTATGCTGTGCTGTAATGTGCCAACAAAAGTTAAATAATAGTGGAAATATTCCACTTATCTTCACTGATCGGTACACCAACGGTGGCCAGCGTTTCACAAATTCATGCTGCCTCAGGGTGTATCCCGACCGATCAGGTTTCTTTCAGAACAGGACGCCAAACCGCCTCTTGCCTCTTGCATTTTTTGGATTGAATTAGGTCTATGCTGTTCCTGTCTTACATTTTTGGACATCTTCACACTCAGTGTTGAAAGTGTTTACTCTATTATACGTTGGTTTTTCATCACATCTGGGTTACCAGTGGCTTCACATAAAGGATGCCAGTTGTATATCTCACCATAACTCCCTTATAATTTAGGGTGAGCCTTCCAACCCCCCCCCAAAAAAAAAAAAAAAAAACCTACTGTACCCTCGTGTGTACCACCCCAATAGCACTGCAGGTTGCACCTATATGGCAGTATAGAAGGGTCTGGGTGGGCTCATACATTCTACCGTAAATGTAGTGGTTAGAGTGACTTATGGGCCTAGGTCCTCCTTTCTATGGTTCACTAGCACACCCACCAGGCCACGTAACACAACTGTGTGAAACAGCTCTTCTAGGCTTCCCCATACCAGATGCTTCTGTTTTAGAAACAGGCATTTACCAGAATTTTGTAGAAGGAGGTCAGTGAGCACTGGGAGAGTGTGGGGATGTCTTCCCTTGAAAAAAACCCCAAAAAACATGTCTTCCCTTGATGCATGCAGTAGTCATCTGGTTAGTTTCAGCACCTTTGTGGCACTTAGACACTTCTAAAACAGGCCTAGTTCCAAGCATGTAAGTTCCGTCCAGGATGTTTTGCAGGATGTTTGATTATCACTGCAAGACATCCATGTCTAAGCCGCCCTTGAGACAGCCCAAACCCTGCCCATAACACATCTCTACCATGCCCATCTCATGCTTTGAACGTACAGAGGCTGAAACACCTCACTAGATGTACGGAAAGACGATTTTGATTATCGGCTCTTGGATGTCCTGGCGATTAGGACGATTAGGATTTAGGATGGTTTTTGGATGTCTATGTTTTTGATTATGAGAGTGTCTTTAATCTCATTGAAGGTTTGTATGAATAACAGTTATGGAAGACGTATAAGTTGCCAGATAGGTACAAATTTAAGACAGCTTTAATGTCCCAGTACTTCATTGAAGTCTTTTCGGGATAGAGTTTTTCTAGCTTCCAGCAATATTATATCTGGTTGACTTTCCTGCCTGCCTCTACTCCCCCCCCCCCAACCCTCGCCTTTTTGTCTTATAGTATTAATATTATATCCTGAAAACCCGATTGGCCTGGTGGTCCTCCAGGACAGGGTTGGGAACCACTAACCTAGACTATGAGTGGTATATAAATGCTTAAATAAAAGGGAACAAATAGGGCGTTTTGGGGGGATATGTATGTGTTTTGCCATATATTCTTTACCGTCACTCTGGCAGTCTTGAACACCTTTGTTTCTCTCTTTTTTTTCCAGATGAGCAAGAAGCGGTACAAAAGAGGACTTTCACGAAATGGATCAACTCACATCTGGCCAAGGTAACATGCAATTTTATCTATTTACTTATCTACATACACACAGGAGAAGAAGAAAAAAGATAAGTGGGAGTTCATCAAAAGGTGCTAAGTGTGTTAGCGCACACAATCACATTGTGTGCTGAAGATACCCATAGAAATATAATGGGTGCCTTTAGAAGTTAGTGCATGCTATTGCATTTGCATGACCAAATGTGATTGTGTGTATAGTGTTCTTAATGCCCTTTGATAAATTCCTCTCTAAGTATCTCAGGAGATAAAAGAGCGACTGAACCTGGCACAGAAGAAGAGGATACAGCAGGGGTACTCAAACGGGGTCCACAGGCCAATCAATTTTTCAGGATATAATAACATAACATAGTAACATACTAAATGATGGCAGATAAAGACCTGAACGGTCCATCCAGCCCATTAGTTATTCTCATTAAAAATACATGATTAAATTAACTTCTCTTCTTTGGTATTTCTGGGTCATAGATTGTAAAGTCCACCTGGTATTGTCCTAGGTTCCAACTGCTAAAGTTGCCATCCAAACTCACTTCAGCCTATCCAACCATCCCGTTGTTTGCAGGATATCTACTGTAAAGTCTGGCCAGTAACTTCCTCATGTTCCAAGTTAGTGGAGTTCCTATTGATGCCCTCCCCAGCTCATCCTATACTGAATCATCATATTTGGGACACAAACTGTACAAGTCTGTCCAATACCGGCCTTGGTTCTTAAATTTATACCATTTGTTTTCCAATTAGAGATCCTCTGTGTTTATCCCATGCTTTTTTTTAATTTCATCACCATTTTCCTCTCCACCACCTCTTTTGGGAGGGCATTCCAAGCATCCAACGCCCTCTCTGTGAAAAAGATTTTCCTAACATTACTCCTAAGTCTTCCTCCCTGCAACCTCAAGTTATGCCTTCTCGTTTTACCATTTTCCATTCTCTGGAAAAGATTTGGTTCTATATTAATACTTTATCCCTAATATCCCTAATGAATATGCATGGAAACCATAAACACCTTTTTATTACATAGGACTATATTTAATGTGGGGATGGGGAGGTATGTTATGTGATTTAATAGGTTTATTCCTGATGAATGGGATGGGTGGGGGAGGGGTCTTTTTTATATGCATTTGACAAAAATTGTTAGAATGTCAAGTGATTTGTACGAATTATCTGATTGAATATTGTACACTTGTTGCAAGAGTTAAAACTGAATAAAGAATTTATTTAAAAAAATATGCATGGGACAGATGTGCATGCCTGTCACCTCCATTATATGAAAATTTCTGTTCTCGAATTAACTTCATCGGTATTTTTCCAAAAGATCTATAGAGTGATTATTATTTTCATTTTGTTATGCTTGATTCCTTACTTACAGGATATAATAAAATGTAGTTATATAAATATTTATTTTTATTTCACAAAAATTGCTGATATTTTGTTGCACTGAATAGATTTATGTTTGCTGGGAAAAGTGTAGGAGATACTGTGCAAATGCAAGAAAAATTAGAGATTCCCAAGAAAGTCTTTCAGTATCCCAGAAATAGCTACATATGATCCACAAATAGCTCTGCAAGGAGGGAATGGCTGGCACACTAGTTAAAGCACTGGATTTTTGGTTCAGCAGTATTAGAGCTACACTTCAGTGACCTTGAGCAAGTTGACCAAAACATCATATACATACTTGACAGGTGGGCGTTCACATGGGCGGAGTTTGGATGAACTGTGGGCAGGGCACAAATTAATGTGAACACACATTTAAAGCACTGCTTTCCAGGCAGATAAATTGAACGATTGGCTGGGTAACATTATTAAGAAATCCTCATCCTACTTTAGTTTTATGAAACTAGTAAAACCAAAATTGTTTAGTCGATTTGTAATCTAAGAATTTTATAGTTTTTATTCCTCCTATTCGTTATACATGTATGCAATGATTTTAAATTGTGACCATTTCGCTGATTGTCTAGCTCTTCTTATTGTAAACTGCCTCGAATTATTATGGCTTTGGCGGTATATAAGAATAAAATTATTATTATTATTTATAAATCTAGATGGACCACAACAGGCTTAACTTAAGCATCCAGAAAGCAAAGGTGTTGTATATTGGGAGGTCACCGGGTCCTGGTGTCCCAGAAGCGTTTGAGTTACTGGGGGAAATGGTGCTGGATCTGCAAGAGGTGAATTATTTAGGAGTGTGTGTGGACTCAGGGCTTACCTTTAAAGGGCATGTGTTGGCGGTAGTCCGGAAAGTGTATTTTCTTGGTAAATGGTCTTAGGTCATATTTGTCAGCCCATTATTCTATAGTTTGTGAATTTTTGCGTTGAAAGAAGGAGTACAGAAATGTGCAGTAGTCAAAGGGCGCAGGGAGCTGATTGTTGTGTTATTTGTAAAGAGATATTGAGATAAGACATTGTTACATGTAATCTTGAATTTTTCTTTTGATTCCTGCAATTTCCTGAATGATTATGCTCCGTACGATGCAATACTCTTAAAAGACAAAATCCATTTTACAGGAAAGATACTATGAGGTCAGTATGACCCCCAAATTGATAGAACATAAAAAAACAAAAAAAAAAACATTTATACAGAAAAAATAAAAAATGCAAACATGTGTAGCATATTTAGGAAGGTGTTATGACAAAGTACATGAAAGGCCTCTTCAGGATTTGGGGTAGTTTCAAAATGCAGGACTTCAATGACGGCTGGAGGGTTAAATAGACCGCCATGGTACCACACGAGGGTCAAGAGGGAGAGAGAGAGAAGAAAAACTCCTTTCAGAATATGGTATTAAGGAATGCAGATGTTTCAGTATACTTTAGTATAGTTAAATTTTGTGGTTACCATTATATATTACATGTATATGAAGAATGAATGGAAGAAATAGCATTACAATTAGTACTGTTATTATGGAAGCGGAGTCAGGGTCGGAGCACCCCCAAACAAAAAGGCATTCCGTTGTCCCTGGGATGTGTGCTGACTCTGCCCTTGGAATGTCCCCAAAACAGACAATTTCAGTTTGAGAGCTAACCATGCATTTTCAGCAGCATTATCTAGGCCCCCTTTTAGTAAACCATGCTAACGATTTTTAGCGCAGGGAGCCGCACTGAATACCATGCGCTGCTTCCGACGCTCAAAGAGTTCCTATGAGCATCGGGAGCTGTGCGCAATATTCAGCATGGCTCCCGGCGCTAAAAACCGCTAGCGCGGTTTAGTAAAAGGGGGCCCTAATTAAGTACTGCTAAAAATGCATGGCTAGCCCCGGACCAGCCATTTAAGCAGCCAGGAACCTCTGTTTCCAAAAGAACGAATGGATGATGTGCTCAATACTTCCTAAAGTTTGCTCTAGCAGACCACAGTGTTTGCAAATCTGTTCACGGCTACTCTAGATGGCAGTTCTTTCTATAGTTTCCACTGTGATGTTAGTTGTGAAGTTTTACATGAAGGCTCAAGTGGTTTAAAAGAAAAGGAAACGGAGAGGTCCTTTGTTAAAGGAAATGACAAAAACGATCATAAGGTGTCATTTTGCTGCTGTTAGTATTGGCGAATGCTGCTGGAAAGTATTTTCAGGACTCAGCATAAAGGAGCAGACACTTCCCGCACAACTCAGACTTCATTCAGGTCGCACTGCAATCCTTGAAATATGACCATATAATAAAAATGTTGAAACTTGCACACTTTCAGTGTGACACAATGGCACTCTACCCCTTTCTTAAAAAAAATAAAAAAAGAAGAAGAAAAATATCTCCGGTGAAAACTATGTATGCCAACAAGCCGGAGGATAGGCTAAACTTTACAATTCATTTATCTGGAGGAAAAGACCTTGCGCAATGCGCAGCTTACATAACACCTAAGAATTTGTGGAGCATATTAGTTGCTCATCAGACAAAACCTCCTTTTTTTCATACTATTTATATACATGGGGCCAGATTCTATAAATCGGTGTATCACACTAGTGTGCTGCCCAAGATTCCAGATGTGCCGCAAGATGCCGGGAAGGAGGAGAGACGCCGGTGATTACCTATAGGATGTGCTTTTCGCGGCGAGAGGCACATCCTGTAGTCAGTCAGCTGGCACCAGGGCCTCTCCTTCTCTCCATGCCTCTTGCCTTCCAGCATCCCCCACTGGTGGCTCAGGGCCCTGTTTCAAGGGCCTTCATGCATTACGCAGACATCAACATGATGTCACGCATGCATGTGATGACATCGCATTGACATCCATGCACTTCCGGATGCCTCGATTTGTGGCCACCACATTTAGTGTGCCGCAGCTTCGCAAAGTTTGCAAGACACTGCTATAAATGGCGCCTAAAACTTAGGCACTGAGTAGTGTGGCACGGAGGCTTGATTCTATAAACCCACTTTATAGAATCGCGCCTAGTGGTGCCTAAAGTTGTCAGGCATCATTAGGCATTCTAACCTTAGGCGCATCATATTTATGCCAGGGTTTTCTTGGCCTAAATGACAGCGCCTAAGTCCAAAACAGGGGCTTACATATAAAACATGCCCATGACCTGCCCATAACCACGCCTGAAAGTGGTAGGCACCTACCAAGTTAGGCGCCTACCATCTAATTAAGTGCAGTAATATCAATTACAAATATCGGTACTAATTAAGTTTTTTTTAATTTCGTTAGGTGCTTCGATCTAGACGTTATTTATAGAATCTGGGCCAAGCTTTGTACATGAATACTTCATCCAGATTACTGAGGTCGAATGACCAACATTTATTGGTCATTCCCTCTCTCAAAATTATTAACACACGGCGGCAATCTATCTTTTCCATCACAGCTCCTCAAACATGGAATTCACTTCCAATTTATTTAAGAGAGGAAAAGAATTTGGAAAAATTTAAGAGCAAACTTAAGAGTTTTCTTTTTAAAGATGCATTCAATAACTAAATGAATTGCTTATGGCTCTCTTTTTATCTTTATACTTTTTGACAGTTTTTTCCTTCCCTTTCCTATTGTTTTTAACCTTAATTGTTTTTCCTCATATTAATCAGATTGTATTTCTTTCCTTGCCTTTCCTTGTGTTTTTTATGTTTGTATAAGTTGGTTTTTATTATGTTTAGTAGATTTAGTCCCTTTGTTAGCTGTGTTTGTTTCCCTAACTCTATAATTTTTATCGATTTGTACATCGCTTAGAATTTGGAATAGGTGATTAATCAAATTTTATAATAAACTTGAAACTTGAAAACTTGAATACTTTACAAATCCTTATTAATGTCTATAAAAAAGTTCCAGCAAGAAAAATGTCAAAAGAGAAAAAGCAGTTGCAAAGTAAAGTCTATCCTTCAGCTACGCCTTTTCCCATTTTCAGATTCGAGCATATCAGTGGGGGGGTTCAGTGTTCAGGGTTAGGGATGTGCATTCATCAGCACTGAATTCGGTTCACATGGTTCCCTTAAACGTTTTACAGCCCGATATTCAGACTCCAGGATAACTGCAGGTTAATGGTGATTCCGGATATTCAAAGCCAGAGCCTTATCCGGACACTGGCATTGAATTTTTGGTTAAGTTTCAGTGCCATGGACTCAGCCGGCCAAGCCAATATTTATTGGCTGGTCCTCTAAGGCCTAATAGCCAGACAGACCTGCTTTTTACGTGGGTCTATCTGGACAAACATCTTAGCTGGTGATCTGCTGAATATTGGTAGTGACATATCCACTGTCAAAAACTTTGAGAGCAAGTAAGAATCTTCATAAGTCTATTAAGCTACTGTATCATGTCTGTACTTGTTAAGGATTTTCAGATTGCTGTCGGAGCAAGAAAGTACACAATATGGCACCATTCTTCATTGATCCTTTCTTCTGTGCAACCTACTGAATATTTTTATTTATTTATTTTTCATATATATATTTTGTTTTTTTGTATCTAAATATCATATACTCATCTTAAAAGCGTCTTATAATGATCTAATGACAGCTTTAAATTGCAACACGCCCCTCCCAAATTTAAAGCTGCAATAAAAGCTAATGACTTTTCTGTATATTCATGGCGGGTCAGTGCAGGTCGTATAAGTTTGGCACTCTCTTGTAAGAACTCAAGTAAAAAAAAAATAAACTCCTGAAACTGTTACTCTCAAGTCAGCCCCTTCAACAGCTTCAGGAATATACAGATAAGTCATTAGCTTTTATTGTTTCAGTTTTAACTATTAGAAAAGTACTTAGTTCTGGTAAATGATAGCGATGGATGGACATTGAGTGCAATGATGGTCCTATTTGGCAACCTTGTTTTGTTGACTATAAAATGAGCATGTTTTGGTTGCAGGTCTGAGCAATGCACAAATATTTTTAAAGAAAATTTAACTGTGATTCTGCTATGGTTGATATATTTATCACCAGGCTGCTGGAATTGCCTCTTCTGCTTGGGATCTTTACAATACCAAATGTACTCATATTTATTTCTCATGATTGACAACATTGACCCTTCTTTGGAAGTCATGTGGCTTGGGATCCCCATGATGCAACTCACTTATACTTACCACAGCCACTGGCACTGCCTCTTTCTCTGGTTCCATGGACCTTAGCATCCCAGCAGCATCAGTTCGCTTACCTTTCTTACAGTTGCTGACACTGACTTAGGGTGCCACTGGGCTTGATATCTGTATGCACTGTTCCCTCTAAGATGAGCAGGAGTTCTCCACCTACAGTCCTGTTAGTAAGGGGTGATGTTTCACTATCATTATCAATAGTGAGGGACAGGCAAGCTCTACTGAACTCCAGGGAACCTGCCTGTCCCTAGCAATTGAAAAAACTGTTTTGAAATATCGCCACCTACTGGCAGCAATGCATCTGGAGGATTCCTGCTCAGCATAGCGAGAACAGTATCTGCAAGGCATCATTGTTCCAGTTCCTGCCAGTGCTGCTATCTTCAGAGCTCAGAGGAAGATAGTGGCACATGTACATATAAACCTATGTGTATAGACCAGTGGTCGGCAAATCGCGGCTCTTTAGCCACTTGAGTGCGGCTTGAGGCTCAGCTAGCGAGAGCAGGGGTGCCCAACTTGCTTCCCTTCCCCGTAAAGATAAGGTGACCATACGTCCCGTTTTGAATGGGACTGTCCCCTTTTTAGATCCCTTGTCCCTTTGTCCCCACGCACAGCTTCAGGACGCCAAAATGTCTCATTTTCAGGGACAGCGTCCCGAAGCTGTGCTTGGAGACAACGGGACAGGCGATTGCTTCCCCTCCCTCAGTCCCGAAGCCAAAGCCTGACCCCCCCCCCAGACCAGCCCCCGCTGCTTCTGCCTATCGCTGCTTCAACCCCCTCCCTCGGGTCCGCCACCGCCTGCCACAACTAAAGAGAAGGAAGGTCCAGACGTCAGCCCACAAACCTTCTTCCCAAAGTCAATTCTGACGTCTGAGAGGAAGTTCCGGGCCAGCCAATCACTGCCTGGCTAGCCCAGAACTTCCTCTCCGATGTCAGAATTGATGTCAGAAAGAAGGTTTGTAGGCTGGCACCTGGACCTTCCTACTATTTAATTGCTGCGGTCGTCAGCAGCGGTGGACCGGGGGGGTTTGAAATGGCGGTAGGCAGCAGCAGCAGGGGCCGGTCCGGGGGGGGCAGGCTTCAACGCTGGAGGAACGGAGGGAGGCAGGCAGGCTGGCGTTAGCGCGGCAGGGAGGTAGTGAGGTAGGCTGGCTAGCTTCGGGGGAGGGGGTGGAACAAAGGCTGGAAGGCAGTGAGGGGGACATAGGAAGAAGTACTGTGGGCACTAAGGACATGGGAAGGAGGCACTGGGGGCACTAAGGACATAGGAAGGGGCACTAAGGACATAGGAATGGGCACTGGGGGCACTAAAGACATGGGAAGGAGGCACTAGGGGCACTAAGGACATAGGAAGGGGCACTAAGGACATAGGAAGGAGGCACTGGTGGCACTAAGGACATAGGAAGGGGCACTAAGGACATAGGAAGGAAGGAGGGAGGGAATAGAAAGGGACAATTGTTGGGCCTGAATGCAGAAAGAAAGAAAGAAATGAAAGGATGCACAGTCAGAAGGAAACACAACCAGAGACTCATGAAATCACCAGACAGCAAAGGTAGGAAAAATGATTTTATTTTCAATTTAGTGATCAAAATGCATCCGTTTTGCGAGAGCAGCACAGGGCATTCAGCGCAGCTCCTTGCACTAAAAATCGCTATAGTGTTTTAGTAGAAAGGGAGGGGGTATATTTATCTATTTTTGTATAGTTGTTACTGAGGTGACATTGCATAAAGTCAACTGCCTTGACCTCTTTGAAAACTTATAGAATATAAATGATAATTAACATTTTCTCTGCGTACAGTGTGTTTTGTGTTTTTTAAAATTTTATTGTTGGTAGATCATTTTGACTTGGCCATGAAGGTAAGGGGGGTGGGAGGGGAGCTGCTGAAAGACATCTAGAAATCCTTGCAGGCTTGACTGTGCAAGGAATTAGTTTTGTAAAATCATGTTTTATTATGTGACTGGCATTATTTAAACTTTCAGTTCTATGAATGAATACAATGAAAATGATATAAAATTGCTTGCTTGTTTTTATGTGCATGCGCTGAAGGGAAGTGGAGAGAGAGTGGGCTGAGGACGTTGAAGGGATATGGGGAAGAGAGAGTGGGGAGAAGACGCTGATTTATAAATTGACAATTGTACAGAATATTGTTTCTTTTTATACTTTAATATAATAAGTTCAGTATAAAACTATTTGAGGTTTGTGTGGGTGGAACAGATGGTTTGTGGGGACAGGGACTGAGCTCGCGGGGATGGGGCAGGGCCAGAGACAAATTTTTTCCCCATGTCATTCTCTAGGCTTTGCTATGAATCGATTTCGACTACATGCGGGCGAGCAGGGTATCAGTCGGGTTGACTTAGCTGTCGTAGTGGGCGCGGGCACAGGTTATGGCTCTCAAAAGAAATTTTAATCATTGTTCTGCTGATCTTTGGCTCTTTTGCCTAATGAGTTTGCCTACCACTGGTATAGACCGACAGACACATTAATAGACTCTCCCCAGTAATGCTGCCTAATTCAGAGACAATTTTTTCGATTCAATTCGATTTGGCCTATTAAATTGATTTTTCAATTTGATTTAATTTGCTTTTCCTACCAAATTGTGCATTTTTGTCAAATGCCCTGGCAGGTTTATTTTGTAGCTTATTCACCCACCCTACCTGTTTTGCCCTCCCCAATCCCATGCCAGCACTGTTGTGTAAACAAAATAAATAAAAAATACTTTTCTTCTCTCTGTTAGGTTTTAGCTCACAATCACTGTCTAACACCAGCTCTGGCAGGATACACATTTCGAATCTGACAAATGTAATCACAAAATAGAAAATAAAATTATTTTTTCTACTTTTTGTTGTCTGGTCATTTTATTATTCAAATCATGTTGGTCCCGGGCTCTGATTTCTGTTTGTCTTCTGTTAACTCGCTCACCAGGGTCTCCTGCCCATTTGATGTTTTCTTCTTTCTCTCTGCTCACCATCCATCTGTTTCTATACCTTCCCTTCCACTGCCATATACAACATTTCTGTTTCTTTCCCACTGTCTACCATCTCTCTCTCACCCTGCCTTGTGCCCTAGGTCAAACCTCTCTATTCCACTCCATGCAGAATCTCCCTTCCTCCCCTCCATTATCATGTGCAATATATTTTTCTCTCTCCCCATGTACCATGTCTCCCTGCTCTCCACCCTATGTCCAACATTTCTCCCTCTCTGTTCTCCATGCATTTCTCCCTGCCCTCCACCATATACAAGACTGGTGCATATCTCCCTTCCTCTCCTCCAACCCATGTTCAACAATTCTTCTTTTCCTCTTCTCTTTCCCCATGTTCAACTGCCTTCTATCCCGCCTATCTCCCTGTGCATTTCATCTGTCCCTCCCATCCCCCTGAGCAGCAGTTTTTCATCCTTCTGTCCTATCATCCTGTGCAGCAGCTTTTCATCCCTCCTATCCCTCTGTGTAGCACCACCTGACTGACCCTCCCACCCCAACCAGGTGAGACCTGACATACCTTGGGCCTCCCAAAGCAGTGGCAGTGGTGGCGGATAGCAGAGGCAGCGCTGTGAACAGACTGCACGTGCTATGTCCCGCCAGGGTTTACCTTTGCCATCAGGCAGGCTGCGAGCAGCTTATTCAGAGTGCTGCCCCTACTTGCCAGCCACCATTACTGCTGCTGCTTTAGGAGGCCTGCCATCCGGACGTATGTCAGGTCTTACCAGGGAAAGGGAGGGGGGGGTTGGTCACCAAATTGACGAGTCCAAATTTTTTGTAAAATGAATCGATTCGAATCAATTTCCTGAAGTAAATCAGTGAATTGATTCGAATTGGCAAATCGGGCAGCAATGCTCCCCAGTAAGTGGTTTTGCTAGAGTGAAATGCACCTAAAAATTTGGGAAAGAGCCTCTCTCAACAGGAGGCACCAGAAATGAAGCAGTAAATTCATTTCACTTCTTCTTCTCAACACCACTTTTAATAAAGCCAGCCTTGAGTACCGTGAATAAATGTTTGTTGAGAGAACATAATTTAACGTAATGCAATTACTGTGCACTGCACATAAGGTTATAGTATTCATTCTCTATGTGAGTTGTTTCATATTAGCAGCCTCATGTAGCTAGAGCAGAATTCAAAACTGCCTTGAATATATTAATCATCATATTTATAGTCTTTCCCAGTCACCAGAAAAAGGATATCATAGAGCAGAATTACAATTAATTTTGATGAGATCATTGGGGTCAATATTCAGTGGTGAGAGTGTGTGAGCAAACATCCAAACTGTGTAAAGACAGTGGGAGTCTAAGAGCCCTGAAGAAACGGTTCAGTACCGTGAAACGTTGGCTATAAACAAGACGCCACTTAAACCCTATAACACAATTATCAGTTTTGCTATTCAACATCTCAGTCCCACACTAAAATTAGCATAGTGGTAATTGGTTATTCTACACGGAAGCTTTTTTCAGCCGATGATGTGGGTTGAGGTGGTTTGAGCATTTATGCTCTGCCAGAACCAACCTGAGGCTTTTTCTTCCATTAGAATAAAACTCTCAGCCTAATAAGTGGAGCAATTTTATTTTTGTTACATATAATTTGAATGCCATTAGCTTTGATCATGAAAAAGCTATTTTTCTGGGTGACGGGTCAAAAGCGTGCGAGGACAAAGGCGCGCCGACAACCGAGCGCAGACAACTGAGTGCAGGGCTTAATCACGCCAAAGAAAACCCGTATTTTAAAGGGCTCTGATGGGAGTGTGTGGGGGGAACCCCCCCCCCCCACTCTACTTAATAGGGATCGCGCTACCTCACGCTGCCATGTTGTGAAAACTTAACTTTTTCCCTAAAAAACAAGGAAAAGTTAAGTTTTCAGTAGAATGAGGGGGGATACAACCCCCACAACGCCAACACGATCTCTATTAAGTAAAGTGTGGGGGAGTTCCCCACCAACACTCCCCGTCGGAGCCCTTTAAAATACGGTTTTTCTTTGGCGCAATGAAGTCCTGCGCTCAGTTGTCCGTGCTCGGTTGTCGGCGCGCCTTTGTCCTCGTGCGCTTTAGACTATGAACCATTTTTCTGCACTGTTCCTGTGCTATGGGGCGGGCACTGTTTGCTTTAGCACCAGAGCTTTGACTATTGTGACCCTGGGTAGCAGCAATGTTTCATCCACTAAGCTTGTAGCTATCTGGATAAAGTTAGGGCAGCCTATTTCCATTTTCAGCATAACAGTGGTACAGCTTTTTAAATCACACAGAACATATGTTCATGTATTCTCATGCTTTGGTGATTATGGGGCCGATATTGAGACTGACTGAAAATATTCTAGGCCATTTCTGGTGACTAGCATTGAATAGAAAACAAAAAAAAAACTCTGTGGAGTGACGATGTTTCTAAATGGACTTTATTTGAAAGTTCCAAAGGTACACTGAAATCATCCACATAAAATAATTCCATCCACATAAAAATAAATCATCCACATAAGAGCCCTAAAGGACCTAGTCCGCTAGGGATACAGGACCCAACACGGTCCGCGTTTCGACAAAACATCTTCTTCAGGGTCCCTGGGGGTCCTATTAAGGTGAGTACGTGGGAAACAATTGTGTGGTGAGCCAGAAGTGAGACACTGCTTGCATTTGCAATGGAAAGGGAAAGCAAATGCAAGCAGTGTCTCACTTCTGGCTCACCACACAATTGTTTCCCACATACTCACCTTAATAGGACTCCCAGGGACCCCTGAAGAAGACGTTTTGTCGAAACACGGACCGTGTTGGGTTCTGTATCCCTAGCGGACGAGGTCTTTTAGGGCTCTTATGTGGATGATTTATTTTTATGTGGTTGAAATTATTTTATGTGGATGATTTCAGTGTACCTTTGGAACTTTGACACTTTCAAATAAAGTCCATTTAGGAACATCGTCACTCCACAGAGTTTTTTTGGTTTTCTCTGGATTTTCTTCTTTGTGGATATTTTGGGGTCAATTCCTTTTGTTTTTTGACTAGCATTGAGTATCCAGTCTATCTTTACATACCTTAATTCATGCTTTCGTACTATCTAAGTTGGATTACGGCAATTTAGGGCCTCTTCTTTTAAACTGCACTAGCAGTTTCTAGCACGGGGAACCACGCTGAATGGCCTGCGCTGCTCCTGATGTTCATAGAGTTCCTAGAAGCATCGGGAGCAGCGCAGGCCATTCAGCGCGGCTCTCTGTGCTAAAAACTGCTAGCATAGTTTAATAGAAAAGGGGGTTAGTATATGCAGGAATAACAGCAGGGCAATTAAAGCGCCTACAAACAGTACAAAATGCTGTGATTTGGTTGTTAGGCCATGCACATATTTGTGATCATGTTACTCCTTTGTATTTGAAATTCCACTAGTTACCAATGGAATTTAGGATTAAATTTAAGATTTTGATGTTGGCACATAGAGCTTTATTTGAGTTACAAATGTCATATCTTTCTAATTTAGGGGTCCTTTTATTAAGGCACGCTAACTGATTTAGCGCACGCTAAAGGCTAAGGCATCCATTATATTCTATGGGCGCCTTAGCATGCGCGCGCTATCGGTTAGTGCACCTTAATAAAAGGACCCCCTTTTTTACATCTTCTATGGAATAAAAGGCACTTCTTAGAAAACTCACAAAAACGTATATGATTAAATGATAACAGCACGGTGTAATCTATAATCTCAGTCCCAGTCTACTTACGGCAATATTGTTTCAGTTTGCTTAACATTATAATCTCCACAGACTCTTTTCATGATGTGTCTTTATTTCTCTTCATATTGTCAGCGTAACCCTCCATTGGTGGTCAATGACCTGTTTGACGATATCAAAGATGGGGTTAAATTACTTGCTCTTCTCGAAGTTCTGTCTGGACAAAAGCTGGTAAGGATAAGCTGTTTTTATCCTCTTTCTAGGCTGTGACACATCTTCAGGTAACGCGTAAGAATCATCCAAAGTTTACGAGTTCATTTATTAACAGCGTGCTAAGGCTGTGGTTAATTGCATAAAAACAGGCTGTGTGGCAAAATATGTATGTTAGCAGTGTTAGAACAATTAACTGTTAGTGAATGACTCCCTTAGATGTGCATGAGTGCTCGGGTGCAGATAACAGCAAGGTTGACGAGAAAGCAAACAAACCAGCAGAGTCCATAAAACGCTTTATTACAAAACCTTGACACACTTGACTCAACACGAATTGTGTATCAGCCTCAGGAGCCTAAAACTTGTACCCAAATATGGAGTTATCAAAAGAAAGAACTAAGGGGCTCATAATCGAAACAGAAATACTTCTAAAAACCGGCCTAAATCGGCACTTGGACAATCGGTAAGACAAGTCGTCCAAGTGCTGATAATCAAACCGGAATTTAGACATATCTAAAATCAACTTAGGCCTTTTCAGTGCTGCTGCACGACCAGAGCTAAAAGAGTGGTGAGGGCGGGATTTGGGCAGGACGTGGGCTGATCTAAAAGTATAACCGAAAGTTTAACGAGGCTGACTGGACGGAACTTGTGCGTTGTGACTTAGGCCATATAAAACCAGGTCTAAGTGCCAAAAAGGTATCCAAAGTGACCAGATAACCACTGCAGACACAATGTACAGACCCCCAGACACTGCCCCAGTGATCACTGCCCCCCCCTCCCCACACACACACAAAAGCATAAAAATCAGAATAAAAATGTACATACCTGTCTCCAGAACATCAGCATCTGGCATAGCAAAACCTAGTAGAGCAGCACAGAGGTGGCTTAAGTAGTGTGGGGGGTGGGCTAGTGAACCATAGAGAGGAGAACCCAGGCCCATAAGCCACTCTAATGACTGCATTTATGGTGGAACATGTGCACCCCCCAAACCCTACTGTACTGCCATATAGGTGCCACCGGCAGCCGTGAGAACTATTGGGGTGGTAGACAGGTGGGTCTAATAGGTTTTTGGGGGCTCACCATGATCTATAAGGGAGTTATGGTGAGATGTTTATGTAGCACCCTTTTTGTGAAGTTTGCAGCAGTGCCCTATAAGGTACCCCACTACTCTGTTGCCATGCCTAGATGTCCAGTCCATTACTTTGCTGACTCCTCCCATGTCCAAAAAGTCATTTTCTAGACATTTTTGACTTCGACAAATTTTTGGACGAGAATGGGGTATAAAGATAGGTGTCTTAGCGGTCTGGGCAATCAAACAGCTGGACGTACAGTTAGACGTCTCTTGAAAAACAATGTATTTGTCGAGAATGGACTTTAGACACTGCCGACTTTGGGGGACTAGCGACTTAGGCCCAAAATGGACTTAGACATTTCTTTTGATTATGCCACTTCACGTCTCTGAATTCACAAAGTGGAGTTTCTCAGCCATCTTCTCATTTACAAGCACTCAGCCCTGGAATTCTTTCAAGCATAAGCTTCAGACTTCTTCTCATCATACAAGGTCTGGGCTAGACCACACTTTTATCTGGAACTCTACCAAGTACAGTATTATACGTAGCCATAACAGATCACCATAATACAAGTTCCGAGTTAGGGTCAGTCTTCTTCCCTGGGACCATGCCAGGTACTATAGTCTAAGCCAGCTTGTGCTGAGTGGATTCTGTTCTTAACTGGCAACCAGGGCTGCTCCGCCAGTATCGGACTGGCCCTTTCAAACCTGGTCTTGTGAAGGCTCAGTCTAGCTGCTATGTTCTGGAGCAACTGCAATTTCTTAACACCTTTCATTGGGATGCTACCTCGAACTGCACTGGCTTCCGGTCGAGGCTCGAGTGATCTTTAAATTGGGATGTTTGTATTATAAGGTAGGTTTTGGATTTTCCCCACGATATCTGGTTGATAGATTTGATATTCTATCACAGAAGAATAATAGATCACATGCTCTGTTTGTGTTTCCTTCGGTTAAGGGCTGTAAAAGTAAGAAATATCACGAACATACCCTTGCTTATCAGGTAACATATCATGACAAAGATTTCCGATTACTTTTAGCGAATTCCATTTCATATGAGCACTTTAGAAAGTTGCTGAAAACTTATCTCTTTTCTAAATTTCTTACAAACTAGTTATCTCTGTATTCTTCTGTTTTCTCTTCCCTAGTATAATCTTTTGTAAATCTCATTGAATTTACGGCTATGCGGCCTAGAAATCTGTTGTTATGTTATATAGAGAGTTGCAAAATGGGAGTAAGATTGCCTGAGCTACTATTCTAAAGCTGGTCGGACTCGGAGCTGATCTTATCATTCTCAGTTGCCTCAATCTGAAAATATTTTTGATCAGTGGGGCAATCTACTGTCCAATAGTAAGTCTGGAATCAAGGACAACGCCTAGCATCTTCGACGCTTTGTCTATCGTTAGTTTCTTGCTTGTAGACAATGTTAGTTCTGAATGCAGTCGAGAGTTGTAGTCCCCTAACCAAAGCACCTGTTTGTTTAGTTTGAAGACATTAAAAACTCCAAGTCATTGTCAGAAAGGCAGCATGACCCAAAGAGTAGAATGAAGGCCCAAGGCAAAGGGGCTGGGATAATGCAGCACAAAAATGTCTTGGAAGGTCTCAAGATAATCAGGAAAGGGATAAAGTGGCATCAGTATTAGCAGGAGCACTATGAAGCATTGGGAGAGGGATATAGTTGCACCAACATTGCAAGGTATTAGGAGAAGGATAAATGGTTCCAGCATTGCCATGAATACCCTAAACCTTCTGAGGCATAGAAGCATCAAGAAGTTTATGATGTCATGGCCAGAATTTAGTGGGAAAATGAACCCATTTGAGTGGTGCATTAAGAAAATTCAAGTGTCTACTCTACATAGATTTGCTTAGGCAAAATTTATTGCAAGATCCATCTTTCTGCTGCACTGCAAGACAAATCATGTGAAAGGGCTTAGAGCAATTTTCTTGAAAGGAAGATTGGAAAGCAGCCTAAACTTTATTTGTCTAGGCTGTCACAAAGAAGCTACTATTGACCAGTCTCAAACACATCTTCTGAGACAAAAGGATTGTAAAATGTGAAATCAATAAATAAAGAAACCTGAACAGGAAGACCCCAACTGAAAGAGGGATAAAATAGACCCCCCCCCCCTGGTTTCGCCATTATTATCAGTGAAAGGGAAAGAGTTAACCCCAAACACCTGAACGATTTGTATGTTGGTATTCCGTGGGCAGGTCAGCAATAGAAGTGGCATTAATACTCAAGATCTCCGGAGGTAATTAGATATACAAATTTGGTAACCTAGAAAAATAATCTTCTTCTGGCCATATTGCCAAGCCTTCAAAAAGTACTTATAAGATATCAGTATCTAAACAGAAGTGAAACATGTATACCTAGTATGGATACTATGGAAATAGAAGCAAATTCAATTGTAATCCTGAATCTTCCTGTGCTTGCTGATATATCAACTAAGCTAGATATAAATATGTGTAAATAAAAGTATTTCTAAAAAATCTGAGGAACTCTTCAGTTTCAAACTACATTGTGTAATATGTTTCTGTAATGATCTCCTGTGAAGGGTTTACAGAATGGTATTTGATCGAAGCAAGTATTTTGCCTGCAAAAGGGGGATATTTTAGTGCAGTAGTTCTCAACCTTTCTTCTGTTGTGACACAACTCACAATGTTCACACATGAGACACTGAACACTGCAATTTGCAACTAAATAATGAAAACACCCTCTATAGCATTTCATTGCTGCTGACAATGATACAAGGGAAATACAGATGCCGGAGTGGAGTGGAGGAGAGGGATGGGCTGCAGCATAGGCAGAGGAATGCTGTTTGGTTTGGGGGGGGGAAGTGAGGGGGGTGCTTAGGAGTTCCGCCTCAGCCCCAGTGGAATCCTGTGGTCTGGCCCGTCATCAGCTCCTGACTCCACCCTCTACCTCCTCTCGGCATTGTACTTTAAATCTTCATGGCGACTGCTTTCCTACCGGAAACAGGTAGGAGGGAGGGCACCAACCTGCGACTGCCAATTTTTGGGATGGTCATGGCTCCTGTGGCCTCCCCCGTTCCCAGCGCCTATGGGCTGGAGGCCTTCAATGTTTTCAGTTGGGGCTGGTGATAGATGTAGGGTCTCCTAATGGAATTTTTAAGTACCTGACTTTGTGCATTTCAACCCAATTTGTCACACACATGGTTGTTAAAGAAAACACAGGTGTACTGTCTGTCAAATTGATGACATACCTGCCAGATTTTGGTGACACACCAATGTTTCCTAACACACGTTGAGAACCGCTGCTTTAGTGCAATCCTTGTTAATCCTGAGAAATATTTTATAATGGTGTCAATGCTCTCCTTCTAGTTAGTGTGCCATAATAGAGAAATAAGGTAAGCAGCATGCAGAAAATTGAGGGAATCTGGAAACACATTGATATGTATAGAAACAAGAGTTTACAGTATCTCACTACAGAGCTGATTTCCTAAAACTTTTATCTTATTATATGTCTGGGGGGAACAAGCCTAATGTCCTAATATTTACTATAAATTACTCTGGCTCGGCCCAAAATTGGACCAACTGCTCACCTCCATCCCACTGTCCTCTGGCCCCACTCTGCATCTTGAATATTCTAGTAAAGTTCTGGGAGTCATCATTGACTCTACACTTTCCTTCAACGACCACCTCAACTCCCTAGTAAAAAAATGTTTCTTCAGCCTTCACATACTGAGAAAAGTGAGATCCTGTTTCCATCAAAAACACTGTGCCATCCTTGTCCAATCCACCATCCTTTCCAGACTGGACTACTGCAACTTTATCTACCTTAGCCTAACAAAGAAAAACCTTCAAAGACTCCAGCGGATTCAGAATACCGCTGCTAAGCTTAACTTCGCAAAAAGCAAATTCGACCACATCTCACCGCTTTTATCCAAGCTCCACTGGCTTCCGATTATCTCCAGAGTCCACTTCAAATGTGCCTGCCTCACTTTCAAGATCCTACACGGTATCCTCCCTCCCTTCATTCCTCTTTCTTGGAACTCCTCTAACCCCAATTCTGCCAGATCCACCCAAAAATGGAAACTTTCCTTTCCCTCTCTAAAAGGCGTTTCACTTGTAGGAAAACTAGGTTCTTCCCTCCCTTTCAGAATCACTCAGCTCTGGAACAACCTTACCTCCCCTCTTAGGAATCTGAGCTCCCTCCAACTCTTCCGTAAACATCTGAAAACTCTCAAAAATGTAACTCCTCCTCCCTCTCTGGTTATTCTAGTCCTCTAAATTTTCTCTTCATTTTGCCTCTTCACTCCACTGGAGTTCCTTTCTACCCTAACTTTTGTTAACCGTGTCAAGCTTTACAAATGTAGAGATGATGCGGTATACAAACCTAAGATTTAGATTAGATTAAATTAATTGATGTGTAAATCAGAGCTGTTTTTTTTTTACTGACAGTCACAGTTTTACTGCCAGCCAAATATTTTTTAATGACGCATATTATCACTGCATTTTTGGCATCGTTAGACATACTCTGCCAAGCTTACTCCTTTGTGCATGAAGACCCCCCCCCCCTTTTTACGAAACCACAATAGCATTTTGTAGCACAAGCCATTGCGCTGAATGCTCTGCGCTGCTCCCAATGCTCATAGAGTTCCTATGAGCATTGAGAACAGCGCAGAACATTCAGCATGTCGGCCTGTGCTAAAAAACAGTATTGTGGTTTTGTAAAAGGGGGAGGGGGGCTAGTGCCTAAATCATGAGTGGTGTAGCCACTCTTGAGACCTCCAGGACATTTTTGTGCTGCATTATCCCAGCCCCTTTGTCTTGGGCCTTCATTCTACTCTTTGGGTCATGCTGCCTTTCTGACAATGACTTGGAGTTTTTAATGTCTTCAAACTAAACAAACAGGTGCTTTAGTTAGGGGACTACAACTCTCTACTGCATTCAGAACTAACATTGTCTACAAGCAAGAAACTAACGATAGACAAAACGTCGAAGATGCTAGGCGTTGTCCTTGATTCCAGACTTACTATTGGACAGTAGATTGCCCCACTGATCAAAAATATTTTCAGACTGAGGCAACTGAGAATGATAAGATCAGCCCCGAGTCCAACCAGCTTTAGAATAGTAGCTCAGGCAATCTTATTCCCATTTTGCGACTCTCTATATAACATAACATAACAACACAACAGATTTCTAGACCGTAACCGTAAGTTCAATGAGGTTTACAAAACAGGATAACTCTTTTATCAACAATCTCAGGTTCAAATATTTATATCTAACCAGATCTATATATAGGTCACAACGTTTCCCTTTCATTTTTAGACCTTGTTTTATTGTAAAACATTTTTAATTACCCTCCTATGTTGTTTTTCCTTAAATATTCTCTTACTTTCTTTAATAATTGTAGTTCACTCCTTTTTCCTTATGTATCATTTATTAATTGTGTACATTGATTGTATGTTTGCTTGTTTAAATTGTTTTATTTTGTCCTCCCCCAAAACATTTTTTTATTGTTATACGCATTGAAAATATTTGATATTGCGTTTATATCAAAATTTTAATAAACTTGAAACTTGATTATACTAGGGAAGAGAAAGCAAATAGAGCCTGGGCACCCCACATAACAAATTCCAGCCTGTCACTTAGGGTATTATTATTTATTTTATTTTTATTGACAATTTCTATTTTTTTTAAAGTTCAATTAGTTTTATTGAATTTTGTAAACAGTACAAAACACAAAACAGAAAAACTACAAAACTTGTATTGCAGTAAAACAGACATGTAAGTGTCAGATGTGCAGGCTATATCAAATAAAGATTAGATAAGGTCAGTATATAACACATTGATATAAAACATTGATGTAACCACATTCTTTAAAGAGCACCTATGCAATGATCTATTTTGATGTGCAATATGTCAAAACAGGAGACCATACTTTATTATAGATAAGATAAGAGTTAGTCTTTTCAGCTGCTATCTTTTCATATTTGGAAAAGAGACAAACCGTGTTCCACCATGAGTTGTGATGTAATAATGAAGAATCCTTCCAATTAGATAAAATGGATTGAAACGCTATAAGAAGTAAACATTTTAGCAACCTAGATTCATATTTATCAAGTTGATATTTCTGCAAAGCACTGGCACCAAAAATAACAATAGCAAGGGATATATCCTCACTAATATGTAAAATCTGGCTAATAGTACACCACACATCTGACCAAGGGATATATCCTCACTAATATGTAAAATCTGGCTAATAGTACACCACACATCTGACCAGAATGGCAGTAATTGATTACAACTATAGAGCATAGGTACTAATGTTCCTACTTCGGACATACATGACCAGCATTTATTTGAAGTAGAAGACCCGATTTTGGACAATTTGAGTGGCGTCCAGTATGCTCGATGATACAAAAACAACGTAGTGTGCCAGATGGCAGATGATTTCAGAGCTTTAAATGATGAAAGCCAAATTTCTTCCCAATCGAGTTGCTCTACTGGAACCGAAACATCACGAGCCCAACTGTCGTATAATACTCCTGGTGGAGTATATTTATGTTTGTGTAGCAGTTTATACCAAGCTGAAGCTTGACCATTTATAGCATTGATAAGGACGGACCAGTGTAGTAAAGTAGGTTCATCTTCGGTTAATTTAGTTTTCTTTAGATAAGCTGTTAAGCAGTGTTTCAACTGAAGCCATTCATACTGGCGATTCGATTCTATATTATATGACTTAGATAACGTTTCAAAATCTATACATTGATTTCCAATTAACAATTGACCAATGGACCATATACCCTTCCTGCGCCATGACTTCCATTCAATGTAGCGACCCTGAATTTGCAGGCAAGGGTTACGCCATATGGGTGACCTAGTAGTGTTATTCCATTGAATGGGAGCAATTTTATCTAACTCCTGGAGAGCAGTTACAGTAGAAGATAGTATAATATTATTGCATGACACACGTTCCTTATGAGCAAATGGTAAGTATCTGAGATTTTCTTCAGGTAATAAGGCACGTTCTAAATGTAGCCAAGCAGGCGTCTGTGAATCCAAGGAATCATGAAACCAGTGAGAATCTTGTCTGCACAAGAAAGCCACATGATACTCATAGAGGCTAGGAAAGTTAACACCTCCATTTTCCTTAGTACACTTTAATTTCCTCAGGGCGATACGAGGTGTTTTGGCATTCCATAAAAATTTGACCAGTGCTGCCTCAAATTTCTTGTAAGTAGTGAGAGGAAATAGAAATGGAATCATAGACAATATGTATGTGATCTTTGGTGCCAAAACCATTTTAATGGAATCCAAACGACCCCACCATGACAGTTTGAGTGGCGACCATCTTGTAGTGGTATGATTGATAATATCCATGATATAGGAGATGTTATAGTCCTGAGTATCCTCCACAGAAACTCCAAAGTAAATCCCTAGATATTTCAGTCTAGTAGGGGCATATTTAAGGCCCATAGACCTGATATCCTCTCCACAAGGTACTCCAGAAAGCGGCATGACTTCCGATTTAGTCAAATTAAGTTTGTATCCAGAGACTGAGGAGTATGCAGTTATTGTATTTAGGACAATCGGAATGGATTCTAGAAGAGTATATATTTGCACATCGTCTGCATAAGCAGTCAATTTGAGATTGAGATCAGCAATTTGAAAACCACGGATGGAGGAATTAGTTCGAATATCAATCAGCAGTGGTTCCAGAGCTAAATTGAACAGTAGCGGCGACAACGGACAGCCTTGTCTCGTTCCTCTTGATGGACGAAAGGATTCTGAAAAGACATTATTGATGCGAAGTCTAGTTGTTGGATGGGAGTACAGCACTTTTATCATTTGAATAAAGGATTCTTTGAAACCAAACCAAGACAATGCTTTAAAGAGAAATGGCCACTCTACCCTATCAAAGGCTTTTTCTGCATCTAGTGCAATGGTGACATAGGAAGAAGCCGAATCTGCTGTTTGTGATATAATATGTGAGAATAATCTTGAGTTATCACTAGCAAGGCGACCCCTCATAAATCCATTTTGATCAGGATGTATTAATTTTGGCAAAACAAGTTGTAGTCTGGACGCCAACAATTTCGCATAAAGCTTGGCATCTATATTTATCAACGACAAAGGGCGATAGTTTGAGACATAGAGAGGATCTTTGTCTGGCTTTGGTAAGACAATAATCAGAGCTTCAGTAAAGGATCCCATCGCCTCACCTTTACTAATAAGATGGTTCAGATAAGATAGTAAAAATGGCAATAATGTGTCCTGAAATGCCATGTAGAACTCCACTGGAAAACCATCTGGCCCTGGAGCTTTGTGTTTGGCCATGGATTTCAGCGTCTCTTTAAGCTGATTCAATTCCAATGGTGAAGACAACAACTTATTGTCCGTTTCATCAAGTTTGGGCCCAATGAGATTACTTAGATAATCCTCAATTGATGACATTGCAGGAGTTTCAGTTTTGTATAGATCTCTGTAGAAGCAATGGAACTGTTGACATATTTCCACATCAGAAGTTACAGTTTCATCATTTGACTTTTTAATGGCTGGTATGCTTGTTCTTTCCAATTTCAACTTCAGATATTGTGCCAGCTGATGACCAGCTTTATTAGAGGTAGCATAATAGTGTGAAGATTGAAGAAGGACCTCAGAGGCAGCCGCTGTACTTAGATGTAGATTGTACTCGTAGCGTAATTTATTTAGTTCTGCTTATAGGGTGATATTGGACGAATCCGCTATATGTAAAGATTCTAATGACGAAATACCCAATTCCAAATCTTTAATTTTCTTCTATAATCAGATTTTTTCTTAGCCGAATAGGATATGATTAGTCCCCTAATATATGATTTAAATGCATCCCATGTGACTTGCCAAGAAGTCTCTGCAATGTTATTATTGACAAAATATTCACTAATATGCATGGTAATGTGCTCTATAAAGGCGGAGTCTTGCAGTAACGAGGAATTAAACCTCCATATGCCAGGAGATTTTGGAGGAGTAATGTCGTTCAAAGTGATTGTAATAGCCGAGTGGTCCGATACAGACATTGGCTGAATATCAACAGAATCCACCTTATGCAGTAAGGAATAGCTTAGTAAGAAGTAATCAATTCTGGAATATGATGCATGAGGTGGAGAAAAGTAAGTGTAAGCCTCCTCATTTTGATGATGTAGTCTCCATGGGTCAACTAATTTCAATTGATATAAGAGGTCTTGTAAGCAATGCCACGCTCTAGATTTTCTGTAAGAGGACTTAGATTTCCTGTCCTTCACGGGGTCTAGAATTAAGTTGAAATCTCCACCAATCAGTAATGGATGTAAAGCTACATTGCTAATGTCATCTGCCAGGGCCTCAAAATAAACTGGACAGTCTTGGCTTGGTGCGTATACATTATAGGTGTGTAAGGTACAATTGCCCACTACTAAGGTGACACGAAGCCATCTGCCATCCATATCATGTGAAGAAGAAATTATTTTGACATCTGGACGTTTTCTAATCAGCGTGATCACACCATTCTTCCTTCCAACAGATGGGGAGAACAGTGGAGTGTATGCCCACCGTGGGGCAATCTTTAGGGATTCAGCATCAGTGAGGTGTGTTTCTTGGTAGAATATAATATCAGGTTTGAGCTGTTCAGTATAGCGTAATAGTTTCATCCTTTTCACAGGATTGTGAGAACCTTTTACATTTAATGAAAAACATGTTAATGACATCAATACATAATAACAAAGATGCAAATTGAAGCAGCAATTATTATAAGAGGTGGCATAAAATCAATATACCAACGATTGATAGCAATGTACCTGGAATAGAAAGGGTGAACAGAGACTGCACAATCAAAGATCACTAATAACTGCAGTAACATGAAAAACTGTTCAAAACAGTAGAATAACACTACGGGTCAGAAAGCTGACAAGAAAGATAAGCCTGAACAGCAGGCTCCAATAGAACAGGGATGAAATAAGTTTTGGCTTCACTATCACATCATAATAAACAGTAAGGCAGCAGTAATACTTATGGTATAAGTATATTATGAACTGAGTAACTCAGATAGACAGCAGAGTAAATTAATGCATAACACCAGGTTAAGTTTTATCTATAGCAGTGGGTTTCACAGACTCAATAAAATCTGCCAACTCTGCAGGATTGGTGTAGTCTTTGGTGGAGTTATTATAAGTTACTCTCATGCATGCAGGGTATAACATACCAAACTTAGCACCAAGATTTTTAAGTTGAGGTCTGTATGATAGTAACAACTTCCTCCTCTTCGCAGTTTCTTTGGCCAAATCAGGGATGAGCAGGATTTTATTTCCTTCAAATGTTATGGGGGAGTGTAATTTGGCCTGTTGCATTATTTTAAGGACTTGCTGATGTCTCAGTAAGGTAACCAACACAGGCCAGGGATACTTTTTGTTAAAGACATTGGTCTGTGGCAGGCGAAATGCACAGTCAAAGTCTAACTTAGTGTCATCGTTCATTTTCAAAATCTGAGGGAGAAGAACTGCTAGGAAATCCACGAGGTCACAAGCCTCCCTACCTTCCGGTAGGCCCAAAAGACGAAAGCTGGTTCTTCTCGCGCGGTTGTCTGCGTCCTCAAGGGCACTCTCCAGCGCTGCCACGCGATTCTTTTGTTTAAGCAGGGGTTTAATAGATGTCTCAGCCGCCGCGGTTCTAACTTCCAAAAGCGCTGTTGCGGATTGCACGGACGTTAGCTCTTCTTTTAAGGTAATGAAGTCAGCCTTAAGATCTCCGACGTCCTGCTTCGTTTCTACCAATAATTCTTTAATAGATCTCAGCTCACCCAAGATGGCTGCCGTAGCTGTGTCGTCGGGCTTATTGGCGTCCGCTTTCGATGGCGACGAAGGCTCAGCGCTTTTGCGCTTGTGGGGCTTGCCGGCAGACATTTAAACATGCGAGGAGGGAATTTGCACTTAGCAACTGGTGATAATGATGTCTATTTGATTGATTATTGATCCCGTTCCAACGGAGCTCGCGTGATCAGCTACCTAGCTCATCGGGCTCGCTAGCGCCCCCCTTTATTGACAATTTCTAATTTTACAATTCCAACAGTTAGCACTGGTAGATAGAGATGCTTCTAGATATTACAGTGTAACAAAAGGAAAAGAATTAAAGAAAAAAATAAGAGCACCAACAGCATCAATTATTTATGTTCTTGATGCTGTTGGTGCCCTTATTTTTTCTTTAATTCTTTTCATTTTGTTACACTCAGCAGGCACAAAAGAAGAACCCCTTGTCTTAGGATAAAGATGCACCAACAGGAGAAACACAAGGTGGATGTCTCAGTCAACCAATCTGAGTCTTTATTAAGTTGTACAAACGTTAAGAGTCTCAACAAGGATTTCAGCGCTACTAAACAGCGCCTTCTTCAGGGGACACTAACCCTCTCTTCTAGGAAACCGTGCTAGCGAGTTTTAGTGCAGAGAGCTGCACTGAATGGCCTGCACTGCTCCCAATGCTCATTGAGTTCCAATGAGCTTTGGGAGCAGCACAGGCCATTCAGCGTGGCTCTCTGCACTAAAAAACACTAATGCTGTTTTGTAGAAGAGAGGGTAAATGTAACATATAAAGAAAGAAACAATATCATAAAAACATCATGAAACAATATCATAAAACAACTTAAGATCATAATAAAAACATGACATGTAAAATATGGCATAAGCAATAGAAGATAAAAGCATAGAGAATAATAAAACAATAGCAAACAATCCAGAACTATTTAAAATATGAAATTAAAAATAACATAAAACATGTTAAATTAAAACATGACCTACTGTATGAAACAAAATGGATGGAAATGCCAAAAGGTCAGAACCTAATGAATAAACAGGACCTACTTTTAACGTTTGTACAACTTAATAAAGACTCAGATTGGTTGATTGAGACATCCAACTTGTCTTTTTCCTGTTGGTGCATCTTTTTGTTACACTGTAATATCTAGAAGCAACTTTCTACCAGTGCTAACTGTTGGAATTGTAAAATTGGAAATTGTCAATAGAAATAAAATAAATAATAATAATCCTAAGTGACAGGCTGGAATTTCTTATGTGGGGTGCCCAGGCTCTGCGAGGCTACACCACTCATGATTTAGGCACTAGCCCCCCCTTTTACAAAACCACAATAGTGTTTTTTAGTGCAGGCTGACATGCTGAATGTTTTGCACTGCTCCCAATGCTCATAGGAACTCTATGAGCGTCAGGAGCAGCGCAGAGCATTCAGTCACTGGCCTGTGCTAAAATTATTATTATTATCAAATATTTGTGGGGTTTTTTTTCATTATTGCTTGTAATGTTGGCAAAAGTGATTCTAAATTAAATGTTTCATTATCATTTAGCCCATACTGGGCTTGCAAATATACCTTAGGCTCCATTTTATCAAGTTGTGTTGGGATTTATTATCGCTGGCCACTGCAGTGAAAGCTCTGACACTCGTAGAATTCCTATGAGCATCGGAGCTTTTACCGTAGTGGCCAGCGATAATAAAAAAAATCCTAATGTGGCTTGAGAAAAGGGGGGTCTTAATTTGCAATGTTAGGGCTCCTTGTACTAAACTGCGGAAGAGCTTCATACCATGGGCCAACGAGGTAAATGTTCCAACGCTCATTCTTTCCCTATGAGCATCGCAGCATTTACCTCACCGGCCCACAGTAAGAAGCTCTTCTGCAGTTTAGTAAAACCCAGCGTTAGTGAGCGATAATGGTATTTGTTTAAAATGTGTCATGAATGTTTATCCATCCTGTGCATTGAGGATTTCCTAGAAATGTTTCATTCATATGATTTATCCCCCCCCCCCCTTTTTACAAAACCACAAAATTGTTTTTTAGCACCAGCCAGCACGCTGAATGCTGTGTGCTGCTCCGACACACATAGAGTTCCTATGAGTGTCGGGAGCAGTGCAGAGTATTCAATGCATCAGTCGGCGCTAAAAACTACTTTCACGGTTTTGTAAAAGGGGGGGTTAATGTTTTTTTTTTAGTGCTTGAAAATAGAACAAATCTTAACTAGATCTTCTTTTTTTCTTTAAGCCTTGTGAGCAGGGGCGTCAAATGAAACGCATTCATTGGGTGGCCAACATTGGTTCCGCTCTTAAATTCCTAGAGGGAAGGCGGGTAAGTGTATCACTGACAAAATAATATTTTTGTTTTATGTATAGCATCTTACATGTCACTTTTGAAGTTTCAAGTCATCACAATGACGCAGGGCTCTTAAATATGAATTTCTGTGTTATAATGAAAGTTAATTTTTATTTATTAAGACAAGTCTTATAATTGGTTTAATTTTACAGATATACTGTATTTGTTATCCGGTAGACTCAGCTCAAGTTTTCCAGTGTGTACAGGAAAACAATCAATGCTTTATTAAGAAGATGACTTGAATGTACATACTCACGCAAATTAGAAGTTGAAGTGTTTACAAACATAAAGTTGTTTTTGAAGTGAAACAGGTTGTGGTTTTGGGTTTTTTGTATACAGGTCTTCTCTTTCCAATTTGGCTGGGATTACGAATGCTGTGAAAGCAATATTTAGCCTCTGGGGAGAGAGTTATAGTCAATGCACAATGATGCCATCTAGTGACCCACTATATTCCAGATAGAACCCAAGTACTGGACTGTATATTACTCTGAGTTGAGGACCATCCTTATTAATAACCAAACTATGGTTCTCTGGAGTGAGATAACATAACATAAAAATGTATTTGTATACCGCAAAACCTTGCAATTCAATGCGGTTAACAATTAAGAAACTGTACAATACAGTCAAATCTTCAGATATTTATCAAACAAATACATTTTCAACAATTTCCTAAAATTCTGATAAGAATATTAAGTTAATATAAAATTTCTAAAACTCTTGCCCCCAAGATATGAAAAGGGGGTGGGGGGACTTGTATACTACCTTTTGTGGTTACACATTAAAAGCGGTTTACATATACTATATACAGGTACTTATTTTGTATCTGGGATAACGAAAGATTAAGTGACTTGGCCAGGGTCACAAGGATCAGCGCTGGGATTGGATCCCAAAACCTCAGGATGCTGAGGCAGAAGTTCTGCTGGTAGAGGAAACAACCCTAGGCAATTACAAATACATACTCATGAGACCAGATTCCAGCCCTCTTTCCAATTGATCTGGATGTCCCAAGGTAAAGAGGAAACCGTCAAATCCAAAAAAAAAAAGGCAAATAAGTTGGTCCATGCTTATTGAAAATATTTTTCTGCAGTTAGAAAATTAATCACCCTTTTTTGGTTGTTCTGTGAAGGAGGGATAGTGCTAGAATTTTGTATATGTAGGCTAGTCCTTCACATAATTATGGATGCATGAATGGATCAGGCATTTTTTATGGAAAACTAGTGGAATTGTTCCCACATTTTGCATTCTCTCCTAACTCTCTAAAATATCTTTTCAGTCTTTCTCCTCAAATGTTCAATATGTTCTGAATCCAAATTTTGTGTGTGCATATTTACATTATGTACTTATAGCCTATATGTTAGGGCAAGCAGCTTCCAATTTAGGTGCATGAAATCTTTATTTCTATGCATTAAATGTTTTATTGACCTTTTTACTTAGCCTAAGATACAACCTTTGAATCTATTAACCGATTCCAGAGCCACTAATTCTTTTGGGTATTCATTTGGTGAAAATATATCCGTCTTGGGCTCAGAAATCAGGGCATTCCCTCTCCATTCCTGGAATTTCGATCTTTTTGTCACCAGTTAATTAGGAATCCATCTTGTCAGTCATTAAGCACCCACTCCTTCAGTCAAACAGCATCTGCTGCTTCATTTAATCAGCCAGTCAATCACTGAGCTGAACAACTCTCATCTATTCTCAGTGGCATAGCAAGGGTAGGAGGCACCTGGGGTAGTGGCGTACTCCTGCGCAGCCCCTTCCCCTCCTCCCCCCGTTTCTTCCTTTCAAAATGCTGCAGTCATACTGATTACAGGAACATTTCGTATGATCATTTTATACCTTGGCTTCAGCAACTGCACTGGCTGCCAGTGGCTTTTAGACTACAATACAGTCAAACCTTGGTTTGTGAGCATAATTCGTTCCAGAAACATGCTTGTAATCCAAAGCACTCGTATATCAAAGCAAATTTCCCCATAGGAAATAATGGAAACTCAGACGATTTGTTCCACAACCCCAAAACTTTCATACAAAATACTGTATTTAATACAAAATCTTTAAAAACTTACCTTTTCACAAATGCGTTAAATCTATGATTCTCCGATCAAAATTTTTTAACTACCAGATTTATTATTTTAAAATCTTCACCTCCCCTCGTGTTATCTTCCCCTCTATGTTTTTCAACTCTTGTAAAGAAATTGTAACTTTTTCCCCTTCCCCTCCCGACTCATGTATTGTCCTATTTAGTTTGTCTAATTTATGTTATTGTATTTGTTGCCCTTTTTTCGAATTGTACATCGCTTAGGAAATTTAATAAGCGATTTATCAAGCATTAATAAAACTTAAAACTTGAAACTTGTATGTACTCGTATTGCAAGACCTCGCTCGTTTAGAACAATCACTACACTCCTGCAGCGTCAGAGAGAGAAGAACCATCTGCTCAGTTGTATGTACTCTTATTGCAAGACTTGTTTAGAACAGTCACTATACTCTTAAAGCGTCAGAGAGAGAAGAACCATCTCAGTTGTGATGATGTAACGTGTGTATACTGCACGTACTTGCATTGCAAGACTTTGCTTGTATATCAAGTTCAAATTTAATAAAATGTTTTGCTTGTCTTGCAAAACACTTGCAAACCATGTTACTTGCAATCCAAGGTTTTACTGTATAAGATTGTGATGATTTGTCATCAGTTTTTGTATGATACAATTCCAGAGTATGTTAAGAGTAAGATGACCACTTATCAGCCCAAAAGATTGTTGTGTTATGAAAATTCTGCTTTGTTAAAGGCCAATGTTAATCCGAAATATGTAGAAACCCGTGCAATGACTTTTTGTTGTGCTGGGGTGAAATTATGGAATTCGCTGGTAGGGCAGCTAAGGAAATGTGCTGATGAGGAACTTTCAGAAAACTCCTCAAAACACAATTGTTCGTTAATACTTTTTCATAGGGTCTGACTTGTCTAGCTTGAGGATTAATTGTGAACATAATTTTTGATGATTTGCCCCTCGTTTGTACTGATTTAAGTACTGTGTATGTGAATATACTATAAACTGACCAGGAACTGGTATAGAAATTTTTAAAATAAATAAATAATAATAAATAAATCTTTGCCAGTGTGAGCAGCTTCTCTGGCCAGATGCTTGTGCCAGTGTTGGCTTTCCCTCTGATGTCACTTCCTGGCCCCACGACCTGGAAGTGATTTCAGAGGGGAACCAGGCAAGCATGAGCAGCAGGCCTGAGAAGTTGCTCATGCTGGCACATATTTAAAGAGGTATAGGGGTGGAAGGAAGGGAGGGCATAAACATAGGATGGGGGTGCAGTGAGGTGCCGGCACCCTAGCAAGATGGCTCCTTGGTTGAACCACCCCTTCTGTCCTCCACCTCTTACTATGGCACTGTCTATTCTACTGAAAAATTCTTAAGTTTGTATTGAACCAGAATCAGTGTTGCCCTCTTGGTTTCAACTACTTACTGTAAGTTCACTATCAACTATTTATTGTAAGTTCACTAGAACACACAGTAGGAAATTAAGAGACTTAGCCAGGCATAGAGCTGGTGTAAATGTGTTTGTCTAAATGCAGCAGGGATGTGCATAACTAAGTTGCCTTTGAAAGTTAAAAGTATACCTATGCCCCGCCCACTGAAATTAGTGGAGGTGTAGCCTAATGGTTACTGCAGTGAGCTGGGAATCTGGGTAAGCGGATTCAATTCTCATTGCAGCTCCTTGTGACCCTGGTCATGTCATTTAATCATCCATTGTTCCAAGTACAAAAACTGAGACAGTGAGCATGCTAGAGACTGAGAAAGGTATCTGCATATCATCGAAATGCAAACCACTTGATTGGGAAATTAAGGTACAGTAAAAGCCCAGCTTTTATTGCAGCTTAATAATAATAATTTTTTTTTTAAAAATTATTTTTAGTATTTATATACCACTTATAACATGTCGTTACATTCAAGTACTCAAGCATTTTTTCCCTATCTGTCCTGGTGGGCACATAGAAATATGATGGCAGATAAAGGCCAGATAGCCCATCCAGCCTGCCCATCCACAGTAACCAAGGCCGGATTAAAGGGTAGGCCCAGTAGGCATGGGCCTAGGGCCCAAAATGCTCAGGGGGGGCCCGCTAGGTCCGGAACCACCATCCCTATTCTCTGGGCCAGCGTTAGGGAGTGGCAAGGGGGCCCCTCGATCCAGGCAGCTCACTTAGTGGCCATAAGCCCTGCCTTTCGTTGCGCCAGTACTGCTAAACCAGACGGCAAAAATGAAGACAGAAGCCGCAGAACTTTTCCTCTTGCCTGCATCGCTCTAAGTTCTGCTGATCTTGATCCCACCCCCTTCTGAAGTGACTTCCTATTTTTAAGGGGCGGGATTGAGAGCGTTAGAACTTAGAGCGATGCAGACACGAGGAAAAGTCCTGTGGCTTCTGTCTTTGTTTATGCCGTCTGGTTTAGCGGTACTGCAGCCAAAGGCAAGGCTGATGACAGCTAAGAATGGAAGATAGTGATCATGGAGGGAGTAGGGTGATAGGAAAAAACCCTTTATTTTTATGGGAAAGCTTGTAATGCTGTGTTATTGCAGGCCAGTATAAATACAGGATTACATGAGGCCAGCAGACATCAGATATTAGTCTTCTCGAACCATAAGCTTAGTTCTAGCACCCTGCAGGCTGATTCCCTGAGGGACATCTACACCATCCTAGCCTATTAAGATGGGGAAAAGAGGGGAGGTACTGGAATGGGATGGGGGAAGATGGTGTGTTGGCTGGCTTAGGAAAAAGGAGAAAAGAGCTGTTAAATCAGATAAGGAAGGAAAAAAGGAACACAGGAAGATGCTGGACATGGAGGTTGTAGGGTGAAGGAAAAAAGCAGACATGAAGTGAGTAGGAAGACAGGTGGAAGATGCTGGACATGGGGTGGATGCAGTAAAAAGAAAAAGGAGGTTTTGTATATTGGAGTAATAGGTAGATAGGGGGCATGCTGACACAGAAGGAAGGAGAAGAAAAAGTGAAAGGAATGAGAGATGCCAAGTCCATGGGAGGGAGGGAAAGAAAAGAAGGAAAGGAGATACCAGACTATGGAGGGGTTGGGAGAGATGCCAGGGCATGGGGGGAGGGAAGGAGACAGATGCCAGACCTGGGAAAGGAAGGAAGGAAGGAGGGAGAGAAAGGAAGGAGAGGATATGCCAGATAATGGAGGGGGAGTTGGAAGGAGAAAGATGCCAGGGCACGGGGGGGGGGAAGGGAAACTAAGGAGACAAATGTCAGACCAGAGGAAAAGGAGGGAGAGGGTGGAGACAGAAAAATGGAGAGGGGGTGAAGCTGAAATGAATCATGTACAAAGGAGTTTATGAATCATGTACAAAGGAGACAGTTTATGGAAGGAGCATAGAAACAGGGAAGATACCTTATGGAATGGGGAGAGGGCAGACAGTAGATGGAAGGGTCTGATGCTGCATGGAAGATAGAGAGAGGACAGATGCTGGTTAGCAGGAAGAGAGTGAAGACAAGATGATTAAAGCAGAAATGACAAAAGGTAGAAAAAAATTTTTTTTGTTGCTTTAGAATAAAATAGTATTGAAGTTGTATTGATAAAACTTTTATAAACAGAAAATAAGGTAATCTTTTTAGTGGACTAATTTAAATACATTTTTTTTACTAACTTTTAGAGACCAAAACCCCTTTCTCAGTCCAGGACAGTATAATGTAACAACAGTATACTATATTGACCTGAAGAAGGAGGCTATGGCCTCTGGGAGTTAATTGAAAAATGGATTAGTCCAATAAAATGATATATTCTTATTTTCAATTTTTGTTTTATTTCTATTTGTTAATTTTTAAAGTGGTGATTGTTTGTCAGTTTCTTCAAATTTACATATGTTATATTTATATTTTACAAAGTATTAGGGGGCTATGTGTCATTGTTTCTGTGGTGTTTCACTGTATGAAGTTTGGCTTCTTGGCGGTTCAGTTTAACCTTTATCTACATATTTCTATTTTTAGTTTGTGATTACTTATTCCATACTGGATGAGGGTGTATCTGTGTTCTGTGTGTATGAAAGACATGGTTTTCTGTTAGTGCTGACTAGCCTTGTTTGGCGAAATGCATCGGGCATGGTTCTTGGGAGCACCTTGAATAAACCTGATTTGAATCTCCTTATTTTCTGCCGATCTTCTTTTGTTTCATGTTGGATTCTTTGGTGGATTGCTTGCCTTGTTGTTTTGTTACAAGTTAACATACATGGAGTGGAACGTACTAGAGGAGTTACAGATTTGGTTGTTTATACATACATATGGGTTACAGTTGGTTGACATAGAGTGAGGCAGTTGAGAAGCATTGTGAGCTTATATTTTGGATAGTATTACTGCTTTACAATATATTTGAACACTTTTATATATGTATGGAAAGGGTTCATAGTTAAAGTCCTGGGTAAGTAGGTGTTCAGAGATGTTTGGGGGTTGCATAGAAGAAAAACTGTGCACTAGTATGCTAATCTTTATTTGTTTTGAATTTTTAAAAAAGAAAGAAATACAAGTGGAAATAAAAAAGTAAATAAGAAAACAGATAAATGGGGGAGGGGCGTGGACAGGGCAGGGCCAGGGGGGCCTGGGGGCCTAGTGTACTTGTATGCCTAGGGGCCCTCAAAGAATTAATCCTGCCCTGACAGTAACCATTATCTCTTCCTCTCTCTAAGTGATCCCATGTGCCTATCCAAGGCTTTCTTGTATTCAGACACAGTCTCCACCACCTCTTTTGGGAAACTGTTCCATGCATTTATCACCTTTTCTGTAAAAATGTATTTCCTTAGATTACTCCTGAGCCTATCACCTCTTAACTTTATCCTATGCCCTCTCATTCCAGAGCATCCTTTCAAATGAAAGAGACTCGACTCATGTGCCTTCTCCCACCTTTCCTCCAAAGTATACATATTGAGTTCTTTAAGTCTATCCCCATATGTCTTATGATAAAGACCATGCACCATTTTAGTAGCCTTCCTCTGGACCATCTCCATCCTTTTTATATCTTTTTGAAGATGTGGCCTCCAGAATTGTACACAATATTCTAAATTAAGTCTCACCAAAGTCTTATACAGGGGCATCAATACCTCCTTTTTCCTACTGGCCGTACCTCCCCCTATGCACTCTAGTATCCTTCTAGCTTTCATTGTTACCTTTTCAACCTGTTTGGCTATCACATACAGTCAAACCCAAGTTCCGCTCTTCTGTCATGCACATAAGTTCTTCACCCCCTATAGTGTACCGTTCCCTTGGGGTTTTGCAGCCCAATTGTATGATCTTGCATTTCTTAGCATTAAATTTTAGCTGCCAAATTTCAAACCATTTTTCAAGCTTCGCTAAGTCTTTCTTCATGTATTCATACTATCCAGGGTGTCTACTCTATTGCAGATTTTGGTATCATCCACAAAGAGGCAAATCTTACCCAAGAGCTCTTCAGTAATATAGTTTATAAAAATGTTAAAAAGAGAAGGTCTAAGAACAGAACCTTGAGGCACACCACTGGTAACATCCTTTTCCTCAGAGTGATCTCCATTGATTACTACCCCCTCTGTTGCCTTCCACTCAACCAGTTCCTTTTACTTAATGTACCGGGGGCAATGGGGGATTAAGTGACTTGCTCAGGGTCACAAGGAGCAGTAGTAGCAAGACTTGTGTGGCAAATGTGACGTAACCCAAAGAAATCAAATAGGCTGTGTTAACGTTTGCCACATGGGAATCACTACAGTGGCTTTGCAAAAGAGACCCTAATTAATGTGGGGAGAGTCTTGTATGAAGGGGTATTGTATGGGAGAAAGTGACTGTTTAATGCATCAGCCACTTTAAAAAACTGCCCTGGAATATCAGTCACGCATTAGTGGCCTGTTTTTTTTCAGGGAGATAAAAAAAACACTGTAAATTAGAATGATTTTTCAGGAATAACAGCTTGTGAAGTTAATTGCAGTCTACGTTATTCAGCTTTCATAATAAGGTGCTTTACCTCCATTGCATATATTGTGTGTGATTATTATGTAGCTTGTGTTGTGGTAAAATGATATGCAAATTAAATAACTCAACCTGCAGTTAATTTTAGAAGCTATGCTGAAAAATAATTCTAGTTTACAGCAAATGTATGGTAGTTGGCCCCACCTGATACTTCCCAGGGTTCACTGCATGGGGCAGAACTTCACCACTTTGAAGAGGGCGGTGACAGAGGCAGGAATGATCCAGGTGAGTAGGAATCACTCCTGTCTCTTTTGAGATACAGGTCTTGGGGGTTTGAGATGGGAGTGAGGATTAGGAGTGCCACTTGACACCAGGGATTCAGGCACTTATCAGAATTAACCATGTTCCAATACATTTTATATATATCATATTCTTTTATTTTAGATTGGACATGTCCTTCTGATTTTTCTGGTACATTATTTGAGCATTTCACCTACTGTGTTTTGTTTTTTTCTTTTCTTCATTACCCCTTTCTTGAACTAATGTCATCACATCTTTATTTTGTTATGCATTTAATAATCTGTGATCATTATTCCTTTGTGGATGCACTTCGCACTTGTTAATGATATTGTTATAATGTGCTCCTTGTTGGAGCACTCACATTGTTGGCTTTGTATTTTTCTCTACTTATAAAATCAATAAAACACTTTGAACAAAAAAAAAAAAAAAAGAAAAGGGGTCCAGATGGAAGGGAGGGTGGAAGGGGGCTTATTAGGGCATGTGTGTTGATATTAGGGGCAGGGGGGTACAGATTGGTGGGGTGGGGGCTCATTAGACCACCAGAGAAGTATTTTTTTACTTATGTTAAACTTATTTTTTTTTTCTGTTGGGGATGTCACATCAGGTCAGGTAGTGGAAAGGGAGGGGGGTGAGGCCAGCCACTAGACAGGAGCCCTGCAGAAATCTGTTTTGGAGTGCCGTCAGTGGGTTTGGGGGGGGGTCTCTTTCTTCAATGTTACTCTTATCAATGGTATTTTTATTTATTTATTTTTTTTGTGGTAATTTTTCAGTAGAGTGCAGGCTCTATTGTAAAGCCTTCTGCAGGGGCCCTTGAGTTTTCTGGTGGTGTGAGGAAGTCCATTTCATAGCAAAATGTTGAAGATGTTATGCAGGGTGTTAATATCATTGATTAACCAGAATACTGAGTCATGGTGGTAATTGAACAAAAAAAGTGAACTCATAGTTCTATGTAAGCATCTAGGTGTCATATTTAACTCTCTGCGTCTTACCAAAAGATTTGCATAGCACTGTACCTATTTCATCCTTCAATGACATTCTCATCTTTTTCCCCTTTTGCTTTTCATGCCAGTCAGTATACAGAGGATCTCCGGTTAGTACTCACAATTGACACAGAATAGACTTACTTAAATACTGCTTAGCTGCACACAAATGCAGGCATTAAACAGTGTGTTATATTATCTCTTTAACATTGTCTTATTAGAAAATAAATCTGCTCAGTACCTAAGACTGTTAGAAGCACATGTAGCTAACACGTGTGTTAATATATAGTTTTAGAACTTTGGGCAGTCATGACCTCACACCCTCACTTTTCACAGCCTGTTTGAATGGGAGAAAAATAAACATATTCAGAGACATTAGATATACAGTAATGCCACAGGAAACCAATTACAGGTGTTTTGTGATCTTGCCCGTCCCCATCCATCTACTACATGATATGTCAGCAGCCATGCCCCCTTCATTTTGTCTCAGCTGCCTTTGTAATTTTTTTCATGCCCATCTTGCTTCACAAGATTCAAATTTTAGCTGAGGCATTGCCTCAAGGTCTGCTTTGGATCGCAAGGCTTTGATCTTATGATCTAGACAATCCAGACTATACTACAGTACTACTTCTTATAATTTCTATAGCGCTACCAGACGCAGCGCTGTATATTAAACACGCAAGAGACAGTTCCTGCTCCAAAGAGCTTGTAATCTAATTATGACTGACAAACAGGACAAAAAGGGTGAATCTATACTGCTCAGATAGGGAATTACAAAGGGAGTGATAAGGCAGATAGGATAAGGGACTAAAGAGGAAACGACAAGCAGATATGGGTACATAGCAAGTGGGTTAGAGTTAGGATTTCAAGTTTCAAGTTTATTAAAATTTTGATTAATCACCTATCATGGCTTCTAGGCGATGTACAGTAAAATGGGGGAAGACATAAAGTCTTTTTAAAAAAGACATGTAGTACACAGGGTGGATATACTGAATACGTTGGGTGTTTGAACTACAATGGTTTGAGAAAAGAGAACGTAAAAAGGCTAAAACAATAGGGACAGGGTCAAACTGAAGTTCATTGTGGTCAGAGTGAGCCTCGGCCGTGGTTTGGATCTTAAACATAAGAGGGGCTGGAAACTTTACAGTTCAAAGGCGTCTTTGAATAGAAACTCTTTTGTGAGCCTTTCAACTTGTCTTTGAAAGCAGCTTTTAAAAAGTGGGCTTTAAGCATGGATTTCAATACTGCCGGAAACGAAACCTGATGTACCAAGTCAGGCAGTTTGTTCCAGACATATGGCACAGCAGTGGCCTAGTAAGGGAGGGGGGGGGAAGCGGCCCGCCCCAGGCACCGTCTCGGTGAAGGTGCAGGCACCCATCCTCCTCTCCACCTCCCCAGTCCTTCCCTGCCCCCCCCTCATCCCACTGCTGCACCAGCACACTTCTTCCCTTTCCCCCGTACCTTTCTAAGGTTCCTGGTGCAAGCAGCAACCCCTACCCTGCTGTCATACCAGCGTTGGCGCTTCCTCTTATGTCACTTCCTGGTACGAGGGAAGGGAAGTGGTGTGTGTGTGGCAGGAGGGAACTGGGAAGGACCGTGGAGGTGAGGACGGGGGAGGGGAGCTTCTCATCCTCACTACGCCACTGTGGCACAGCAAAATAGAAGGAGCAGAGTTGGCAGTAGAAGAGGGTGCAGATAAGAGACTTACCTGATGAACTGAATTACTGGTGTGGAGTATAAGAAGAGATAAGAGAGGAGAGATACTGAGGAGCTGCAGAGTGAATACACTTGTAGGTCAATTAGAGGAGTTTGAACTGTATGCGGAAACGGACAGGGAGCCAAAGAAGTGATTTGGGTAGAGTGGTAATGTGAGCATAATGACCCTGGTGGAATATGACGCTTGCAACAGCATTCTGAATAGATTGAAGGAGGGAGAGATGGTGTAGTGAAAGACCTGTGAGAAGCAAGTCTAGGTGAGACTATCAACTACTACTAAAGCTATAGCAGGGTTTATGATGAACAGTGTATGTAAGGAGAGAACAGCCTTTGAGACAGCCTGATAGCGTAACATGATATCATGTCTGGAGTTCCCTTTTAAGACCATCAGGAGCAGTGATGAGATGAGTGTTTACTGTGTATACTTGAATATAAATCTAGATTTTTGGGCAAAAAAATGGCCCCAAAATGGGGGCATTTCTAGCTTTCTATAGTGCTGCTAGACATACACAGCACTGTACATTAAACACGTAAGAGACAATCCCTTCTCAATAGAGCTTACAATCTAATTAAGACAAACAGGACAAATAGGGGTTAGGGAATTTTCTCACAGAGGGAATGATAAAACAGACATGGACCCATCTCAGGCCTCTCCCCGGGCCTACCTTAAGCTCTGCTGGTCCAGTGGTGAGCCAGGGCAAGAATGATCCTCCTGCCCCATGCAGTCTCATTACTCAAAATGGCTGATGCAAGTTTCCATAGTAACCTTGTGAGACTGCTGCGAGTTTGGTTTATATTCAAGTGAACCTTTTTTCCCTCTTTTGGGTAGGAAAAAGGTTACATCGGTTTATATTCGGATACGTATATATGGCATTTAATATAAGAAAGTTTGAAACTATGAAAGTGAAAATGAATATATTAAGGAAATATTTATTGAATTTTTGAAAACTTCACTATAGAATATGGATTTATGAAGATTTTGGCTACAAGATCCTTCTGAGCTGTCATTGTTGGCTCCAAGGATAGCCGCTGAAGTCTATGATTAAGAAAAGATATTTAAATAATGTTTAAAGTGGAGATATAGGCCCTCTTTCACAAAGGGGCGCTAAGCGTTTTAACGCAGATTTAGCGTGTGCAACATCAACACGTGCGCTAACCACTAATGCATCCATAGGACAACATGCACACATTAGCGTTTAATGTGTATTTAGCACGTGCTAATATTTAGTGTGCGTTAAAAAGCTTAGCGCACCTTTATAAAAGAGGAAGATAGTTTCTGAGTCCTTTAAACCTGCCATAGGATTGGGTCCTGTTCTTCTGAGGCCTTTATACAGTGGTACCTTGGATTACGAGCATGATCCGTTCCAGGAGCATGCTCGTAATCCAAAATGCTCGTTTATCAAAACAAAGTTCCCCATAGAAAATAGTGGCAACAGTAACGATTCGTTCTAGAACCCGGGGTCTATACCTGTCGGGAGCCGGGTGCTGCAGCGCCATCTCCTCCGTCTGCCTCCTCCTTCGGTCATCTGAAGAAGAACCCCACATTGCCGCTTCAGGGGGGGATGCCAGCCGCCGGAGAACCCCACAGTGCCGCTTCGGGGGGATGCCAGCCGCCAGGGAACCCCGCAGTGCCGCTTCAGAGGGATACCTCCTCCATCCGCCGGCCAGCCCTCCACGTCGGATGCCCCCCGCATGCTGGAGAGCCCCCACCCGAGCCCACACAGCTGAGCGCCGCCCCACCCGCACACCGTGCACGACACGCACAATGCCGATGATTGACGCTGTGCGCGTCACACGCAACGCGCAGGCGGGACAACACCCGGCCGCGCAGGCCCAGACAGAGGTCCTCCAACCTGCGGAAGGCACCCGATGTAGAAGGCTGGCCGGAAGACGGAAGAGGAATCCCCTGAAGCGGCGCTTCCTGGACTGTAAGTGCTCATTGATCGGGGCAGTGCTCGGTTTGCGAGTCAAAAGTTTGCTGAGTGTTTTGCTCGTCTTGCAAAACACTCGCAAACCGGGTTACTCGCAAACCGAGGTACCACTGTATTCAAATGGAAAATGGTAAACTATCCCCCTTTATACTAAATCTGTGACTGATTTTGTGCACCGTTAATCTAAAGCCAACTGTAAAGTATTTAATAATAGTTTATAGCTATGTATGAGAAATAGACATCATTCCTACTGAACATAAATGTACAGGAAATTGTTGCACACAAGTGCCATATGAAAGTCTTCCTTCACCTATCACAGGAGAATCATTGCCTTAAGAAACTCTTCGATCCTTCCATGGTCTCTTGTGAGAGTACTTTAAGCAAAGAATGGTCTGTGACCAACAGACGTACTTGCTTGGAAGTTGGGTTGATATTGTAGTCTCATATCCATTGCTGGCAATATCAAACTGCACTATACTCCTTCAGTTCTCTAGTAACCAAATCTTTATCACATGATGCAATCGCTTCCTAAGCCATTGCCAAGCTGTGTAACCTTCTCTATAAGGCAAATGAAAGAATGTCTGACCATCTAGACTAGTGACTCGTAAACTGTGTGCTGCCGTGAGATTCCGGATGTGCCGCCAGGGACTGAAGGACACATGACATATACCGACGGCACCTCTCCTCCTCTCTACCCCCACATGAACCTCCTCTCATTTTCCCTGAGCTTGGGGGCCGTGTCTGGAAGGCCTCCGAGCATTCGCGGACATCGACATGATAACGTCATGCGTGCGATGTCATTGTGCCAATGTCCGCGCATGCTTGAAGGCCCTCCAGATACGGCCCTCAGCTCAGGGAAAATGAGACGAGGATCATGCGAGGCAGGGGGTTGAGTGAGGCAGGGGGCAGAGCGAGATGGGATGGAGTCGTGGGTGTGAGGGTGTGAGGGTGGAGACCCCAGAAAACCGTTGCCGAAGCAAAAAGAAAATTTGTGGGACCCTGATCTAGACCCACTGGAATGTATTACAATCAATTGGAAGACTATATGTGAGACATTAGAGTATATTAGTATGTTGTAGCATCTTGGGTAGCATTTTCCAGATGGATATATAAAATGTAAGCTGTAGAAAGCCGTCAGCCAACCCAATGAATGGCTCTGACTGATACCTTGGATTCTGTAGTTCTAGTGATCTCTATTTTGAAGGAATGGGTACTGTAATACTCACTGAAGTCTTGCCAAATCAAATAACTGCCCGGAAAATGTTGCCATGTGCTTAAAAGGATAACGACCCTACAACCTCAAGATGTGCGGAGAGTTGAGTCGGTTCAGCGAATGGCCACCAGGATGGTCTCAGGTCTCAAGGATCTCCTGTATGAGGAACGACTGGGTATGTTGCAGCTGTACTCACTTGAGGAACGCAGAGAGAGGGGAGACATGATCGAGATGTTCAAATATATCACAGGCCGTATCGAGGTGAAAGAGGATCTCTTTTTCCTTAAAGGACCCATGGCAACAAGAGGGCATCTGTTGAAAATCAGGGGTGGGAAATTTTATGGCGACACCAGAAAATATTTCTTCACCGAAAGGGTGGTTGATCGCTGGAATAATCTTCCACAACAGGTAATTGAGGCCAGCAGCGTGCCAGATTTTAAGAAAATATGGGATTGGCATGTTGGATCTCTTCATGGAGGTAGTTAGGGGCAGACTAGATGGGCCGTGTGCCATGGAGCCATTAGTGTGGGCAGACTAGATGGGCCGTGGCCCTTTTCTGCCATCATGTTCTATGTTTCTATGTAACCTACTCGACATTCTCTTCTTTTCCTTCAGATATTCTTTGTGCTTTATGCCTTGCTTTCTTGACATCAGACACCATCTTCATATTCAACACCTCCGCATGAGGCTGCTCCACAATGAAGTCACATTTCTTAGTGAGAACAATTTCAGGGAATGAAATATTTTTTCGGATCTTAATTTAAGGAATAATAAGCTGGACTGATAAGCACCTTGTAAACTGTTTTAATTCATGAACATTCCTATAACCAAAACTCAGTGAAAGTATTCTGTGAGACAATGCTACTTGTTCTAAATAGTGCATTATTTTCCATCAAGTTATATAAAATGTTTGTATACATTTCTAAACTCTGATGTATGAATCTATAGGGGGTCCTACGCTTTCAGTGAACAAGGCCTTTAGGTTTTTATGTGGATTACTTTACTTTTATGTGGATTCTTTTGGAACTTTGAAATTTTCAATAAAGTCCATTTCAGGAACATCATCACTCCACAGTGTTTTTTGGTTTCTTTTATGAATTTATAGTACATATAAGAAGCTAATTTGTACCATATCAGTTTTAATGTTTGGATTTTATACTTTTCTAAACAGATTAAGCTGGTGAACATTAACTCAACTGATATTGCTGATGGGAGGCCCTCTATTGTACTTGGCTTGATTTGGACTATAATTTTATATTTTCAGGTAAAAAAAAAATTTCTCCATTCCTCTGACATATCATTTTGTATTTGGAATTATAGTATATTACTGAATGTTGCAAAATATTTCTATTTTGCTTTAACTTCTTAGCAATCCTAATTTTACTGGAGCAGTCAAAATATTTATACAGACCCAAAGGGTGGATAAAGTTATGCATATTCCAATAGAGATTTGTTGGAGTAGAGAGGCCAGAATTTCTGTTCCAGTGTGTAATCTGATTTTGTTTTAGAATCTGCATGCCTGAGTTGGAAGCTGTTTCACTGACCCAGACCCAGACCCTTTCTTACACGCGAGCTTTTAAGCCATCTCTGAATCTTCTTCTCAGTCGCTTGTAATGTATTCTTGTGTAGCATTAAAACACACAGGGCTCCTTTTACTAAGCTGCGTTAGGGCATTAATGCGCGGACTAGCGCACGCTACAATATTGCGTGCGCGCTAGACACTATCGCCAGCATTGAGCTGGCATTAGTTCTAGCCGTGTAGCGCGGGGGTTAGCGTGCGCTAATCTGCTGCGTGCGCTAAAAACGCTTGCGCACCTTAGTAAAAGGAGCCTACAGTGAAGCTGATACGAACCAAAGTCCAAACAGAGCTTTATTGAACATTCGGCTAAATCGCTTTCCATCAGGAGTCTAAAAAAATATAAAATAACAAACATGTTTCACGTTACAAACTGAAACATATTACATATAAGAAAAGTAATATTACGTACAAGAGAAGTAAATTATAAAAACATCTATAACACAACATTCATATACTACATATTTATTAAAATAAACTTAAACCATAAGGTAAAAACAACTTATCACATAAAACATATTGTGCCTTAAAATATATTTCTTACCCATTTGGATAAATGTGTGACATCATATGGAATCCAAAAATGAAACACATGTTCTAAACTGTTATTCATAAGAGAAATATCTGAAAAATCAAGTTTACTTAAAATTTGATACAAATGCTTATAAAAACTTCTAAGCGGTGTACATAATAAAACAGGGGGAAACAAGAATGTTTAAAATACAAAAAGGACAAACTTGGACAATAGTTTGGAGGGCGACTAAGCTGATAAAAGGTATGGAAAATTTTTCATACGCTGACAGGTTAAAAATGCTGGGGCTGTTCTCCCTGGAGAAGAGGAGACTTAGAGGGGACATGATAGAAACCTTCAAAATCCTTAAGGGCATAGAGAGAGTACGTAAATAAGGACAGATTCTTCAAACTGAGGGGAGCCACAATCACTAGGGGTCACTCGGAGAAATTGAAAGGGGACAGGTTTAGAACAAATGCTAGAAAATTCTTTTTTACGCAGAGGGTGGTAGACACATGGAACGCGCTTCCGGAGGAAGTGATAGGCCAGAACTCTGTACAGGGGTTCAAGAAGGGTTTGGATAGGTTCCTGGAGGATAAAGGGATAGAGGGGTACAGATAGAACTTGAGGTAGGTTATAAAAGTGGTCAGAAACCACTTCACAGGTCGCAGACCTGATGGGCCGCCGCGGGAGCGGACCGCTGGGCGAGATGGACCTTGGTCTGACCCAGTGGAGGCAACTTCTTATGTTCTTATGTTCTAATAGATGAACCTGAGACGAGGGGAGAGGTGGTAGAACTGAAATGTTTTGAGAAAAGAAGACAATGAGGGATAAAACAATAGGTTGGGGAAAGAACAAGTGCAGCAAGACACTCCATGAAATAATTTTAAAACCAATAGGAGGAAATTTTTTTTCACTCAGAGAATAAGCTCTGGAATGCATTTTTATTTATTAATTCAATTTTCTATACCGTTCTCCCAAGAGAGCTCAGAACGGTTTACATTAATTTATTCAGGTACTTAAGCATTGCCAGAGGTTGTGGTAAGAGCAGATAGCGTAGCTGGTTTTAAGAAAGGTTTGGACAAGTTCCTGGAGGAAAAATCCATAGTCTGTTATTGAGAGAGGGACGTGGGGGAAGCCACTGCTTGCCCTGTATTGGTAGCATAGAATATTGCTACACCTTGGGTTTTAGCCAGGTACTAGGGACCTGGATTGGCCACCGTGAGAACGGGCTACTGGGCTTGATGGACCATTGGTCTGACCCAGTAAGGCTGTTCTTATGTTCTTAAGAAAGAGAATGATGTGGAGCCACAAAACTTACAAGTTATTCCACTCTTTTCTTGACACTTTTCATTTCATTTCATGTCGTTGAAATGAAAAGTAACAAATATTCAGATTTCTTAGCAATTTCTTAAGATAAAAAAAAATCCTAATTCCTACATGCACTAAGGGCTCCTTTTACTAAGCTGTGTTAGGGCATTAACGTGCGGAAAAGCACGCGCGGAATTGCTTAGCGCCCAAGACTTTAATGCCAGCATTGAGCTGCTTCTTTTGGATTAGCAAGGGTAATCACAGTGACAGTAAAACAACATGGCTCCCTAGCTAGATCAGGAGTGCATCACCCATCAGACTAAAAATCTAAATTTGTGTGTTGAGCATTGGCACTGTGTCCAAGCCATGAGAGTCAGCCATAAATATATCCCATGACAAAATATATCCAGACAAAATACATCCAGAACAAAAGTAGAAGCTTTTCAGCTTTAGCAGTCAAGGGAGATTAATGCTTGAAAAATTAATTCTTAGGAATTTATTCTGGTACTAGTCAGAACATAATTAAGAAAGGTGGATGCATTTGTAAATGTAGGGAATGGATAAAAGTGGACATTGGCAAGGTGTCTGGTATTGAGAAATGATGCAAAAATCGATAAGCTAAAATGTACCAGAGAGGATCAGGACAAAAGCTCATTAAATCCAGCAACCAACGACGGTCAAGCTGGTTCGCATGTTCCTGGCAGGAATCCAAAGAGTAAATCCATTCCCTGTTGCTAGGTCGAACAGATAAGCAGGTATTTGAATAGCTATAGCAGGGAAATAGAATATGGGAGATCATGACCTACTCTCAGCCATTGAACCTGGTAAAGATTTCATTCGTTCGCTGAGGGCGTGTTTCCTTTTATCCTAGATTGAAGAATTGACCAGCAACTTGCCACAGCTGCAGTCCATGTCCAGCAGCACATCTTCCATGGATAGCTTGCTCAGCTCTGAGGCTACGAGTCCTCCAAATAAACGAAAAGTGATAATCAAAATCCAAGGAAGTGCTAAGAAAGCATTACTGAAATGGGTGCAGTTTACAGCGGCAAAGTAAGTAGCCCATAGTTTCATTTTGAACCCGTTTTGAAGGAAGGATAACAGAGCTAAAATTTTTGGATCCATTATCCAGATAATGCCAGATAATGACAGGTTGGGGGGGGTGGGGGTGGGCAAAGCCTTTGCAGAGTTGAGAGTTATCTGGAGACTGGTAATATTCATCTCCATTATCTACATAATTATTCAGATGACCTTGGACCAGGAGAAAAACTGTAGACTATTGTCCAGATAATAGAGTTAAATAGCGCTATTATCCGGATAATGGAGGTATACCCAAATATTCAGCTTTGATATCTGGATATCACTGAGCACTTAGGGCTTCTTTTACTAAGCTACGATAGCGGTTTTAGCGCACGCTAGACGCTAATGCCAGCATTGAGCTGGTGTTAGATCTAGCCGTGTAGTGTGGGTTTAGCACAGGCGGCAATTCTGCACGTGCTAAAAACGCTATTGCAGCTTAGTAAAAAAGAGCCCTTAATATTTGGCAGTCAGATTGATCTATGGATTGAAGAAATACGATCATGTTACGTTGTTTTATTGCAAACTCCATTGGCTGCCTGTGGAGGCCCGGGTATTGTTTAAGTAGGGCTGTTTCTGCTATAAAGTTCTACACGGCTTAGCTCCTATCTATCTATCTATCTGGTTGATAGATTCTCCTTAGCTGCATATAAATATAATAGAAAAGCTCATGCCTTGTTTGATTTTCCTTCTGTAAAGTGTTGTAAAAGTAAGAAATTCCTTAATCGCTTTTTAGCATCTCAGGCAGCCTCTCATGAAAAAGAATTTCACTCATTGCTGCTCACAGCTGATTCTTATAAACATTTCAGAAAACAGCTGAAAACCTTTTCTCACTAAATATTTGACTACTTAATTCATTCTATTTCATGGATCATGTTTATCATGAATAATCTTTTGGTAAACTGCATAGAACTTTTTGGTAACGCGGTTAATAAGTACCATGTAATGTAATGTATTTTTAAATGTCGTGGCCAGAGTTTAGAAGAAATGCCAACTATACTGTTTGCACATTGACTTGTTAGAGTTTTGGACACATATGTTCTTATGGCGGTGTTGACTGCTCACATTCTGCTCTTTTCTTGAGTGTCAGGTGATTTGAAATCAATTGAATTAATTTAGTACTTACTCTGTAAGAGTGGCAAGAATGGAACTGGTTTGTTATGCTGGCATAGAATCTCTTACCTACAGGTTTCAGCAAAACCATTCAGTTTTTTCTATGTGCTTTCTTTGTGAAATGGCTTGCTCCCACTGCATACTCATACAAATAATAATAATAATAATAATTTTATTCTTGTATACCGCCATACCCGTAAAGTTCTAGGCGGTTTACATCCATTAATTAAGGTCCATGATAACACACGGATTTACAAAATTTTGACAAAGATACAGGCAATGAAGTGGGGGGGGGGGAACTCTTTGAAGAGATTAGGTCGAGGTAACGATAATACAGGAGGACGGGTTGTAAGATATGATATAGCGAGAGGGAGAGAGGGACAGCCGAAGGGGCGGGGTAGAGAGGGAAAGGGGAGAAAATAGGGGGCAAGGGGGATTAAAAGGCCTGTTTACGGAAAAGGTGCGTTTTGAGAAGTTTTCTGAAGCTAAGGTAAGAGGGGGCCTCGAGTATCATTTGGGCAAGCCAAGGGTTCAGCTTGGCTGCCTGGTAAGCAAAGGTTTTGTCGAGAAATCTTTTGAAATGACATAATTTTAGGGATGGGAAGACAAACAGCTGTATTCTGCGGGATTTCTTGTTGGTGTGGTTCAGAGTGAAATGGTGATTGAGGTATCTAGGTAATAGATACATCTGTGTTTCTGCATGTATTTTAGAAAAGTCTCTATAAGGGCAGATCCTTTCTCTGAAATTGTACTGGAATTGTGCACGTCCCAACCTAGTCATATCAATTCTGAGTTCTACATTCCGTACACAATGGGCCTTTAAAAAGGTGGAAGGTGTGGCTCGCTGGTAGAGCTGCTGCCTCTGTACCCAGAGGTTGTGAGATCAAATCCCTGTGCTGGCTTCTTGTGACCCTGGGCAAATCACTTAATTCTCCAGTATCTACAGCTCTGAATGCCAAAGCCACAAAAAAGCAGTAAACAAACTTGTCTAGTTTCCCATGATTGATTTTATTGTCCTTTTCTGTGTTTAGGACCCTGAGGAAGGCCTCAGTGGCAGAAACGCAGACCACGTAGGGTCCAGCGACATAGACATTTGTGAACTTTCATAAAGCACTTTGTATCCAGATCATCAGTTCCACTGTTCTCTGTAGGTTTCTCCTGTTCTTAGTAGAACATAGGGCTCCTTTTACTAAGGTGCTTTAGGGCCTTAACGCGCGGAATAACGCGCGCTAAATTGTCCCATGCGCTGGACCTTAACGCCGGCATGGAGCTGGTGTAACTCTAGAAGCGTACCGCGCGGTTTAGCACGCGGTAATTTTGTGCGTGCGCTAAAAACGCTAGCGCATCTTAGTACAAGGAGCCCATAGTGGTCTTCCCCTTGAGGAATTTTTGTTTGTTCTTCATTTAGGCACTTTTAGCATCTCAGTGGCTGGAGTCAGGGCTGACCTCTTCAGATGAGATGTGCTGAGACCGGGTCATGCTGGTATCCTATAACAGAATCTAGGTGTCTTGTTTCCGTTATGGAATTCGATCCTACTGCATGGCTTCGGGATGCCTAAGTGGAGATGCCCTGTAATAGAATTTGTAAATCATTCGAATGCAGCACAACTGCACTAACCAAGGTTTTACTAATCCCTATTAAACCTTAACTGTGCAGGAGGAGAAATATATGGTAAGCGGAATATGGAGCAGCTTTATATATAACTTCAGTGGCACAGTATCGTGCATTTGAGTTAACATACGTCTCCAGTACAGTATTGCTAATAAACAATGTGGCATTTGCCAGCTGCTTTTTAACGTAGTCATAAATCGCTTTACCTACTGGATAATTGTGAACTACTCTCTTTGGGATCACTAAGGTTCCCACGGTAGTGCTACAGCAGTTGTACAGTTATGCTTCATGGATTTGCAGCCTCCTGTTGTCTCATTTGCTCTCAAAACCTCACCTGCATTTTATGTATATACATTGTGGTGTCTAACGGCAGCTAACCCTTCATTGCTAATAAACTATGTGATTGTCAGAGTAACGTTAATAAGCTTTTTTTTTTTTTTTTGTATAACATCTGCGACAGTTGACTTGTTCGTTGGCTTTAAAAATTAAACAGAATTTTAAGCTATTTCAGTTTGGGAGCTTACAGTTTAGCTGTAAGCTGATAACAGTGGCTGAGCGAACCCTTATACAGTAGTTACAGTGGGCTGGGGGTGGGGGGGGTTAGATGGTGAGGGTTGGTAGTGGGAGCTGGAGGGTGGCAGGGATTGGTTGTCAGGGTACTAGGACAGGAGGCTTGGTTGTTAGGAAGGGAGAAGGGTGATTGGTAGAGGAATTGTGTGGGATTAAGGCTGATTTTGGCGCGTTAAATCATTTTTGGGAAGGGTGGGAGTGTGGAAAGAGGTGGGTAGGCAGGGTTAAATTTGTACCCTGCCCGCCCTCCCAGTTTTTTGGTGTTGGGTTTTGGTGGGTGGCGGATGGGTTGGTCGCAGCTTTTGTGGAAATGTGTTATGGGGTGAATTGTGGAACAGTGTGGCTTATGAAGTTATGTATTATATGTGCTTAGTCTGCTCATGTGCGGAACTTCCATGGATGGCCAGCATGATTCTGCGACACTGCGAGTCTTGCTGGGGGAAGTGGGGTTTGCGGGAATGTGATGAATTTGGTGAGCTGAGCTAATTCGACACCGATTAGCATCAAGGGGTTTGAGTTTTGTGAGTTGAGCTAGTTCGATACCGAATAGCTCCAAGGTTTATGGTTGTTAAGCTACACTGAATTATTTTTGTATGAAAATGTTATCTTTATATGAATTCAGCTGTGCCCCATGCTTTGCCATTACTAAGTGTTGTGTGTCTTTATTTAGTGATGTTTATATAAGGAGTGATGCGAATGCCAGTGTTATGAAATATGTATGGTGATGGGACTTGATATACTGCTTTTTCTGAGTGGTTACATCAGAGGTGGTTTGTGATCATTATTCCTTTGTGAACAGACGCACCAGCAGGTTTTTATTTGCAATTATATTGCGCCTAGAGCGTGCAAAAGCAACATAGTGCATATAATACATAACTTCATAGTGCCAAGAGTGTTCAACCCCATATGATATCAGCGGGTTATTGAATTATAGTCATCAGTCATCAAGACTCCTGATGCAGGCCGGTTTGGCCGAAACACGTACGTGTCGAGTCTTTTAACCAATAAGTTTGTTGAGCACAGAGGTCACCTTCGCTGTTTACAATCAGAGGTTTACATATTTTAGACAAGTACTTATTTTGTACCTGGGATAATGAAGCGTTAAGTGACTTGCCAAGAGTCACAAGGAGCTACAGTGGAAAATGAACTCATTACCTCAGGGTGCTGAGGCAGCTGCTCGAATCACTATTCACTAAGCCACTTCTCCACTCCTGTTGTGTCTCCCATCTTTTCTTGATAAACTCATCATCCCTTTTTTGCCCTCTCCGGACCCTTAGATCGGCTGATCAGAATTTACTGACCATATCTTCCATCAAAGAATTCTACTACTCTAGAAAAACTTACTTTTCTGTTGTAGCTCCAAGTTATGGAACGCAATGCCACCCCAACTCCGCCTCGAAAATTCACTCGAAAAATTCAAGATTAAACCAAAAACGTTCTTATTCCAAGACGCATCTAAATATTTCCTTCCAACAGCTAGCAAAATAAATATGAACCGCTTTTAAGAGGCGATCCCCTTTCCTGATGTTATATCCTCCCCCTCCCCTTTTTAAAATTTGTTTTTACTGATGTAATTATTAACTTTCCCCTCCCCCTTCACCCTCAAGTTCATGCTCGTATCTGTAATTTGTCCACTTAATGTTCACATTTTCCCTCCCCCTATTATAATTTATTTTAACCTTTCATTTTTAGCATTGTAAACTGGCCTGGAGCAAGTCGATGGTCGGTATATTAAAATTAATTAAACTTGAAACTTGAGTATAGACCACTGGAAAAATGTGGATTTTTGTGAACATTTTTAAACATTTTGTAACTTCCCCCCTATTGTAACAGTGTGTCCTTCCTCTACGACATGATGCAACCTTTTCACCGTGATGCTGCATGGGTCTCTTGCCTTGTAAATCGCCTTGAAACTGTACTGGATAAGGGTGATTAAAAAATCCTGAATAGATTAGATTGTGAATGATTGTGTGCTAACCATGGGTTCCTTTAGCTTAAAATGAAAAGAGTGTTCCCAGGTAAGTGCTCCACATTGCCTCAGTAATCTGCAGTGGTTCAGTGATATGACTATAGAAACTCAATTACAGAAGACTTGCGCGATGAGTTAATATAGCTGAGGATGTGATAAAGCTTTTCATAAGGCAAACTGGAGACTAGGCTACATTGCAATGCAGAAATCAATAATAGTTTGACCCCTGTTATTTTTTATATATTTCAAGGAGAATTGGAATTGAAATAAAGGATTTTGGACCGAGCTGGAGAAATGGTGTTGCCTTTCATTCTGTTATCTACGCCATTCGCCCTGATTTGGTGGATATAGAGAAGGTAAAAGGAAGATCTAACCGGGAGAATCTTGAGGAGGCCTTTACAATCGCAGAAGTAGAATTGGGGATCCCAAGACTTTTGGAGCCTGAAGGTACATTACAGCGTTATTACTATTAGAAACAGTTTTGGGGCTGCTAGCATTTTTTTTTTTATTATATATTTATAATTTTTGTACAACCAATGAAAATGGTACAGAGAAATACTGAAATACACATATTAAGTCAATACAGACTGAAAACAATATACAGGCAATATACTCATTATTATAGTCCTCAAATGGGGAGGAAGGCAAGACATAAAGGAAAACCCCCTGGAGAGAAGGGATACACCAAAAACATAAAGGAAATAGCAGTACTTAGATATTAACCTACTATTAAACTAAATTCCGCTCTAAATCGCTTGATTCATTCTGGCTGCAATGGAGTCCCTTTACTCTCTAAGAAAAAACCTAATTGGGCAGGCTCAAAAAATATATATTTATTCCCTTGATAGGTAATAAAACATTTACAAGGAAATCTTAACTGAAAAATTGCCCCCAATGAAATAACTTTAGGACGATATTGCAAAAATTCTTTCCTCCTGGATTGTGTCCATTTCGAGATGTCAGGAAATATATATACCCTTTCACCTAAAAAGGTGACTTGTTTCAACTTAAAGTATAATTTCAACAGCATTTCTTTATCTTGTAAGAATACAAGGGAAACTAATAATGTTGCCCGACCCAGTAATTCAATTTCAGAGGATTGCAATATTGCTGATACATCTAATTGCTCAGTTCCACCTTCTAAAACTTTTTCTTTTTGAGCATTCTTTAAATAATAAATTTTCTGTATCGGAGGAAGATTCAATTCTGATACTTTTAAAACTGTGATCATAAAGTTCTTGAAGAGTTCCTGAGAGGACATAAATTTTGCTATAGGAAAATTAAGAATCCTAAGATTCAGATTTTTTTGCTGATTTTCCAAGTTTTCTATCTTCCTCAGAAACATCATTCTATCAGTCATTTGTTTAGTCAGCAAATTTTTATTCTCAGTTGTTAGTTTTTCTAATTTAGAGAAGTCAATCTTCTGCTGTTGAACTGATGTCTCCAAAAGGGTTATCCTGGAAGAGGTGTTTAAAGTAACAGAAATAAAGTTTGTACAAACCGAGTGCAGGTTTTCAATTGCAGACCATATAGAGTCAAGGGTCACTGCCTGTGGTTTCTCCAGCGGCTTGAGGGGGGAGATGACTGCCAGGTTTCCATAGGCTGAGTCTTCAGAGAGCAAACTCCGGGCTCCCTCACCCTCCCCACCGCTGGTTCCCTCAGGATTAACGCTCCCATGTTGCAACGATTCCTATGCCAGAATCGGAAGCGCTGTAATCACATCCGGGTCAGCCTCGGGTGCAGTACGCGTCATGCTCGATGTGTTCGGCATGTCCTCCAACTGCGACCGCTCTCCCGAAGTTTCGCCAGGCATTGGGGGCGTGTGCGGTCCTCGTGGGCTCAGCGAAGGTTCGCCGTCCAAGCTGTGATCCACCCCAATCACAGCAGCAGATATGCCCGGTGAGTAGGTTGGGACTGCATACGATGTTATGGCAGTCTGTCGTGGGGTTGAAGAGCCAGATAAAGGTGGAGGAAAACCTCTCTGTTTTCCCCTTCTTTTAGGCATCGAAGAAAAATGTTTAAGCAATCTAACTCGGAAAAAATTGCCGTGGGAAGAGGAGCTCTCAAACCAACGTCTGCTCAAATTGCCCGGGCTGCTAGCATTGATGCTCCATGCTAGCGTGTATTTTGGAGCCAGGTACTAAAGAACATCTTCATCACAGGGAAGGAAACAAACAACACTGGCTCTGAGCAGATTTTTCCCTTTTAATTTAGAGCACAGCATTTGTTTCAGGGGTAGGATTTTAGCTATTAGTGCATGAGATTGAAGCATGTGCTAGTTTTTCTCTGGTGTATTTTAAGCTGGCATAGTGATTTTCATCAAATACATCAAACATAAATTGATAAGGAATGAAATGCGAATCAGTTGGGAAGATTTAGGAAAGGAACAGAGAATAAAACAAAAAAATAAAATCCTAATTCTGCATCACTCCGCGATGAGTATTGTTTGTAGTTCTGGTTGCCGCATCTCCAGTGGAATTAGAAAAGATACGAATAGGGGTGACCAAAATGATTATTGGGATGGAAGGTCTTTCATATGAGGAAAGGCTAAAGAGGTTAGGCTGTTCGGCTTGCAAAAAAGACAGCTGAGTAGGGATATTACAGAGGTCTACAAAATCTTGCGTGATGTGGACTGGATAAACATACATCAATTGTTTAATTTTTCAAGATGAAGTCACAAAGTAGTACACTGAAAACAAATAAGAAGAAATAATTTTTTTTCACTCAACACCAGATTTTGTATACTGCGGCCAAAGTTGCGTGCTCAACTCTGTGCACATTGCTGATTTGCACGTGCAACTTATTATTTAACAAGCAAATCAGTGCTTATGATTGCCAATTAAGAAGTAATTATTGACACTAATTAGAATTTATGCACACAACTCTTAAAGAATGACACGGGGAAAAAATCTGTCCCTCTCACTGCCCCGTCACCAGACCACAGTCCTCTTCACCGCCCCATCCCCGCAGCATCCACCCTTCCCTCTCGCCACTTCACCGCCCTTCAGCAGCCTGAGAATCTCCCTCCCTCCCCTTACCTTCACGGCATAAAGAAACTTAAGGGAGGGAAGGCGCGCAATCACTTCTCTCCCTCCGGCCAAATCTATCTCCCTCCCTCCCTCCCCCTTACCTTTGCAGCGCTTTAGAAAAGAAACTGATGCCGGCGAAGCCTGCCTGTGCCACCCTGCAGTCCCATGTGTGTGGGTGGAAGCTTCTCCTCTGGCAATTGTCATTTTATAAACATAAATAAAACAGAGCAAGGTTCAACAAAACCCACCTCCCCTCCCTTTCACAAATATCCCCTTCACTATTATGAAAACTGAACAAACCAAATTACTACAGAATGCTACATAGAAAAATCAAGCTAACAAAATACTTTAGTCACACATGGCAAGAATAATGTTAGGGGAGTGCAACTATGGCAACTGCCCCCTGGTCAGAGAGAGAGCCTAAGCCAGCTGGAAGCTAAAGAAGCACAGCCTGGACTTTGCGGTCCCCAGTTATGTCTAATACCACCTTTAGCAGGATACATATTTCAAATCTGAAATATTCTAATCACAAAATATAAAATAATTTTTTTTTTTTTTTTCTTTTTGATGTCTGGTAATTTTATTCTTCAAATCACATTGGTCTCAGGCTTTGGTTTTAGGTTCCTTCTGTCTTCATTGTGGCATGGCTGGCTCCTAAAGGTAAAATAGGCGCAAGAGGAGCTGGGGAAAAGATGCTGAGTATGACATGGGTGCAATTTTTTTTACCACAGGAGTAAGACTTTTCACCGCTCCCACGGGGCGGTAAAAGGTCTTGTCCCCATTCCGCAGGACGGTGAAAGGTCTTGTCCCCATTCCTGCGGTAAACCAGTTGCAAATGTCTCCATTCCTGTGGATTTACTGCAGTCACCCGCGGTTTACCATGGTTAACGGTCCCCGTGTCATTATCTAACAACTCTCTCTAACACCCCCTCCCCTATACAAAACCTCACAAGAGATTTTTAGTGGCAGCTGAATTCTCTGTGAGGCTCCAATACTCATAGAGTTCCTATGAGCATCAGAGCAGCGCATATCATTCAGCGTGCTGGCCAGCACTAAAAACCTCTTGCATGATTTTGAAAAGGGGGGATAAGCATATTCTATAAATGGTGTGTGTAAATTCTAATATGGAGAAGGCAAAAAGAAGTGACCAAGGGAGGAATATGAGCAGGTCGTAGTTTCTAAAAACTAGGTGCACGGTTATAGAATATGCTTGACCTGCATATAACGTAGGCGCAAATATTTGGGCCTGGTTTTCATTGGCATAATTGCCTATGCCTAAATGTTAGTCATGCAGATGAGTGCTACTTGTGATTCTATAAACTGCCTAACTGTGGAGGTTTGGACAAGTTTCTGGAAGAAAAGTCCATAGTCTGTTATTGAGACAGCCATGCAGGATGTTGCTGCTTGCCCTGGATTGGCAGCCAGTTTTTTAGGCAACATATATAGAATTTATCCCTCAATGCATAGTTAAGCTCTGGAACTTTTTATTAGAGGATATGATAAAAGTAGCTAGGTTTAAAACAAGGTTTAAAGGAATTTCTGGAGGAAAAGTCCATAAACCTGGGGGAAGCCACTGACTCTTCAACATAAATAAGGATTATAAATGGTGATGCCTTTGCTCTAATAATTCATTTTCCTTGTCCTATTAGTTAATTCTTTTATAAACCGAATCGAGCCCCATCATTGGGATGATTCGGTATACAAGGATTGGATTGGATTACCCCTGGGGCAAAGTAGCATTGGCATCCTGTCAGGTATTTGTAACCTGGATTAGCCACTGCTGGAAACTGGGCTTGATCTTTTCTCTGACCTGGTATGGAAATATTTATATTCTTATGTTCAGACACATTTGCTACAAATATATTATAATTCCATCACCATGGTAAAGTAACAGAAATGATCACAACGCAAAGAAAGGATTTCTAGATGACTACTGGTAAGGATGAGATGCAGTTTAGCATGTGGAGAGAGGCGTTTGACTAATCCTAATTTTTTTGATTTGCTCTTCTGGTTCACTTTGGTATCTATAGTACAGATTTCTAAGCAAAGAAACAAAACTTGTAAAACTGCAATACACTGGGGAAAACTTGGATTGGTAAAGGAAGCTGCACTCGAAAATGGACTTATATCACATCGGTACGATGGCAAAAGAAGTCCTGAATTTGAACTATTTTTTTCAAGATACCAGGAAGCTCTTAAACTCTCACCAATCTATAAAGGCATTTCAAGAGAAAAAAATGTACTCTACTAAAATACTTTCTCTCCTTATTCACTCTTCTTCATGCTTTAATGTAGTCTTAATGCAAGTGAAAAAAAAACATGATCACTTTTTTTTTACCAGAGCCAGCAATCTTCATCTGCTTAGGACAAATAAGAGGAAGAAAATCTCAGACCCCCATTTGCCGTCAGCTGTTAAACTTAGCCTGTAATCTTGAAAGGGAAAATCCTCATTGGTTAAAAGACCTCCAACCTCCTATCTGCTGTCCATTGCCGACAAAGGCTCGCTCGCGTTTCGCTTTTGCTTGTGTCAGGGCATTGAACAAATATCAAACAAACTAGTGGGGATTGGGTGGGAGGGGGGATAATTTTTATATTTTATGATTATTTATGTAAGATTTTCAAGTGATACATATTGTGATATATTGATATAATTTGTTACACTTGATGATGTATTTAAAATGAATAAAGAATTTAAAAAGAAATAAGAAATAAATTTTACGTTCCGAGCTTGTTAAATCACTTTTTTTCACCCGGCAAAGGCAGTGGACAGTAGATTATATTGAACATTCAACATTTTCAGTACAAGCTAAGCACTTTTGAAAAATTGGTTGATAAATTGTTTAAATCAAATGACTGATATTTTTGAGAAGAAAAGTTAAAAATAAGAGAAATTTGAATCAGCAGATAGGAGGTTGGAGGTCTTTTAACCAATGAGGATTTTCCCTTTCAAGTTTACAGGCTAAGTTTAACAGCTAGCGGCAAACAGGGATCCAGCTCAGGGTCCAATCCCTAGTCCTAGGACTTCTAGACTACTGCAATATTCTATCTTCCCTGCCCTGCAGTCATGATAAAACAACTACAAACAGTACAAAACACAGCTCTCAGACTGATCAATTCACTGAATAAATACGACCACATCACCGCCGCATACCTCGACTCACACTGGCTCCCAATACAAGCAAGAATTCTATTCAGATTTTACTGTCTACTATTCAAAGCCATGAGTGGAGACAGCCCAGTCTACTGGAACAACCGCCTTATCCGAACTACCACAATTACACAAAGGAGAACCCAGGCACCATCAATCACCCCCCCCCCCCCCCCCAGTCAGAAGCATCAAAAACAAAAAAATGTATGATGGCCTACTGGCCATGCAGGCAGCGAAAATAGACCATCTCCAGTCTACTGATCATAGAAACATAGAAACATAGAAATAGACGGCAGATAAGGGCCACGGCCCATCTAGTCTGCCCACCCTAATGACCCTCCCCTACCTTTCTCTGTGAATAGATCCCACGTGTCTATCCCATTTGGCCTTAAAATCAGGCACGCTGCTGGCCTCAATCACCTGTAGTGGAAGACTGTTCCAGCGATCAACCACTCTTTCAGTGAAAAAGAATTTCCTGGTGTCACCTCGTAGTTTCCCGCCCCTGATTTTCCACGGATGCCCTCTTGTTGTCGTGGGACCCTTGAAAAAGAAGATATCTTCCTCCACCTCGATGCGGCCCGTAAGATACTTGAACGTCTCGATCATGTCTCCCCTCTCTCTTCGCTCCTCGAGCGAGTATAGCTGTAATTTGTCAAGCCGTTCTTCATATGGAAGATCCTTGAGTCCCGAGACCATCCGGGTGGCCATTCTCTGCACCGACTCCAGTCTCAGCACATCCTTGCGATAATGTGGCCTCCAAAATTGCACACACTACAACAACGACACCACACTACAAAACTTTCAGAAGAGAAATAAAAAAACCTGCAAGAAATCCATCAAGACAAACTAACACCACAGGAAGCATTTCAATCTTCCCCAGATCCTACAACCTTCTAACTAAATTATCTATCTTGTAATGACTCTGAAACAATGTCCAGATCTCCCCCCCGAAGTAACCTGCTCTACTTTGTAACTCTCCTGGAAATGTCCAGATAACCTCTTGTGTAATCCGCCTTGAACCGCAAGGTAATGGCGGAATAAAAATCACTAATGTAATGTAATGAAGTTTTTTCCTCCTATTTGTCCTGAGTAGATGAAGATTGCTGGCTCTGGTAAAAGAAAGTGATCATGTTTTTTCACTTGCATTAAGACAGGGGTGTCAAAGTCCCTCCTCGAGGGCTGCAATCCAGTTGGGTTTTCAGGATTTCCCCAATGAATATGCATGAGATCTATTTGCATGCACTGCTTTCATTGTATGCTAATAGATCTCATGCATATTCATTGGGGAAATCCTGAAAACCCGAATGGATTGTGGCCCTCTAGAGGGACTTTGACACCCCTGTCTTAATGCAAGTGAAAAAACATGATCACTTTCTTTTACACCCCTGCATTAAAACAACATTAAAGCAAGAAGAAGAGTAAATAAAGAGAGAAAGTATTTTAGTAATCAGAGCTCTTAAACTCTCACCATCTGTCATTTATCTAGGGGGAATTCTATAACTGATGCTCAGAAGTGGACACCGATTCCTCTGCCCAAACTTTAGGTAGCAAAACCAAGAAGAACAAAAATCTCTGCAGAAAAATGCAAAAACAAGCAGCAAAGATCACTGTCCACTGATAGCAGAAAGGATATTTGAGGAAACCAGATGTTCAATGTAAAAGTCTTTATTTGATGAAATGACTGGGTACGAGCCGTGTTTCGTCCACAAGGCCTGCCCGGGGGTCACATCACTACTCGAAAGGGTCCAGAGAAGAGCGACTAAGATGGTTAAGGGGCTGGAAGAGTTGCCGTACAGTGAAAGATTAGAGAAACTGGGCCTCTTCTCCCTCGAACAGAGGAGATTGAGAGGGGACATGATCAAAACATTCAAGGTACTGAAGGGAACAGATTTAGTAGATAAGGGCAGGTTGTTCACCCTCTCCAAGGTAGGGAGAACGAGAGGGCACCCTCTAAAATTGAAAGGGGATAGATTCCGTACAAACATAAGGAAGTTCTTCTTCACCCAGTGAGTGGTGGAAAACTGGAATGCTCTGCCGGAGTCTGTCAAGGGGTAAACACCCTCCAGGGATTCAAGACAAAGTTAGACAAGCTCCTGCTGAGCCAGAACGCATGCAGGTAGGGCTAGTCTCAGTTAGAGCACTGGTCTTTGACCAGAGGGCCACCGCGTGAGCGGACTGCTGGGCATGATGGACCCCGGGTCCGACCCAGCAGTGGCAATTCTTATGTTTTTATGTTCTTATGACCCTTCCACCAAATGAAACAATACCTTTAAAACACCATAAAATAGTCACAAATTGTTCAAATGCATACCCTAACGTGGCCATGCCCCCTTTTGAGATATACGCTGTCAGAGTTAGACAACCTGCCTTATAGAATAGTATGCAGCTAAATATGCATGCAAATTTTAATGGATGTTAACATCAATAATTGCTCATTTTCACCCAATTATTGATGGTTAAGAGCTTGTTAACCAATTAATTTGCATGCACATCTCAGGTAAGCACACAGCTGGGTGGCAAACTTAAGAATTGGAGGGATAATTGCCATCTCTGCTTTTTTTCTTTGTAGACTCTTGTAGCAGTGTTATCACTTTTGATTGAATGTGATATTGCAGTCAGGTGGGCTCTAATTTGTAATGATAAATGCAAGTATTTGTCAATTGTTTATGTCCAGGAGACGAAAGGACGTATTTTATATTTCAAAAATTGCATCTCTTAATATAAGCAAACATGTTTTTGAGTCACCTCAGATTGCATTAAATGCTGTAAAGCCAATTTAATTTTAAATTGCTGCCCTAGTCCATAATGTTGGTTATGGAAAAAGACCAAAGTACCTCAGTGATCATCTAATTATGTATATTCCCTGGCAGAAGACTTTGTTCTATCCAGGACTGCCTCATTCAAAAGCCTTCCGCTGTCAGAAGTCTTTCTGCAGTAGTTCCTATCCTTTGGAACAGTTCACTGAGGGAGACTAAATAGGAAGCATTCCAAGTCTGGTTTCATTTTGGCCTAGAAAATCTGTAGAGTAGCAACCTAATTTAATTTTGTAAAGCATTTTCTGTATGTAAAGAGTTTTACATGCAAAAAATAACAGTTTTGATAAAATCCCATGAGTTTGTCTCTGCATGCAAATATACACGTCAACAAGAGCATGCATATTTTTGGGTGATCTGTTTACAGACAGTCTCAGGGATGTCATTTCAGCAAAGCAGAGGCAGAGTGACAGTGTATGCACGTACTTTATCAAATGTGTGTACATGCTTGGACTACAAACACATTTATGCTTGCCTCGGAGTTAGTGTAAATTTTGTGAGAGCGTTTGTGCACTATTGGGGATTATTATAGGAGGTTATGATATAAAAGTACATAGGGGCCGATATTCAGCCAGCAACAGGTGATGCTCTTGAAGTATGCCAATAGTTCTAATCCTGCATGTTCAGTACCTGGCCATTTCCACTGACCAACATTGAATAGCTGGGTTTTTTTAAAAGGTGGATAGCTGATAAACTAATCCACAATGCCAAGAAATATGACCACGTTACGCCATTATTGATCGACTCCCACTGGCTCCCTATCAGTCATCGCATTTTCTTTAAGGTCATGCTGTTAATATTTAAAACCATAACCTTTAATGAACCTCAGTTTATAGCTAGAATGTTAATACCCCATAACACTATACGACCACTCAGATCATCCTTCCAAAATCTCCTATCTATACCCTCTCTGAAAATAGTAGGCACGAGAAGATCTGATATGCTCTCCGTAATGGGCCCCCAATGGTGGAACTCATTACCACAATATATTAAAAATGAAAAAGATCTCATCTCCTTTAAAAAAATCCTTAAAATCTCATCTTTTTAAAGATGCTTTTAACATTTACATTTTAGATTTGTTAAATATTCTCAGATTTTTAACTTTCCCGTTCCCCATTATTCTCTTCCTTTTTTTGTCTATGTCTTCTAAAAAGAGTTGTAACTTTCCCCTCCTTTCCTCCCAATTCAAGTTTATCTTTTCTTCAAGAATTTTGTCATTTGGTTTGTCTTTTTTGTAATTTTACTTTTTTAAAAAAATAATTTTGTACATAGCCGAATAAGCGATTCATCAAATACAGTGGTGCCTCACACAACGAACTTAATTGGTTCCAGGAGCAAGTTTGTTATGTGAAACGTTCGTTATGTGAAACGCGTTTTCCCATAGGAATACATGTAAAAAAAAATAATTCGTTCTGCAGCATAAAATATGCTAAGATGACATAAAAAAGATAAATTTTTTGTTATTATTTTTATTTAGATACATCTAAAAACATACATCTCCCTGTCCTTTTACTTCCACTATCTTCCTATCCCATCTCTATTCCCTTTTGTCCCTCTCCCCATGATCAATCATCTCACCACCTCTCTCTGCCCTCACCCTCAGGGTTCAAGATTGCTTCCACTCTTTTTCCTGTTGTTCTCTCTGCCTGTCACCCTATGATTTAGCATCCCTTCTGCCCTTGTCCAATATTTCCCCTTCTCTCCCTCCCTCTCATCCCCTGCTCCAACATGTGCTTTCAGCGGCCTTCTCCCCCCTTAAGCGTCTTTTCTTCTCCACTCCACCTTTCCTCCCTCCCTGCCTCCACCTTTGTGGCGCTTTTGCACCCGACCGACAACAGAACAGGCCCGGTCGGACAAATCTCCCTGTCCTGTAGCCGCGAATCTAAATTACCTTCTTACAGCAGCTGGATTATTGAAGCTGCTGTAAGAGGTAATTTAGATTCGCGGCTACAGGGCAGGGAGGTTTGTCGGCCGGGCCTGTTGTCGGTCGATCGGGGGACCTGACCAGCTGTGCACATTCTTCGGGGCGGACCGCCCCCTCCCCCCTCTTTCGTTCGCCATTGCCTTCTTCCTACCTGCCCTGGCGCAGCCGCACACAGCCGAACGGAAGTCTTCCTGATGTCAGCGCTGACGTCGGAGGAAGGGAGGGCTTTGCTTAAGCCCTCCCTCCGACGTCAGCGCTGACATCGGGAAGATTTCCGTTCGGCTGTGTGCTGCGACAGGGCAGGTAAGGAGAAGGAGACTACCCTCGCGGCTCGACCAACCCCGCTGCGATCCAACCCCGCAGGAACCCCGGACTTCGTTGTGTGAAACGAAGTCCGTTGTACGAATCAAGACATAAAGTTCGTTGTGCGCAGCGTTCGCTGTGCGAGGCGTTCGCTGTGCGAGGCACCACTGTACTAATGAACTTGAACCAGATAGCTAATATTCAGCACTAACCGGCCATCGGCTAGCACAGCAATCTTCAAACCTTTTACATCTCACAGCACACTTAGGGTTCCTTTTACGAAGGCGCGCTAGGGTTTTTAGTACACGCGCAAAATTACCACGTGCTATAGGGCACAGTAGCCGAAAATCTACCATCTCCTAAAAAGGAGGCGGTAGTGGCTAGTGTGCTTGGGAATTTAACGCTATTCCGCGCGTTAAGGCCCTAGCACACCTTTGTAAAAGGAGTCCTTAAAAGGCACAAAAATTGCCAAGGCACACCACAGAAATCTAACCCATTCCTGTCTGTCCCTGCTAAGATCCATTCCATCCCCACCCATACCTGTAACCGCCATTTCATTTAATTATGCTCCTGAAATGCATTAGAGCACCAGTATACCCGCTGCTGGGAAACTGAAACAAGATGGACTGTTACAGATTCCTGTGCAGAATCCTTCATCTCAGCTGCAGATGCAGAACATGACTCACCTGATACAAAACAGGGAACCGCAAAGAACAGGCAGACAAAAACTGAAAGCAGAGATACCAGGCTCTGCATGTTGTGCAACACCAGGAAACCAGAAAGAAATGCATGTCCTCCTGTACAGTGCAAAATGCAGCCAACAGATGGTGGAATTCTTCCCTATATGTGTTGCCCTTCCCTTCCCTTCCTCTCTCCCCTTCCCTTAAAGGCAGCCTGTATCCCACAGTCCCAGAACAGACTCTTGGTCAATCACACTATCTGCCCTTCTCCATTCAGAACACTGGCCATTTAACCCTACTCTGTTTTCTGTGCTGACATTTACTCCTGCTCTTCAGTGGGGTCTAGAACGATTCATCATAACCATTTAAGAGTCGCCATTTCAGCGCGCTCCTTTCATTGCGGGACCAGTTCAGCATGGCCCTTCAGAATATCAAAAACTTATTTCAAAGCACTCAGTGAGTTCCTCCAGTGCAGCTCCTGTCCTTGGCCCCCACCCAATCCAGCATGTGGTGCACACCCACCCCCATCAGCACTCCACCTCTATCGGGCCATGATCCACACACTCCTCATCTACACCCCCCACCTCGATCCAGCATCCCACCTCAATCCAATGGTACATGTGGTGTGTGTGTGTGTGTGGGGGGAACAATTACCACACACACACACCCATCAGCACTCCATCCTGAACGGGCTGCAGTCCATTCCCCCATCCACCTTACCCCCCTCACCTTGATCCAAACTTGATCCAGCATCTAGCATGTGGGGAGCAATCCCCCCCACACACACCCATCAGTACTCCACCTCAATCAAGCTGCAATCCACCCACCCTCCTACATCCACACCCCCCCACCTCGAACCAGCATTCAGCATCTTGTGCATGTGGTATGGGGAGACTTCCCCCCCCACACACACATAAACACACTCTACCTCAATCAGGCTGTGATCGACACCCCCCCATCCACACACCCCCCCACCTCGATCCAGCACCCCACCTCAATCCAGCATCAAGCATTTGGTTCATAATAATAATAATAATAATTTATTTCTTATATACCGCTATACCGTGAAGTTCGAAGCGGTTTACAATAAAGATACATTTGACAGTACATGGGATGCAAGTGGTTTACATTAAAGATTCATTTTGTCAGTACATGGGATACAAGTGGGTTATAGTAAAGATATATTTTGTCAGTACATGGGATGCAAGTGGGTTACAATACAAGTGGTTTACTATCAAGGTGCATTTTGTCAGTGTATGGGATACAGATGGGTTATGGAATGAGAACAGATATGTATACTGTAGATGTTAGGAATGACAATAATTTCCTTAATGTTTATTAAGCAGGAATCAACATGGAGAAAAAATATAAGCTGTAAGAAATATTGGAATAACTTGTGAAGGATAACATTGAGAAAGACTGTAGAAGGAACAACACTGAATGAGCAATTTGGAAAATATGAATTAGAATTTCAGATCTTATCAAGGGAGAGTGATCAAGAACATTATTTATTTATTTATTGTTAAAATGGATACCCTGCCTAAAAACTAACTTCGGCTTTTACAAAGCCACGGCAAGGTAAATACTCTGATGCTCGTATGCGCATCAGAACATTTACCTCGCCGGCCTGTGGTAAAAACCTCTACCGCAGCTTTCTAAAAAGGAGTCTAAAAGAACTGAGAAACGAAATAGCGGAAACACTTCGCCAAATATGTAACCTATCCTTAAAAACTGGGGAGATCCCAGAGGACTGGAAAATAGCAAACGCCATGCCCATCTTTAAGAAGGGATCAAGGGGTGACCTGGGAAACTACAGGCCGGTGAGCTTGACCTCGGTCCCGGGAAAGATGATGGAAGCACTGGTTAAGGACACAATCTGCGAACACATAGAAAACAATGGACAACTGAAGGCGAGCCAGCACGGCTTCTGCAAGGGAAGGTCGTGCCTCACGAACCTACTGTACTTCTTTGAGGGAATAACAGCCAGATGGACAAAGGGGAATCTATAGACATCATGGAACCCAAGCACAGTACAGGGTAAAGCTTTGGATTCCTGCCCAGAAATAGCTAAGAAGAAAAAATAAAAATAATAAAAAAAATAATAATAATAAAAATTTTTTAATTGAATCAGGTTGGGCAGACTGGATGGACCATTCGGGTCTTTATCTGCCGTCATCTACTATGTTACTATGTTACTATTTACCTTGACTTCCAAAAATCCTTTAACAAGGTACCTCACAAATGACTACTCAAGAAGCTGTGGAACCACGGGGTACAAGGGGATGTCCACCGATGGATCAAACACTGGCTGGCAGGCAGGAAACAGAGGATTGAAGTAAAGGGCCATTACTCAGACTGGCAATGGGTCACGAGCGGAGTTCCACAGGGATCATGGCCAACAGCGTGCCTGATTTCAAGAATAAGTGGGATGCCCACGTCGGATCTCTACGAGGGAAGTGTAAAGGTATCGCCACCTGAGTATGATCTCTAGGAGGGTAGTTAGGGAGGGTTAATAGAGTGAGCAGACTTGATGGGCTATAGCCCTTTTCTGCCGTCATTTTCTATGTTTCTATGTTTCTATGGTGCTGGGACCGCTCCTGTTCAATATATTTATTAACGACCTGGAGGCGGGGACGAAATGTGAGGTTATTAAATTTGCTGATAACACCAAACTCTGCGGCAGGGTTAGAACTACGGAAGACTGCGAAGACCTACAAAGGGACCTAACGAGACTGGAAGAGTGGGCAAGAAAGTGGCAAATGAGTTTTAACATAGAGAAATGCAAGGTCATGCATGTAGGGAAAAAGAACCCAATGTTCAGCTTCAAAATGGGGGATCATTGCTAGGGGTGAGCAACCTTGAAAGAGACCTGGGGGTGATGGTGGACACAACATTGAAAGCATCGGCACAGTGTGCGATAGCCTCAAAGAAAGCGAACAGAATGTTGGGTATCATTAAAAAGGGTATCACAACCAGGACGAAGGAAGTCATCATGCCGCTGTATCGTGCAATGGTGCGCCCGCACCTGGAGTACTGTGTCCAGTACTGGTCGTCATATCTCAAGAAGGACATGGCAGTATTTGAGGGGGTCCAGAGAAGAGTGACTAAACTGATAAAAGGTATGGAAAACTTTTCATACGCTGACAGGTTGAAAATGCTGGGGCTGTTCTCCCTAGAGAAGAGGAGACTTAGAGGAGACATGATAGAAACCTTCAAAATCCTGAAGGGCATAGAGAAGGTAGACAGGGACAGATTCTTCAGACTGTGGGGAACCACAAGTACTAGGGGTCACTCGGAGAAATTGAAAGGGGACAGGTTTAGAACAAATGCTAGGAAGTTTTTTTTTTACCCAGAGGGTGGTGGACACATGGAACGTGCTTCCAGAGGTTGTGATAGGCCAGAGCACAGTACAGGGGTTCAAGGAAGGTTTAAATAGGTTCCTAAAGGATAAGGGGATTGAGGGGTATAGATAGAAGCAGAGGTAGGTTATAGAAATGGTCAGGAACCACTTCACAGGTCATAGACCTGATGGGCCGCCGCGGGAGCGGACCACTGGGCGCGATGGACCTCTGGTCTGACCCAGTGGAGGCAACTTCTTATGTTCTTATGTCTACAATAAACATGCACAAAAAAATAAAACATACAGTAACAATCACAAACATACAAAAACAATCACAAAAGTCTTCACATCCAGGTGCTAAGTCTGATCTAAAGGATAGCATGTCCATAATAAGAAATGGAAACAAGATGAGTCATCCCTTTGCCCTGTTTGTGTCTTGCCCTTATCTCCCCTGATGCATGGTAGATGATATAACAAGGAAATAATGGTTCTAATTTGTTCTTTTTTTTTCAGATGTGGATGTGGACAAACCAGATGAGAAGTCTATCATGACCTATGTGGCCCAGTTCCTGAAGCGTTACCCTGATCCTCACAACGCAGCAGCTGAAGGCCTCGAAGATGATGTAAGCTTTCACCATGCTTTGATTGTCAATTGACTGCATGTTGTCATCGTTCCCAGTATCCAGTGAGGTGACGAGGGAGGGTGGTGCCGGGGGCATCACCCCGCCCTCTTCTCCGCCCCCCTGCTCCTTCCCGCCATTCGCACCCCTCCCCCTTTTCCCAGCGTGTGCAGCATTACGAACTTGCGGCCCACATTGTGTCTGCTCTCCCTCTGATGACACTTCCTAGACACAGGACATGGGATCCTCCTTGCTTAAATCGTCTGGGGATGCCCAGTTGCAGATTTTCAGCAGCACATAACTGGGCAGTGACACTGAATATTGGCTATGACCAGTCCCTCAAAAAGGGGGCAGGTTAGTGCAGTACAGGGGTGATTTTTTTGGAAGAATCCATCAATTATGTAGATGACAGTAATATTCAATGTCAGCACCTATATAATTAATCCAGCCAAGATAGGACATCTCAAAAGCCCCCTCCTTCCCCCCAGCCTGCACCAGTAAACACACCTTCTACCACAGAACATCTCCCAACCCCCAACTTCCCCTGAGCTAAATAAGCCCCACCCCCAGACCCTCCTGTATTCCTGGTGGTTCATTGGAAGGTGATGGGAACAGGAGTGAAATTACTCACTCCTTCCTGCCTTCAGATAACAGGAGCTACAAGAGGTTACAACAACAGCCATTTGCTTAACACAGATGCAAGGGGCAGAAGCTAGTGGGGGTTTGTTCCTGTCCTCTTTGTCCCCACTGGATCACCAGAGATACAGGTAGGTCTGGAGAGGGGAGAGTTGTGGACATTCTGGGGGGATATTCAGTTGGGGCTCACATAGCCGTCATGTGGCTGAATGGTAGCCAGGACCCGCATAAGCTCTGATGACCATTTAGCCCACATATTCTGTGCCACACATGACCCAGCACTGAATATCCAGAACGAATTTAGTCAGCAACAGTGCTGACTACTATCAGTTGAATGCTTACCTCAATGCCCTTATTTATTTATTTATCGTGACTTGCTGAACCGTTTTACATGACCAAGCAGAACAAAGCAGTTTACAGATTAAAAGCAGCATCTCAGAAACCGAACTACATCGGTGTGCAGGAAAGAAATGCATGCCTACCATCAGAAGATAAACAAAACACAGACGTGAAAATAAGGGAAATCAATCAGACGCGTTAGATCCAGTCCAGATAGGTGAAAAAGCCATGTTGTGACAGCTAATTTGAAACGTGTTAAATCAAATTTCTATAGATGGGAAACTCCAGGGTGAGGGCCATGTAGCAGAATGCACTATGCTAACTGGGCCAAACAAGGCCTAGGTAAGATCATGTGATGATCATTCAAGCACCTAAGAACCCGTATGGGCCTAAATGGGCTGAGTACATTTATTTTTATTCAGCCGAACAATAATCTAAAACAAAATATGATTAATAAAATGTGCTATAAAAATTTAGATTCTTCGGTGTCTATTCTGCATTGGAATGCATTTTCCTTTAGACTTCCCCCCACCCCCCTTTTACTAAGCCACAGTAGAAGTTTCTAACGTGGCCCGGCGTGCTAAATGCTCAGAACACCGGAGTAGTGTTGGAGCAGCTTCGGAACATCTAGCACCCCTGGCCGCAGTAGAAACCACTACCGCAGCTTAGTAAAACAGCTGCTAATCAGATAGCTTCCAGTTCTGCTCTAGCTCCGCCTATGGACCACCCTTTAAATATCGCCCAGGAAGTTTCTTCTTGTGGCCATTCCCTTTATTATGATTCACAGTGAATTCTGGGTGCTGCACGTGTTTGTATCTAAAACATGAACTGCTGCATAATGCACTACAGAAGCGAGGTCTTTAAACCCTGTGGTTATAATAAAAATTTTATAAACATTTATTTATAAAACTTTATATACTCTCTTCTTGGCAACCAAATTGACATTCAAAATGGTGAACAATACAATTTATTTATTTATTTTAATTTCTATACCCTCTAACCCTAGACGGTTTACATAAAATCAAACATACATAATGCTTAAAACAATGCAAAGAGACAATGCAAAGAGACAAACAAAACATTAGGATTTAAATTCACAATAAATCCTTGATCAAGGTGAGTCAGACCCTATAAAAAAGCAGATACAAACAATTGTGTTTTTAAGAATTTTCTGAAAGTTCCTTCATCAGCACATTTCCTTAACTGCCCTACCAGCGAATTCCATAGCTTTACCCCAGCACGACAAAAGGTCATTACACAAGTTTCTACATATTTTGGATTAACATTTCCCCTCGGCAAAGCTGAATTTTCAGAGCTCAAAGATCTATTGGGGTAATAAACAGTCACCCTATCTTTGAAATGCTCTGGATTTGTACCATACAAAAATTGATGACAAATCTTCACAATCTTTTTTTTTCCAATTCTTTAATCATTTTTTAAAAATTTACAATAAGTATAACAGCATTTATAACATTTTAAACTCAAATACAACACTTAATATTCTGTTAAAATCTATATCAGAATTTATCCCCCCTCCTCCCTAACCAATAACATTCTTTAAATTCAAGAAAACCTACCATAAACCTATTCCTATATACCTTATTTAATATTCAATTAAAAAAAACCCTTCCCCACCATCCTGGATGTGCATTTTTAAGGGGAAAAATAATATTCAATCATTACAATATTTTGTTAATGGCTCCCAAATCTGAAATTTTCTAAAATTCCCCTGCTGTGTGGCTAGTGTCCTTTCCATTTTATAAATGTGACATAAAGAGTTCCACCAGAAACTGTAATTAAGGGCTCCTTTTATTAAGACATTTCATCATGCGCTAACCCCTGCGGCCAGCTAAAAAACTAACGCCTGCTCAATGCAAGCGTTAGTGGCTAGCATGGCAGGTGATTTAACGCACGGTATTACGCATGTTAAACCCCTACCGCAGCTTGATAAAATGACCCCAAAGTCTCTTCCAGTTTTTCCAATTACTCGTAATCTGTTGTATGGCAACCCCTGTCATAATAAATAGAAGCCTGTTATTCTTAGATGATATTTGGCTGCCTGTGGTTTGTTTCCAAATGGGTATGTTGCCAGTTCTTTTTCAGGGGTCCTTTTATAAAAAAAAAAATTGAATAGTATGCTGACAAAATCATCACAATCTTATATTGCACTCTAAACATCACAGACAGCCAATGCAATTGTTGAAGATAAGGTGTAATATGAGCATGTTTTGGTGCTCCTGTGATTAATCTGGCTGTAGCATTTTGTACCTTGTCTTAATCCAAGATACAGGGCATTACAGTAGTCAAGCCTCGATAAGACCATTGCCTGTACAACAGTATGAAAATCAAAAGGCACCAACATCGGTTTCACCCGATACAGTAAATGAAACACATCTATTATAAATGAAATTATTGTTTATTCTATATTTTCTTTAAAGTATTTGGTATACCACTTTAGGACTTTTGCCGTAGACTACAGTATTAGGAATAACAAATTTGATTCAGAATATTCTCTATTATAGGATGAAGGTGAACAACATATAGAGTGAGCTGCAATTGTTTTTATGGATGATTTGATGAAATTATACAGTACATGCATTTATCCTACTCTGCCTGCTGAATCATTTCTTTATGACAGAGAGAAGACAGATTGGTTCTAAGAGATCTGAGAACTTGGCTAGAGCAGTTTGAAAGAGACATCACAAGGGCACAGATTGTAGAGGGAAGCTCACAGGAAAAGTACCAGGTAAGAAGAAATAGCTACTCGTTTTTTCATCTTACGTTAATGTTATCTTATAAATAAATATGTTTTTATATTATTCTGCATTATCAACTGCCAGATTCTCTGTAGGTTGTCCAAACTGTGTGCACAAACTGCAGATTCGCACGTAAACCAATTAACCAATTAGGTGCTAACAATCAATAATTGTCGTGAAGCACTTAATTGGAAGGAATTAGGAGTTATGCACAAATTTGCCCTGCGCCTTATAACATGCATGCCTAAACGCGCACCTAAATTTCATAGTGCTCAACTCCAATTGGCACTTGGCTATGGAGAGGAGGGGACATGGGCAGGTCAGGGACCTTACCAGAAATTAGGGGTGAAGTCATAGAACATCTGCATATGGAGATTAAATTATAACTTTTGGTGGAACTCTTTATGCCATATCTATAAAATGGAAAGATTTATTGCTTTACAAAGGGGATATTTTAAGAAATTTCAGGATGTGTGGAAACCATTAACAAAATATTGTAAAGATTAAGTAAAATTGTTTCCCTTATATTTATCAGTTTAAGGTGTAGGGAGGGGGGTATTTTATTATTACATATTTTATATGGTAATGGAATATATGGTTGGGAGGGATGGGAAATGGGGAAGGGATAAGAATTTATGTAATGTACCAATGATTGTTTATAAGTGATGTATTTATTGTTACTGTGAATGAATATATTTAACATTTAATGTAATTTTGAAAATGAATAAAGAATTAAAAAAAAAAAAAAGAATATCTGCATATGTGCAGGCAAATATGGCATCAGTTGGATGCAAGAATTTACATCAACCTGTGGCAGGTAAATATGCTCGCGCTCAAAGATATGTGCACAGCATAGGTTGAGCTACTATTCTGTAAAACTCATTCCATGCAGAGTACCCTTTACAGAATATTAACTTAGCGCACTTCATTTTGGTGCCTATCTTTGGATGCCTTATACAGAATCTAGGCCATTGTGCTCTTGTTTTCTCTATGATGTATTCAGGGCAGGTTTAAGGCATAGGCAAACTAAGCACATGCCTAGAGTCCAAATGTTTGAGATGGGCCCTCTCAGTTATGCTAATTCAATGCTATCAAGGCAGATTTTTGCCCTGGTAAATCAGTGGCTGGCAGAAAGAAGAGCTGGAGGCTGGAACCAAAGCCACTACTGTCCACAACAATCTGTTTGTTTTCCCCACTCCCCAGTTGACAGGGTCATCAAAAAGTGCTTTTGAGTTACTCTTCTGATGGTCTTCTATAGCAGCAAGAATAAAGTTACCAGATTTTGTCTGTAAAAAAAAAACAAAAAACATGTGGCCCTGCCCCACCCCACCCCCTGCCCTGCCCAAGTCCTGCCATGTTCCTCTCCCATCCCCGCCCCCACACAAAAACAAATTGTTGGGTTTTGGAAATCCCCCTGTGTACCCAGACAATCCTCTAAAAACAGGACATGTCTGGGTTTTCCTGAACATCTGGTAACCCTGAGAAGTGGCAGGTAGGAGGAACATTGGTGGGAGCTAATAGAGAGGACCAACACACTTGTTTGCATCGAGCTCATGAAAGGATTGATTCTGTCCTGGATGCTCTGAATCCTGTTCATGCTGTACGCTATGCTCTGCTGCAGATTTTCAAACGCTGTAGAACCCAGTACGAAATGAAGAGGAAGCCAGTTGAAACAGTAATACAGCCATTACAAAAAGATGGGAAATTATCACTTGATCAAGCAATGGTAAAACAAGCATGGGAGAGAGTGTCCTCCAGGGTAAGTTCATCAAAATTAAAAGAAATAGTAATTTAGAACACAAAAGCAACTTTGTAATGGCACAGAATTTCTAATATTAGATGTTTTATATAATTTTTTTCCAACGCAAAAGAAAATGGGAAGGCAGGATCCAGCAGAGAGGAAGATCCGACAATATACAGTACATATATAATAGAGCAGATGAAGAAAACTTCTAGTCAGCCTACTCGTTAACCTGTCTTGTTACCTAAACTACTAAAGATTTGTAAATTATTTATTGATCATTTTATGGCTTTTTTTTTTTTTTTTTCAGCTCCTCGACTGGAACCTTCAGCTTGATAAGTCTCTGCCTGCCCCTTTGGGTTCCATAGGCTCCTGGCTGTACAGGTCAGAAGCTGCCCTTAGTGAAGAAATAATCAATCAGCAAATACACGAAGAGACAGCAAATATAACACACCGGAAGCTTGAGCATCTCAAGGTGAATTTGTATGGAAAAGGTGTCTGGATGATTCCCTGTTCAGATGTGATCACTAGAGCGCTACACTTAATATGAGGGAATGACTCACTTAACTTAAACAATAAATTATACTGTGATTTTCAATTTAACCTTAGTATATCCTGTGGGAGAATAAAATACCTTCTGTTCAAGTGTGCTTCATGCATTTGCAGAAGGCGAAGGAAGCCAACTGTAGTCTGATGCATGACATCATTTCCTCAGAATACTGTATAGCAAAACTCTGCAAGTGATGCAATAGGAGTGGGGTTACAGCAGGAATGTGAGAGTGGTGTGGACTATTGCATTAGTCTCCTTGTTAATATATTGTTCAATCCCTGCACAACACTGTGCTTTCAACACTATTAATCTTTCTGGTGCAAAGGACACATGAGTCATGACAATAGGTAATATCCCTTTACTCGTGAGTTGATTGCAGAATGATAAAATTAATATTCTTCAGCTCTATAGTGCCCCCTTCAGTTTTTTCCTTCTGGAAGCGAATTGAGAAGGTATGATTCTGATCTTCTCTGATATTTTTATTATTATTATTATTATTATTTTGTGGGGTGGGGGTTATCCGAGTTTGAGGCTTTTTGGTACTGGAGATGTCCCTGGTGACCCTGGGGCAGTTTTGCCTGGGAGAGGATGCAGACTCGGCCAGAGGTCTGTAGCTGGCAAAGCAATCCTCAGAGTTCTGATCTGATCTGATCTGATCGGCCTGCTCTGAATCTTGTAGAGCTCAGGGTCCATTCCCCTGAAACTAGCTTGCATCTTAATTTATTAGGTGCTTGAGCACAGGCTGTTTGGCCCCCATTTTGGTCCAACAGAGCTTAACGGGTGCTGGCTGTGTAAATTTCTCCCTCCTCCTTCCCCCGCCCCCCCTTCCCTCCCCCCCCCCACACACACACTTGCATGTGGATCTATGGGGGTTGAGGTCTCGGTTGAACTTCAGTCTGCCTGACAGCCCAAAGATTCCAGCACGTGGTCTGGTTTGCTGAGCAACAGGCAGTGTCTTTTCCATTTCCAGCTTCTCTGACAGATGTAGCAGTTTAATCCAGCACAAACAGACAGTGAATACTACCTATTACAGTCTATGGCCTGTAGCTCCTTACCTATTCCTTACTTTCACTTTTGTGGAGAAGGATCCCATCTGCCCTTCTCCAGTCCTCCAGTAACACTCCCAACTCTAGAGAAACATTGAAAAGGTCAGCCAGCAGTTTCTTCAGTACTATTGGATGTACGCCATCCGGCCCCCTCACTTTGTCCACCTTTAGTTTAGCTAGCTCCTATGAACACAGTCCTCTGAAAATCATTCATAAGAACATAAGAATATAAGAATAACCTTACTGGGTCAGACCAATGGTCCATCAAGCCCAGTAGCCCATTCTCACGGTGGCCTATCCAGATCACTAATACCTGGCCAAAACCCAAGGAGTAGCAATATTCCATGCTAGATATTCAAGGCAAGTAGTGGCTTCCCCCATGTTTTTCTTAATAACAGATATGGACTTTTCCTCCAGGAACTTGTCCAAACCATTCATAAAACCAGCTATGCTAACCGTTCTTACCACAACCTCTAGCAATGCGTTCCAGAGCTTAACTATTCTCTGAGTGAAAAAAAATGTCCTCCTATTGGTTTTAAAAGTATTTCCCTGTAATTTCATCGAGTGTCCCCTATTCATTGTAATTTTTGATAGAGTGAAAAATCAATCTACTTGTACCCGTACTACTCCACTCAGGATTTTGTTAACTTCAACCATATCTCCCCTCAGCCATCTCTTTTCCAAGCTAAAGAGCCCTAACCATTTTAGTCTTTCCTTATACAAAAGGAGTTCCATCCCCTTTATCATCTTGGTCACTCTTCCCTGAACCTTTTCTATCACCACTGTATCTTTCTTGAGATAAGGAGAACAGAATTGAATGCAATACTCCAGATGAGGTCGCACCATAGAGTGATACAGGGGCAATATAACATTCTTATTCTTGTTAACCATCCCTTTTTAAAAATAATTCCTAGCATCCTGTTTGCTTTTTTGGCTGCTGCCATACATTGGGCGGAAGGTTTCATCATACTGTCTACGATGATACCCAGATCCTTTTCTCGGGTGCTAACCCCCAAGGTGGACCCTAGCATCTGGTAACTTTGATTCAGGTTATTCTTCCCAATATGCATCACTATTCATTTGTCCACATTAAATTTCATCTGCCGTTTGGACATTCAGTCTTCCAATTTCCTAAGGTCCACCAGCAATGTTTCATAATCCGCATGCGTTTTAACAACTTTGAACAATTTAGTGTCATCTGCAAATTGAATCACCTTAGTCATCGTTCCAATTTCCAGATCATTTATAAATAACTTAAATAGCATTTAACCCTACCCTCTATTTGCTATTCGATAACCAATTCCTAATCCACAACTGAACTTTGCCACCTATTCCATGGCACTTTCATTTTCTCAGGAGCCTCTCATGAGGAACTTTATCTAAAGCTTTCTTAAAATCTAGATACACTATATCAACTGGCTCACCTTTATTCACATGTTTATTACACCTTCAAAGAAGTCAAGCAAATTGGTGAGGCAAGATCTCCCTTGGCTGAACCCATTCTGACTCCATCTCGTTAAATCATGTTTGTCTAAGTGTTCCACAATTTTATTTTTTATAATTGTTTGTGCCATTTTGCCTGGAACTGAAGTGAGGCTTACCGGTCTGTAATTTCCCGGATCTGCCCTGGAGCCCTTTTTAAAAATTGGTGTAACATTGGCCACCCTCCAATCTTCAGGTACTACAGACGATTTTAGCAATAGGTTACAGATCACTAATAGCAAGTCAACAATTTCATGTTTGAGTTCTGTTAGTACCCTGAGATGTATACTATCTGGTCCAGGCAATTTATCACTTTTTAACTTGTCGATTTGGCTTAGTACATCTTCCAGATTCACCGAGATTTCTTTCAGTTCCTTCGTATCATCACCCTTAAAAACCATTTCCAGTTCAGTAGATCTCTTACATTTTCTTCCGTAAAGACCGAAGCAAAGAATTCATTCAGTCTTTCCTCTATGGCCTTTTGCTCCTTGATCATCCAACAGTCCCACAGATTCCTTCACAGGTTTTCTGCTTCTGATGTACCTAAAAAGATTGTTGAGTTTTGCCTCTTTTGCAAGTTTCTCTTCATATTCTTTCTTAGCTGTCTTTATCGATGTTTTACATCTAACTTGCCAGTGCTTGTGTTTCTTCTTATTTTCTTCATTTGGATCCTTTTTCCATTCTTTAAAGGATTTTTTTTGGCTCTAATAGCCTCTTTCACCTTTTAACCACCACGTTCATCGCCTATCACACCTCCATTCCTGTGTGTTGTTTCACAAAAAAACAGAAAATCTGAAGCAAAAAGCATCTGTAGAGTCTATGTGAAACAACTGAAAATGGTTACACTGATGAAATGCACTAGTTCACGTGTCTTATTCTTTGTAAATTTTGTAAATATTAAACCATTGCTGTACCGGAAAAGCACTGGGATCGTGATCATAAGAAAATTATGGAGAATGAAGAAGCAATAATCACCTGGGCCCTCTCCACTTCATATGATAAGAAGCTGAATGCAAGGAAGCTGAGAGTCTGACTTCACCCAACTACTCTATGGGCTCCTTTTAGTAAGCTGTGATAGAATTTTTAGTGCATGCAGGATTTTAGTGTGCTGTAAACCTGCGCTATGCGGCTAGAACTAACACCAGCTCAATACTAGCGTTAAGGTCTAGCGCGCGCTCCATTCCAGTGCACACTAAGCGCGCACTAAAACTGCTATCGCAGCTTAGGGGTCCTTTTATCAAGCTGCAGTAGGGGTTTCACACGCGTAATACCGCACATTAAACCGCCTGCCACGCTAGCCGCTAATGCCTGCATTGAGCAGGCATTAGTTTTTTAGCTGGCCGCGGAGGTTAGCACATGATGAAATGTCCACGCTAACCCCACTAGCACGGCTTGATAAAAGGACCCCTTATCTTCTCCCACATGAACTACTGCAACGCCCTATTTAATGGTCTCATGGCGAAGAACATACAATGTCTCCAGCTTGTACAAAATGCAGCTATCAGACTTCTAAAAAACCTCTGTGCTCAGGATCCTGTCTTCTAGATTCTATCATCACCGGCTGCCCGTTGTGTCTTCAAGGCCTGATGCTAGTGTTTAGATCCTTGCATGACATGATGCCGGGCCAAGCTTCTTCAATACGTGCCAAACAAGTCCTACCACTCCCAGGCTGAAATATGCCTCAAAATGCCCCCTGGTCATGCCCATCAACTGCAAACTGCCAAACAACATTCCTACTCCCACTTCAACTGCCCTTGCAGATCAAATCCCTTGAAGGATTCCTCCACTTTAGAAAAGCAATAAAAACATACCTCTTCACTTAATTCCCTCGCCATGACCAATGGATTACAAAGAAATTTAAATTGGTACTAAATCCTTGGTATGTGTCAGTTTAGGAAAAAACTTGTATTGAAAAATCTTGAACTGTAACTATGGCAAATTGTACTGTAAACTGTATATTATACAGTATATATATTTTTTTATTTATTTATTTGTTCATTTTTATAGCCTGTCCTCTCAAGAGCCCAGAATGAGTTACAATAAAATAAAAATAAAAGTAAAACTTCATTGGCTTCCGGTGTTTTCTAGGATTCACTTTAAATGTACCTGCCTAATTTTCAAGATCCTACTTGGCATTCTTCCTTCCCTAATCCCACTATCCTGGAATTCTTCGAGACCTGACACTACCAGATCCGCCCACATATTCAAACTATCTTTCCCCTCATTAAAAGGCGTCATGTATACAGGTAAATTAGGGAAATCTCTTTTCTTCAAATTCACTGAACTTTGGAATAACTTCCCTGCCCCGCTGCGGAATCTAGGCTCATTCCAATTATTCTGAAAGCATCTGAAAACCTGGCTTTTCTCCAAAACGTAAAGCTATCTATTTAAAATGTAAAGCTACCTATTCTCTTCATAACCTCTAATTTCTTATTATGTCCTTCCCTCATTTATTGAATTACCTGTAAACCGTGTCGAGATCTATCTTTATGGAGATGATGCGGTTTAGTTTAATTTAAAAGTAAAAATTAGGTACTTGGAAATTCCCTAACTGTCCCGAAGGTTCACAATTTAGCTAAAGTACCTGCGAAAACAAATTATTAAATAATAAAGATATATTGTTAATATTCCCAAAGAAAGATGAAAAAAAACTATACTGTAGATAAAGACAAATAAACTACATTAAGGTACAAATAAGAAGTAGCAAACAAAAGAAAGAACAAAAATGAGGTCATCCCACAAAAGAAAGGTATAATAAAGCAAATCAAATCCCATTCAGTCTCCACAGTTTCATCCAAATTGGTTGCCCAATGCTTGTAAACTTCCAGTGGCAGCTCTCAACTGGGTTCCTATCCGTCTGCTGCACACCGGAGGCCGAGGAGGGAGGAGAGAAGGCAAGACATATTACCAGTCCACTGCTGGCGGTCCCAAGCCACACGGACTCCAGTTGCAGGGGAACAGCGCCCGATGACCAATGGCTCAGCTGAAACCAGAGCTCAGCTGCTATGGTCTTTTTTCAGTTTCCTGGACGCCGGTTTCCTGCCCCTGGGAGGGCTCCTCACCCTCCTGCCGCTTTCCGTTCAATTTGAAAGCGCCCGAAGTTCCGCTGCCTCTAGTCTGCAGCAGGCTGCCTCCATCCACCAGACTCTTTACAGTTAGCCCCCGGCATCTGCTATTCTTCTCCACCTTGTAGCTGGCTGCCGCCAAAGCCCCACCACTATGCTCCTCTGAAGGCCTAATGCCTTGCACACTTTTCCACCGCTCCCCCAGGCTTCGCTGCCTTTTTCCTGGCTGCGCCTGGAGCATGAGGCTGCACAGAGGCGGATGCTGCTCCTGGAGTGGTTTCGGCCATGCTCTGCTGTACCCCATCAAGCAGCAATACCCCGACGTCGCCAGTGGGCCGCGGCACATCAACCAGGCCCCTGAAGACAGGTGCGTGATCTCACGAAGACGATCAAAGACCAGGCCTTTAGATTAATAGACCATTATGCTGTGATTCTGTAACTGTCAAACTCCTCCTATTCAAGATGGTTTCTGACTCTCTCGAGTAAAAATTAAAAAGAAAAAAGTACAGAACCCTGTAAAACTATAAATAAGGTAGATGAGAAACATAAAATAAAGTAAAATCCAACTAAATAAAACTAAATACAATGAAAAACTTAAAAAGGAATTAGATTCCTTGTATGTGTCAAGTATCGAAAGTCTTGTACTGTAACTATGACAAATTGTCATCTGTTAACTGTATATTATATATGTTAACTTGTAACCCGTTTTGAGCTCTTTGGGGAAAACAAGATAGAAAACAAATTAAATAAATAAATAAATAAATATTATAGTAAAAGAGAAAGGATGGCTCATGGGGGTCTCAGAAACATGATGGCTGATAAACGCCAAATGGCCCATCTAGTCTGCCCATCCGCAGCCACTTAACCTCTTGATTCATGTGAAGCTTTACAGTATCTAATATCTCTTTTGAGACGATTCCCCTCCTAATGTTTTTCGCCACTCCCCATTTACCATCCTTTTATATTAATTTTATTAATTTTTACTTTGATGTATTTTAAACAACCTTTCCCTCCCCTAACCTCCTTCTGTTTCATGTATGTTATATCAAATTCGTCTAGTATTTAATATTTGATAAAATATTGTTTTTATTTACTAAACTAAACTAAACCTTAAGTTTATATACCGCATCATCTCTACGGATGTGGAGCTCGGCACGGTTTACAAGAACTTAAAATATAGGAAGAGAAGGAAAAAATAAAGGTTTACATGAACTTATATATAGAAGAGAAGAGTAAGGGGGGATAGAATTATATTTTAGTGAAAAGCCAGGTTTTCAATTGCTTGCGGAATAATTGGAGGGAGCCCAGGTTCTGCAGCGGGGTAGTAAGGTCATTCCAAAGACCTGTGATTCTAAAGAGAAGGGATTTTCCCAGTTTGCCTGCATAGCGAATACCGTGTAGAGAGGGGAAGGATAGTTTATACCTTTGGGCGGGTCTGGTAGAGTCAGGACTCGAGCAGTTATAAGATAGTGGGATTAAGGGAGGAAGGATGCCGTGAATGATCTTAAAAGCCAGGCAGGAGCATTTGAAATGGATTCTGGAAATCACTGGGAGCCAGTGAAGTTTGGCTAGGAGTGGGGAGACATGGTCAAACTTGCGTTTTGCAAAGATCAACTTGGCTGCAGTATTCTGGATTAGTTGGAGTCTTTGAAGACTTTTTTTTAATAGGCTTAAGTAGATGGCATTGCAGTAGTCTAGTTTGGAGAGGATGATGGATTGGACAAGGACGGCGAAATGTTGTTGGCGAAAATAGGATCTTACTTTCCTCAGCATGTGGAGGCTGAAAAAGCATGATTTAGCCAAGGAGTTGAGGTAGTTATTGAGGGAGAGAGAAAAATTGATAATGATGCCAAGGACCTTGCTTGAGAACTCAAGCTGCAGTGCAGTGCCTGACGGTAGTGCGAAGAGGGTGGGCAGGTGTTCTAATTTTGGGCCGAGCCAGAGTAATTTTGTTTTTGATTCATTCAATTTCATCTGTACCGAGAAGGACCAGGAATGCTGTAATGTATGCATGCTGTAATGTTCTCGTGGAGGTTGGTGAGGTTCTGGTCTGTCCACACCATCTAGATATTTGATTTGATAGACGGTATATCAAAATTAAAGAAACTTGAAACTTAACCATTATCTCTTTCTCTCTCCAAGAGATCCCACTGCCTATCACAGGCCCTTTTGAATTCAGACACAGTCTTTATCTCTACCACCTCTTTTGGGAGACTGTTCCATGCATCTACCACCCTTTCTGTAAAAAAGTATTTTCTCAGATTACTCCGGAGCCTATCACCTCTTAACTTCATCCTATGCCCTCTCATTGCAGAGTTTCCTTTCAAATGAAAGAGACTCGACTCATGCGCATTTATATTATGTAGGTATTTAAACGTCTCTATCATATCTCCCCTCTCCCGCCTTTCCTCCAAAGTATACAGATTGAGATTTTTTTTTTCTTTTTTCTTTAATTCTTTATTGGTTTTTAATCAAAAACAGTGTCATACAAATGAAAGAACAAAAGATATTCCACATATTCCACTATTATCTATACAGGTAACATAAATATAATTCAATAATTTCATTTTCCTGCATATAATAATATTATAATATATCCTAATATGCAATACAAATAAAGATATCACTATCAATATTTATTCCCCTCCCTCCAAGCCCCCACCCCCCCTATAATTTGTGGAACAATTTTACATGTGAAACCCACCCTAGTTAAATATAAGAGTCGTCTATTTATGATCCTAGCAGGTATAGCCATTCAATTGATTACAAGTACAGTGGTACCTCGGTTTACGAGTGCACTGGTTTGCGAGTGTTTTGCAAGACGAGCAAAACATTCACAAACTTGGTGCCTCGTAAACCGAGCTTGCCTCGCTGTATGAGCGCCCCTCCCACGAACCGGCACCTTCCCCCCCGCGATCCGGCACCCCACTGCCGCCATCGGGCACCCCCCCGCCGCAACCTGAGATCCCCCAACTCACCCGAACCCTCTTCTTACTTCCAGTGTAGCCTCCACATCGGCACTGGCACCAGCATGTCCTGTGCGTTGGTGCCGGTGCCCGAAAATCTGCTTCCTGTGCCGGGCCTTGAGCATGCACGCATGCTGGTGCCGGTGCCGATGCCAATGCAGAGGCTACACTGGAAGTAAGAAGAAGGTTCGGGTGGGTTGGGGGATCTCAGGTCGTGGCAGGGGGGTGCCGGTGGCGGCGGGGGGGTGCCCGATGGCGGCGGGGGGGGTGCCGGATCGCGGGGGGGAGGGTGTCGGTTCACTGGGGGGGCTTCGGGGGGAGCAATGCCGGTTCTTGGGGGGGGGGAGCAGTGCTACTGGCCTTGGGGGAGGGAAGATGGGGGTGGGAACATATCAAAGCAAGTTTCCCTTACTTTCTATGGGGAAACTTGCTTTGATATGCGAGCATTTTGGATTACGAGCATGCTCCTGGAACGGATTATGCTCGTAATCCAAGGTACCACTGTAATTGGAAAAACCATGATATAATTAATTATACATTTTGATGGGTGAATGTTTGTACTACATACAGATACGAAAGAATTAACCAAGAATGTAGGGGTTTTAGTGAAGTATTTAATAAAATTTGGAGCCCATTGACTAAATTTGTGAAAACATAATAATGTATTTTCATCATATCTCTTCTTTTCTTTGGTTTATTTATCTTTACATATTGAGATCTTTAAGTCTGTCCCCATACATCCCCAAGTGATTACTCAGTGAATCATGTAGAGAAAGAGAAGATCCTCAAGTATTTTGGGTGGCTTAATTGAAAAGAATTTTCAGGCATTCTTAGATAAGTTGCCTATCCATTGTTCTTCTTATGACCTCATCAAGGAAGCTCCCTTTGGTATGATACAATTGCTGCAGTGAACATTAGCAGTAAATTTGAGAGATGTAGGTCATACTCCATCTACCCTGACTTTGAAGAAAGGCTCATTCCTGTCATGGTATGTATATATTTATTATTCATTTGATATCTCGCTAATGCAATAGGTCATAGCTGTTTACAATCTTAAATCACAAAGAGAAAGGAATGCCAAAATTAAAGTAATACAATCATACAAGCAAATAATCACACATTAAATCTGAAAAATCATTTAGATACAATGACCTCTGGAAGATAGTTCTATAACTAAGCACATGGGATATGAAGACACATAACTGTTTATGTTGTACTTGCTTTATGAAGCCTTAGGGTTACCAGACGTCCGGCAAAACTTGGCAGTTTGTCCGGGTTTTAGAAGTCCCAAGCTCGGGGGCCACATCTGGAAGCCTTTATGCATGCACTAACATCAATGTAATGATGTCATACGCACAAGCGCATGCATATGACATCATCACTTCATCAAAAGCTTCCAGACATGGCCCCCAAACTCAGGGAGGTTTGTGTAGGGGCGGGGCTGGGGCAGAATGGGGCGAGGCTGGGGTGGAACAGGGTGGGGCCAGATGCCCTCTTTTTTTTCAAAGAGGAAATTTGGCAACCCAATGAAGTCTGCATATATAACTTTATAAAATTACTTCCTCAAAAGCTGCCATAAAATGTACACCTGCTCTGTATATTCTCCACCCCAGAAATGGGACCTACTTGTGTGTGTAAAATATTGTTTTACAGCTTGCCTGTGGGCTTAACCCCTAACAGGGCATTGTCATAGTCCAAATTGGAGATCATAAGATGGAGAACCCCAATCTTTCAAATATTGTGATCAATAAAGGGCCCATGTTGTCTGGCAAAGGGTAGCTCTGTACAAACGCTTACTGGGCTGTCTGTAAGATGTGCGTTGCCGCTGACAAAAATGAATCAAGCTCCATCCCCTGGCTCTTCACCGGTAGCTTAAAGAAACCTAATACCTCTATAAAGCAGCATGACATTCATGGCAATTTTAAGCTTGCCATCCCCAAGGATCTCTGTCTTTATTCCATATTATTTAATTTATTGTGAAACAGCTATTGTATAGTGTCTGGCAGACAAGAATTTAACATTTTAAGTGCTGCTGTGTAATCCGCATTCACAAACACATCTGTAAATCTTTTGCATACTGTTGATAGCCTACTGTATCTTATTAATATTGTTAAAGGCTTTCCACAGCTACCCTATATTCTTTGATCCATAATCATTTGAAATGTAACCTAGGCCTCCTTATGTTGTATTACACTGTTGCTTTATTTCCCGTAGTGATATAACGTTTGTAAACCACTTTGATTTGTAGTACATAAAAAAAAGGGAAATGTGAAACATAATTATGCTTCCAGCTGAGTGAATGTGCTCATTTAGTATTAGCAGTGGTAGGTAAGAGCTTAGGGAGCCATCGCATTTCAGCACTGTGGGATAGAGATACTGCTTCTCACATAATTGTCCCTCTGATTGCTACTTCATCAGCTCTTCCAGTATGATGTTGGAGTTAACTTTGTGAAATGCATTAGCAGACATTGCAGTGCCGTGCTCCCCCGGTCATTCGCGGTTGGCGATTCCAACCGTGAATCACCAGGCAGGAGAGGGCAGCCGGAGAGGCTGGAGAGAGCAGCTGGAGCACCGGTGAGTGAAGAAAATCACTCTTCCTGCACTAAAGTTGGGCCTCACCAATCAGGAGCTGCATGTAAAAACAGCTCCTGATTGGTGAGGCCCGACTTTAGTGCAGGAAGAGGCGGTCGGAGCATGCCGCGAGTGATTTCCTTCACTCGCCGGAGCTCTGGCTGCTCTCTCCTGCCTCTCTGGCTGCCCTCTTCTGTCTCCCCCACTGAAAACCATATTCGCGGTTTTTCAAGATTCATGGGAGTTCCTGGAATGGAACTTCCGTGAATATTGGGGGATTACTGTACTAGAAACAAGCACATAAGAACAGCCATACTGGATCAGACCAATGGTCCATCTAGCCCAGTATCCTGCTTCCAACAATGGCCAATCCAAGTCACAAGTACCTGGCAGCATCCCAAATACGAGCATTCCATGCTACCTATCCTAGGGAAGCAATGGCTTGCCCCATGTCTGTCTCAATAGTAGACTATAGACTTTCTCTCCAGGAATTTGTTGAAACCTTTTTTTTTAAATCACAAGAAAAAGGGATAAGTGCAATACTAAACAGTATGCAAACCCCAAAAAGCACCTATCAAATGTGCACTATCACAAAACTATACACCTATCTATATGAATGCTAACTGCAATAAGTTGAGCGTTCATACACATAAGCACATATGCTGGCTTTTACAAAGCTGTGGTCGAGGTTTCTACCATGGGCTGGCGAGGTAAATGCTATGACTGCAGCTTTGTAAAAGGAGCCCATAGTTTTGTGACAGTGTGCATTTGTTTTGTTTGGATTGGATTTGTTATATTTGATATACCACTTGTGAGACTTTGCCACTTTTTTCATACTAGAAGTAAAAAGGGATTACCTGGTTCTTAAACCCCTGACACAGGCCACTCGCCAAAACACAGCCGTGTTGGGTCATTTCAATAAAAATTATCCTGGTCTCTGTTGTTCAGGCTGTTTGTGCTTTTTTGGGTTTGTAAATCTTTTCTTAAACCCGTCTATGCTAATCACTGTTACCACATCCTCTGGCAATGAGTTTCAGAGCTTAACTATTCTTTGAGTGAAAAACATATTTCCTCCTATTTGTTTTAAAAGTAGTTCCATTTAACATCATTGAGTGTCCCCTGATCTTTTGTAATGTTTGAAAGAGTTAAAAATTGATTTGTACCACTCGGGATTTTGTAGACCTCAATCATATCCCACCTCAGCCATTTCTTTTCCAAGCCTGTGTGATAAATTCAGGGAGTGTGCCAAGGCACACGGAGCAGAAACTTACTGCATAGCCTTATGTTATATGCTTTGTCAGGTAACTCTTTTGGGATCTTACCAGGTACTTGTGACCTTGATTGGCAACTGTTGAAAATAGGATGCTGGGCTTTATGGACCTTTGGTCTGTCCCAGTATGACAACTCTTAGTATGGGTCCATCCTCAACCTGTGTCCGCCGAATCTCCTGACTGCCACAAAAGATGCCTTTATCAAATTGCTCGTACCTCTAATAAATTCCTCCCTCAATCAGGAACGGTACTGCAAAGCTAGAAATCAGCAATCATCAGGTCAATCTGAAAAAAAAAAAAACAACAACCCTGGATCCCAATGAACCCAGCAACTACAAACAGATCTCCAGCCTTCCCTTCATCTCCAAAATCCTTGAAAAGACTGTACTATCGCAACTCCAGACCTTCATCAATAGACAGAACACCCTTTCCTCATACCAATCTGGCTTCAGAAAATACCATAGCACAGAAACGGTCCTATCGGAAATTATTGTTGACTGCTGAAGCATACTAGACAAAGGAAACAATGGGCTTCTGATCCTTCTAGACCTCAGTGCTGCCTTTGATACCACTGATTACCCCTGCCTCCGTGCCAGACTCGCATACGAATCAGCGATCAAACGCTCAAGTGGTTCTCGTCATTCTCGTCATTCCTGAGCCATAGGTCCCAAAGTGTCCTACTAAGATCTATTGTATTGTGACCCAAGGAGTATCACAGGGCACTCTCCTGCCCCCTCTACTTTTCAATCTCTACTGTATATCAGACCAGCAATAAACATTGCCTTAAAACACCATTTAAAGATCAACTCATTTGCTGATGACATACAACTAGGCTCAAACTGAGACGCCCAAATCTCCAAACTACACAGAAATAAAAATACGTATGTCCCAAGACAAACTGCAACTAAATGCGGTGAAAACCGAGCTCCTCTGGAAACAGAGAGGTGACCCTAAACTCGCCCGCCTGTCAATCTCTTTGGAAATGGCCACCCTGATGGCCAAAACAAAGTACACAGCCTAGGGGTGATCCTTGACAGCGACTTTTCGCTCTCTGACCATATCTCCCAAGTAGTAACCATCTCATTCTACTACCTCCAGCAACTATGAAAAATCAGATGATACTTCTCTGAACCATACTTCTCTCAACTACTGTATGTCTTCGTCCTCTTCTGTATGGACTACTGCAACGTGCTCCTAAACAGGCTCACTACAAAAACATTCATCGACTACGAGTACAAAATGCTGCAAAAATCCTGAAGAATCCCCACATATGAGACCTGATCGCCCCAATATTGGGCACTGCCCACTGGCTGCCGATTGACAAACAATGTATATTAAAAGGCCTACAAACTCTTCCACGACATGGTACCAAGGACCCTCAGCCACAAGAGGGCATCTGCTTAAACTCAAGGGCGGGAAATTTCATGGTGACACCAGAAAGTATTTCTTCACCGAAAGAGTGGTTGATCATTGGAACAAGCTTCCGATACAGGTAATCGAGGCCGACAGCGTGCCAGATTTTAAGGGTAAAAGGGATGCCCATGTGGGATCCCTAAGAGGGTGGAGTTAAGGATGGGTCATTAGGAGCAAGATCTCCAGGAGAGCAGACTAGGGGGTGGGTCTGTGTAGTGGGCAGACTTGATGGGCTATGGCCCTTATCTGCCGTCATTTTTCTATGTTTCTATTCTATGTTTCTATATATGGCCTACAAACATCCACCCTACATCCCCAAATCAAACAGTTCACTCCCAAGATGAAAAATGATTACACATGCCCTCAGGATGTGCCCTCCATCTTGAGAATGCCCAAAAAAGATCTTAATCACACTACCTTCCGTGCCTCTGGAACAAACTACTTAGCCACCTAAGATCATTAGAAGGTCTGTTGAACTTCAGGAAGGCAATAAAAGCTCACCTCTTCCCCTGACACTCTATGAGAGTGTGCCAATCCAAACTCCTTGAACATTCTGACAAAGTGCCCCAACCCTCCACTGTCTCGAGCCTCAAACACTATGTGCTTCGTCCTATGCCTGACCATGGCCATGTTATCTCATACAATGTTCTTCTACATAATGTCAAACTGTTCACCATCTTTGTCCTACTATACTATACACCATATTTACCATAGAATCCCCCCTCCTTTACTAATGCGTAGCATGGGTTTTAGCACTGGCACCGGCGGTAACTGCTCTGACGCTTCAAAGAATTCCTATGAGCGTCGGAGCAGTTACCTCCACTGCCAGCGCCAAAACCCACGATACGTGTTAGTAAAGGAGGGGGGTATGTTTGCCATACTGTGACTGCCATGCTGCGATCTCTTATGCCATGCTTGCCAGACAATGTTTGCAGCGCCATGTCTTCCATGGTATGTTTCATCATGAACACCAGCCTTCCAATTTTTACCAAGTCGTGTCATACTATGTTAGCCATGCTTTGGAATACTATATTTACCATGTTTTGCCTTACTGTGTTCGCCATAGTATGTCTCACCATACCATGTTTTTGTTGTTTTATGTTTTACCATGCTTTGTTTGCTATCTCTGTCAGATAATGTTTGCCATGCTATCTCCTACCATACTGAGAGTGTGGCACAGGGGTTAGAGCTACAGCTTCAGCACCCTGAGGTTGAGGGTTCAAATCCATACTGCTCTCTGTGATTCTGGGCAAGTCACTTGGTACCCTATTATCCCAGGTATATTAGATAGATTGTGAGCCTGCTGGGACTGAAAGGGAAAAATACCTGAATAAATCCATGTAAACTGTTCTGAGCTTCTCTTGGAGAAGGGTATCGAAAGTTGAATAAATAAATAAAAGCCGGGGAGAAGGAGTCAGGGTGGTATGTGAAGGTGACCATGTGGGGGTCATCTGTTTTGGAGAGGACTGGATTGAGGGAGGACACAGATCATGGCTACACTACTGAGCTGCTAGTAAACCACTTTGATTTATAGTGCATCAAATAAAAGGGAAATGTGAAATGTAATTATGCATCCAGCTGAGTGAATGTGCATATTAAGTATAGCAGTGGTAGGTAAGAGCCTTAAGGAACCATTTGCACTTCAGCACTGTGGGACAGAGATACTGCTTCCCACATGAACTAACTGAGATCACTCATTCACTGTATAATTGTCCTTCTGATTGCTACTTCATCAGCTCTCCCAGTATGATGTTGGGGTTAACTTTGTGAAATGCATTAGGCAAACATTACAGTACTAGAAACATAAGTACATAAGAATATCCATACTGGATCAGACCAATAATCCATCTAGTGACCACACCCTATCTCTTCCCATGTTGACACCTGCAACCCTCTTCCACCCACGCTAAGCAGGTAGCATGTTAATGCCTATTGTATGGTAATAACCACACCCATGATTGAGAAGGCTTAATACAGTGGTTCCCAAACCTGATCCTGGAGTACCCCAGCCAGTCAGGTTTTCGGGATATTCACAATGAATATTCATGGAGTCCATGTGGAGACAGTGTAGGCAAATCTCTCATGAATATTCCTTGTGGATATCCTGAAAACTTGAGTGGCCGGAGTGCCTGAAGGACCAGGTTTGGGAATTACTGGCTTAGTAAAATAACCTATTCACCAGGACTGAGTAGTTTGAGACTGCCCTAAAATTATCATGAAAAAGATGACTCAAGGCATCCGTAATGTCTTTTTTTTATTAAGTCCAGTAGGAAAGATACCCATGGGTAAGAATGCACTAACAATATTGCAGAGTTTTCTATTTAAGTTCCTTTCCCTTATCTCTTCCTCTGCCCTGATGTCTTCTATTATGACTCATGTTGTTCATGCTTTTGCACATCTGTCCTGGGGCTTTACACATTTGCTGGGTAATTTTAAGAAGTCATTCCAAAATCAAGAACAACCTTTTATGTGCAGAAATGCTATCGTCTAAAACTGTCTGTGATATATGTACTTCAACTTATGCACTTACTTCCTGGATGCTTAGAAGTTTAGCGGACCTGGGCAGAGGTTTTTTCCACGTACTTTATAAAATAGTAGATGTGCAAAATAAGCTAAATCACTTGTAGAAACATAGAAACATGACGGCAGATAAAGGCCAAATGGTCCATCTGGTCTGCCCATCCACAGTAACCAGTATCTCTTTCTCTCTCTGAAAGATCCCACGTGCTTATCCCAGGCCCTCTTGAATTCAGACACAGTCTTTGTTTCCACCACCTCTTCTGGGAGACTGTTCCACACATCTACCACCCTTTCCATAAAAAAATATTTCCTCAGATTACTCCGGAGCCTATCACCTCTTAACTTCATCCTATGCTCTCCCATTGCAGAGTTTCCATTCAAATTAAGGAGACTCAATTCACACATATTTATATTATGTAGGTATTTAAATGTCTCTTATCATATCTCCCCTCTTCCACATTTCCTCCAAAGTATACAGATTGAGAACTTTAAGTCTGTCCCCATACACCTTATCACGAAGACCACACACTGTTTTAGTAGCCTTCCTCTGGACCGACTCCATCCTTTTTATATCTTTTTGATGGTGCAGCCTCCAGAAATGTACACAATATTCTAAATGAGGTTTCACCAGAGTCTTATACAGAGGCATCAATACCTCCTTTTTCCTACTGGCCATACCTCTCCCTATGCAACCTAGCTTTCACCGTCACCTTTTCAACCTGTTTGGCCACCTTAAGATCATCACATACAATCACACCCAAGTCCCGCTCTTCTGTTGTGCACATAAGTTCTTCACCCCCTAAACTGTACCGTTCCCTCTGATTTTGGCAACCCAAATGCATGACCTTGTATTTCTTAGCATTAAATTTTAGCTGCCAAATTTCAAACCATTCTTCAAGCTTTGCCAGGCCTTTCTTCATGTTATTCACACCATTCAGCGTATCTACTCTATTGCAGATTTTGGTATCATCCGCAAAGATGCAAATCTTACTCGATAACCCTTCAGCAATATTATTTATAAAAATGTAAAAAAAAAAAACAGGCCCAAGAACAGAAACTTGAGGCACACCGCTGGTAACATCCTTTTCCTCAGTGTAATCTCCATTGATCACTAACCTCTGTCACCTTCCGCTCAACCAGTTCCTGTCCCAGCCCGTCACTTTGGAACCCATCCCAAGGGCACTCAGTTTATTTATTAAACGTCTGTGTGGATCACTGTCAAAGGCTTTCCTAAAATCTAAATACACCACATCTAGCGCACATCCTCTGTCCAATTTTCTGGTCACCCAGTCAAAGAAATTGATCAGATTTGTCTGACAAGACCTATCTCTAGTAAATCCATGTTGCCTCCAGTCCTATAATCCACAAGATTCCAGAAACTTGACCATTCTCTGTTTTAAAAGTGTTTCCATTAATTTGCTTACCACAAAAGTCAGACTTACCTGCCTGTAATTTCCTACTTCTTCCTTACTTCCACTTTTGTGGAGAGGGAACACATCCACCCTTCTCCAGTCCTCCGGTACCACTCCCGACTCTAGAGACTCATTTCCTTAAGTTCCTTCAGCACCCTAGGATATAAACCATCTGGCCCCATTGCTTTGTCTTCCTTTATTTTAGCTAACTACTCACGAACACAACACTCTGAAAATTGATCAGGGTCTATTACTCCTCCATCTCTATTCACTTTTGTCTTCTGCAGTCCCGCTGCTGGTGCTTCAGCCATGAACACAGAACCGAAATATTTGTTAAGCAATTCGGCCTTTTCTTTATCAGTTTCTACATATTCCTCCCCTTCGCCTTTGAGTCTCACAATTCCAGTTTTGCACTTCTTCCTATCACTAATATATCTAAAACTTGTCTCCCCGTTTTACTGTGTCAGCTATTTTTCTTCCATTTGCATCTTTGCTTTCCTGACTACATGATCAGCCTCTCTTAACTTTTCCAGATAATTTTGCCTGTCTTCCTCTTTCTGCGATCTTTTGTAGTTTATGAAAGCTAACCTCTTATTCCTTACCTTCTCAGCTACTACTTTTGAGAACCAAAGCGGCCTTCTTTTTCTCTTACTTTTACTTATTTGCCTCACAAAAAGGTCCGTTGCCCTTACAATCACTCCTTTCAGTTTTGTCCAATTCATATCCACTCCTTCCAGACGTTCTCACCCACACAATTCCTTTACGTAAACCCCCATCCAAACAAAGTTCATTTTTAAAAAAGTTTAGAACCTTTTCTTTTAAATAAGTCCTCTCTGTACCCATCTTAATATTAAACCATACCATGCAGTGATCACTGGATGCCAGATGATCACCCACTTTAAAATCAGAAATATTTTCCCCGTTTGTGAGCACTAAATCCAATATGACCCCATTCCACGTGGGTTCCATTACCAACTGCTGGAACAGTTCACCTTATATAGAATCCAGAATTTCCCTACTTCTAGAAGACCCTGCAATGGGGATACCCCAATCAACATCTGGCATGTTAAAATCACCTATTAGCAAGACTTCCCCTTTTTTAGATATATTCTGAATGTCTACTATTAAATCTCTATCTACTTCTTCCATCTGTGAAGGATACCTGTATATCACACCAATGTAAATATATTCACCATTCCCTCTTTCCAAATTGATCTACAGTGCTTCTTCCTTGCCCTGCAGATCCTGCAATTGTGTGGCTTTAATATGATCTTTAACATATAACGCTACTCCCCCCTCCTTTTCTTCCTACCCTGTCTTTCCTGAACAGATTATAGCCCGGTATAACTACATCCCAGTCATGGTTCTCCGTGAACCACGTCTCCGTGATCGCCACTATATCCAACCCCTCTTCTTCCATCACAGCTTCTAGATCCAGAATATTGTTTCCGATATTTTGAGCATTAGTATATACTGCTTTCCAGACATTGCCCCCTTTTCCCATCTATGTAGAGGTACTTACCTGAGGGCTTATACTCACCCAGGAGCTTTGATCACCCTACCCCATTACTTCGAGTTTAAAGCCCTCTTCAGTAGATTAGCCAGTCTGCCGGCAAAGACACTTCTTCCCTTCTTTGATAGATGCACCCCATCCCTGCTCAGCAGCCCTTGGAAAATCATCCCATGGTCCAGGAAGCCAAAACACTCTCGACGACACCATCCATGTAGCCACGCATTCATCTCTAGGATGCGAGCTTCTCTGCCCTGGCCTTTACCCTCGACAGAGAGGATGGACGAGAATATCACCTGTGCACCTGACTGCTTCCCCTTCTCTCCCAGAGCCACAAAGTCACTTTTGACACATTTGCAGGGGTACCTGGCAGTATCGTTAGTGTTTGGCGAAAAGCACATGTAAATATGAATGTTTACTTTTTGTATGATTATTTTCTCCTTAGAAAGTTAGTATAACTCAGTGTTTCCCAAGTTAGTTCTAGAATACCCCCATTCCAGTCAGGTTTTCAGAATATCCATAATGAATAGGTGTAATGTTGATTTGCATCCGTTGCCTCCATTGTATACAAAGCTCTTTCATGCATATTCTATGTGGATGTCCTGAAAACCTGACTAGTAAGGGGGTACTCCAGGACCGACTTGGGAAACCCTTTATCTGCATACCTGCCACAAGTTAGATAAAGAGGAAAAAATATCCTTATCTGTGTGTGTAATTTATTTGTTGTGGTGGAATCCTGGTGGAGCATCTCCCTGTGCCAAATGTTGGCAGAATAGTAGCTGTTGCTGGTTAATTAATTAATTATACTTTCTGGTGGGAATTTCTATGCCACATTCTTGAAATGGAGCGTATGATGGCCATACAACAGGGACATTATAAGAAATTTATGAATGTTTGGGAGCCATTGACAGAATTCTGTAAGGAGTGATTGTTGATTTTGCCCTTTGATCATACACATCCAGGGATGTGAGTGGGGAGTTATTTTTAATTAGAGTGCAATTGTTGGATATGTATAAAGGGGGAGAATGATATATGTATTTGTCATAAATATAATTTGATAGAATTTAAGTGTTGTTAAAGTGTAAAATGTCTGTAAAATACGTTGCATTTATTTTTGGCTTTAAAATGAATAAATTTGTATTAAATGTAATAAAGATCCTGGCACATTATCTCAAGTTTTTGGTTGTGTCCTTAGATCAACTCATTTTGGTCTGCCATCCTGTTATTTTGGGGTTCTTTATGGGGTAATTCGATAGTGGGTTGTCCTAGGGGAATAATTTTTGGTAAAGCATCAGCTGGTGCGGTTTTTGGCCAACTAAAATGTCTTGTTTCAGAAAGCCTGTATGATTGGGCATAAATGTATTATGCAATTTTGGTTGCAGAAAGAATCTCCAAGTTTTTGGCATTGGAGGAATCAATTACATCGCTTATTTTTATTTGAGAATTGGGAGGTTCGAGGTTCGCCTAAAAAAAGCTCGTCTTTTTATGGAGGTTTGGGATCCTTGTATTCAGAATCTTTCACCAAAAATACGAAGTTTGGTTATCAATGATTTATTATGAAAATTAGGTTTACTAATTACATTCCAGTTATTTATTTTAATTCTTTATTTTTGTCAACTTTCATCCAGGGTCAGGGATTCATTTAGGGGAAGATAGTGGGTAGGGGATGAAATTAAGGGGGGTGTAGATAAGATTGAATTAATTCATATGGAAATTAAATTTGAAAGAATGATTTAAATTTGTATGAAATATTATTGTGATTCTTATTGTATTGAATGTATTTTTGTATTATCCTATTGTACTGATTATTTGATTCTTTCATTAAAAATTGTTATACATAAATTGAATAAAGATATTTTTTTAAAAAATTAATTAATTAGATTTAATTTCTATCCCGTCCTCCCAGTAGCTCAGAGCGGGTTACAAGCAAACATTCACAGTGAAATACATTTGGACAGTACAAAGACTAGACAGCAACTTAAGTATAGGTTAAGAATGGAGAAGTGAGTGCAGAAGGAAGGGGGAATTTAAGGGGGTGATGGGGGTAGATTGCAGTTGGAATTTTAGTTGAAAAGGAGGGTCTTTACAGCTTTCCGGAAGGTCATCAGTAAGTTCTGTAATCTGATTTGCAAGGGGAGTTGGTTCCAGAGTTCGGGGATGAAGTGGCTGTAGGAGCGTTTGCGGGCAGTTTCTGACAGGAGAGACCTTCCTGGGGGGATGCATAGGTGTTTCTCAGTTTCAGAGCAGAGGAGGTGGGTGGGGATGTATAGGTTGAGCTTGGATCCTATGTAGGCTGGGATGGTGGTGTAAATTATTTTATTCGCTATTATCAGGGCCTTGAATGCACAGCTTTGGTTGATCAGAAGCCAGTGCTCGAAGCCAGTGCTCTGTGCGGAGGGTTGTGGAGATGGGGTCACAGTAGTTGAGGCTGTGTAGGAGGCAGATTGCTGCGTTTTGTACATGCTGGAAGCGTTTGAGATCTTTCTTGGCCACTCCGTTAAATAGGGAGTTGCAGTAATCCATCCTGGAGAAAACTTAGGCATAGAGGAATTGGGCTAGGTCTGGTTTGGAGATCTAGGGTTTGATCCATTTCAGTTGGCGGAGGTAGTAGAATAAGGTGGACAAGGACAGGTGGCCTTCTAAAGTTACTCTTAGGCTGCGTACCAGATCTGCTGCTGTTAGTGAAGTGGAATCCCAAGATAGTGTTGGGTAGTTTTTTTCTTGATCCATAAAAGTTCGGTCTTGGAGGCATTCAGCTGTACTTTGTTGTTTGTCATCCAGGTTTTCATGTCGGAAACGCAGAGTTAGAGTTTGGCGATTTGGGATGATCGGTTTTCGCCTAGTGGGAGGAGTAGCTGGATGTCATCGGCCTTTCACTCATGGGGTTTCCATATATCCTGTCAACAACATTAGCCAGGCAAAGAAATGCATGTTCGCAACAGTTATTTCATCCTGAAACTCTAGTGCAGTCCCACATCCTTAAACAGAGCCTCACTCTTTATCTCATTCAGGCAACAGCCTGATTCCCTGCCAGACACTTCAGAGGCTCAGTTGAAACGAAGAGTGATGCAGGCATTTCTAGTTCTAGTTAAAACCACCTCGTGTAGTATTTCATTCTCTATCAAAGTCTTTCTCCTGTTGATTATAGGAAAAAAAAAACCTAGTTCTGCCAGCACCCTCAGCAGTGCAAAAAATAAAGTGTTTCCAACCTCCAAATGGTATAATAATAACAGCAATAATAATAAGAGTTCCTTATTTCTCACATAATGAGCAGAACAAACAAATTTTAAAGACTCTAAGCATTCCTGCTTCCCACAAACTGTGGCTTCCTTTGGCTTCTCATTTATTTGACAAGTTTGTCTGAACCTACAAGCCCCTGACCCATTCTAAAAGCCCCTCCACCCCTCTCTTCCCCTTTCCCCCTCTCTTTCCCTCTACCCCCTTCCTTATATTGATACCTGTTCCCACAATCCCACTTTGTAAATATCCACTACTATATACTGTCTAGAACCGAAAAGGTTCATTATCCACTTTGTACTTTTCTGCTACTGTATACCGTCTTGAACTGAAAAGGTATGATGGGATATAAATAAAGTTTTATTATTATTATTATCTTCATGCATTCCTCCTCATTAGGTGGGGGGAATCTCTCCCAGTTTGCCCTTCAGCCCTTAACTTCCAGAGCTACCAAGTAGAGAATGACACGGGGACAAATTTGTCCTCGTCCTCACAGGAATTCAATTTCCCCATCCCGTCCCCATGAGTTTTGTCCCTGTTCCTGTCCCTGCCCTATTCCTGTAAGCTCTGCTTTAACTGCACAAGCCTCAAACAATTATGATTTTAAAGTGTTTGAGGCTTGTTCAGATGAAGACAGAGTTTTCAGGAATGGGACAGGGACAGGAAAATGAGTTCCCAGGGGGATGGGGAAAAATTTGTCCCCATGTCATTCTCTACTACCAAGTTACCCATTCCAGGAGGAGACTTTTCGACCAGTCCTGGTTTTCAATCAATGTGTGTAATACAGGGCTGCATTTTGCAACTTGATGGTTGTGTTTGTATTTATTTGACCCTTATGATAGAAGTCTGTATATTGTTCGGAAATATTTTGACCCCTGATGAAGGCATTCATTGAAACATAAGCCATGTCAAGTCTTGAAATACTGTAAAGTTGTTTCTCTATGAATGTGACTCCGCATCATCGCTCCATCTGAGGCCTTCTAATACTTGCTTTGTACTGTGAACATTTGTGTTACTATTTTCCCTCTGGAGTAATTTTCTCAGTCCTGAATTTCTGTCAACCTCATCTTGGTACATTATAGGACCTGCAGCACTGATTTCAATGGATAAAATCATGGACTACAAATTCTACACTTATTTGGGATATAAGTTTAAAACCAAAACTGGCTAAAAAGTCTCCCTCCTGGAATGGGTAACTTGGCAGTTTTGTTGAATTGTCCATGGGAGTAAACAAAGGCTGCCAACTGGTTCCAGATTTGCTGCACAGGGTTGATCCAATCCTCGGACTTGTGCTTTTGATTTTCTTAAGTGGGGAAATCAGAATTGCAAGTCCCTCCATGCAGCGAGATAAACCCAGGATTGGAATACCCCTGTCCTGCAAATATGAATCCATTTGGCGGACTTAGAGTAAACCTCCAACACCTTTTTCTTCCTTATGGAAAAAGCATCCCTTTTAGCTTAGAGCCATTGCTTTTAATGACTTCTGGTTCTACCCATCGAATTACTCTCCCTGGCCCTGCCCCATGGGCTCATGGGAGCTGTAGTCAATCCTAGTAACTATATTTGGCAGTCTCCTTTTGCAGTTTCCTTCTTCTTGAAGGAACTTCACTGTTAAGATCTGTGCCTCCATTAGGATGACATACTTACATATCTAGCTATCTAGCTATCTATAATTATATAGAGTATACTAGCTGATGCCCCGGCGTTGCACGGGTATTTAATTATAGCAATAACACTGTAAATGGATTCAAATAAAGATACTTTATAGTGGTGAATGAAATTATTTTTTTACAGCTTTATAAAAAGTACAATATTCAAATTATAATGTGAAATATTTGACAAAATGAATACAATACAACTAACACAAAACTTGATTATAAACAACATTTTTAGTTTCAACTCCAGGAGAAAGAACATATAAATTCTTGGGTGAACCCACCCTTGAGCAAGCAACATAGAGTTGACCATGGGAAAAACAGGGGGATCTTAAATCCACTCCACAGTATGTAATAGTCTGTCCCTGTGATTTGTTGATTGTGATAGAGAATGCAAGTCTCAATGGAATTTGCAAGCTCTTAAACTGAAAAGGAAGATGTGTTGCAAGTTTCGTTCAAATCGGGCAAGCCGTTTTTGCGTTGGCAGCTTTTTACAATTTTTCCATTGACATGAATGGGTGAAATCAGATTTTCTGTTTGTAGCTCCGCCCACGTGTGCAGGAGGGCCGCGAGACCCCCAGAACATATCACCCCAGGTAGTGAGGGATCTGCATACCAAGTTTCGTTCAAATCGGGCAAGCCGTTTTTTCGTTGGCAGCTTTTTACATTTTTGCCATTGACATGAATGGGTGAAATCTGATTATCAGGTTGTAGCTCTGCCCATGTGTGCAGGTGGGCAGCGAGACCCCCAGAACATATCACCCCAGGTAGTGAGGGATCTGCATACCAAGTTTCGTTCAAATCGGGCAAGCCGTTTTTGCGTTGGCAGCTTTTTACATTTTTTCCATTGACATGAATGGGTGAAATCTGATTTTCTGTTTGTAGCTCTGCCCACGTGTGCAGGTGGGCCGCGAGACCCCCAGAACATATCACCCCAGGTAGTGAGGGATCAGCATACCAAGTTTCATTCAAATCGGGCAAGCCGTTTTTGCGTTGGCAGCTTTTTACATTTTTTCCATTGACATGAATGGGTGAAATCTGATTTTCTGTTTGTAGCTCTGCCCACGTGTGCAGGTGGGCCGCGAGACCCCCAGAACATATCACCCCAGGTAGTGAGGGATCAGCATACCAAGTTTCATTCAAATCGGGCAAGCCGTTTTTGCGTTGGCAGCTTTTTACATTTTTTCCATTGACATGAATGGGTGAAATCTGATTTTCAGTTTGTAGCTCCGCCCACGTGTGCAGGTGGGCCGCGAGACCCCCAGAACATATCATCCCAGGTAGTGAGGGATCTGCATACCAAGTTTTGTTCAAATCGGTCAAGCCGTTTTTGCATGATCGCGGCACATACACACACACATACATACATACACACATACATACCTCCGATTTTATATATATATAGATTAAACAAGAGATTCAAAATTAAATATGCTCTTCACAAAACTGTCAACATTATTTATTTCAAACTGTCTTAATTATTTGTAAACTGAATGTTCAAGCGAGCGAAAATGTGATTACATGCTTTAATACAAAGTATAATAGGGGCACCTGAGCAAGTGTTATTACTTAAAAACTGCCTTAATTACTCAAGGCAACTTTAGTAGCATAATGTCAAATAGAGTTTCCTTTTAAATGTTCAGACTATTGTCGGATAGATTTGTGATAGGATTCACTGGCAAATAAATGTGACAGCCCACATCATCTTCTTCTCCAGAAGATGAGAATGACTCATTGCTGCAGCTTTGGAAGGATGCCTTTCAGTGACTAACCTTATATTCTGCTTATTTTTAAATCTCTTTTTCATAAAAAGGATTTGCTTAAAAGCTTAGATGGTTACAAAAAGACCTTCCAGGAGATCCACCGGGCCAGATCTGTAAATGGAGTCCCTGTTCCACCTGAGCAGCTAGAGGACATGGCTGAAAGGTAAGGAGGACACTGACTGTCAATGGATATGTTCTATGAGTAGCAACTTGCTCTATTCTTGTTCAAGTCCAAGTGGTGTAATTAAGTGCAGTTCACCTATAATATATTTCTCAAGATGTATGCGTATGTCACTGAGCTCATTAGCTGTTTTCTAATGTCCTAACAGTGACTTGAAAAAAAATATATATTTTATTCTAATACATATCAGACTTCAGGATGTAGAGGTTCAGTAGAAATACTGGTTACTATCAGCTCTCACACAATGTATCTATACCAGTGGTCTCAAACTCAAACCCTTTGGAGGGCCACATTTTGGATTTGGAGGTACTTGGAGGGCCTCAGAAAAATAGTTAATGTCTTATTAAAGAAATGTCAATTTTGCATGAGGTAAAACTCTTTATAATTTATAAATCTTTCCTTTTGGCTAACTCTTAGTAATAATATTGTAATTTATAGCTAAAGAGACATATGATCAAGAAACTGTTTTATTTTATGGTTGCGATTATGATAAACATACCGAGGGCTTCAAAATAGTACCTGGCGGGCCGCATGTGGCCCCCGGGCCGCGAGTTTGAGACCACTGATCTATACCTTGATTTCATTTCCATTATACTGCAGTACATTTTTACAGGCCAGTAATCAATTTGTGATATTAACTTATAGAATTAACCCTTTCAGGACCATAAGGATCGTAGGCCAATTTTTGTGGTTTTGACGACATTTTTATGGTAAAAAGGGCTTGCAGATGCCAAAAAATTGATTTTTTTTGTGAAATATCATTATTTTTTTTAATTTTTTTAAATCACACTTCTGGCTTATGGACAGTGTGGCAAGTGAATCTTCTCGTCAATCTGGCAACGACGCTAATGAATGAATGTCGGAACCAGTTTGTTTACATAAAGGCAGTATCATATGGAATCCGTACATATCAAATTTAGAACTGTAGACTATCCCAATCAAAATTGATAGGATTTTAAAGTTATGGGACAAAGATCACTTTGTATGAATTTATTTGACTAATCTTTGAAAGATATCCTTCTTCATTAGGTCAGAGTAGGGTTACTCTTGAAAGCTAGCCACAGATTTATTTACTTCAATAAAAAGGTATCACCTACAGTTGGCTGGTTGACCCTTATTATATGTATATATGCAAGTGGCATAACATGGCAACTGCAATCTGAATTTTAATGTATAAGCTTATACATTTACCCTCCCCCCCCCAATTCTTTAAATGGTGCCTTACGTTGTACGCACAAATCAGTGTGCACAGCTGATTTACGCGCAAGCTTAATTGTTTAACAAGCCTGGTCAGCTGATAAGTGGCAATTTACACCTCGCAATTAAGAACATAAGAATAGCCTTACTGGGTCAGACCAGTGGTTCATCTAGCCCAGTGTCCTGTCTTCACGGAGGCCAATCCAAGTCACGAGTACCTGGCAAAACCACAAATAGGAACAGTATTCCATGCCACTGATCCAGGGCAGAAATCCGAAAATTCTTCAAGGATAAAGTGAAGATAGCAGCAGCCAAGGACAATGGTTCACATACTACAATATTAAAGTGAATTAAATATGATGGGGGAGTCCTCAGTTTACACAACTGAACACTAACACGACCAAAGTGACAGCTGTCGCTCTTTATACCCACTCAGGGTTTAGGAGGTGTAACATCCTTGGTCTCCTCCCCTCCCTCCCCCTGGTTGTGCCTTATTATAAATCAAGAAATGTGAAAAACTCATGAAAAACACATTCATACTTGGCTGCTGCTATAAACACAGTTCAGCGTGCATAGTTCATATCGGGCCATAGGTGAAGGAGTCCAACAAGATATAAAGCTGGAACTGTACTTATCTTTTTGTAGCTGTAATAAGTATAGCAATCTTCAAAACGTGTGCTTGTTGTAAATTTAACAGCTTCCGTTTCGGGGAAACAACCCTCTTCTTCGGGAATATTAGCACTGCTTAGGAAAGCATACAGCACAAAAGTTCAGCGATCCCCAGTCAACAGGCAGGAGAGAAAAAATGGCACCCAGGGCAAGCAGTGGCTTCCCTCATGTCTGTCTCAACTTTTCCTCCAGGAACTTGTCCAAACCTTTTTTGAAACCAGCTACGTTTACCACTCTAATTACAAGTTATGCACACAGCTTGGTAGGCGTATTCTATGAAGTGCTGCACGCCAGTTCTAGTACGTTAATCTGAAAAGGAGGATGTGGCCAGGGGAGGAATCTAGGAGGATTGTGGGCATTCCTAGAATTTATACGTACTGTTACACAATACTCCCGAGGTGTGCACAGGTTAGGCACGGAGATTTAGTCCTGGTTTTCCTTGGCCTAAATGGGTGAACCTAAAATTTGTGATGCACACTGGCACTTAGTGCAATTCTATAAGGTATGTGTACCTTTTATAGAATTGGCTAAGTGCTGTTCTAGTTGGCACCAATTTTTTAAGGTGCCATATACTACTACTACTACTACTACTACTACTACTTCTCATTTCTATAGCACTGCAAGACGTACGTAGCGCTGTACAATATAACATTTAAAGACAGTCCCTGCTCATATATAGAATATGACCCTTAGTGGGGGCTGGGGGGCTTGTTATACTAAGTGGTTAATAATTTGTTTTATTATATGTTTATGTATGTATGTTTATTATATCTTTATGTATGTTTTTACTAAGGGATAGGCAGGGTATAAATGTTTTAAATAAATAACCATACTGCTTATGGTATCATCTTGCAAAGACAGAGGTAAAATAGTGAGTATTCTGTTTCTATAACTACTACTACTTATCATTTCTATAGAGCTCCTTTTACGAAGCCACGTTAGCGGCTTTATCACACGCACATTATTAGCACACGCTAACCCCCGCACTAGCCGAAAAACTACCGCCTGCTCAAGAGGAGGCGGTAGCGGCTAGCACGGCCGGCAGATTAACGCGATCTGTTACGCGCGTTAAACCACCAACGCGGCTTCGTAAAAGGAGCCCATAGTGTTACTAGACATACACAGCATTGTGCATCAAAATATAGATAGTCCCTGCTCAAAAGAGCTTACAATCTAATCAAGACAGACAAATTGAACAAGAAGTTGCGTCAATACACTGTGCTCAGGTGGGGGAATCACAGAGGAAATGATAAGATGTTTAGCAGGTAGGTTGGAGTTTGGAATTGAAAGCATCTTCCAGTTCAAATATTTTTATTGATTTTAACAAAATACCAATGTAATACAAATATAAATGTTAACAAGGCAAGATACAGCCAAGTTGTACAAAGCAAATGATCATAAAATATTATCTATGCAATACAACAAGCTGACACCTGCCAATAAAAAGAGAGTGTCAGCACAACCTGCAGCCATAACCATATACAATATCCAAAGCACAGAGGAACATTTGAGTTATACCCCCGTATAAATATGAATAGTGAGCCATGATATAATGCATAGGTTCTGTTGTAGATATCTATATCCTAGCACAATAACTGAATGTGATCAGTCTGTATTGCAATAAGAGTTGACTGGACTCCAAATTTTGATAAATGAGCTCATAGACTTGTGCCTTTCTGCTATGACACTTTCATGTTTTACTGTAAGGCACAACATATTCCGCTAATTAATATAATCCACCTTAGATAGGTCTTTCCAACAATGTAAGATATTTTTAAGGGCCAAAAATAGCAAGACGTTAAGCAGCCTCGCATTATGATCAGGCAGCATGTGCAGTAGGCCATGATGACCCAGTATGATAATGCGCAAACTTAAGGGCTCTTGTATATTCAAGACTGTAGAAATGGTTTCCCACCCTTTGCTCCAATAGACTGATAGATGTCAGCAGTCATAGATCATATGAGTTAGCGGGCCTTCCTATGAGTTACAAGACCAACACATGGTAGAGAGTCCATTTGAAATCTTAGCTACTTAAATTAGAACAGAGATTGAAGAACGCCAGCAGAACGAGAAGATCTAAACATATTTTTCCAAACTTCCTGTCACATCTCTTCCTCAGGTGAAAGTCCCAAATCTCCATGCCAAGCATTCATCATGCTCATTAATGAAGAAGTTGAAGACCTTCTCATAAGGTCATACCATCTGGAGGCAACTCCTTTTTTATTAGTATTGATTAATAGTATTGCTCGATTTCTGATTTGAATCAATTCACTGATTCACTTCGGGTGAATCGATTCAAATTGATTTTAAAAAAATCGGTCTGGCCGATTCGGTGACAGACCCTCCTCCCCGTGCCTTCCAAAATCAGGAGTGGCAGCGCTGCCTCTTGCTGGCCTGCCGCTGCCACTCCTGCTTTAGGGGGCGAGGGGGGGTCAGTCGGGAAGATCTTCATAAATCCTGGTTTTACCTTATTCCTTGCTTTGGCGCTTTTTGCTGCATTCTACGGCTTTCCCCCTGGCCTTCCGCTCTTACCGCAGCCTGCAGAGAGGATCGCTGGTGTTCTACATGATCCTTGCAGGCTACCACCATCCTCAGAAGCCCATTCCCTCTGACGCGGTCCCACCTCTCCTCTGACATCAGGGGCAGGATCGCATCAGAAGGAACGTACTCTGAGGATGGTGGTAGCCTGCAAGGATTGCGTAGAACACTGGCGATCCTCTCTGCAGGCTGCGGTAAGAGCAGAAGGCCAGGGGGAAGCCAGAGAATGCAGCAAAAAGTGCCAAAGCACGGAACAAGGTAAAACCAGGATTTCTGCAGATCTTCTCGACTGCCCCCCCCTTGCCCCCTAAAGCAGGAGCGGCAGCAGCAGGCCAGCAAGAGGGAGAGAGCATATTGGGTTGGGGGGTGGGAAGGAGGGTTGCCACTCGAGGGAAGAGGCAAGGACAGAGAGAGAAAGCATGCAGGAGGCAGAAAGTATTGGACTCTTGGAAAGGGCGAGATGGATGGGGAGGCAGAAAGGAGGGAAGGAGAAATGTTACACTGGGAAAGGAGGGAGAGATGCTGGATGAAAAGGTAGTTGAGAAAAGGAGAGATGGTGGATCTGGGGATGGTGGAGTCCATCCCTGCAGCTGCATGGATGGAGATGAAAAAGGGAAGATGCCAGACCTCTGGGGGAGGGAAGGGAAACAGAAGGGGTGGACAGAGATGGAAGATGGACGGTTAGCACGAAGAAAGAAGAAGGAAGGAGACCCTGGCAAGTGAGTTATCAGAAGACAACCAGAGCCTGGGACCAACAAGATTTGAATAAAGACCAGACAACAAAAGGTTCTGTTTTATGATTACAATATGTCAGATTTGAAATGTGAATCCTGCCAGAGCTGGTGTTGGACCGCAAATGTGAGCTAGGATTTAACAGAGAGAGGAAACGTCTTTTTTGTTTGCTTATTTTATTTACACAACAGCACCAGTGTGGGTAGGAGAGGGGAAAGGGGGTGAAGAGGCTATAAAATAAACCCACCAGGATGTTTGAAAAAAAAAAAAAAAAAACAACACCCACTTGGGCAGGAAAATCGAATTGAAAAATTGATTCAATAGACTGAATCGAATTGAATTTTTTTTTCCTGAATCAGGCAGCACTATTGATTAATGAAATGTAAAAAAGTAGTTCTGGGATAATCTTTAATTGCCCTACATTAGGAAAAAGACCATTCAAGCAGGGTCAATTATATCCAATCATACAGCTGATGGAGCTGCACGTTATAACAAGTTTGTAATTCCTCAAAGGACATCCATTGAGAGTTCTTTATTAAATCTTGGAGAGTCCAGATGCCACAATTCTGCCGCAATATCCAGTTAATTGATATATCATGAATCTTTATTTGATCATTATGCCAAAAGCCATTATGATCAAAGCCAAAGAAGTGGGCTTTGAGACTGGATTTGAATACTGCCAGAGATGGAGCTTGACTTACCGAGTCAGGCAGTTTGTTCCAGGCATTTGGTGCAGCAAAGTAGAAGGGGCAGAGTCTGGAGTTGGCCATAGAAGAGAAGGGTACAGATAAAAGAGACCTATCCGATGAGTGGAGTGCCCAGGGGGAGGAGGAGTATGGGAAGAGATGAGAGAGAAGCTGCAGCGTGAATACACTTGTAGATCAATAAGAGGAGTTTGAACTGTAGGCAGAGGTGGATAGGGAGCCAATGAAGTGACTTGAGGAGAGGGGTAATGTGGGCTTAGTGACATTGGTGAAATATGAGGCATGCAGCAGAGTTCTGAACAGATTGAAGGGGACAAAGATGGTTTAGCAGTAGCCCAGTGAGAAGCAGATTGCAGTAGTCTAGGCGAGAGGTGATGAGGGTATGGATGAGGGTCGTAGCATTGTGCTCAGAAAGTAAGGGTCTGATTTTAACGATATTGTAATGAAAGAAATGACAGGTTTTGGCACACTGCTTAATATAACCCAGCCAGAGCATACCCACACATTTCATTAAGTTGTGCAGCTACGGAAGCCGAGGCCCACCTGTTTCCTACTATATGCGCAATTCTGTTGGTGCTTGATGCAAACATAATAAAATTCAGGTGACCAAAATGAATACAGTACTCGCCTCCATCACCTGTTTTGCTCATGCTCATACTCAGATGTGTATGTGGATGAACTGAACCAATCATGTCTTCCAGTTAGGGTGATTCTATTGTAGATCTGTGGAAAATATTAAAACAGTAACTATACTTAAAAAAAAAGAAAAAAATAAGAGAAAGATTTGATTCTGGTTAATTAGACAACAGGGAGTGCCGCAGGGGTCTGTACTGGTCTGTACTTATTTATAAATGATTTAGAAATTGGAACAACGAGTGAGGTGATTAAATTTGCAGATGACACTAAACTGTTCAAAGTTGTTGAAATTCATGCAGATTGTGAAAAAATGCAGGCGGACCTTAGGAAATTGGAAGACTGGGCATCCAAATGGCAGATGAAATTTAATATGGACAAATGCAAAGTGATGTACATTGGGAAGAATAACCTGAATCACAGTTACTGGATGCTAGGGTCCACCTTTGGGATTAGCACCCAAGAAAAGGATCATGGTATCATTGTAGACAATGTGTTGCGACGGCCAAAAAAGCAAACAGGATGCTAGGAATTATTTAAAAAAGGGATGGTTAACAAGACTAAGAATGTCATAATGCCCCTGTATTGCTCCATGGTGCAACCTCATCTGGAGTACTGTGTTCAATTCTGGTCTCCTTATCGCAAAAAAGATATAGTGGCGCTAGAAAAGGTTCAAAGAAGAGCGACCTAGATGGTAAAGGGGATGGAACTCCCCTCGTATAAGGAAAGACTAAAACGGTTAGGGCTCTTCAACTTGGAAACGAGACAGCTGAGGGGAGATATGATTTAAGTCTATAAAATCTTGAGTGGAGTAGAACGGGTATAAGTGGATCGATTTTTTTTGCCCCGTCAAAAATTACAAAGACTAGGGGGACACTCGATGAAGTTACAGGGAAATACTTTTAAAACCAATAGGAGGAAATTTTTTTTTCACTCAGAGAATAGTTAAGCTCTGGAACGCGTTGCCAGAGGATGTGGTAAGAGCGGATAGCGTAGCTGCTTTTAAGAAAGGTTTGTACAAGTTCCTGGAGGAAAAGTCCATAGTCTGTTATTGAGAAAGAGAAGGGGAAGCCACTGCTTGCCCTGTATTATTAGTAGCATGGAATGTTGCTACTTGGGTTTTAGCCAGGTACTAGTGGCCTGGATTAGAGAATGACACGGGGGAAAAAATCTGTCCCCGTCACTGCCCCGTCCCCGGCTCACCGTCCCCTTCACCACCCCGTCACCGCCATTCCCTTCACCGCCCCTTAACAGTCACCGCAATCCCCTTCACCGCCCTGTCACCATCACTGCCATCCCATTCACCGCCCCGTCACCGTCCCCACAGCATCCATATAAGCCTCGGTACTGCGAAACACTATGAAGACAGAAGAGAGTCCTGCCAGTACTACTACTGCACTGAGAATCTGTTTCAGTGCCTCTGCCCTGTAGTAAAAACAGAACATAAAATAAATCAATTCACTTGTCCTCCCTTGCAATGATGTGTCCCCCATGTTCACCTATAGCTTGAATCAGGTCAATTGTGCACACTAAAAATGCCCACCTGAGCACATAATCATGCAGATGCTGCATTACAATGAGCAACAGGAGGATCTGGAACGTGAGCGCAGGCAGGCAGTGATACAAAAACAGCAGACACCCGACTGATTGCAGCGTTCCGCCATCTCCCTCCCTCCACTTCACCTTAGATGTAGAATATGCCGGCTTTCTTTTTCGCCCAGCCGCACGCATTCAAAAAGCCGCGCATGCTCGGCTGCTCATTTGTTCAATATTCTCCTCTGACGCAACTGGAAACAGGAAGTTGCAGGAGAGGAGAAGACTGATCAACTCGAGCAGCCGCGCGTGCGGGGCTTTTTGAACGCATGCGGCTGGGCGAAAAAGAAAGCCAGCATACTCTACATCAGTGTTTTTCAACTTTTTTACACCCGTGGACCGGCAGAAATAAAATAATTATTTTGTGGACCGGCAAACTACGAGGACTAAAATTTAAAACCCCGTTTCTGCCCTAACTCCGCGAGCTCGGTCACCTCAGTAACTATAGAAAAATAGACAAATATAGTGCAAAATATAGACAGCAGATATAAATTCTCAAAACTGACACGTTTTGATCACTAAATTGAAAATAAAATCATTTTTCCTACCTTTGCTGTCAGGTGATTGATTTCATGAGTCTCTGGTTGCGTTTCCTTCTGTCTGTGTATCCTTTCTTTCATTTCTTTCTTTCTGCACTCAGGCCCAAGAATTGTCCCTTTCTATTCCCTCCCTCTTTCCTTCCCATGTCCTTAGTGCCTCCTTCCCATGTCTTTAGTGCCCCCAGTGCCTCCTTCCCATGTCTTTAGTGCCCCTAGTGCCTCCTTCCCATGTCCTTAGTGTCCCTTCCTGTCTTTAGTGCCCCCAGTGCCTCCTTCCCATGTCTTTAGTGCCCTCAGTGCCTCCTTCCCATGTCCTTAGTGCCCCTTCCTGTCTTTAGTGCCCCCAGTGCCTCCTTCCCATGTCTTTAGTGCCCCCAGTGCCTCCTTCTCATGTCCTTAGTGCCCCTTCCTGTCTTTAGTGCCCCCAGTGCCTCCTTCCCATGTCCTTAGTGCCCCTTCCTGTCTTTAGTGCCCCCAGTGCCTCCTTCCCATATCATTAATGCCCCTTCCTGTCTTTAGTGCCCCCAGTGCCTCCTTCCCATGTCTTTAGTGCCCCCAGTGCCTCCTTCTCATGTCCTTAGTGCCCCTTCTTGTCTTTAGTGCCCCCAGTGCCTCCTTCCCATATCCTTAGTGCCCCTTCCTGTCTTTAGTGCCCCTAGTGCCTCCTCCTATGTCCCTCTCACTGCCTTCCACACTTTTTCCCACCCCCAGCAATTGGCTGGCCCAGAACGTCCTCTCCGACATCAGAATTGACGTTAGAAAGACTTCCTGTCGGCTTTAGTAGCTGCAGCATGGCGGTAAGAGCAGGGGAAAAGGAAGGAGGCTTTTTTTTTTTTTTTGCGCCTGTCCATCTTGCCGGCCCTGCTCTACATCAAAGGTGAGGTGGAGGGAGGGAGATGGCGGAACGCTGCAATCGGGAGGGAGGGGGATCGCGCGATCCTTGAATGCCTCACTGCGGAGACAAGTCCATTCACTGCTCCACGGGGTGGTGAATGGCCTTGTCCCCGTCCCCGCAGAGACCACTATTTTTTCTTCCCCGTTTCAGCGGGTTACCCGCGGCTAGTCATTCTCTAACCTGGATTGGCCATCGTGAGAACGGGCTACTGGGCTTGATGGACCATTGGTCTAACCCGGTAAAGCTATTCGTATGTTCTTATGAGGCTGAATTTAATTTAAAAAAAAAAAAAATAGAGGCAATCATTTGTTACAGTGTGTGTTACTGCTCAATATGGCTCAAAATACCTTGCTTATAATTTGGATCATTCCTAGTAGCAAATATGAGGGATGAGCTAGCAGTAAGGAATCGATGAGAGAGCTACAAGTACGGGCTAAAATAAAATGCATTCATTCTGCTAATTGTCATTCTGGCAGTGTTGCTCAGGCAGTAGGACACGTATATTAGAATTTCTGGAAAATAAGCTCCAAGGTTTTAGACATGTGCCTCTTTTGACCTTTCACAATTGCTTTTGAGAAGATGCAGGAATGCGTGATATGATTGGCACTGAAAGCAAATAATGTGAATACTGAAAATGTATTGCTTTCTTAAATTATTTGCTTCCAATACAATTATTAAGCTATATTAGGCAGTGATGCACGCCTAACACAACTTTAAAAAGCTTATCTCAAGATGAGCTCAGGAGTCCTGCATTTGACATTAGAATGCAAATATATATATATATATTTTTTTTTTTTATTTTTTTTTTTTTGTGGAGGTGGGGTGTCAGGGCATAGGGTGTGCATTTCTGTGTTAATCAGTGCTAACAGCATATGATTAGAAGGTCAGCCGTTACCACCTACAAAGTGTTAAGTGCTCACATGCTAATTTATTTTAATGGCAACATTAGTGCAAGGTCATTAATTCAAATAATTGAAAATCAGTCATTTTACTACTGCCATAAAAATGGCCTTAGCATGCAATAAATACCCACTTTAGTTCACACTAACACCACCTTTTGCCACAGCTTATTAAAAGGACTCCACAGCGTTTCATATTGGTTTTTTTTACTCCAAATTCTTAAAGGTATAGTGCAGATGACCAATTGCTTTGATGCTGTATTTTTGATAATATATAATTAAGGATGTACATTTGTTCATGTATTTGGTTCATTAGAGCAGTGGTTCCCTACCCTGTCCTGGAGGGCCACTAGCCAGTTTGGTTATTTGAATAGCCCTAATGAATATGCATAAGAGAGATTTGCATATAATAGAGGTAACAGGCATGCAATTCTGCTCTATGGTTGATGGTCTTCCAGGGCAAGGTTGGGAACCACTGCATTAGGGTCCCTTAAAAATGCACTACATTCAGACCTGATGTAAAGTATATTTGTGAACTCACAAATTAAAAAATATAAAGTTTGTAATTTTTTTAAACTTTATTTAGTTTTTAATGCCAACAAAAAGTGCAATACAATTTATATACACATAATAATAATCAACCAAGCACTTATAATCAATCAGTATCTGTACAAAAGATAAAAATTCCCTCCCCCATCCATGATTACCATCAGGAATAATACCAGAACAAAAGATATACCCCCTCCCGCTTCCATCCCCCTGGATGTGTGGGTGAAAAACAATGGAAAATAAAGATAAAGAACAACTATAGCAAATCTACAAAAGACGTCAATGGACCCCAAACTAATTTGAATATCTTATTATGCCCCAGCATGTCAACATTCATTTTCTCATATTTATAAGTTAAACATAAGCTCGGCCACCAAAAAGGAAAACTAAGGTGATCCCAATTGCGAGTAATCATTTGCATGGCTATCCTGGTAATAATAAGGAAAAGCCGGCATTTATAACGGTCCATCGGGGGCTTAATATGCAATAATGTTCCGTATATAAAACTACCTCATAAGTGAATGGAATTAATGCCTCCAGTATGGTATTAATCTGTTCCCATATTGACTTCCAAAAGTTAAGTATCAAAGGACAATTGAACAACAGATGATCCAGTGTCCCTACATCAAGATGACAGTGCCAGCATCTATTAGGTTTAGAACTGTCTAATTTTTGTAAATGAAAAGGGGTCCAGAAACTTCTATGCAACAAAAAAAAAAACCTATGTTTGTCTCATAAATGCTGATGCTGTACATCTCATTCTCCAAGTCCCTTAAAAATGCACTACAAGCAGACCGGATGTAAAGCACATTTGTGAACTCACAAATTAAAGAATATATGCACACTAAAATGTAACTTATATATGCACACTAAAATGTAACTTAGAAAATTGTATTTATTTATTGAGATTTATTAACCACCTTAATGAAGAGGTTCACCCAAGTCTGTGTACAGCAGGTACAATCTAACATAAAGGTGATCATTTTCAAAGCACATAAAGGTCTCCTTTTATGAAGCCGCGTTAGTGGTTTTATCGCACGTACCTTTTTAGCACCCGCTAACCCGCCTGCTCAAGAGGAGGCGGTAGCAGCTAGCACATCCGACAAATTAGTATGCGCTATTATGCACGTTAAAGGAGCCCAAAGTTACAAAGTTCCCTAGTAACATATTTAACTTTTTAAGTCTACAGTATGTGCTTTGAAAATGAGCCTCAAACTTAACAATTTTGTTAATAACATAATAATACTAAAATGACCAAACATAAACATAAATGCAATAAACAAGGTAAATGTGAGTGAAGCAAGCTGAAATCTAATAATAGGATTAATATGAAACAGTATCAGAAGTATACACATTTAACAGCACTATAAAGCAATCACATAACAGAAATATGATAAAGGTCAGTACAATACAAACTATACCATAATAGATAACTTGGAATAACATTCAAATAACATAAATATGATATCAGTATAATACCAATGAAACACCTAATAAGAATGCATTAGAACGTTAAAATATCATATATGTGATAATGCTTTTTCTATAGTATAGCTTACTATGCAGAGGGGAGCCAAGTGCAGATATATAGATGGGGACAGGATGGATAAAACAGAGTTAATTGGGATAGATCAGTAGTTCTTAAATCTGTCCTGGGGACCTCCAGTCAATCAGGTTTTCAAGATATCCCTAATGAATATGCATGAACAAGATTTACCTATAAAGTAGGGATGTAAATTTCTCTCAGAACAGGTTTAAGAACCACTGGGACAGATAATTAGGGGGGGGAGAGCAGCTGAACTCAATGCAAGTTCTTTGTATATATGAGAAACTTCTATAAGTTACAGGATGTGCAACAAGTGAGTCCAAGTATGAAATAAGAGTAAAGACCAGTGTCCCGTAAACATTTTGACACCGTAGCACACTATATTCGGAGCCCTGGCTGGGGGGCATCCGGAACTGCATAGATATCAACACAATGATGTCACACACATGTATGACATCATCATGTCAACATCCATGCATACGCGGAGGCCCTCCAGACGAGTCCCTGAGCATGCTATTGCTACACCGGTGGGTGGTGCTGGAGGAGAAGAGATGTCAGAGAGGAGGAGAAATGCTGGTGCCAGCTGACTGTCTACAGGACATGCCTCTCCTCCTCATTGGCATCTCGTGGCACACCCAGAATCTCACCACGACACACACAGTTTGCGATACACTGGTATAGACAGTCACCGCATACATTAAAGGCTGGAGAAAAGATCCAGTCTTTCATCTGATTTCTGAAGAAGAGTTATTCTTCAGATAGATGAAGCCACTCTGGGAGTAAATTCCAGAGTGTGGAGGATACTCCTGAGAAGACGTGGTGGCAGGTATCACATTGTATAATTTCTTTTGATGAAAGTACAGGAAGTGATGCTTCTTGAGAGGATCTTAGAGGTATCAAAGGTGTGTAGAGGGCTAACTTATTCTTTAAGTACTCTGGCCCATTTTACTTAGACAGAACAATGAAAGACCATATGGCTTATCCCTTCTGCCCATCAATGCCATCTGCTATCCCTTCCTTTCCCTTAGAGATCCTATGTACCTGTCCCATGCTTTCTTGAATTCAGTTACAATTTTCATCTTCACCATCTTCACTAGGAGGCTATTCCACAAATTTACCACCCTTTCCATGAAGAAGTACGTACTTTCTCAAGTTACTTCTATGAATGTCCCCTTTCACCTTCATCCTTTGTTCCCTCATTAGAGATTCCTTTCAATTGAAAGAGACTCACCTCATGTGCATTTATGCCACATAGGTATTTAAACATCTCTCAAGAAGAGCACTATTGTAGTGACAATTAAACCAAAAATTCAAAAAATGTCACTCGCCAGCAGTGGGTTACCACAATAAGATCTAACATTAAGATATAAAACAGGTGGAGAAAAAGCATCAAAAACTTATATCATGCAGCAATCTTTGATGATTTTCAGCTGGCGTTCTTATTGTCATTGGCAAAAAACTCATACCCATACAACAATGTTGAAAGATCTAAAGAGGGAACAACCCACTACTGTGCACAGTAATCAAAATTTTTTAAGTTTTCAAAACATTTTAATACTTTTTTAGCATTTTTATAAATAGTTTTGTAAAGGTTTAACAAATTATCAAGCTTCAAGGTATAACAAGCTGTAAAAAGCAGAAGCAAAAACTACTTAGCTCTGGCACCAGAGAACTCTGTTAAGAGGCAGCTGCCGATCTTCAGTCCATTTCTTCTTTTCAACAGCAGTAGTCCACAGCCTCATGCAGAAAGCTCAAAAGCTCCAAAGCTCCACGACAGAGCTAAAAGACTCCAACAAGCAATCGTTTCACTAACTTTCAATTGGTTTCTTCAGGGATTCTAAATCAGCTTCAAAACTATTTATAAAAACGATAAAAAAGTATTAAAATGTTTTGAAAACTTTAAAAATTTTGATTACTTTGCACAGTAGTGGGTTGTTCCCTCTTTAGATCTTTCAACATTGTTGTATGGGTGTAAGTTTTTTGCCAATGACAATAAGAACGCCAGCTGAAAATCATCAAAGATTGCTGCGTGATATAAGTTTTTGAGGCTTTTTCTCCACTTGTTTTATATCTTAATGTTAGATCTTATTGAGGTAACCCACTGCTGGTGAGTGATATTTTTTGAATTTTTGATTTAAACATCTCTATCATATCTCTCCTCTCCCGTCTTTCCTCCAAAGTATACATATTGAGATCTTTAAGTCTGTTCCCATATACTTTATAATAAAGACCATTGACCATTTTAGTAGATTCCCACTGGACTAACTCCACCCTATTTATATCTTTTTGAAGATATAAATATTCTAAATGAGGTCTCACCACATACAGAAGCATTACCTCCTTTTTACTACTGGCCATTCCTCTCACTATGCATCTAAGCATCTTTCTAGCTTTTGCTATCACATTTTCTACCTGTTTGACTACCGTAAGATCATCATATAAGATCACATCCAAGACCCACTCCTCTTTCATGCACAAATGTTCTTTGCTCCCTAAACTAAACCATGTCCTCAAGTCTGTTGACCTTGAAAATCAAACATGGAGAGTCACTTTTGGGAAAAAAAAAATCCAAGTCAGAGATGTACACCTCATAATGCCCAAAAGGGATTTCCATCTCACATATATTTTACAAAGCAGGAACAAGGACATCTGTCTGGCAGTGTACTGCCTTCAACAAGTTTGCTACTATTCTGATCTCTCTGGGTAGGGTTGCCAGATTTTCCAATCAGAAAATCCGGACCCCTAGACTTCCTCCCTGTCCGACATGATTTGAGAAGGCTTTTCACAACCCAGACAAAGTGTTGGGTTTTGAAAAGCCATACGGACCCCCAGACACGTCCTCAAAAGGAGGAAATATCTGGGGGGAAATCCAGACGTCTGGTAACCCTGTCTCTGGGGATTATCATGCAGATGAACCTCTTAACACTGTAATTTGAAAACATTACCAGGATGGACTCTTAGGCCTGGATTCTCCAACTGGTGCAGTTGTCGGTGGCCACCTACAGAGGCACGATTCAACTGCCGATTTTTAGGCACTGGTAAGCACCTTGAAAATCAGTTTAAAACATTGTTTAAACAGTGTTTTTCACTGCTCTTGGGCATCTACTGGCACCCAAGAAACTGGCCATTAAGAATTAGTGGAGGAGTTAGCTTTTTAGAAACGTTGTCTAACATTTTTTAGAGACAAGACTACCCTATGAGTTTTTGAATTTAAAATCCAGTTCCCTGATGCAGGATCGAAACGGGCCACGTTGGACCCCCTGACAAAGATAAGTATTTTGTTTAAAAGTTCATAATGGCATAAGAACAGTTTCTGACTGCTATGGGCAGTGAAGAAAAACATACTTACACTACTGAAATATATGCAATGACTGGGTGGTGAGGTGACATTCTCGGGCTTCAGCCCCTTGTTTTTGTCTCTGTGTCTCTGAGCATATTTTTTCACATTTAAGAAATGATTGTGAAATGTGTATAGAAGAGAGTTTGATAGTTTGAAGGAGTGATTTTTTGTTTTCTTCAATATATTCCCTTTAATCACTCTATTGAGATAGAGTATCAGTTTTTTTTCCCACACTAATTTGTCCAAAGATGGACGTAGGGCAGAAAGTGAAGAAGAAATGAAAAACAGCAAATGGATAAGAAGGCCCTGGAAACACAGTTAAGAGCACAGACAGAAGGAAGTGCAACGACCAGAATCTGTGAAAAGATGATTAGAAAAATAAAATCACCAAACAAAGGTAGGGAAAATTATTTTATTTTCAATTTAGTGATTGAAATGTACAAGTTTTGAGTATTTATATCTGCTATCTATAGTTTGCACTAGTCAGGAAGAAATTATTTTATTTCTATTTCTCTGGTGTTGTACTGCACGTAGACTAGAGTCTGGCATCTTAGGGTTTTGTTTGTGCATATTAGTATTTCTAAAGAGGTTAGGCTCTTTACTTTGAAAAGAGAAGTCTGAGAGGGGATATGATTGAGGTCTATACAATCTTGAGTGATGTAGAACAGGTAAAAGTGAATTGATTTTTCTCTCATTTAAAGAGTATAAAGAACATGGGACACTCAATGAAATTTCATGGAAATATTTTTAAAACAAATTGGAGGATATATTTTTTTACTCAACAAATAGCTATGCTCTGAAACTCATTGCTAAAGGATGTGGTAACAGTGGTTAGTGAAGCTGTGTTTAAAAAAGGTTTGGATGAGTTCCTGGAGGAGTAATCCATATTCTGCTGTTAAGACAGACATGGGGGAAGCCACTGCTTTCTTGGGATCAGTAGCATGGAATGTTGCTACTATTTGGGTTTCTGCCAGGTTCTTGTGACCTGGGTTGGCCACATTTTGAAACAGAAAATGGCTAGATCAGCGGTCTCAAACTCAGACCTTTTGCAGGGCCACATTTTGGATTTGTAGGTACTTGGAGGGCCGCAGAAGAAATAGTTAATATCTTATTAGTGTAATGACAACTTTGCATGAGGTAAAACTCGTTATAGTTTATAAATCTTTCCTTAATTGCTTCTGATAATTTCAGCTATACACAGCTGAAAGCAGTGCAACATGCAGAAAGTGAAAAACTATCAAAGTATCAACTGCAAGAGGCAAGATTTTGGACCAACTCGTTTGAGGCCCTTGGTATTATAAAGAATGATTCTTTATGGAAAACGTGTGTCTTAAGTGTCCAGCGGTCACGTCCGCAACCGCCTTCAGCGCTCACCTACTCCAGCACCGGACACATGCACAAGCTGCACTGCCTCCAATGGTTATCTTACATCCTGGAATGTTGCCTACCTCACTGCTGTAACCTCAGGCAAGTGCTTTCCTGTATCTGCACGTGATTAGACTCCACCTCACAATCGCATACAGATACAGGAAAGCACTTGCGTGAGGTTACAGCAACCGCTGGATACAACCGCCGGACACTTAAGGCACAAGTTTTCCATAAAGAATTATTCTTTATAATACTGAGGGCTTCAAAATAGTATCTGGCGGGCCGCAAGTGGCCCCTGGGCTGCGAGTTTGAGACCACTTGGCTAGATTGTAACCAACCGGCTCAGGACAATGAGTTGTGCTCTTGTGAGCTGCGGTGAGCTGCATAAGGAAAATTAGAGGAAGAAAAATACTGCCACACCAGGTAAGTGTAGTTGCTTAAATCAAACTCAGGATTTATTCTTTCATTAGTATTAAACATAAAGCTTTGTCAGGATGTTTCTGCGTTTAGCAAATAGTCCCAAAACAACAGTAAAAAGAAAAACACAAAACAGCAAACTGTCCCAAAGTGGAAATGTTCAAAAGTTCAAGTCTTTCCAAAACTCAGGCTATTGGCTTCAGCCCATACTTATTTCCATGCAATGAAAAAACAAAACATTCCAAACACCAACAGTCTTTAAACTTGACTGTTGCAGTACTAGTCAGAGCTACTGCTGTGACTATCCCAGCAGCTTGAATACTGGGTAGGCAGAGCGCTTCACGTGGTGATATACTACCAAAAAGGCCCACAATCCCACCACTAAATTACGTGAGGCGAACCCCCACTACCTGGGCTGGATACAGTCCTTTGCTCTTGAAAGAGAAACCAAAAAAAACACCTTCACATAAGTCTTTTAAATCTTCCGGAGCTCTGGGTTTCTACAGCTCCTACAGGGCATAGCATAACCTTGGAAGTCTTTCATACAGTAAGGTCACAGCTACTCACTTTTATTCCACGAGCGGTTTGCCTTCCATGAAGCAAACTTCCATTGGAAGAATCTCACTCACTGGAGCAGCAGATGGATCCAGGTCAATTTCCATGGCTTGGGGTTCTTCATTCTTCTTGATAGATGATTCTTCTCCGGCTTCCACCAGCTCCATACATTCTAGTGGTGAACCGCTATCAGGATCTCCCAGCCCTGAACTCTGCTGTCTGTCCTGTGCCTCTCTTCCTCTTAACTGACTCTTCAGGAGCATTCCTCTCTGAGCAACTAGTTTGCAGCCCCGCCCCCAACCCTCAGGTGGGAAGGATTTCCTATCAGCAACCCTGAAGGTGAGAGGGAGATGGGCGCTCTGCACTCGTGCTCTCTGCCTCCCTCTAGAATCTAAGGAAGAAACAGCATCAGGAGTATCAATAAGAGATTTACTGGAATCAATGGGAGAAGGGTTTGCCTTTAAACTAGACTCAGTTCTAGGGACACGCCTAGCAGGCATAGGCTGCGTACCACAAGATGGACCATTGCTTTCCAAGCAAGTCAACAGAACAGTTGGCTAGGTAACATCATTAAGCACTCCTCAACCTATCTTAACTTCAGAAAACTAGTTAAAACTAACCTGTTTAACCGATTTGTAACCAAGAACTCTTAAAGCCTGTATCCCATGTATTCTACTTACATGCACTCGATGTCCCTACATTGTTACTTTTACTCTATCTCTCCCTCCCTACAAATATTCATGTATTCAAAGACTTCATTGTAATTTTTCACTGACTGTCCAGCTCTTCTTATTTTAAACCACCTCAAACTACTATCGCTTTGGCGGTATATAAAAATAAAATTATTATTATTATTATGTTCTTATGAGATGAGTAATGTAGTCATATTTCTTAACTCCGAAAAGTAACAAAAACATATTCTGGTATATTCCTTCATTTACCTTAATCTGAAACTCAATCTGAAAACTCATTCCGTTGTGTGCTCCTTCAGATTAAAATGTTTGATGCTATTTTGATTTAGTTTTCTCAACCAATTTTCTGTGCTTACATGTGTGTATGTGTATGTGTATGTGTGTGTGTGTGTGTGTGTGTGTGTGTGTGTGTGTGTGTGTGTGTGTGTGTAGGTAATACTTTATAGTATTCTGGAGATCTCTGAGATAGAAAACACTTATTTACATGTTTTCATTAAGAAGCCACATTTGTTTGAAGTAGAATGCTAATGTGTTTTTGTCAAATCTTTCATGTGAAGAATATGAGATGAAAAACATTTTTGCACAAAGGGGAGTTGATGTATGGAATAGTCTCCCGATAGAGGTGGTGGAGATAAAGACTGTGTCTGAATTCAAGAAAGCATGGGACAGGCACGTGCGATCTCGTAGGGAAAGGAGGGGATAGTGGATGTGGCAGATAAACAGACTGGATGGACCATTTGGCCTTTATCTGCCATCATGTTTCTATGTTTCTAAATTCAAGTGAATAGTTACTTAAATGTAGCCCCTGTCTCAATAAGGTGAAAATATACCAAAGAGTGTACACAAAGAGATGTGTAAAAACACAAAATAAAGGGGTTCTGATGAAATAGATAAGGAGGGGAAAGCAGAAGCTGTGTACTGGCTGTGCACCATATACCTCAATAAAACTTTTCAGGGACTTTCTTATAAAGACCACCTTAATAAGTGACATCCCGAAAATCAAGCATTTGTACATAAGAACATAGAACATAAGAATTGCCATCTCCGGATCAGACCCTGGGTCCATCAAGTCTGGTGATCCACACACACGGAGGCCCCACCAGGTGTACCCTGGCATAGTTTTAGTCCCCATATCACTTTATGCTTCTCAAGGGAGATGTGCTTCTAATTTACCCTTACCCCACTCTATGCCACTCTTAAGGAGATGTGCATCTAGTTTACCCTTAAATCCTAGAACGGTGGATTCTGCAATTATTTCCTGTGGGAGAGCATTCCAGGTGTCCACCACTCGCTGCAAAAATAGAATAAGTTCAACAAAGTCCCAATTTCACTCTCACGCACACCTATACATACATATCAAATCCCTTCTTTTGAGATCTTAAATGTTCACCTGCTCTGCTTCAGGGTTTCAAAATGGGATACCCATGACTCCGCAAGATACTTCCAGAGGAAACATGTTCCAAAATTCACAATTCCTTCTTCAACACATCAGACCCTTTAGAGCAGCGATCTCAAACTCACAGACTGCAGGCCACATGCGGCCCCCCAGTTACTGTTTTGCAGCCCGCGGTCTGAAGGTGATGATGATGTGTTTAGTTTCTGGCTGGCTTCCTTGCTGCACTCGTTTTTCCTTCAAAGCTATGGGTGGTAGCGGTGGCTCCTCGTGCCTACGTCAGAGAGATGGCTTCCGACACAGGCATAGATTGCACGAGGAGCTGATGCCGCCCGTGACTTTGAAGGAAAAACGAGTGCAGCAAGGAAGCCAGCCGGAAACTAAACAGGAAGAAAAATGCTGCTGCTGTGGGGGGTGGGGGGTGGGGGGAGGGAAGGGGGAAGATAAATGCTGCTGTTGTTACAGCACAGGAAAGCGGGGAGGGAATGGGGACGAGAAATGCTACTGCTGCAGCAGCACAGGGGAGGGGAGGGATGGGAGGAAGGGGAAAGAGAAATGCTGCTGCTGCTGCACAGGGAAGGGGGAGAGGGAAGGGGGAAGAGAAATGCTGCTGCTGCACCCAATTGGTGAGAGAGAGGGAAGGAGGGAGAAGGAAGACAAGGGAGAGGAGAGGAACGAGAGATGTCAAGTCCATGAGAGGGCGGAAAAGGAAAGGAGATACCAGACCATGGAGGGGGAGGGAGAGTTGCCAGAGCATGGGGGGAAGTTAGGAGACAGATGCCAGGCCAGGGGAAAGGAAGGAAGGAGGGAGAGAAAGGAAGGAGAGAGATGTCAGGGAGGGAAGGAGAGAGAGATAGGAAGGGAAGGGAAGACATGGAAAAGTAGATTTTGAGAAGAAAGTAGAAAAATTGAATATTAAGTTAATGCCAAAGATGATTGCAGCCTTTCCAGGTCGTGATCAAAAAACATTTTTATGGAATAACAATGACCGGAAGGTAAACTCTTTACCCAAGGGAGGTTTTGTAGCCTTCCTTTCAGAGTTTCACATCTCTGAATAATTTTATACAATATTTCTTGATCACCCTTCAAAGGCTTGTCTTATTTACATGGCCAGTTATATGTCTTTTGGATTTTGACTCTTTCTGACCTAGTGTTTGTCGAATAATATCCCTGAACGTAATTCAGTTAAAGATGAATGCAGGGCAGAAAGTGAAGAAGGAGAGAAAAACAGTCAATGGGCAAGAAGGCCCTGGAAACATAGTTAAAAGCACAGTAAAATAAATTCACCAGATAACAAAGGTAGGGAAAATGATTTTATTTTCAATATAGTGATTGAAACGTGTCAGTTTTGGAAAACTGGAACAGCAGAGGGTCACAATACAAAAACCCAATGGCCGGATGCCCAACGCAATTGACATTTTGAAGTAAAAAAAACCCCCAATCAACCACACACAAACCCCAAGCACTCGGCCTCAAACCACAACAATCAGACAGCATACACTCCACAGTCATACCCCCAGACACCCAAACACCCAACAGCACATATACACACTCACATAAGTGCCGCCACCCGGTGAAGAAACAAAAAGAGGGAGAGAGCAACAGCCCCACCAAAAAGAAAAATCAAGGCAAAGGGTCCGGGTCCTCTGGCTCCGAGCTAGAACAGACAGTTAATGCCCACTTCTATAAAGCTTGATAGCAGCTGAGGGCCAGAGTCCCAGACCCTAGAGATGCGTTGAAGCCCAGTATTGTTTTATATACCTGTTATGTTTTCTGCTTGTTTTGACCCTGGTTGTTGTTCCCTTTGCAATTGCTAATAAGATTTCTATTAGTGTACATAACAAACAAGAAAAAAAACTTGAGATATTTGTTTTGCAGGTTTAATTTTGTGACATCATCTTCTCCGCTCCATATATTGAAGTTGGAATACATGGAACTGAGGTACCGTCTCCTAGCTCTCTTGGTCCTGGCAGAATCCAAACTCAAATCCTGGATTATCAAGTATGGGAGAAGGGAATCAGTGGAGCTGCTTCTTCAAAATTACATTGTAAGCTATTTGATAACGCAAAGCGTACCTTTTGCCAGCATGAAAGGAGTAGACTCAGACACTGAGTAATACCTAACAATAATTTACCAGGTACAGAAAAAACAAACAACATGCATTGAGGTGCTTTTGCTTTTTCTTTTTGAGATCAGTTACAGTATAACTAGCTAGGCTTGGATTCTATAAATGGTGCTGTTGTTGGCAGCCCTAAAAGCAGCCGACAATTGTGTGACAATCAAGCAATAGCACTGTTTATAGAATCTTGTCTTCCGCAAAGGTAGGCGCCAGAAATGTAGGCCAGAGTTTTCAAGGCCTACATTTCTGGCACCTACCTTTGATGTGAAAACCACCTATAATGGCAAATGTCACTTCCGGTGTTAGCCACACCTACAGTGGCATTAGGTGTCGTTAAATGCCTCCATAGGCATGATTCTGGTGCCATTTTTTAAACCACTTTCAGTTGGTTTTAAATGGCATTTTCAACTTAAGTTAGGAACAGGTAGGGCGCCTACTGGTGCCTAACTTAAGGTGCAGTTTATATAATCTGGGCCCTAGAGTCTGATGCTACAGTAAATGAATGTTATACTTGTTCAATTACACTGAAGAACTTTGATTAGGAATTGAAGTTTAAATAACTAAACTGCACAGTCAAGTGCTGTGTGGCAAATGCTCCAATGTCCATCCAGTTCCTATGGGCGTCAGAGCATTTACTGCACCAGACCATGCTGTTGGGCTTAGTTAAATTTGGGGGGAGGGGTGTGCTCTCTTTATAGTCTCTCGGAACCCTGTTCAATAAAAAATTCTTGTTTAAGGCAAAATGAGATCACATAATAAACAGATAGGAAAAAAGAAAACAAACAAACAAAAAGGCTTTCTAATCAAAGGATGATTATGCTATTATACGACTAGAATCTAATCTAATCTAATCTTTAGGTTTGTATACTGCATCTTCTCCATGTTTGTAGAGCTCGGCGCGGTTTACAGTGGAGGAAATAGGAAGGTTAGAGGTAGTAGCGTGAAGAAAATTTAGAGGACTTGGGATGCCAAGAGTTTCCTAGAATTCCTAAGTTGGAGGATGTTTGCGGAAAACTTGGAGGGAGTTCAAGTTCCGAAGAGGGGAGGTAAGGTTGTTCCAGAGCTCAGTGATTTTGAAGGGGAGGGAGGTCCCTAGCTTTCCTGTGTGGGAAATGCCTTTTAGCGAGGGGAAGGATAGTTTTAATTTGTGGGAGGATCTGGTGGTATTAAGATTTGAGGAATTCCAGGAAAGAGGGATAAGGGGAGGGAGGATACCATGTAGGATTTTGAATGCTAAACAGGCGCATTTATAGTGGACCCTGGCGATAATCGGAAGCCAGTGGAGCTTGGCCAGGAGCGGGGAGACATGGTCAAATTTACTTTTAGCGAAGATGTACTTGGCCGCGGTGTTCTGAATCCGTTGGAGGCTGTGGAGGTTTTTCTTAGTTAGGCTTAAGTAGATAGAGTTGCAATAGTCCAATCTGGAAAGGATGGTGGATTGGACAAGGAGGGTAAAATGTTTTTGATGGAAGCAGGATCTAACTTTCCTCAGCATGTGAAGGCTGAAAAAGCATTTTTTTTTACCAAGGATTGGAGGTGGTCATTGAAGGACAATGTGGAATCAATGATGACGCCCAAGACCTTGCTCGAGAACTCAAGCTGTAGAGAGGAGCCAGAGGGTAGTGGGATGGAGGTGGGTAGGTGTCTAGTTTTGGGCCGAGCCAAAGAAGTCTTGTTTTGGACTCATTCAATTTCATTTGCACAGTGTGGGCCCAGGATTGTAGGTTCATTATACAGGAGGATATGTTCTTAGACAGGTCGGTGAGGTTTGAATCGGTCTCGAGGAGGACGAGGACGTCGTCTGCATAAGTGTAAATTGTTTCGAGGGGGGATAGGTGGAGGAGTTTTAGGGAGGACATATAGATGTTGAAAAGGATAGGAGATAGTGGAGAGCCTTGCGGGATTCCACAATTCGGTATCTAGGGGAAGGATGAGGTGCCATTGATGTTAACAATGTAAGAACGAGAGCGGAGGAATTTAGAGAACCAATCTAGGACTGTGCAGTTGATGCCTATCTCAGAGAGTTGGTAAACAAGAATATCATGGAATATATTCCAAACAGTTCCAGTAGAATCACATATCATAAAACAATGTAAAATAGCCGAAGGAAAAATAAAATCTGATTTCCTTATACCAAGCCATGACAAATTATGAACTTAATGTATCCTAACAAAGGACTTTCCCATTAGAGGTCTATTTTTACCATGGCATATTTTTTCTATTCTGTCAAAAACGAACAATAGATCCACCGTGGCTGCAGTCAAATATCAAGACGAAAAACGAAACAGAGACTGCAGTGATGATGTACAGGACGCCAAGACTTTATTAAGCAATCATAAAAAACATAAAATAGTTTTTTTCCAAAAGGACTGATAAGACTGGACCCAAAACTCCTTCCTCAGGGGTCCTAATGCATATCAGAACAAAGTAACCTGATGGATAACAACAGAATAAAGACTGGAAACAGCAGTGAGTAACCATTAGTGCTCTTATGCGATGCAGGGCCAAAGGATTAAGGGCATCCTGTACATCATCATTGCAGTCTCTGTTGTTTGGTTTTTCATTTTTACATTTTTCTATTCTGTTATTTGCAGGTTGTACGCTAATGACATTAGTGAACAGCAACTGTAAATGTAGGAGCACTTATCGGATCACATTTAGGAGGCACTAAGGGGCTGATTCTATAAACAGCACTTAGAAAAATGGCTTCGGCCACGTGTCAATCAGGTTTAGGTGCTGTTTAGAGAATCACGGCTAGCGACGTGAAATGTAGGCCAGGGCCAGGGTTTTAAAGGCCTACATTTCAGACAGCTAACATTTTGGAGAATCATGCTTAGCAGTGCTTAAGTCACTCTCTGCCCATAGAAACATGCACTTAGGTGTTAGGTGCTGCTAAGCACCATGCAATAGGCACCTATCTTTTATATAATTGGATAGACGTCTATCGTCCAATTAAATTTTTTTCCCAATAATTGAGGCTATTGAGCGTATTTTGCTAATTAAGTTAGGCATCCTTTATAGAATCAGCCCCTAACTGTTCCTGCATTAACCCATCATTAATAAGAACATAAGAACATAAGCAGTGCCTCCACTGAGTCAGACCCGAGGTCCATCGTGCCCAGCAGTCCACTCACGCGGCGGCCCAACAGGTCCAGGACCTGCGCAGTAGCCCCCTATCTATACCCCTTATCCCTTTCTTCAGCAGGAAATTGTCCAATCCTTTCTTGAACTCCAGTACCGTACTCTGTCCTATTACGTCCTCTGGAAGCACATTCCAGGTGTCCACCACACGCTGAGTAAAGAAAAATTTCCTAGCATTTGTTTTGAATCTATCTCCTTCCAATTTTTCCGAATGCCCTCTTGTTCTTATATGTTTTGAAAATTTGAAGAATCTATCTCTCTCTATGCCCTTCATGATCTTGTAGGTCTCTATTATGTCTCCTCTGAGTCTCCGCTTTTCCAGGGAGAAGAGCTCCAGCCTCTCCAATCTTTCAGTGTATGAAAGATTTTCCATGCCCTTAATTAGAGAATGACACGGTGACGGTTTACCCGCGGCCACCGCATTTAAGCCGCGGGTCACCGCCGAAAACGGGGAAGAAAACTAGCAGTCGCTGCGGTGACGGGGACAAGGCCATTCACCGACCGCGGAAACGGTGAACAGGTTTGTCCCCGCGGGCCAATGTACCCCCTTCTAGGAACCGCTATTTACCGTATTTTCACGCATATAACGCGCTCCCACCCGCACCCGCGATCGGAGCAAGAGGGAGCCCAAGCCCTCTTGCCCGGCCGACTCCCCGACGTCCGATACATCCCCCCCCCCCGGCAGGACCACTCGCACCCCCACCCCGAAGGACCGCCGACTTCCCGACAATATTGGGCCAGAAGGGAGCCCAAACCCTCCTGGCCACGGCGACCCCCTAACCCCACCCCGCACTACATTACGGGCAGGAGGGATCCCAGGCCCTCCTGCCCTCGACGCAAACCCCCCTCCCCCCCACCGACCGCCCCCCCCAAGAACCTCCGACCGCCCCCCCAGCCGACCCGCGATCCCCCTGGCGACCCCCACGACCCTCCCACCCCCCTTCCCCGTACCTTTGGTAGTTGGCCGGACAGACGGGAGCCAAACCCGCCTGTCCGGCAGGCAGCCAACGAAGGAATGAGGCCGGATTGGCCCATCCATCCTAAAGCTCCGCCTACTGGTGGGGCCTAAGGCGCGTGGGCCAATCAGAATAGGCCCTGGAGCCTTAGGTCCCACCTGGGGGCGCGGCCTGAGGCACATGGGCCCAACCCGACCATGTGCCTCAGGCCGCGCCCCCAGGTGGGACCTAAGGCTCCAGGGCCTATTCTGATTGGCCCACGCGCCTTAGGCCCCACCAGTAGGCGGAGCTTTAGGATGGATGGGCCAATCCGGCCTCATTCCTTCGTTGGCTGCCTGCCGGACAGGCGGGTTTGGCTCCCGTCTGTCCAGCCAACTACCAAAGGTACGGGGAAGGGGGGTGGGGGGGTCGTGGGGGTCGCCAGGGGGATCGCGGATCGGCTGGGGGGGGGCGGTCGTTGGGGGGGGGGGGGTTTGCGTCGAGGGCAGGAGGGCCTGGGATCCCTCCTGCCCGTAATGTAGTGCGGGGTGGGGTTAGGGGGTCGCCGTGGCCAGGAGGGTTTGGGCTCCCTTCTGGCCCAACTACCAAAGGTACGGGGAAGGGGGGTGGGGGGGTCGTGGGGGTCGCCAGGGGGGTCGCGGGTCGGCTGGGGGGGGGCGGTCGTTGGGGGGAGGGGGGTTTGCGTCGAGGGCAGGAGGGCCTGGGATCCCTCCTGCCCGTAATGTAGTGCGGGGTGGGGTTAGGGGGTCGCCGTGGCCAGGAGGATTTGGGCTCCCTCCTGGCCCGATATTGTTGGGGAGTCGGCGGTCCTTCGGGGGGAGGGATGTATCGGACGTCGGGGGGGGGGCATCAGGCTTTCAGGATGGGGACAGACCTTCAAGGGGGGACAGTGCAGGGAAGTCAGGGAATTTATATTAATTAATTTTTTCTCTGCGTGTTTTGTTTTTGTATAGTTATTAACTAATATTTAACTAAGTTTTAAAGTTTTAAAGAATGTTTCCTTTATACGTAAATAAAGAAAAGTGAATGGGATTGCAGTGGCGGTGACGGGGCGGTGAATGGGGGTGGCAGTGGCGGTGACGGGGCGGTGAAGAGGATGGTGAGACGGGGACGGGGCGGTGACGGGGATGGTGAGACGGGGACGGGGCGGTGACGGGGATGGTGAGACGGGGACGGGGCGGTGACGGGGACCAATTTTTTCACCGTGTCATTCTCTACCCTTAATCATTCGTGTCGCTCTCCTCTGGACCCTCTCAAGTATTGCCATATCCTTCTTAAGGTACGGCGACCAATACTAAACACAGTACTCCAGGTGCGGGCGCACCATTGCCCGATACAACGGCAGGATGACCTCTTTTGTTCTGGTCGTAATACCATTTTTAATAATACCCAACATTCTGTTTGCCTTCTTCGCGGCTGCTGCGCATTGTGCCGTTGACTTCATTGTTGTATCCACCAGTACACCCAAATCTCTTTCAAGGTTACTTCTCTCTAATACTAATCCCATTTGGTAGCTGAACATCGGGTTTTTTCTCCCTATATGCATGACCTTGCATTTCCCTACATTGAATTTCATCTGCCATTTATTCGCCCACTCCTCCAGTTTGTTTAGGTCCCTTTGTAGGTCCTCACACTCTTCCGGAGTTCTAACCCTTCTACAGAGTTTAGTGTCATCCGCAAATTTTATAACTTCACATTTCGTCCCCATTTCCAGGTCATTAATAAATACATTGAATAGCAGCGGTCCAAGTACAGACCCCTGCAGAACTCCGCTCATGACTTTCCTCCAGCCCGAGTAGTGACCCTTCACTCCAACCCTCTGTCTCCTGCCTGCCAACCAGTGTTTGACCCATCTGTGTACGTCCCCTTCCACCCCGTGGTTCCGTAGCTTCCTAAGTAGCCGCTCATGGGGTACCTTGTCAAAGGCCTTTTGGAAGTCAAGGTAAATGATGTCTACAGGTTCCCCTTTGTCCAACTGGCTGTTCACCCCCTCAAAGAAGTGCAGTAAGTTTGTTTGGCACGATCTTCCCTTGTAGAAGCCATGTTGGCTCGCTTTCATCAGCCCATTTTTTTCGATATGCTCACAGATGCTGTCCTTTATCAGTGCTTCTACCATCTTGCCCGGAACCGATGTCAAACTTTCCGGCCTATAGTTTCCCGGGTCTCCTCTTGACCCCTTTTTAAAGATAGATGTAACATTTGCTATCTTCCAGTCCTCCGGAATCTCTCCAGTTTTCAAGGATAGGTTGCAAACTCGTTGGAGTATTCCCGCTATCTCATTTCTTAGTTCTTTTAGTACCCTAGGGTGGATTCCGTCCGGGCCTGGTGATTTGTCACTTTTCAATCTATCTATCTGTTGGAGGACATCCTCATGGCTCACCTCTATTGCTGACAGTTTTTCTTCTTGATCACCATGGAAGATCACTTCGGGTTCCGGTACACTGGATGTGAAGACTGACGAGAAGAATTTGTTTAACCTGTCGGCTACCTCTTTTTGCTCCTTTATTACTCCCTTTTTGCCTCCATCATCCAACGGTCCTACTTCCTCCCTCGCCGGTTTCTTCCCCTTAACATATCTGAAGAATGATTTGAAGTTTTTTGCCTCCCTGGCCAGCCTCTCTTCGTATTCTCTTTTTGCTCTCCTAACCAATCAGTTATCATGCAGTAATGCAAGTGCACCAGTTGGTTAATGCTTCCATCCTTACTCTCCACCCATCAACTCCCTTCAAAAACTATTTAAGAGGCTATTATCACAAAGTACTTTAGTGTGTACTGTGGTAAGCCTTTTTTAAAGTGTGCAGAGCCCTCATTAGGACTTAGTGTACCTTTATGAAAGGGCTCTTCGGTGCTCAAAAAACTACACATCAGCTGTAAAAAGATGTCAATTATTCATTCATCATCATTGCACATGGGTTAGGTGCTATCAACTCGTGTTTGAGTCCTAGCAACCTGATGAAAATCAAATTTTCTTGGCAGAATACAGAAGTAGATTGCTGGGCCTTTCATCTGCACCGCATACAGTAAATTCAATGTCACCGTTGTCACATCAAACACAATCCTCCGCCTCCAACACTTCCCATCTGCTGCTGCCCAGAATGGTGGTACACCGTTAGTCTGACATCTCCTCTGAAACCTGTCTGCTTTGTGAGGCCCTGCTGGTAGTGAAACTACCGACAGCATAGCTTTCAGCTTCACAGTTGCGTGCAAGCCCCAGTAGCACAACAAGTCCATGTACCATGATTGGAGACATGGAACAGAACCTTCAAAAATATATATAATAATAATTGTTTACACTAGTAGTCTTCAAAAGCATGACAATAATCTAACCAACTTATCTTATTCAAGGGTCCGATAAGGCTTCTCTCTCAAAGCATCCATTGAGTCTTGTCACAAGTAGAAGGGTTCTGTTGCCTTGATTTATACCATTATGACTGAAGGAAGTATTCAAATGATGTCCGGTAGTTATTTGGATGTTTGTGACGTTGGAGTACAACTTAGTTGTGAAGTCTGGTGTAGATGAAACCCAATACTGTGTTGGAGAAGTTATGTGGTTGCTACTGCCAGATCTAATGGAAGCACTGAGAGAAACTTTTCTGGAACTTTGAATAAGATAAAAGGACACCTAAAATGCACATACAAAAGACATTGAGAACTGGGTTAAACCTTTGCGTAAGAATCAGGCACTTGAGAGAACTATAATTAACTATAGAGAACTATAGAACTATAGAGAACTATAGAACTATAGAACTATAGAGAACTATAGAAATAGTTAGGCCTATTTTCTCTTCTCTGGCTAAAATTATGGAAAAGGTAGTTTATTTTATTTTTTGAACCAATCCAAAGCAATATAATGTCATATGCAAAACAGCAAATAAACATTTGACAAACATGGAGAGAATAAAGCAGCAAACAATGGCATACCAATACTCTTTGACACATGCTTATTAAAAAGAAGAGGACAATACCCCCCAAAACCGTTTCCCCGCTCCAACAATCCCCCCAAATTAATGGACAGAATTTCATCACTAGTTTAGTTTATGACCAATTGACTGATTTCTTGGAGAGATTTGAGGTGCTAAATGCTAATCAGTTTGGGTTTTAAAAGAATCTTGACATGAAAACTTTATTGCTCTCATTATTTGATCTGTTCAGAAGTAGTTTTGATAGGGGTCAGCAATTTCTTCTAGTTACATTAGATATTTCCAATAGAAGAAAATATTTTTTCGCTCAGAGAATAGTTAAGCTCTGGAACGCATTGCCAGAGGTTGTGGTAAGAGCGGATAGCGTAGCTGGTTTTAAAAAAAGGTTTGGACAATTTCCTGGAGGAAAAGTCCACAGTCTGTTATTTAGAGAGACATGAGGGAAGTCACTGCTTGCCCTGGATCGGTAGCATGGAATGCTGCTACTCCTTGGGTTTTAGCCAGGTACTGGTGACCTGGATCGGCTACCATGGGAACAGGGTACAGTGTTGTCTGGAGAAGTTTCTGAAGTTATAACTTCTCTATGCTCTATCAGCCAGCCCGATCAGTGAATTTTTGCTGGAAGTACTATCTTGTAAGATAATTCATTTGGCAGACTTCAGGCCACCATTTTTATGGGTTGTAGAACCATGCACATGGAATCAGCTACCTATTGAACTGAGGCAGTGGAGCAGTGTTATAGATTTTAAAAGAGTCTTGAAAACTCTCCTTTTCGTACAAGCTTATGGGAGGGGCTAGCTATGTTGGTCCTATTAAATGGCTCACAGGGACTGGGGTTTTTTTTATGAGGAAAAGGATCTATGTTAACTTGATGAAGAGTATAGTCTACTCTATTTGTTGTCCTTGAGAGAAGATTGTATTAGTTAATCTTACCCCTCCCACCCTTTTACTAATCTGCAGTAGAGGTATCTACTGCAACCCAGAGCACTGAATGCTCTGACGCTCACGGCAATTCTATGAGTGTCAGAGAATATAGTACTCCAGGTCATGGTAGAAATCCCTAACCACAGCTTAGTAAAAGAAGGCCTTAGTTTGTATTGCATATACAGTAGTTTTGTCTTTTAAATGCATGTGATTTTATTATGAGTGTGACAATAGGTACTTCACCAATGTATTTACCCAGCCAAAATTGCTGTTTACCTGCTTGAAATGCGAGAGTCATATCCAAAAAAAGTCTTGTATCTGCAACCAGTAATTTATGGATAAGCAAATAAATGTGAAAATTCCTAGTTTTCCTTATAGAACTATTCAACACAAAATGAGATAAAAGATAAGTTGGGGCCAATCCCCAAGTCAAATTAAAACAGATACAAGAAAATTTGAATAGTACTCGCGCCTCCACCGGCAGCCAATGCAGCAAACAATAGTAAGGACTGATATGGACATGTTTCTTCGATCTAAATATTAGTCAAACAGCCGTATTCTGTACTATTCTCAATTTTCTTAATACTTTCTTTGGAGCTCCCAAGTAGACAATATTGCAATGGAAGTTTATATCTTTAGCACCAGAATTTCTTTTAAATACATAAAAAAATTGTTTGAATAATAAAGGGGAAAACTTTAGGGGGTCAATATTCAACTTGCAGTGCTCAACATTTGCTGACAGCTTGCCCTGGATCGGTAGCATAGAATGTTTCTAATCTTTAGGTTCTGGCCAGGTACTAGTGACCTGGATTGGCCACCGTGAGAACGGGGCTACTGGGCTTGATGGACCATTGGTCTGACCCAGTAAGGCTATTCTTATGTTACTTATATGCATAAGTTTATACCAAATCAATCGTCCTATGTATATTCACATATAATACTAGGTTTACAATTGCAGCTACTTACACAATATTTACACACCTCCTAAGGCGGTTGGCCAATTCAACTAAATATAATCTATATACGAGTTCATGTTTCATTTTGTGGAGAAAGCCAAAAGTAACTCTTGAGGTTTGCAACATTTATTTCACAAGAAGTTGATGGATGTCTTTTGGCACTTCACTTCCATGATGTAACTGGTTTTGGCTTTCAATTAATTTAATTAAACTCTGCTTCAGATGCAAGATGAATGATTGGCCAGCCAAGTTAAAGTGACCTCTATGTTGGACAATACGTTTGAACTTGAAATAGACTGCAGTTTTGCTTCTTTTGCAAGAGCAGGGCTCTTGCTTGCATTGGGTAGTGTTGATTTGGTGGCATCAGCAGCAGGGCAGAGATGTCAGAAAGCACTCTTTGTTCTCATTGCTAGAAGGCACTGTGGAATTACTGAACACTCTGCCGCTCTTACAAAACAGATGCATCCGAAAATAGTAAACAACGCTCTTTGAGATAAACTTGCTTGGAATCTGCTTGAGTTTAAAACAGACTTGATGGTATGTTCACCTGGATTTGAGTTCTGAACTATGAAAGTAATTTATTGAGAATTCCTTTTGCAAGAACGAAAAGAAGCAGAAGCAGTCAGAGTATATATTTAGAAGTTTCAATTAATGCATATAGCTGGCGGCATTGAATACATACACTGTGGAGCTCATTTAACAGCATATGAATGTCTCAAAATGGCCAAAATTGCAATTTTGGAAAGGCAGAATTTGGGCATCCTATACTGCAGTGCATCCAGATAACAAGGGTGGCATATTGTGGGCGTATTTTTGGTGGAACGTGAGGGGTGTGTGTGTGCAAAGTTAGTAATCAAATGGGATGAAATGTCCAAGGTAAAAAAATGAAGAGTGTCCTAAGTTAGACTTGTTTCAGTCACTTCCAGGGTATAATAAAGATCACTGGAGGGATTAAGGCATGACCCCTCCTTAATCCCCCAGTGGTTACTGGCCCCCTCACTCATCCCTGAAGATAACATTTGAAAGAAAAATTAGGCTCCCTGATAATATACAGTAGGTATTATGGGCATTCTGAACACAGCAGCAAGCAGGTCTGAAGATTAGTCTAGTGGTCAATGCAGTGGACTGTAAACCCAGGTTCAAATCCCATTTTAACCCTCTTTTATTAGTTTTTCATCTCTGTGTGTCTAATAATGGGACACCTTTTAATTTTCTTATTTCTTTTTATAAAAACATTAATGGCTCACAAATAGACCTATGATAGAGCTATAAAATGATAATGCAGCAAATATGAAGTGTTATAAATGTTTGCAAATCATGACATAATTATGACATAATGTTCTATTTGTTCAACTTGGGTTGTTGGAAGATAAGCACACAATTTAATTTCTTGTGCAAACGGCATACAGTTCCTTACGGATGGGTTGTGTACCCCAACTCACAAGTTGGATTGTAGAAGGCATCGATCATTTTTCTCACCTCCGCCTCCTTGTCTCTCTTCAATCTTAACTTCTAAAAAGTGAGTTGAGAAGGTGTTTTTTTCTTCTGCTCTGCACTAGATTTGTTATTTTTGAATATTAAGCAAATCTTTGTTGAGGCTTCCCTGTGCTAAGAAGTTCCCAGTAATCCTGGGACAACTCTGCCTGGGAAAAGGGTCAGATGTTGGGGTCTGCAGCCAGAAGGGTAATGATAAAATTGTATCCCATGGTTTCAGAATTTCAGCAATTGTTTACACAACCTAAGATGGATTCGCTGGTAGCACAGGTTATTAAATGGACTTCTCTGCTTAGCGAAGAGGATGTGATCCTGAAGGATACACAGGATTGCAGAGTAGATTTGGTCCTCAAAAGACAATTTGAGTCACTGGCTTTAGGCTTTAATGCAATGGCTATAGCATCTTTTCTGGTGTGAGCCTACCACAAAATGCTACTCCAGAATCTGGGTGCAAAGGAAGCGGTTTGGCCTCTGTCATCCTGGCGGGGGTAGATTATGTAGCTGACATTATCTATAATATGCTGAGTAATGAGTAGTCTCATCTTATACAATCTCCACCTTCAGAATGCTCTGGATCAGGCAGAGGGCAAGATATTTGGCATCTAAATATAATTTGAGCAGACTCCTCTTTAAGGGGGAAATGCTTTTTGACAAAGGACTGGACAACCTGATGACAAGTGTAATGAACCATCATCCTTGCCAGACAGTAAACCACAAGGATCAGGCAGTTCTAATCATGGTTCCTTTCATGGTTATAGAAGACTGCATTATGGGTCTATGGGATCCTTATCCCAAAGGTCCTATAACAGACAAATGTTTGGCAGCTCCAGGAGAGCCCATAAATCCGGCTCATGCTCAGTAGCCAATTTTAAGAAGTCCCAATGACGCCAGATTGGCCTCCAGGATACCCGGCATAGGAGAGAGACTTTTGGAGTTCTGGGAGACTTGGGCGCATATTTCTTCAGAACAATGGGTGCTAGACATAATTTTAGAGGGCTACAAGCTCAAATTTTAATGCCCAGTCTTGGACCTCTTCTTGGATTCTCCGGCTGGAAGACCAGAGAAGACTGCTGTAGTCAGAACGATGGTGCAAAGGCTGTTACAAATTGGAGCCATAGAGCCAGTTCCAGATGTGGACAGGCTCAGGGGGTTCATAGTCATTCGTGCGCGAGACACCAGCATGTCGACAATCAAGTGCAGACAATTTGGCACAAGACACCAGCGTGCCGCGGGAAAACTTACTTTTAAAGAGCTCCGAAGCGGGATGTGAGTGGGGAACACCCTCACTTTACTTCACACTGTTTGCGCTGCCATTGGGGGGGGGATGAGGGAATTGGAACCCTCCATTATAGAGAAAACAGAACTTTTTTCGATTTTGGGGGGAAAAGTTCAGTTTTCTCTATAATGTGGGGCGGGTGCACCCCCACTCCCCCCAAAGGCTGCACGAACAGTATGAAGTAAAGTGGGGGGTTCCCCCCAAACCCCCGTCGGAGCTCTTTAAAAGTAAATTTTCCCATGGCGCGCTGGTGTCTTGCGCAGAATCATCTGCGCGCTGGTGTCTCGTGTGCTTTTGTCCCGTCACCGGCTCAGGGAGATTCTCTATATACTTCATTGTGCCCAAGAAAGATTCAGACAATTGGAGGCCAATCCTAGATCTCAAGGCGGTCAATGCATCATTGAAAGTTCCCAGACTCCAGATGGAAACTGTGAGATCAGTCATTGTTTCTGTGGTTCTTGGGTGGATTACCAATTTGAGAAAGAGTCACCTGGAACCAACTCCATATACTGTAGAGTTGTGGGTGATACTAAAGGCGGATGGTCATTGTGAGTATCACCCAATGCAAGGCTGATGGCTGTGATCACATAAAATATGGTCCATCAACAGACTGGAATTGAGAGCCATCTGGTTAGTTCTCTGCTTTTTCCAAACACAGCTGAAAGGCAAAGTAGTCAGAGTACTCTTGGACAATGCTACAGCGGTAGCATATCTCAACAGGCAAGGGGGAACCAAGAGTTCTGAAGCTGGAAGCCCAAATGTTGTTTCAGTAGGCAGAAGTCCACCTGTAGACAATAACAGTGGTACACATAATGGGAGTAGACAAAGTCCAAGCCGACTACTTCTGTAGGCATACAATGACTGAATCCAGGGGAATAGGCATTATCCCAAAGAGCATTCAACTGTGACCCAGCAGAGGCACTGCTTATGTTCTTATGAGACACTGGGGCACCCAACATTCAATCTATGGCATCGGTGGACAAAATAGCCCCTCAGTTTTTCAAAAATTCGAGTCAAGAAATGTCAGAATGGACACTTGTGCAACATTGGCCAGCAAGAGAACTGCTGTACTTGTTCCTGACCGATGATAGGCCAAGTTATTTGCAGAATAGCAACCTATTGGATGTTGGTAGTTCTCAGCCCCGGATTGGCCGTGTTGTCCATGGAATGTGAATCTTGTCCACTGGCAGTGGGACAGCTACTTCAGACTACTGATGCCTCATGGCATTCTGTGCAGGGGCCCATAGTATTTGACAATCTGGAAAGCATTGGTTTTATGGCGTAGCTATTGAGCACACAACTTTAGTGAAGAAAGGATATTCAGAGATGGTGATATCGAATCTCCTCAGTTCTAGAAAGCCAGCGATAGTGGTGGCCTATGCTAAAGCATGGAAGATTTTTCAGCATTGGTGCAAGGCTAAGCATTTGGACCCTCTCTAGGCTTCCATTCTTGAGGTCCTCTTGTTCCTGCAGGAAGGATTGGGGAAGGGTATGGCAGTTAAATCTCTTAAAGTTCAAGTAGCTAGTCTTTTATACTTCCGGGCCAGAGTAGATAAAGCATCTCTAACCTCTCATCCAGATGCTTCCAGGTTCCTGAGGCTCCGTTCTCCGGTGATGTAGCCGTTTCCAATGTGGAATCTTAATAACGTGTTATGAGCACCTCTCTAATACAATCTGTAAATAAGTATCCCAAGTGGTAGTAAATTATAAATGGAAACAAACTAGCATACCACTATAACCATGAAGTGCATCACACTCTTCTACCACGGTCTCAGAACTGGAGCCTACGCATGGTATTTATATCACAAACTCGAGTGATCAGCGTAGCAATTTAGCTCCCTGCTCCAATCATTGACCGCTTAGGTTTTAAAACATATAAACTTTAATAATTTAATCTTAAAATATTTCTTGTAGAAAACTTTTTTTTATATATACTTTTAGTTCATTTTATTTTAATTCATTTTATAGAAAACCTCACTATCAGTGCAAATTTGCCCACATTGTATGCACTATTAAGGATTTGAAAAAATGACAAGCTACTTATCTTTAAACAGCGCTTGTCTCTGGATATCTTTTTTTTCAGCAGTGCTCAAATAGTTGCACAAGCCAGTATTGCACAAGCCGACGCGGCCAGCGTTTCGCGGACTCACTGTTTGTCCGCTGCTTCAGGGCCAGCACTGCGGCATTCAGTTAGCATTCAGTTCCAACGTCAAATTTTTCAAAACCCTGATAGTGAGGTTTTCTATAAAATGAATTAAAATAAAATGAACTAAAAGTATATATAAAAAAAAGTTTTCTACAAGAAATATTTTAAGATTAAATTATTAAAGTTTATATGTTTTAAAACCTAAGCGATCAATGATTGGAGCAGGGAGCTAAATTGCTACGCTGATCACTCGAGTTTGTGATATAAATACCATGCGTAGGCTCCAGTTCTGAGACCGTGGTAAAAGAGTGTGATGCACTTCATGGTTATAGTGGTATGCTAGTTTGTTTCCACCTCTCTAAAACACCATCTGAACCTTTATTGGAAGCACCTATCATGGATCTAATTGTGGCTTCTTTTTGGGCAGAGTCCATGGCATTGTCGCCTAATGAAATTTGCAGGGCAGTCATATGGTCCACTCTTCATACCTTTACAAAGTTTTACAGAGTGTACGTGTCAACACAAGTGGACATGGTCTTTGGGTCCTCGGTGCTTGTTGCAGGCTCATCTGTCCTGCCCTAGACTCAAGGGTCTGCTCTGGTACATCCTATCCATAAGGAATTGTATGCTGTTTATAGAATAGGGTCATGTCAGTTAAACTCATATATGCAACTAGGCTCAGATTTTATAACTGACGCCTAAAGTTAGGCATCTAGATAGTTACGCCTAGCCAATCTAGGCACCTAGCTTAATTATTTAAAAAGCTTAATCGAAACTGATAATTGACAATTAACAACTCACAATTAACATTAATTGCACTTAATTGAATGGTAGGTGCCTAACTCGGTAGACACCTACCAGAAAGTAAGTGTGATTAGGGGGAGGATCTTGGGTGTGTTGTACATGTAGGTGCCTGTTTTGGCCAGGAAACCTCTGGCGTAGATATGGTGTGCCTAGGATAAAGGGCACAAAAACAACAACGAAGGAGACCAGACCTATCGATGCCTAAGACCACTTTAAGTGCTACTAGGCATGATTCTATAAAGCGCCCTTAACTTTTATAGAATCGCGCCTAAATGCTACACTACTATGTTTTAAGCAGTGCTTATAGAATCAGGCCCCTATTGCCAATAAATGCTTGTTAAAGCCAATTAATTATTAATACTTATCACCAACTGTTAAGTTCTGTTTCTTTCTTCAATATGCACATTTTTCTGTTTCTTGTTACTTACTGTAATCCAGTGGTCTCAAACTCAAACCCTTTGCAGGGCCACGTTTTGGATTTGTAGGTACTTGGAGGGCCTCAGAAGAAATAATTAATGTCTTATTAAAGAAATGACAATTTTGCATGAGGTAAAACTCTTTATAGTTTATAAATATTTCCTTTTGGCTAAGTCTTAATAATTTTGTAATTTATAGCTAAAGAGACAAATGATCAAGAAACTGTTTTATTTTACTTTTGTGATTATGATAAACATGCCGAGGGCCTCAAAATAGTACCTGGTGGGCCGCATGTGGCCCCCGGGCTGCGAGTTTGAGACCACTGCTGTAATCTATAAGAGGAATTGTTATTTTTTTCTTATTTTACTTATAAAGAGGTTAGAAATATTAGTAAATAAAACACTGAAAGTAATGAGAATGCAATGAAAATGAAGTTACACCTACTGCACCTGCATTAATTACATTAAATTTCTATTTTTAGTCTTGTATTGAAGACAATGGATTTTTTGAGCAATATGAGGCCACATGCCAGTCTTTGAAATGGGCGGCTGAGCTGTATGTGAAAGCCGATGGCTCAGGTAAAGACGGAATCATCTCTTATGGTCCTGTCAGCTGTTTTATGTGCTCCAAATGTAATATACTGTGCTTTCTTTCTTGAGAGCTGTGTTAGTCCACTTTTAAAGGTAATATATAGAAATAAAACAAAAAATAAAGGAAATAAGGTGATACAGGGATTTTCTGATCTGAAGAAGAAAGGTCACCTTTGAAAGCTAATCTAAAAATGCATTGTTAGTCCAATAAAAAAAACCCAGCCTGCAGTCGCGCCAGCATTGGCTCTTACTCTGACATCACTTCCTGGACCCACACCTAGGAAGTGACGTCAGAGGAAGAGCCGATGCTGATGCGACAGCAGCTTGGGGGTTGTTGCTTGTGCCAGGAACGTTACAGAGGTACGGAGGAAGGGAAGTGGCATGTGCACAAGGCAGGAGGGAGCAGGGAAGGAGCAAGTGAAGGTAGGGGCAGAGAAGAGGGAAGGGAGGGGGGTGCCCCAGCCCCTGCTGCCTCTCACCCTTGCTACGCCACTGGTACTGTTTGCATTGTACTGACTGTTGTCATATCTCTGTTAGGTTATTGTTGTATAGTGCTGCTGCCACTGCCGGTTTGCTGTAAGGTACATTTAGTCTCATGGTTTGGATGGGAGGGAGAGATGGGTCGGCCGGGGGGAATAGAAAGATACTACACAGGGCGATGGAAGGAAGGGAGGGATAGAAGCTGCACGGGATGGGAGGGAGGGATACAAGCTGCAAGGGTTCTGCTGTACAAGGGATGGGAGGGAGGGAAAGAAAGATACTGCACAAGGGGATGGTTGAGAGGGGAGGAAAGGTGCTGCACATGTTGCAGAGAGAAAGAAAATAGGAAGAACTGAGGGGGAGAAGAGGAAGGGAGAGATGATCATTGTACATGAAAAAAAATAAGACATCCTCGAAAATAAGACCTAGTGCCTTTATTAGGCCTAAAATTAATATGAGACAGTGTCTTATTTTCAGGTAAACACGGTACTTTCTGAGAGCAAAAAATACATAAAACCAATATAACACAACCATATATGTCCCAAACTCCTCCTGCAATACTATATACTCCTTAGCAAATTAGAAAATGTTCAAACTATTCCTTAAGTACTTCTTAATATCTTAACAATATGTACTTCTTAATATCATAACAATTCTTATGTAATCCGCCTTGAACCGCAAGGTAGAGAATGACATGGGGAAAAAAATCTGTCCCTGTTCCCGCCGTCCCTGAACACGCCGTCCACTTCACTGCCCCATCCCTGTTTCCGCTGTCCCCTTCACCGCCCCGTCCCCGCAGCATCCACCCTTCCCTCGCCACCTCACCACCCTTCAGCGGTCCAAGAATCTCCCTCCCTCCCCCTTACCTTTGTGGCATAAAGAAACTTAAGAGAGGGAAGGCGCGCGGTCCCTTCCCTCCTTCCAACCAAATCTATCTCCCTCCCTTCCCCTTTCCTTCACGGCGCTTTAGAAAAGAAACTGATGCTGGTGAAGCCTGCCTGTGGCACCCTGTGGTCGCGTGTGTGTGGGCGGAAGCTTCTCCTCTGGCAATTGTCATTTTATAAACACAAATAAAACAGAGCAAGGTTCAACAATCCATCTCCCCTCCTTTTCACAAATATCCCCTTCACTATTGTGAAAACTGAACAAACCAAATTACTACAGAATGCTACATAGAAAAATCAAGCTAACAGAATACTTTAGTCACACATGGCAAGAATAATGTTAGGGGAGTGCAACTAGGGCAACTGCCCCCTGGTCAGAGAGAGAGAGCCCTAAGCCAGCTGGAAACTAAAGAAGCACAGCCTGGACTTTGCGGTCCCCAGTTATGTCTAATACCAGCTCTAGCAGGATACATATTTCATATCTGAAATATTCTAATCACAAAATATAAAATAAATTTATTTTTTTTTTCTTTTTGTTGTCTGGTAATTTTATTCTTCAAATCACATTGGTCTCAGGCTTTGGTTTTAGGTTCCTTCTGTCTTCATCGTGGCATGCCTGGCTCCTGAAGGTAAAATAGACGCAAGAGGAGCTGGGGGAGAAGATGCCGAGTCTGACAAGGGCGCAGTTTTTTTTTACCACAGGAATAAGACTTTTCATCGCTCCCACGGGGCGGTAAAAGGTCTTATCCCCATTCCCGTGGGGCGGTGAAAGATCTTCTCCCCATTCCAACTGTAAACCAGTTGCAAATGTCTCCATTCCTGCGGATTTACTGCGGTGACTCACAGTTTACCGTGGTAAACAGTCCCCGTGTCATTCTCTACCGCAAGGTAAAGGTGGAATAGAAATCATTAATGTAATGTAATGTATATTTCTGATACTGTTTCATGTTAAGTTTACCTAATTGATTGTACAGGCAGTTCCTTAGTTGCAGATGCCCAACTTATGTATGACTTAAGAACACGATTGTGGCTTCATTTGATTTCACTAAGCAGTATTTCTAATGATATAAACTCCTACACTTCCCCTGTAACAGATTTAGGAATGTTGCATGGCCACATTAAGAACAGTGATTGTGCATGCTGTACCTTAGATGGAACATTGGTAGGGGCAGTTGGCCCTTTTGTCAGGTGGGAGGAGAGGAAAGCAGCAAAAATTTTATAATCTACAAGTTCTGAGTTACATACAAATCTGAATTAAGAACAGCTTTAAAAACGCAACTCATTCTTAACCTGGGGACTGCCTGTAGTTATGCTTATGTTTGGTCATTTTACTATTTTTATGCCATTAACAAAATTGTAGGTTATATGTTAAACTATACCTGTTTTATGCCATCTTAGGTGAGTATAGTTTTTTTTCTAGCTACCTTTTTCTTTAACGGGTGTTATTTGATGAAAGCTGAGCTCTTTCTGCTGTTGGTCAGCTAGAAAATAGAAAGAATGTTCTAAAAATTGTGAATGTCTAGATTCAACACAGGTGTCAAACTCAAGGCCCACGGGACAAATCCGGCACACATGGTTGTTTTATGTGGCCCGTGGTCTAATGCCTCAAGTGTTATCTTGTGGTCGGCTCCCTCCTCCTCACAGTTGCACAAAACCGTTTGCAGCGGCTCTTCGCGCATCCCGTGCCTCATCCAGAAGCATTCTCTCTGATGTTGCGACATCAGAGAGAAGGCTTCTGGTTCAGGTGCAAGATTCAAGAGAAGCCGCTGCTTGCGGCTTCGTGCACACTGCGGCTGTGAGGAGGATGGAGCCAGCCACAAGATAACACCGGGGAGCATTGGACCGCGGGGCCACATAAAATGGCCAGGTTGGAGCCGGCCAGAAGGTAAGACACCCGCTGGAGGGAGGCACAGCACGGAGGGAGAGAAACAACAGGTAGGGGGAATTATTTTATTTTCAAGTTAGTGTTTGAATTGCGTCAATTTTGAGAATTTTAATCTGCTGTCTATCTTGTGCACTGCTCAGGAAGAAATACATCTGTTTCTTTTTCACTGGGGGTTGTACTGCATGCAGTGTTTTGAATCTTAGGGTTTCTTTTTTATATATTAGTACTTTTAGTTTTTGGTCCCGTATTTGCATAGGGGCTATCTGTGTTCTGATAGGAATGAATGCTGAGAAGCATACAGTGTGCTTTGTGTAGTTTAATTTTGTGGTTAACCATTATGTGTTAATATGATTATATTGTGTGTGTATATATGAAAAATGAATGGAAAAAATGGTGTTATAATTAGTACTATTATGGGGGCGGGGTCTGGGGTGGAGACTGGGCAGGGTCTGGCCCGCGACTTAGCCTATGTTTTGGATTTCGGCCCCTTAATGTGATTGAGTTTGACACCCCTGGTCTAGAAGAAAGAAGTGGGCTTTCAGTGTTACCTAGTCTGAATGTACGAACTTTCTAACACTTGCCCCCCAATTCTGTATATAGCCATAAGTTGCACACGCAAATAAGTGTGCAAAGCTGATTTATGCACGCAACTTATTTAACAAGCTGTCAGCATTGATAATAGGCAAGTAACACCTAATAATTTATGCTAATTGTCACTAATTAGAAGTTACGTGCACAACTTTCTAAGAACATTTTATAAAGTGGTTTATGTAAATTCTAGTGTGTGAATCTTTAAAGGGAGTGTGGCAAGGAGCGGATCATGGGCATTCCTAAGTTAGGCATACTGTTATAGAATATGCCTGATCTGTGCACCTCAGTCAGTGGTGTAGTAAGGGAGGCGGGGGATGGGCGCTGACATCCAATCTCCTCTATGCCCCCCCCCTCATTACCGCATGCCCCTTCCCTTCCCCTGTACCTCTTTAACGTTCCCAGCACGAGCAGAAACTTCAACCTGCTTTTCGCGGCAGCATCAGCTCTTTCTCTGATGTCACTTCCCAGACCCGTGCTTAGGATGTGATGTCAGATGAAGAGCCGACGCTGGTACAAGCAGGAGCTTGAGGTTGCTGCTTGCGCAGAGAACGTTAAAGAGGTACAGAGAAGGAGCAGGAGGGGATGGGGAAGGAACGAATAGGTGGGGGGAGGCAGAGAAGAGGGAAAGGGAGGGGTGCCACCGCCCCGGGCATCTCTCACCCTCGCTACACCACTGGGCTCAGGTATTTGGTATGGTTTTCATTGGCCTAAATGGGTACACCTAAATGTTAGTGATGCGTACGGCCAAAATGCGCAATTCTATACACTGCACCAATTTTTGGTGTACCATATATAGAATATGACCCTTACTGTGTTCATATATACACAGCATGAGTGTGGTTTTGTGTTAGTGTCTGTAGTGTGCAACCAAAAGTAGAAAATCAAGTTCAAGTTTCAAGTTTATTATAAATTTGATTGATCGCTTATTCAAAATTCTAAGCGATGTACACATCAATAAAATTACAAATTTATAGGGGGCAACAAAACAAATGGTAAAAGCTCAACCTTGCAAAACATATGAAAGACTAACCTTACAAAAATATTAAAACAAAAGGAAAGGATGGGAAGAGAAATACAAGTTGTTGATAGTAAATAAGGCACATATGGGAAATAGGAAGGGAGAGATCAATGTACTTCAGAGAAGTTATGAAGTGCAATTGAAATGAGGCTCCTAATCAGGCTTTCTAACTATCAAATGCATCCTTAAAAAGAAAGCTTTTTAATTTGCTCTTAAATCTGTCTAAATTGCGTTCTTTCCTTAAATAAATAGGGAGGAAATTCCATGTTTGTGGGGCTGTAACAGAAAAAATGAATTGCCGCCGCGTATTAATGATTTTAAGTGAGGGAATTATTAGTAGATATTGATCGTTTGACCTCAATAATCTTGTTCAGGTGTAGGGAATCAGTAATTTATGAATAAAAGCAGGAGTGCACTAACAATGGGAGGATCTGGAATTGATGCTGACGCCAACTTATGAAACTACTTTTAATTGTCCACTCTTGCTTCCGTTTTCACAGTGGAGGAAGCAGAAAACTTGACAAAATTTCTGAATGACACTGCCGTGCAGTGGAAGAATCTCTCAGTGGAAGTGAGAAGTGTGAGGAGCATGTTGGAAGAGGTTATTGCAAACTGGGATAGATATAGCAGTATAGTGGGCAGCCTGCAGGCCTGGCTGGAGGATGCAGAAAGGATGCTGAATCAGTCTGAACATGCCAAAAAGGTAAAAAAAATGTTCGTGTCTCCCCCTCATTGTTGGTTTGGCAGCAGTTACAATGCTCTGAATTATGTTAGATCATTCACTTAGGCCCGGATTTTCTAACCAGCGCCGTTGTCGGCGGCCACCTTAAAAACAGTTGCCGATCGCATGTCGATCATGCAATGATGCTGGTTAGAGAATCACACCTCTGGCAAAGGTAGGCACCAGAAACGTAGGTCAGGGATTCCCAGGCCTGCATTTCTGGCGTCTACCTTTGATGTAATATAGGTGCTTTACAGTGCTGATTTTTTAGGTGCCAGTAGGCGCCTTGAAAATCAGTGGAAAATGTCATTTAAACGGCATTTTTCACTAAGCTTGGGCGCCTACCAGCACCTAAAAAAACTGCGCTGTTTAGAGAATCCAGGCCTTATGGTCAGATTCAGTAAATGGTGCCCAAAGATAGGCAGCGTTAAGATCTGTGTTAAGCATAAATTGTACAGGGGTCGCTTAGTGCTAAGTAACCTTTATAGAATCTCACTTGGAGTGGATTTCCACAACCAACTTTGGGAGCAAGGGCTTACGCCTGGTGAAACCGGATGCAAATCCAAGTATTCTTTAACATGGCGCCTAATTTCTAGGAATACCCCTGATCTCCCATGGCCATACCCACTTTTGCGTTGCTTGGTATGAAATTTAGATGCCCATGTTATAGAATAAGACATTGGGCACATGCGTGTGTAACTCGTAATTAGTGCCAATTAACTCTAGCACTTGATTGTTGCCACCTAGTTGTCAAATTTCTATGCATATCTTGGATCTGTGCCCAAATTTGGGTGACCTTTATAGAATCTGGCAGTCAGTTTACTTGCTGCCTCGTGGAAGAGGACTTTCAGGAAGCCCAAGAACTTGTTTTGGAGTTTAGATTAATTCGGTAAGTTGGCAGGTTAGTTTTGGAGTGTACTCGTGGCACTAGTCTCTTAGGGAGACTACTATAAAAATTGATCAGTGCTATCTGTGGATTCAATGTGGCCCTTGCTTGATTTATGTTGCTATACACAGGACTTCTTTCGCCATTTACCTCATTGGATTGAGCAACATACGACCATGAATGATGCTGGAAATTTTCTTATTGAAACCTGTGATGAGACTGTGTCAAAGGACCTTAAACAACAGCTGCTGTTGCTCAACGGAAGGTGGAGAGACTTGTTCGTACAAGTTAAACATGTAAGGATCCTTTTTGTTAGTTTTATGGGGGGGGGGTTTCTATCGTAGAAATCAAACAAAAATACCGCTAATAGCAGACAATACACATCAGTATTGTTAGCCCGACAAACTTGAAGGGCTATGGCCTCAGAATCGGAGCCTACGCACAGCAGTGAAAATCACAGACTGAGGATAATCCGCGTAGTGATACAGCTCCTGCTCCAATCATTGGCCAGTGTATAAATTTTTTTAAATAGTTTTCTAAAGCATTTCAATAGAGCTAAGACTAAACCCTGAACTTGAGAAACTTTTTCAGGGATACTTTGTGTAAGTGCAAGCCAGGATTTGAAAAACATAGACCAAAAAAAGACTTATCTTGTTGCTGACTTGTCTTTAAAGAGAAATTCAGTCACTAGTGTTTGTTTGCCGACGCGGCCAGCGTTTCGCGGGAATTTTAGACATCCGCTGCGTCAGGGCCACCAGGACATTCAAAATCAAGGCTCATTATGTCCATAGTTTCTATAGTAAACTCTTGTCCCAGCACTTCACAAGTTTCCATGGGCTCTATCTCTTCCTACTGTGACTCAGCTGCGATGAGAGGCACTTCAAATTCCTCCTTCATTTCCCAATCTCTCTCATGCTCTGTATCTGGTTCATGAGGGAGTGCTGCTCCCTCTCAGGCTCTTCCCCAGTCGTGCTAACAATACTGATGTGTATTGTCTGCTATTAGCGGTATTTTTGTTTGATTTCTACTATATTACTGTATACTGCTGGGGTGATTAGTTTTGGGGTTTTTCTATCGCCATTTATCATGTGCAGGACAAGATAAAAATCTAAAACTAGTTGTGATATATCTTTGTAAATAGTATTCTTCAGTAATTCGGCATGCTATAAACATTTTTCAGAAATATTGTATTTCTAACTGATTACATTCCTTTTAAGGTATTATAGGTTAAAAAACGGTTGGTGGGTAATTTAAACAATAAATAATAAGAATGTGCTATGGCTCAATTGTATGGAAACAGGGACCTACATACAAATTTTTCACTTCAAATGTGACATCAAATAGAACAGAAAAGAAAGGGAAAAAAAGTGGTGAAAAGATCTCAGTTTGTCTTCATGGGTCTCCAAAAAAACCTCCACTCTTGACAGTTTTTAATCTCTTCAAACTCATGCCACTTTCCAAATTGTGTCCATAATAATCCAGATACAGCTTCAAACCAAAAGCTTTCTGTATTTAGTATCAGGGCCACAGTTCCCAAATACAAAAAGTTCAAATAGCAGTGATTGCCACACTTAATAATGTAGAAAGAAAGAACTTAGCAGCACTTTCGAACTTCCAGGGTTCCACTTCTGTCATGGCTGCCGTCCACTCTCACTGCGGGATCGTTCTCGCTGCCGAATCCCCAGTTACAATGCCTTCCACATTCAATTCCTAGAGTCTCTTTCCAATATATTTACAGCTAATATTCCCAACAGGGAAATCCCCGTTTTGCCGAACAGGCTGTGTCAGGGTTATTTTTTTTTCACATTTAATGCCACTGAAATAATATTCACTGCAATACAAAGTTTCAAAATGACGTTCGTCGAAATGAGCAAGGTAGAGTTGCCAGTTGGCTCTGCTTTTTTTCAAGGCAGGATGATCTTAGAGAATGCAAGAAATATACTACTACTACCACTACTACTATTAACTAGGCATATGCATCACTGTGCACATTATAAGCATATACTATCTCTGTTCCTAACAGGCTCATAATCTAAGGCCCCCTTTTATCTAACCTAATCTAATGCTTAGCTTTGCTTACCGAGACTTCAATCCAGGAATGCTCGACTCGGTTTACAATGATTACGTTAGGCCAATAAGGGCATATAGAGAATTCTCAAGAAAGATTAGTTTCCAAAATGTTTAGTAAACAGAATGGTTTTCAGAGACTTACGAAAAAAGGGAAGGAAACCAGAATTTCTTAAGTGAAGTGGAAGGTTGTTCCAAAGTTGAGTAAACTTATAAGACAGAGATTGACCAAGAGTCTTGATTCTTTTAATACCTTTACTAGATGGACAGGGCAGCTTGAATTGTTGATCACCCCTTGCAAAAGAGAATCTATAAGAGTTCCAAGATAAAGGAACTAGGTGAGTAAAAATACCACAGAGGATTTTAAAAGTGACACAGGCACATTTAAACTGGATTCTAAAATATACAGGGAGCCAGTGGAGATTATAAAGCAGTGGGGTCACATGATCAAACTTGCATTTCCCCAAAATCAATCTAGCAGCTGTATTCTGGACTAATTGTAGTCTAGAAAGACAGGTTTTATCAAGCCACAATAGGGCTGATACTGTGGGAAATGTTCCAACACTCATTCAATTCCTATGAGCGCCGGACATTTACTACGCCAATCTGTGCGAAAATGCTTGATAAAAGGGGGTCTAAGTATTTTTTACCTGGGGCAATAAAGTGCCAAGTGGCCTGCCCAGGGTCACAAGGGGATTATGAGTTAAATGCAACCTCGTAAAGATGGGCTTTTAATCTGGACTTGAATATTGTCAGGGACGGGGCTTGACGTATCGACTCAGGCAGTCTGTTCCAGGGGTACAGCGAAGCAAGAAAGAAGGGATGTAGTCTGGAGTTAAGAGTGGAGGTTCAGCAGGCAACTTTAAAATAAAACTCTGAAGCTGAATCACAATGAACACATGTGGTGTTCAGGACAGGATGAGCAAACAAACGTTCAATAAAAACACATTGCTTGGAATTGCACTGTTGAGCTAATTACTGTTCAGCTTCAGAGCATTGCCCAGAGGCATTTTAGTAGCAGACATATTTTTTCTGCATGGCTCAGCAGACCCATAGTTTTATCATACCCCCAAAGCAGGTAAAGTCCAAAAGGCAGCCACATCAGCTATTTGTGTCTTCAGTAAATTAATTTGCATGCCATACTGCCATCCTTGCATTCTCTTTGATCCAGGTCCTGCCCTAGTTGCTCTGGTTTGCTGGTGATTACATCTTGTTTTTGCTTTTTAAATGGACAGATTCCGGGAGGAAAAATTCATATACCATTAAAATGATAGGCCAGGGAAAATCCACTGTGTATCCCTGGGGGGTAAGTGGCCTGGAACCTAACTATGAGGGAGAATAAAAAATTAAAGACAATTGTTAAATTACACGATAACCAGAACAGAGCGAGTGAAATGCACATTGCCTCGTACATTGCCTGTTGGATAGTTCATCCACACACAGTGCAGCGCTCTGTCTTTAGTCGTATGGTAGCCATGAAGTCAGAAACATGGACACTCCATTGTAAGATTGCACCATTGAATAACAACATGCAGTAGTGCGCTTTCTCTGGGCAGAGGGATCGAAACCTGTGGAATTTCACTATTGGATATTGACTTAGTGTGAACATAGCACCATGAATCAACGAAAGAAGAGAATTGTTACTGGCAATGAGACATGGGTGCATCAATGTGACCCGGAAAACAAAAGACAAGGCATGATAAAGTAAAGGAAGCAGTGCTTCCCTGGCTTCAGGAGCAGTTGAAAAACTTCTTCTCTGCAGGAATGCAGAGGCTTGTTGAATGATATAACAAATGTGTTTTCTTGCATGAGGACTATAGGGAAAAGTGATATGTTCAATTGCTCACAATTACTTCTATTAAAGCGGTTAAATGTATTATGTCTTTATTTTTTAATTTACCCTCATACTTTATGAGCTCCTGCTAGGTATTTGAGCCCTGGCTTGGCCACAGGTAGAAACAAGATACTGGTCAAGATGGACCTTTAGTCTGACCCAGTATTAGTCTGACCCAGTATGGCAATTCTTACATTCTTACCTAATTGTAATTCTCCTAGAGTCCAGATTTGGCAAAGGTGATAATTAAATCTGAACATTTAAATTCAGGCTCTAGCAAAAGGCACAAGTCTCAGTGAACATGGTCTAATGTACCTATCTCAGCTCTTTTCAAAAGGAGCAAAATTGATGCAGCATTTCTGTGCATTACCATCTTAGTCACCTCCTTTTTTCCCCCTTTTGGAAATTTCTATAATCTTGCAATACTTCTTACATCTCCATCTTCACCTTCACTCATGCATTCCACAAAGTCTTGATTTCCGATAGCTCCACTCACTTAATACATCAGAAGGAATAATGGCATCATCCTTCATTTCAGCCATTTTATTACCTGTGTTATCCATCCTCATGCTTTAATCTGCATGCTCTCAACTCATTTATAATTTTAGACATAAAATCTTTTCAATCGACCTTTTGTCATTAAAGAGAATTGAGATAATGAAACTACTGTCAAGAAACATGCTGGATCAGGGCCTCCTTTGTAAACAATAAAAAAAGAAGAGAATTAGACTGTCCCAGCCAGAATTAAATAATCATCTAGCCTGATGATTCTTATTTCAGGTGTAACATATATTGTTTCTGCAGGCAGGACACACATGTCAAACACAAGGCCTGGGGGGCCAAATCCGGCCCACCTGGCCATTTTATGTGGCCCTCGGTGACTGTGTAGCATCTAAGTGCCTGACTGCAGCTCTGATCCCAGTGGAAACTAGGGAGGGAATATATTTTAAGAGCTTTGAGGTTCTCTGCTTAGGCAACACTGTGTTATCATGTTATTTCCTCCAAGGTCATAGGAAGGACAGTTTTCAAAGTCATTCCAATACTGTAAAATACTGTGGAAATTCCCTATTTGAAAATTGCCCACCCTGTGCATAAGAATAGCCCTTCTGGGTCAGACCACTGGTCCATCTTGCCCAGTATCCTCTTTCCAACAGTGGCCAATCCAAGGTCACAGTACCTAGCAAAAGCCCAAATAGTAGCAACATTCCATGCTACCAATTCCAGGGCAAGGAGACTATGGACTTTTCCTCCAGGAACTTGTCCAAACCTTATTTAAACCTAGCTATACTAACCACACATACATTGGTGCAGATTCTATAAATGGGTGTCCCGACTGTAGGCAGTAGTAGGCATCCTACCACTGTCTAGCAGCCAACTGGGGCATATGTTTTTAGGTTGCTTTTTTAAACCCCGAAGTAGGCCGCCTACGCTGTAGGTGTTTGTTACGGTTTAGGAAGACACATCGGGACACTTAAACTTTCCAGTGGCTGGGCATGGGCATGGTTTCACCGGGAGGTAGTTTTGCTTGAACTTAAGCGGCTCTGGACGTCTCCTTAAGGCCACGACAAATGCCTGAAATGTAGGCCAGCAAAATGATGGCTTACATTTCAAATAGACGCAGCCGCTTAGTTGATCGTGGCAAGGGAATCCACCTGTGGTGATCAGCTGAATAGATGTGGCAGGAAACCTCTCTGACATACCCTGGAAGGAGGGATACCCACTCTCCCCTACTGCCAAACTCTCAAAGCAGCTGGGTAGGATGGATGCCCACTTCTTCCTGCCACAAACTCCACAGAATGTCTCAGCTCCCCCCATTTGGTGATAGTCCCTCAGCACCCCCCAAACCTATAGACACCTGACACCTCTGATCCCCCCCCCCCACACACACACCATTGTACCTTTCCAGAAGAAAGTCCAGCTAGATATATGCTTATATCCTCTGGACGGCTGGCCCACCACTCCAAAATGGTGAGCCTTCCCTTCCTGGTGAATTCTGAGATGTATTGGGGAGGGGCCCAAGGTCCTGATTGGCTCAGATGCCTAATATCCCTGCCAAGTGCATCCCAGAATGCACTGGGAAGGTGAAGGCCCCCCATTTTGAAGTGGGTGCAAGCATCCCTCCAGTCAGACTTTCTTCTGGAATGGTACAGGGGGAAAGTGAAGGGCATAGGGGTGCCAGGGGATGGGTCTACAGGTTTTATAGAGTGCTGGGGGATCTTGACAGGGGTGTTGCCAGTTGGTCAGGGGTTGGAAAGTCCAGGAGGATGATGGCAGGAGGGAGTTGGCATCCCTCCTCATCTGCTGCTTCAGTAGGGTTTCGGGGGTTTGGCAGCAGGAGGGAGTGGGATTTGTGGGGGGTCCCCTGCCGTAGCTGCTCAGCTGATTGCGGCAGTAGGATTCCCTTGCCACGATCAGCTGATGGCAAGGGATCCCTCAATCAGGCAGGCGTGATTCTCTAACCGACGCCTGTGGCATGGATGCCAGTTAGAGAATCAGGGTGGTTAGGCGGGGTTAGGTGTCTGTCCATTAAGGTAGACTCGATTCTGTACAGGATGCTAGTCTGCGATTCTCAGCTGCTTCTTTGGTGACTGCTGAGACTGACATCCTATACAGAATATCCCCCATACTATATAGATAGATAGATAGATAGATATCAGTGGTGCCTTATGTACTGCAATTTTCTGCAAGGAATCTATGCGGTTTACAATAAGATTTAGATCAAGTTCCTAAAGTTACAATGTTAGGAGAAGAATTGGTTTTATATATATATATACCGTATTTTGTCTCTATAAGACACACTTTTTTTCCACAAAAAAGTGGGTGTAAATAAGGATGCGTCTTAAGGAGCGAATATATTTTAAAAAAACCACCTCCCTCTACCTTTTTTTTTTTTTTCAACTTGGCGGTCCAGCAGGCTTTCCACGCTCCTGCCTCACTGGATGGCTGCCTCGCTGATCGGCTCCCCGGCTCTCTTCCAGCAGCGTCAGGGGCAGAGTGGTGTATGAGGCAGGCATGTACTTTATTGCCTGCCTGGTCCCACGCTGCACTCCAAATGGCTTCCATTAGTTCTCGCGTCCCGCTGGCTGGCTGACTTGGGACTGGCTGGCTGCCATTAGACGTGCCTACCATTACACGTGCCCTGTACCCTGTCCTGGCCTACCACTAGACCACCAGAGGGGGAACAGGGCACACCATTTTGTTCAGAATTTATTTTTTCTTGGTTTTTCCTCCTCTACAGGTGTGTGCATCTTATGGTCAGGTGCATCTTATAGAGCGAAAAATATGGTATATATATAATAATAATATTTATTCTTGTATACCGCCCAACCATGAGTTTCAGACAGTTCACAGCCAAGAAGGACTGTACAATTAGTGAAACATACATGTAAACAGGGATACAACAATCATTATGTTACAAACTAATCGAACAAGTAAATTTTCATCAACTTTCTGAAAGCACAATATGATTGAGCTTGTGGAATCAGAATACTTAACCAGGAATTTATTTTTCCTAAGAATCTCTTATAACGACAAGCTTTTACAGATGATTACATAAACAAGGAGTTATTTTGAGTATTTTTATTCAACTTATATAACTTAAATTGGAAGGATAGGTATTCTAAAGCCAAACCGAACAGGGCTTTAAAGCAGATACAGCCAAATTTAAACAAAATTCTCGCTTCAAATGGCAACCAATGGAGTTGTTGATAGAAAGGACTCACATGGTCACATTTTTTTTAACCCTAAAATCAAACGCACTGCCGTATTTTGTATAACTCAAATACGATTTAAGATTTTCTTATAAGATGCCAAGTAAATGATGTTGCAGTAGTTGAGAGCAGATAGAATTAAAGACTGAACTACTATAAGATGCTAAGTCAAAATATTTTTTTGATGGTTCGAAGTTTCCAAAGAATCACAAAACATTTTTTTATCATTAGATTGGTATGGTCTTCTAAAGTCACCCCCAAGATCTTAATTGAAGTGGCTATGGCAAAGTTCTGACCTTTAATTTGAAGTTTTTTCTCAGTAATTCTATCATTCGGACTGGCAAGAAAAAATGATAGAATTACTGAGAAAAAAACTTCAAATTAAAATAACTGGCATGTAATAATGATTAAAACTGTGCTTGTTCTTGTAATGTTGTATGTTGCTTTACTCTTTATTTTCAGTATGCGCAAATGGATGAGTTTGACAAGATGAGGAAGGACTATAAGGAAAACGTTGCAGCTTTATCTTTGTTTGCTGAAGGAGCCATTGGGAAACTTTCCATGCCCTTAGAGCTGTCATTTCTAAATGTCAAGATGTTTGTCCAAGATTTAGAGGCAAGTGATTTTTATTTCAACTGGGATTATTCTTGTGGTTCTGTTGTGCAATTGGAAGATAATTTTGGTGAAAAAGTTTGCGATTATAATAAGCATTTTTCCTAGAGAGATGCTCTTGTCAAAAATATTCCAGTGCATTACATAGTATTGATGAAAACCTTTGAAGGAGCCCATAAGCTATAAAATTTCTAGTTTACCATTTTAATGGAATACAAGTGCATATTTCTTGTGCACTTGGAATAAGGCTAGGTTCTTCGCAAAATGAAATTTGAAAATGTTTCCCCGCTTCTGTCAAAACTTCACTGGCTTCTGGTGATTTCTAGGATTCACTTTAAATATACCTGCCTAATATTCAAGATCCTACATGGCATTCTTCCTCCCCTAATTCCACTGCCCCACTCCCAGAAGCACTCCAAGCTCCATATCATGCTGCCTCAGTACCCATTTGCAGGCAGAAGGACCAAGTCCCAGTGTAAAAGGTAGGTTGGAGCAGGGCACTCCACAGAAATGCCTGACCGCGGCACAGGTGTCTCAGGGTGAGGAAGGATCTATACTTCTACTAAGACTAACCCCCTCTTTTACTAAGGTGCGCTATGCTTTTTAGCACATGCTAAACACGTGCTAAACGCTAATGCGTGCATGTTATCCTATGGATGCCTTAGCGACTAGCGTACAAGTTGATGTAGCGCACACTAAACACGCACTAAAGTACTTAGCGCACCTTAGTAGAAAATTTGGTTCATAGACAACCCCGCGAAAGACAAAAGGTGCGCGCCGACAACTGAGCACAAGACGGAGGCGCGCGCCAAAGAAAATTACAGTTTTTAGGGGCTCCGACGGGGGGTTTTGTTGGGGAGCCCCCCCAGTTTACTTAATAGAGATCGCGCCGGCGTTGTGGGGGGTTTGGGGGGTTGTAACCCTCCACATTTTACTGTAAACAACTTTTTCCCTAAAAACAGGGAAAAAAGTGAAGTTTTCAGTAAAATGTGGGGGGTTACAACCCCCCACACCCCCCACAATGCCCCCACAACGCGGCGCGATCTCTATTAAATAAAGTGGGGGGTTCCCCCCACGCCCCCCCCCATCGGAGCCGTAAAAACTGTAATTTTCTGCGGCGCGCGCCTCCGTGCTGCTCTCAATTGTCTGTGCGCGCCTTTGTCCCGGCGCGCTTTTGACCTGACACCGAAAATTTGGCCCTCGACTTAGCCTGTGTGTGAGATTTCGGCCCCTTATATGATTGAGTTTGACACCCCTGCTGTAGGCAGTCAGCCAGTGCTGGCACCTCTCCTCCTCCCCAGCATCTCGCGGCACATCTGAAATCTCAGGCGGTACACTAGTCCTACCCAAAACACACTCCTTGATATTTGAACGGATTGCATGTGAACGTTCAAATTCTGACTTTCCATAATCATGATTTGGATGTTTTTAGCAGATGAACCTTTTTTAGGCCTATTAAGAGGTCTATCTGCTTTGAAAATGAGCATCTTAGTCACAAAGTGTATGCACAGTTTGCCAGTGGCTTAATCTGACCCTGTCCATGGTAATACAATGAATACACACAGCAACCAAATACAGTGGTGCCTCGCATAACGAACGCCTCGCACAGCGAACGCTGCACACAACGAACTTCATGTCTTGCTTCCTACAACGAACTTCGTTTCACACAACGAAGTCGCCTGAGCTGCATCCTTCCGCGCAGGCACTGCGCTTAACTGCCCTCTCTCCGCCTGGCTCCCTGTGCAGTGGCGGACCGTCGGCTCGCAGGGGCCCGGCGCCTACTGCTGATGCGTTGGGGGGGGCGGAGCTACTCTCGCCGCTTCCCCGATGCTAGAAAAAAAAAAAAATGAACAGTTAAGTCCCAGTTTTTGCCGCTGAGACTCTGCCCTCTCTCACTGTAAAATTAGACTCTACTTAGTCTGTCTTTAAATTTAAAAAAATGTGTGTTGTTTTAAAAAACAATTATGTTTTTAGATGTATCTAAATAAAAATAATAACAAAAAATTTATCTTTTTTTATGTCATCTTAGCATATTTTATGCTACAGAACAAATTATTTTTTTTAACATGTATTGTTATGGGAAAACGCGTTTCACATAACGAACTTTTCGCATAACAAACTTGCTCCTGGAACCAATTAAGTTCGTTGTGTGAGGCACCACTGTATGCTGAAATACACTGGACTTTAATGCATGTTGTTTTTTCATGTTTTGTAGTCTCATTTATTTTTATGTTTTAATATCTACGTTTTGGTTAAAGGCTGGTTATAAATTATAATAACCTGAAATGAAATGAATGAAGATAAAGCTATTAAGACTAATTGATATTATGAGGGGCGCTGAAAAGTTCTCAGCCCAACCCAAGACAAGAATGACATAGATATTGTTCAATCAATGATCTGAAACGATGTCAAAATATAGAATTTTGTTTCTGCAAATTGGCACTTAACGAAATAAGATAACACTCTTTTCACCTACAGCGGCAAAATGACGCTCAGAATTTAGGAAGTTGGTTGGTTGGGCTGAGAACTTTTCAGCACCCCCTCGTACATTATCTTTCTCATGCCAATACAGCATTAGTTTGATTAGTACTAATGCACTTTAAAATAAGGCAGATAAATGCATGGTTAATGTGTCAGAGGTATTGTAGGGGCAAACTGAAACAGAAGGACTTGGTGTGCCTGAGTTATGTGTAGAATATTTTGGTCTTGCTCTGAAGAAGCATCCCTAAGATTGTCCTTAAAATAGACGGGATAGTGTGGGAAAAGATTTTTAAAAACAAAACGTAGAATGAAATCTGTTCAAATGTTCCATATAGGATATTAAACAGAAGGTACCAGTGATAGAAGCTCAGTACAAATCACTTACAAGAACAGCACAGCTACTCACAAAAGAGACCTCCCCAGAAGAAGTCAACGAAATGCTTGCATCAATGTCAAAGATCAAGGAGCAGCTAATCAAGGTACTGAAATTCCTTTTCAGGCTTGCACATGTTGTGCTTGCTATTTCTATAGTTACTTAGACACTTGTAAATATTGGTCTTTCATCTTTCCATTCTATAGGTGAGCACTCTTCAGCATGATATTCACATTTAATGTGCTTGTAAGAGCATTAATGTAGGTGCTTAACCACAGGTTATTATGCAAATTTTGTGTACATCTTGACAACATATGATGATCTAGAAGCACTGAAGCATTTAGTACAGTGGTCTCAAATCCGTGGCCCAGGGGTCCTCATGCGGCCCGCCAGGTATTATTTTGAGGCCCTCGGTATGTTTATCATAATCACAAAATGTTTAAAAATGTTCTCCCTGCGAAGCTGGGTTATATGTTCTCTCAGGGTTTTCACAGTTGGTATCATGCTTGTTGTAGAGACTAACTTATTTTCCCACCAAAATTCAAATTTGTGATCAACTGACTTTCCCACCAAAATTCAAATTGGTGACTTCTGTGTTCCCAATCAGGTCAGTGGACCCACTATTTACAAAGATAATCTGCAGACCTCACAGTATACCCTGAAGAAAGCCATAGCATGATGGCTGAAATGTTGGTTTCTACCTGATAAGACACTGCGAGACCCGGAAACCTGCAACAAGCACGATGCCAGCTGCGGAAACCCCAAAAGAACATATAACCCAACTTCACGGGGAAAGCATCTTTAAACTCACCAGAGTCGAGCCTCTTTCATTTGAAAGGAAGCTCTGGAATGAGAGGATTTAGGATGAAATTAAGAGGTGATAGGCTCAGGAGTAATCTAAGGAAATACTCATTTACAGAAAGGGTGATAGATGAGTGGAACAGTCCCCAAAGACCACCCATAACACGCCTCCACCACGCCAATCTCATGCTCTGGATGCACAGAGGCTGGGTCACCTTGCGATTATCAGCCCTTGGATGTCCTGGTGATTAGGACGTCCAAGGGCCAATTTAGATGTTTTTTGGCCATCTATGTTTTTTGATTATGAGCCCGATTGTGTAAGTTGGAGTTAAAATTTGTGTTTCAGTGTTTTAGGGCCTCTTTTATAAAGCTGTGGTGGTGAATCCCGGCACAGCAAGTGCAATGCAGTGGGAATCGCTACCTTAGCTTTGTAAAAGGGGCCTGTATTGTATGTTGTTCATACATTTTGTTGCCGCTGTGGGCTAGTACTATATACGGCACCCTTTTTACCTGCTTCCCATAAGTGCCCCATATAAGAGACAGCTATATGTGCAATCTCCACAAGCACTGTTCTGGGTTGCTTCAGGGCAGCTCCATCCCCCTGCAGTTCTCCCTCTCTCTATCCCTCTCATATCACATGGGTCCCTTATGTTGCTAACCTGCTTCATTCACTGCCATTACGGACACTACAGTGATTGAGCAGCCTCTGGGCCTTGGTCTTCCCTATGATGCTTCCTTCCTACTTGGAACAGGAAGTTGTATCAGAGGAGGCAGGATGTGCTATAGTGAAGACAGAGGCCCCGTGGCTGCTCCTTTCAATTGTTGCAGTGACTGTAGAGCAGCAAATGAGGCAGGTTAGTAGCACCACTGGAGAGCGGGAAGGAAGGAGAAATGCTGGAACTACGGGGAAAGTGCTGGACCTGTAGAAGAGAGGGAGGGAGATAGAGGTGCTATACCATGGTAGGGAGAGTTAAATGCTGTTCTGTTGGACCAGGAGGGACGAACAGACAGAAAGATGGTGGGGGAAGGGGGAAGAGAGAGAGAGAGATTGACTGGGGGAGGGAAAGACAGGCAGAAAGATAATGGATAAAACATAGGGAAGAAACATTGGCGACCCAGGAGGGAGCAATACTGAACTGTGAGGGAGTTATGAGTAGGAAGAGAAAAGGCAAGATACTGGTTCCAGGATGGGAGGGGGGATGAGAAAAAGGGAGGAAAGAGGGGAGGGATAGGAATATAAGAATTGCCATACTGGGACAGACCGAAGGTCCATGAAGCCCAGTATCCTTTTTCAACAGTGGCCAACCCAGGTCCCAGAAACCTAGCTAGATCCAAAGTAGTAAAACAGATTTGATTCTACTTATCCTAGGAATAAACAGTAGACTTCCCCAAACCACAGTGCATTCTAAACCATCCGATCAGAACACCTTGTTAGATTTATCAAGTATACACTCTAGTATGCTGAAAAATAACATGCCAATGTCTCAATTCTTCGGGTATCATCGGATTTGCCATTATAGGGAAGAATTCTTAGCTCAGGCTGAGACTTTAAAGATTAAATATCGATAGAGGATATCCTAGAGCAGTAATATCTAAAGCATTTAAAAGAGCGAGATTCAACCCTCATGAACAGCTGTTACAATATCAGATGAGGGGCAGAGATGAGCTTTCTGTACCCTGCATCATTAAATTTTCCCATGTATCACAGGAGTTAGGTAGGAAAATTAAACAGCTTTGGCTCATGTTACAAGTGAAATCTGAGTTTCAATCATTAGAATGTAAGATCTCCTTTTCATGTAATAGGAAACTCAATGACTGTTTATGTAGAGCAGATGTGTGGTCTATTGAAGAAGGAGAAGGTGGTGTTGGTCATTACCGCTGTGGTCGCTGTACAGTTTGTGACATCATGCAAGAGGGGACTATAGCACACATTCCGGGGCGGAAGCTAATAGTGTTAAGATCTTTGACATCCTGTGAATCGGTGGGAGTTGTATATGCAATAATTTGCCCATGTGACCTATGTTATATAGGCTACACAGTGTGGGTTTTAAAGGCAAGATTGAGCATCGATGTAACATCAGTCACAGAAAGCAGACAGATGTGCTTACCTGTCATTGCTTTGAGAACAACCATTCATTCAAAGATTTTGAATGTTATGTATTAGAACACATTCCAGTGATACAGTGGAGAGGCAATGTTAAACGAACATTATACCAACATGAACAACTTTGAATTTTTTATTGTGACACAATTTGACTGAAAGGCTTAAACCAACAGGTGGAATGGCTTACCTTTTATTGAGAACAGTATTTATGCTTGATTAATGATGATGTCAGCTTCTTGGAAGTAAGATCACCGGATATGGAGAATTTGAATCCTTAAAAATCCAGTCTTGTCTTGGGGGCTGTTATTGCACAGAATCAGGGCAAGAGCTTGATTTAAAATACTTTAAAACAACTCCCTGATGCAATAAAGGCCTGCCGATACAAAAGATACCTAGACAGAACACTTGCTTTCCAAGCAGGCCAAATAAACAACTGGCTGAGTAACTTAATAATGCCCTCTTCATCCTATCTAAGTTTTAGAAAACTAGTAAAAACAAACTTGTTCAACCAATTTGTAACCTAAATGCTCCCATTGCCCTATCGCTTTACTCCAATTGAATTTTACCACTATCTCTCACTCCTGCCCTGTTCTCTGCCTATATGTATTGATGACTCTACAGTGTGCCTATTCTCGCTGATTGTTCACTGTCTGTTCCAGCCCTTCCTATCCCTGCACCAGCTTACATGTACTTTATAACTTTATTTTGTAGCTATCTTCGCTGATTGTCCAGCTCCTCTTATTGTAAACCGCCTCAAACTACTACGGCTTTGGCGGTATATAAGAATAAAATTATTATTATTATATGGCGAAACAGGGACCTTGTTGGAGTGGCATTTGCCATGGCAACTGGATCAATGCGGAAGTGTGTTGGGAATGTAACAACACATTGAGATGAAGGACGACAGTACTGGGAGAGACCTCCCAGGAAAGGGACTTGGGAGTTCTGATCGACAAGTCCATGAAGCCATCTGCACAATGTGCTGTGGCAGCGAAAAGGGCGAACAGAATGCTAGGAATGATCAAGAAGGGGATCACGAACAGATCAGAGAAGGTTATCATGCTGCTGTACCAGGTCATGGTGCGTCCTCATCTGGAGTACTGCATCCAGCACTGGTCGCCGTACATGAAGAAAGACACGGTACTACTCAAAAGGGTCCAGAGAAGAGTGACTAAAATGGTTAAGGGGATGAGGAGTTGTCGTAAAGTGAGAGATTGGAGAAGCTGGGCCTCTTCTCCCTTGAAAAGAGAAGACTGCGAGGAGACATGATCGAAACATTCAAAATACTGAAGGGAATAGACTTAGTAGAGAAAGACAGACTGTTCACCCTCTCCAAGGTAGGGAGAACGAGAGGACACTCTCTAAAGTTGAAAGGGGATAGATTCCGTACAAACATAAGGAAATTCTTCTTCACCCACAGAGTGGTAAAAAACTGGAATGCTCTTCTGGAGTCTCTTATAGGGGAAAACACCCTCCAGGGTTTCAAGATAAAGTTGGACAAGTTCATGCTAAACTGGTGAGACTGGACTCATTTGGAGCACTGGTCTTGACCCTGGGGCCGCCACATCTACTGGGCAGGATGGACCATTGGTCTGACCCAGCAGTGGCAATTCTTATGTTGTTATGTTTTTCTTTTCCTATGCAGAGTGGTGGACTTGTTTCCCTGTTTGAAAGCTACATTTTTTGTTAAGTGGAGTTTTTTGCCTAAGACAATAGGGTGAGTGGCTAAAAATCCATTTAAGATTGCCATTTTCAGTTACAAAGTTTTGAAGCTTTTTCTCCACATTTTGTTAAATGTGCATTTCTTTAGGATGCTTCCACTGCTGGCTGATAGCATTATAATTATATTTATTAGAAGATATAATTGTTGGTTTAAATACCTACATGGCATAAATGTGCATGAGTCGAGTCTCTCATTTGAAAGGAAGCTCTGGAATGAGAGGACAGGATGAAATTAAGAGGTGATAAGCTCAGGTGTAATCTAAAGAAATACTTTTTTATAGAAAGGGTGGTAGATGCGTGAAACAGTCTCCCAGAAGAGGTGGTAGAGACAGAGACTGTGTCTGAATTCAAGAATGAAAACAAAAACTGTGGATACAGATGTTCTGGAGATAATTTATTAAACACTGACATATAAAACCATAAAAATTCAATTAAAAAAGTACAATGATAAAAAATACTGTGATAAAAATCCAACCGGACCCTACACGGTCCGTGTTTTGGAGAACATGCCTTCCTCAGGGGTCCAATGTTTTGCAACCTCACATATAAAGAATTGGACTGAAAACAGTCTATTGTCTTTAAACATGTGAGCAAAGAACACCGCAGACAAGCTGAAGTAGCAAAAAAAATGCTGCATTGGGTCTCCCCATTTTTCTCTGAATTCAAGAAAGCATAGGATAGGCACGTGAGGTCTATTAAGAGAGAGAAAGAGATAATGGTTGCTGTGGATGGGCAGACTGGATGGGATATTTGGCCTTTATCTGCCATCATGTTTCTATGTTTCTAAAATTAGAAAAGGTTCAAAGAATAGTGACCAAAATGATAAAAGGGATGGAACTCCTCTCATATGAGGAAAGACCAAAGAAGTTGGGGCTCTTCAGCTTGGAAAAGAGATAATTGAGGGGGGATATAATTGAGCTACAAAATCTTGAGTGGTGTAGAATCAATTTTTCATCCTTTCACAAAGTACAAGGACCAGGGGACACTCAATGAAATTACATGGGAATACTTTTAAAACAAACTGTTTTACTATTTGGGATCTAGCTGGGTAATTGGGACCCGAGTACGCCACTGTTGGCGACAAGATACTGGGCATGATGGACCTTCAGTCTGTCCCAATATGGCAATTCTTATGTGGAAATATATTTTTATTGTAAAGAATAGTTTGGCACTGGAACTCGTTGTCAGAGGACGTGATTACAGTGGTTAGCATAGCTGGGTTTAAGAAATGTTTGGACAAGTTCCTAGAGGAAAAGCCCATAGATTGGTATTAAGACTGGCACGGGAGAAGCCACTGCTTGCCCTGGATGGATAGCATGGAATGTTGCTACTATTTGGGTTTCTGCCAGGTATTATGGCCTGGATTGGCCACTGTTGAAAACAGGAAACGGGGGGTAGATGGACTATTGGTCTGACCCAGTAAGGCTGTTCTTATATTCCTACTGAATCAGCCCCTAAGTGAGGTAGAATAAGGATGAATGTATACCATTTATAGACTGTGAGCCCACTAAAGTCAGAAAAAGTACCTCTTAATAATATGTAAACTGCTTGATTGTATGACAGAAAGTTGGTAATGGCGGAATAAAAATCACTAATGTCAATGTAAATGCATAACCCATACCATGATGGAGCAGCAGTTAAAATTCAAACACAAAGGTACAGAACCGCTCTGTTGTGGATCTAATTATTGAAGTGTCTCAAATTATGCATTTGAGTCCATGCCTACAGCACTGAGTAGAATTTTCTGGAGCACTGTAATGTATAGTTCACATTCACTGGAATGGTCTTGGATGATATAATACACATCCCAAGACACACAAGATCCCAGTAATCCAATGAGCTGGTACATGGTATTCACACTGTAAAAATGGTAAACTATCACCCATAACAGTTGAAATAATGATATGGCAATGGTTTTATGAAATTAAGGCATACTGTGGAGGTCTGCTTTTTACAAGTTTGTTCAGAAAATCATCATGAGTCTGTTAGAAAACTCTTGAAAATTTGATGCGATCTGTTTGTATTTGTTGCTAGGGCAGATGGTAGTACATGACAGCTGCCAAGTGAAAAGACATGTTTGCATGTAATTCGTGTGACAATTTAATAGTGTTGGCAGTTTTGGACAAAATGTGAGGTAAGGCAGTAATATCTTGCACTGACTTTATTAACAGGAAGTCACTGTTTATGGACTGGAAGCAGTGATGTAATTGGGAGTGAATTAAATTAGTCAGTGTTATATTTCCTTAGTTGTTTTTTTTTTTTTAATCTAGAATTTTCCTGTTTCTCTTTTGGACTGCAAGCTCAGCTCAGTCTCAATTGGCCTCATGACTACCGTATTTTCGCGGATATAACGCGCACCGTTGTAAAACGCGCACAGGGGTATAGCGCGCAGAAATCACGATGATATGTACAAAAACTTTTCTATACCGCGCTCAGGCATATAACGCGCATGCTGCCCGACTCTCCTCTGGCCACCCCGACTCTCCTTTCGCTCTCCCCGACTCTCCTCTGGCCACCCCGACTCTCCTCTGGCCACCCCGACTCTCCTTTCGCCCTCCCCGACTCTCATCTGGTTGCCCCGACTCACCCTGACTTTCGGTGCACTGCCCCGACTCTCCTCTGGTTGCCCCGACTCACCCTGACTTTCGGTGCACTGCCCCGACTCTCCTCTGGTTGCCCCGACTCACCGTTCACCCGCCCTGACTTTCGGTGCAATGCCCCGCCTCTCCGTGCCTGTCCCCCTTGAAGGTCTGCCTGTCCCCCTTGAAGATCTGCCTGTCCCCCCTTGAAGTCCTGTCCCCATCCTGAAAGCCTGATGCCCCCCCTCGACGTCCGATTCTTCTCCCCCCTCGGCAGGACCACTCGCACCCCCACCCCGAAGGACCGCCGACTCCCCGACAATATTGGGCCAGGAGGGAGCCCAAATCCTCCTGGCCACGGCGACCCCCTAACCCCACCCCGCACTACATTACGGGCAGGAGGGATCCCAGGCCCTCCTGCCCTCGACGCAAACCCCCCTCCCTCCAACGACCGCCCCCCCCCCCCAAGAACCTCCGACCGACCCGCGACCCCCCTGGCCGACCCCCCCACCCCCCTTCCCCGTACCTTTGGAAGTTGGCCGGACAGACGGGAGCCAAACCCGCCTGTCCGGCAGGCAGCCAACGAAGGAATGAGGCCGGATTGGCCCATCCGTCCTAAAGCTCCGCCTACTGGTGGGGCCTAAGGCGCGTGGGCCAATCAGAATAGGCCCTGGAGCCTTAGGTCCCACCTGGGGGCGCGGCCTGAGACACATGGTCGGGTTTGGCCCATGTGCCTCAGGCCGCGCCCCCAGGTGGGACCTAAGGCTCCAGGGCCTATTCTGATTGGCCCACGCGCCTTAGGCCCCACCAGTAGGCGGAGCTTTAGGACGGATGGGCCAATCCGGCCTCATTCCTTCGTTGGCTGTCTGCCGGACAGGCGGGTTTGGTTCCCGTCTGTCCGGCCAACTTCCAAAGGTACGGGGAAGGGGGGTGGGGGGGTCGGCCATGGGGGTCGCGGGTCGGTCGGAGGTTATTGGGGGGGGGCGGTCGTTGGAGGGAGGGGGGTTTGCGTCGAGGGCAGGAGGGCCTGGGATCCCTCCTGCCCGTAATGTAGTGCGGGGTGGGGTTAGGGGGTCGCCGTGGCCAGGAGGGTTTGGGCTCCCTTCTGGCCCAACTACACAAAGTACGGGGAAGGCGGGTGGGGGTGTCGTGGGGGTCGGCCAGGGGGGTCGCGGGTTGGCTGGGGGACGGGCGGAGGTTCTTGGGGGGGGGGCGGTCGTTGGGGGGAGGGGGTTTGCGTCGAGGGCAGGAGGGCCTGGGATCCCTCCTGCCCGTAATGTAGTGCGGGGTGGGGTTAGGGGGTCGCCGTGGCCAGGAGGGTTTGGGCTCCCTCCTGGCCCGATATTGTTGGGGAGTCGGCGGTCCTTCGGGGTGAGGGTGCGAGTGGTCCTGCCGGGGGGGGGGGGATGTATCGGACGTCGGGGAGTCGGCCGGGCAAGAGGGCTTGGGCTCGCTCTTGCTCCGATCGTGGATGCGGGTGCGGGTGGGAGCGCGTGCGAGCGGTCGTTCGGGGTGGGGGTGCGAGCGGTCCTGCTGGGGGGGTGAATCGGGCGTCGGGCGGGGTGGGAACTATGTTTAAAACTTTTGTATACCGCGCTCAGGCATATAACGCGCGAGGGGTATGCGCGGTACGTAAAATCACGTATAACGCGCGCGTTATATCCGCGAAAATACGGTAATTGTGGGAGAAAAGAGATGTTATGTCACTTTTTACCGTCTTACTATTAAATACACCCATTTTGGCAGCTCTCTTCTGTTTTGCATATCAACCCTTATATTAGTAATTGAATTACATATAGGCGAGATAGTTAAACCTTCCAATAAAAAGAAAGAAAGAAGGAAAGAGATTGAAATCCATTTTTAACTTCCAGTGATTTTAGGATAATTTTTCAGTATTTGATGCTTTCATGACTTGATTTATTGTAATTTATTTCATAGAAATCTACCAGCACTTAACTCAAAAAGGGGCATGGCCATGGGTGTGTCAAGGACGTGCCTAACATGGGCACCAGCATTTATGCTAGGTTTCTGCAGATATAAGTCTAGTGCCAAAATTAAGCTGTGGGAATCATAGTGATTCTATGAAGTGCACTTGCCATTTACATAATTGTAATTAGTGTCAATTATTTCCAGAGCTGATGTTTGAGTCATTTATAAAACTCCCCTCTACGTGCATGAATCATTAGCACACTAGCCTATATGGACATATGCCTATATATGCCAAATTTTCACCTTGGTGTTATTCTGTAAATACACGTGCATCTTACATAACACATATTTGGGGACTTTCACTTATTTATTTATTCAATTTTCTATGCCGTTCTCCCAGAGGAGCACAGAACGTTTTACATTAATTTATTCAGGTACTCAAACATTTTTCCGTCTTTTCCCAGTGGGCTCACAATATTTCTAATGTACCTGAGGTATTAAGGAGATTAAGTTCTTCCAAGCAGGAGTACAAACACAAGCAACTCATAAAACAAATTGGACATTGAAAATCCATAAGCCCTGAAAAAACGGTCTTTACCGTGAAACGTCGGCTATATTTCATTAACACTATGTTAGTTAGAGTAGCTGTTTTAGTCTTACACCGACACAGGTTGTGGCACTACACATCACCTATGGAAGTTTTTTGCCAATGATGTGGGAGGTGAAGGTTTGAGCATTCTGCTCTGCCCGTAATAGAACCTGAGGCTTTTTTTTCCGTGGTGACAGTGCTCTCAATTAAACATAGTGGAGTTGGTTCATGCATTATTATTAATTAATTTTTAAATTTCATTTGTTAATTTGGATGTTTTAGGATATTATGTATTAGAAATGCTATTTTCCTTTTTCTTTCCTATTTAAATGGAGTTCTTTTCATAAATTTGACAGAGTTATATTGTAAACCGCTTTGATCCTTTCTGGCTGTATATGCAGTCTTTAAAGATTTTAAGAAACATAAACATAATGCTCTCTTTTAAAATAAGTGATTCATACACTTTATTAACATTGTTGGCACTTTTGTGAATTATTAAGAGATTTAAAATGAATATGGACCAACAATGATACCTATTATCCAGTGCCTACCTTGAACTTATGGATATATGATAGCCCCAGGTTTGAAGGTCTATACTACTGTGTATACCATTTCTTGACATTTTATAAAATGAACATTCTTCTGTCACAAAGACGTTCATGTCCCCTGTTCATATTTTGGACATTTCAATTTGTAAAATGGAAGTTCAAGCTGAATGTAGCCAGCTCTTGGACATCCATTTATTGTGTGGTTTAGAACAAGCTGTATGTCAGCAGATCCTTTTCTAAACTATATGATACATGGATGTCCATGTCTGACATACTGACTTGGACATCCTTTATCTGGGTTTGACATCCTTTCTAAAATCTGCCTCCACGAGATCTTTTAACTAGCATGCACCAACAAGCCACCATTTCGTGGCTTTTAAGCCACAGCTTCAGGGCCGTGACACCAACACTCCAGACTATCAATTCGCAGAGTCAAACTCCTGCTTGCTACCATGGAGAGTTAGTGTCATGACCCTCAAGCAGTATCTTAAAAGCCACAAAACAATCGTCGGTCTGGCTCTTTCCCAACTAGCTTGTTTTTTCTTGTTAGTTTTGACTATTTTCAGGCTCCCACCTGCCAGTAATAAGTTATATGCAAACGTTTTTTGCCAGTGATGCTTGGGTGGAAGAGAGTGGGAACACCACTCCGTGTCTGAGGCTTTTCTTTCGCCTTAAAATACTTTTTCTGGCATTGGTGTGCACTGATCAAATGGAGTGATTTGTTTTCTAATATATTGTATATTTTCCCTCCATTCTGCATTTTTTGCTATTTGAGTTAATGGGGGGGGGGGAAGCATTTATCACCCCCTAAATAGGAGGCAGTAAATGCTCCTGCATTAACTCTCAACAGGTACTGCATGCTAAGAGAACATTAACTCACGATGTGCAATAAAAAATATTGGGGATATCCCTTCTTGATACAGCATTGTTTTGGGCTTGCCACATGTTAAAATCATGTGTTACCCATGCTAAGCCCCAAACCTAACTACCCCTTAGGGGTCTTTTTACTAAAGCTCAGTGCATGCTAATAGAATTAGCGTGCACTAAATCCTGACGCCTATTTTAGTCCTATGGACTTTTTAGCATTTAGCGTGTGCTAATTCTGTTAGTGTTTGCTAACCTTTAGTAAAAGGACCCCTAAATGATTAGCAAACATAGAAACATGATGGCTGATAAAGGCCAAATGGCCCATCTAGTCTGCCCATCCGGAGTAACCATTATCTCTTTCTCTCTCTAAGAGATCCCAAGCGCCTATCCCACAACTTCTTGAATTCAGACACAGTCTCTGTCTCCACCAGTTCTTCCAGGAGACTGTTCTATGCATCTACCACCCTTTGTGTAAAAACATAGTTTCTTAGATTACTACAGAGCCTATCACCTCTTAACTTCATCCTATGCCCTTTCATTGCAGAGTTTCCTTTCAAATTAAAGAGACTCGACTCATGCGCATTTACATTATGTAGGTATTTAAACATTTCTATCATATCTCCCCTCTCCTGCCTTTCCTCCAAAGTATACAGATTGAGACCTTTAAGTCTGTCCTCATACACCTTATGATGAAGACCACATACCATTATAGTAGCCTTCCTTTGGACCGACTCCATCCTTTTTATATCTTTTTGAAGGTGCAGACTCCAGAATTGTACACAATATTCTAAATGATGTCTCACCAAAGTCTTATACATGGGCATTAATACCTCCTTTTTCCTATTAGCCATACCTCTCCCTATGCAACCTAGCATCCTTCTAGCTTTCGCCGTCACCTTTTCAACCTGTTTGGCCACCTTAAGATCATCACATACAATCACACCCAAGTCCTGCTCTTCTGTCGTGCACATAAGCTCTTCACTCCCTAATCTGTACTGTTCCCTGGGGTTTTTGCAGCCCAAATGCATGACCTTCCATTTCTTAGCATTAAATTTTAGCTGCCAAATATCAGACCATTCTTCAAGCTTTGCCAGATCTTTCTTCATGTTATTCACACCATCCGGTATGTCTACTGTATTGCAGTAGACAGGTAGCATCTGCAAAGAGGCAAATCTTACCCAACAAGCCTTCAGCAATATCATTTATAAAAATGTTAAAAAGAACAGGACCTTGAGGCACACCACTGATAACATCCTTGTCCTCAGAGCGATCTCTATTGATCACTACCCTCTGTCACCTTCCACTCAACAACTTCTTGACCCAGCCCTTCACTTTGGGACCCATCCCGAGGGCACTCAGTTTATTTATTAGACATCTGTGTGGAACACTGTCAAAGGCTTTGCTAAGATCTAAATACACCACATCTAGTACACATCCTCTATCCAATTCTCTGGTCACCCAGTCAAAGAAATTAATCAGATTGGTCTGACAAGACCTACCTCTAGTGAATCCATATTGCCTCTGGTTCTGTAATCCACAGGATTCCAGAAACTTGCCCTTTCTTTGTTTTAAAAGAGTTTCCATTAATTTGCTTATCACAGAAGTCAAACTTGCCGGCTTGTAATTCCCTACTTCTTCCTTACTTCCACTTTTGTGGATAGGGATCACATCCACCTTTCGCCAGTCCTCCGGTACCACTCCTGACTCTAGAGCAGGGGTGTCGAAGTCGGTCCTCGAGGGCCGCAATCCAGTCGGGTTTTCAAGATTTCCCCAATGAATATGCATGAGATCTATGTGCATGCACTGCTTTCAATGCATATTCATTGGGGAAATTCTGAAAACCCGACTGGATTGCGGCCCTCGAGGACCGACTTCGACACCTGTGCTCTAGAGACTCGTTGAAAAGGTCAGTCAGTGGAGCTACTAGAACTTCCCTAAGTTCCTTCAGCACCCTCAGATGTACACCATCCAGTCCCATTGCTTTTGTCAACCTTTATTTTAGCTAGCTCCTCACGGACACAACCCTCTGAAAATCGATCAGGGTCTATTACTCCTCCATCCCTATTTACTTTTGTCTTCTGCGGTCCCGCTCCTGGCGCTTTAGCTGTGAGTACAGAACAGAAATATCTGTTAAGCAATTTGTCCTTTTCTTTATCAGCTTTTACATATTCCTCCCCTTCATCTTTGAATCTCACAATGCCACTTTTGCACTTCTTCCTATTACTAATATATCTAAAAAAGTCTTGTCTCCCCATTTTACTGTGTCAGCTATTTTTTCTTCCATTTGCATCTTTGCTTTCCTGACTACAAAGCCAGCCTCTCTTAACTTTTCCAGATATTTTTGCCTGTCTTCCTCTTTCTGCGATCTATTGTATTTTATGAAAGCTAACCTCTTATTCCATACTTTCTCAGCTACTACTATGGAGAACCAAAGTGGCCTTCTTTTCCTCTTACTTTTACTTACTTGCTTCACAAAAAGATTTGTCACGCTTACAATCGCTCCTTTCAGTTTTGCCCACCGTATTTCCACTACTTCCAGATGTTCCCATCCAGACAATAATTCCTTGATGTAAACCCCCTTCCAAACAAAGTTTGTTTGTTTCTTAAGTCTAGAACATTTGCTTTTGAATGAGTCCTCTCTATACCCATCTTAATATTAAACTGTACCATGCAGTGATCACTGGATGCCAGATGATCACCCCCTGTAACAGCAAAAATACTTTCCCCGTTTGTAAGTACTAAGTCTAGTATTACCCCATCCCGTGTGAGTTCCATTACCAACTGCTGGAACAGTTCTCCTTGTACAGAATCCAAAATCTCCCTACTTCTAGAAGACCCTGCAATTGGGATACCCCAATCAACATCCAGCATGTTAAAATCACCTATTAGCAAGACTTCCCCTTTTTTAGATATATTCTGAATGTCTACTATTAAATCTCTATCTACTTCTTCCATCTGTAAGCAAAATATCAAATAACTTTGAATGCCTTCTTGGAATACTGATATCTGGAGAATGAGATTTGAATATAACAATTGAAAAAGTTATCTTCATTATATTTTACAGGTGAAGGAACACTGTCCCCAACTGCTTCATGAGTCTCAACAGCTGTTGACCTCACTGGAGGTCTTTGAGAAGGAAATTACATTTTTCTATGAGTCAGTTGAGAAAGTCAATAAAATTGTTTCTGCCGTAGATCCCGAATTGCAGTTTGCAGCTGTTTCTAAAGAAAAACATGAGGTAAGGTGAAGGATATTCTAAAAATATTCAATTACATTATAAGATTAAGGCTCATTTACCCCTTAAGGTCATGCTTCTCATCCAAATCCTTGAGGCACACCCAGTCAGTTGGGTTTTCAGGATGTCCACACTGGTCTGGAGTGGGACTTTTGAAAAGTTGATTCTTAGGCTTGGATGTTATTTGGGTGTATATATACCTTTGAGTTGAGCACTGACCCATGGCTGCATGCACAGTGAGGAATCCTCCCTGTGATGTGTCAAGGTAGAGTACAGGAGTGGTTTGCCATTGTCTATTCCTATGCAGTATGTGGCTCCATTTTGTTGCTGCTGTCCAACATAGGGCCCCTCAGCCTAAAGCACCTGGAATTCCCCAGTTACTAACCAGATCTGTTACTAACCAGATCTGACCCTGCTTAGCTTCCAATAGTAAGAGCAGGCCTACCCAGGGCAGCCAGGCTGGGTGTTATTTACCTTGAATATAATGGCCACTTGAAAAATGGTTGCAGGACACAAGGATACCCGCCATGTACAACTCTAATATCTGCAACCTAGAGCTCATTCCCAAGGATGCCACTGCCCCAGGCGCCTCCTACCCTTGCTACACCACTGTTTTAAATGGTGGTGTGATTGCTTTGGTCCTGATTGATGAAGACTTCTGTGCACATGGGGAAAAAGTCTGAGAAATCTTCTATTCTCTTTCTGGCTCATGCTAAAATGAGAACATCAGAATGGCTGGAGGCAGTGGGTTCATATAAAACAAAATCCTGAGTGGAGTAGAACGGGTACAAGAGGATCGATTTTTCACTCAGTCAAAAATTACAAAGACTAGGGGACTCTCGGTGAAGTTATAGGGAAATACTTTTAAAACCAATAGGAGGAAATATTTTTTCATTCAGAGAATAGTTAAGCTCTGGAACACATTGCCAGAGGTTGTGATAAGAGCAGACAGCAGAGCTGGTTTTAAGAAAGGTTTGGACAAGTTCCTGGAGGAAAAGTTCTTAGTCTGTTATTGAGAAAGACATGGGGGAAGCCACTGCTTGCACTGGATCGGTAGCATGGAATGTTGTTACTCCTTGGATTTTGGCCAGTTATTAGGGACCTGTATTGGCCACTGTGAGAACGGGCTGCTGGCTTGATGGACCATTGGTCTTACCCAGTAAGGCTATTCTTTTGTTCCTATGTTCACATATGTGGCAAGAATGCATGATTTGACTTATTTGTTTTTCATGCAGGACCTGGTAGCTCAAGAAGAAAACTGCAAGAAGTCACTGGCTTTGATTGAAAAGCACAATCAGGCTGTTCAGAAAACTGTGACTCTGAGTAAAGTATTACAGCATTTTGGTCGATCGGTGATTCAAAAGAAAGTTGCAGAGACGCAGGTCGTCTTTCAGGTGATATTATGTCAAATGTTTCATGTAATTGATGATCTTTGTACTGCATTATCTGTATATTTCAGAGGCTGATGATTATTCCATCTCCAATATTGGTTCCACTGTAATTTTCAATGTTTGTACATCAACTGTGGTCATCTTATGATACATGAGATAGTAAAGTTAGTTCTGGAATTTTGAATGTACTCCTTGCTAACCCTTCCAGTCCCTGTATTCCTTCCTCTTCTCACTGGGGAACCAATGCAAAAAGCCATGGGTGGATGGCTGAGCATGTGTTTTCAACTGTTAGATTAACAAGAAAATATTCCAAAGCAACATAGTCAGCTAATGACATGCAAATTCAAAATGCACAGAACTTGCTCACTAATTAGAGAAAGCATGCCAGTCACATACACATAAAGATTCTATGGCAGGGGTATCAAAGTCCCTCCTTGAGGGCCGCAATCCAGTCAGGTTTTCAGGATTTCCTCAATGAATATGCATGAGCTCTATTTGCATGCATTGCTTTCATTGTATGCTAATAGATCTCATGCATATTCATTGGGGAAATCCTGGAAACCGACTGGATTGCGGCCCTCGAGGAGGGACTTTGCCACCCCTGTTCTATGGTAAGGGCAGGTTCTCTGTGTGTACATCTGAAGAAAACAAAAATGCCAGCCCACATTTGCGCATGAATCGGAATGTTCTTAATGCCCATAAATATTAGCCACAGAAAAATTTCTTGAATGTAAGGTTTTTGTGAAGCAAATATTTAATGTAAATCTTTTTATTAAACAGTGACAACAGAAGTTTGCTGGTTCTTTTGATTTCTTTGAACAGGAGCACTGTGAAGCTGCTGTTGATTTTGTGCACAGCTGTTACTTCTGTCTTTTAATGTAAATCCCCAAAACGACCAATAAGGGGGGAATTCATCAAGTAGTGTTAGGGCTTAACACACCATAACCTGTATTAAGAGAATTATCACTTGTTAAACACTAAAGAGCAAATTTTCAAAACGGTGATGTTAGTTAGGTGGCAGTAGGCACTTTACCACTGCCTAACTAAATTATTTTAATTGGTTCAATCAGTGCAGTAATTGACTGCGCCTATTAAAAACAATTAAAACGTTTAAAAAATGGAGGCACCCTTAGGCACCTTCAAAAATGGCACCTTTGTTTCAACTAAAGAGGCACCTACAGCCAATGTAGGCATGGTTAATGCCGGAAGTGGCCTTAGGCACACTTAGGCGCCTTTGTAGATGCGAGTCTCGTGGAAGGTAGACAACAGAAATGTAGGCCTTTTAAATTCTGGCCTACATTTCTAGTGCCTACCTGTCACGTAGCTGTGATTCTCCAAACATTGTGTGATTGACAAGTGATCGGCAGCCTTTTTGTAGATAGCTGCTGTTTTGTAGGTGGCTGCCAATAACAGTGTTTGCAGAACCCGGCCCTAAAAGTCCACAGATATAAAATGGGCTTTAGAATTTAGTGCATTCTAATTCCATTAACGTGCTTTAAGTCCTAATGCTGCTTGATGAATTCCCCCCTAAATCACTTTGACTAACCCTACCATGCAACACGGATGAATTTCTTACATTGGTTGCTTGTTTACTTCTATGCATTGCGGACAAATACCTAATGGGGTCATTAGCACTCATTTCAATATGCTGTGCACCCATGTATACTATATTAACTAACTGTCGTAATGCATCCTTTTCTGCATGGTGCAGCTAGCAGCTGGCAGCATGTTTGCAGAACACTCATTAACTGGGCAGTTGTGGGGTTGTGCTCCCAGTAGCTTTATGCCTCAGCCCATGAATCTGTAAGAATTTTCTTCTGCAGTACTTTGTGTCCCTTAAGTGACCACACCACCTTCACAGAAAGTGCAGGGAATCCATATCTGCCCATCTCTGGAGTGGTACATCCTTGGTTATTATCCTGAAATAAACATACAGTATAAGTGCTATGTTCTTCCTGAAAATGTTCATCTATAATTCATACAGCCCATTCCCTTCCATTTGCAGATTTTAAAGTCATCTGCCTTGACATTTTTGAAACCCCCCAAATATGAATGATAATTAACATTTTCTCTGCATATAGTGTGCTTGTGTTTTTTTAAATTTTATGGTTACCATTATGAATTAATAAGATATTATGTGTACATGAAAAATGAATGGAATAAATTGGGGGTGGGATTGGGGGGCGGAGCTAGGGTGGGATTAGGGGCGGGACTGACAATTAATAGATGTCACGTTAGGTATACCACTTTTTTGTAGTTTTACAACCACACTCAAAGCAGTTTACATACAAGAATTTCAAGCATTTTCCATATCTATCCTGGTGGGCTCACAGTCTATCTAATGTACCAAGGGCAGTGGAGGATTAGGTGACTTGCCCAGCGTCATAGGGAGCAATGCAGGGTTGAACCCACAATCTTAGGGTGCTAAGGCTGTAGCTCTAACTACATTCTCCTTCTAATAAGTGTGATGAGTTCAGTTAAGCTGGTCTGGTCACTCAGCATCAGATATACAATGTGTTCCTGAAGACCTGGGCTCAAATTAAGGGCTTAGCTTCTGCTCCCAGGGTCAGTTGTGGTTCAGCATGCTGCAAAGGCAATGCACATATACCTGAGAGATGAATTAGAGAATGACACAGGGACACATTTTCCCCTGTCCCCACAGGAACTATTTTCCCGTCCTGGTGAGTTCTTTTCTTGTCCCTGCCCCATTCCTGCAAGCTCTGTCCTCATCTGCCCAAGCCTCAAACACTTTAAAATCATAACTGTTTAAGGTTTGTGTGTTTAAGGTAGAGCTTACAGGAATGGGACAGGGACAGCAACATAATTCACGGGGATGTGGAAATTGGGCTCCTGTGGGGAAGGGGACAAATTTGTTCCCGTGTCATTCTGTAAGATGAATCTGTGCAATTACTCAATGGTGACACCTACTGGTTGGACTAAGAGTGTACATGTAGCAGGTTCCATTGGGAATAGTGGTCTATGGTCCTTGTCTGAATACTTTCATTGCAGTGGTTGTAGGGAAGGAATATAAACAAAGGATTAGAGCATCCAAAGGAACAGCATGAAGCTGCCAAACAGAAAACGATGCACCACTGAGAGACAGCAGTGTCTGCATGAGCAGTTTATAAAAGCTGCCATAAATAAATGAGATTCAATAAAACAAGATAGCAGTGTTTGTAGATTTGTAATGTTAAGGTTTTTTTTTTTCTCCCATCAAGAACTTGCTAAAGAAGACTGCAGAGTGGAGGAAGCAGATAGAAGCGAACAGCAGCCTAATGAAGAAATTTGAGGAGTCGAGGACAGAACTTGAGAAGGTGCTGCAAACGGCTCAGTTTTACCTGCAAGACAGGGGAAATCCTGAGGAGCTGCTAAAGAAGCAGACTGTAAGAAGCTTAAGCTTAAACAATATAATATACATGATTGGTTTTCATATTATCATGTAGTTATAATGTACTTTTAATATTTTTATCTGTACTTATTTTAGGGCTCCTTTTACGAAGGTGCGCTAGCGTTTTTAGCGCACACACCGGATTAGTGAATGCTAGCTAAAAAACTACCACCGCACGTTAAGGCCCTAATGCATCTTCGTAAAAGGAGCCCTTAGTTTATATTGTGGGTTTTTTTTTGTATTCATCAGTTTTAATGCTTGTATTAGTTGCTTATAATTTTATTATGTATGATGTTATTATTATATTGTATGCTGAGTACCTATTGTGTAAACCGTTATGAACTGCTGGTTAGGCGGTATATAAAAATAAATTATTATTATTATTATTATAAGCAATTTATATAATAAGTGTACCCAGTGCAACTCACTCTCTCAGCTACTGAAAGAGCTGAGATATATCCAAAGCAATAATAATAATTGCCATATCTATGATGAGTAATGTATGCCTGAGCTGGACTCAATGTGATAAGACAAGGGCCAAGTCTATAGTTAACCATGGGCAAATGTTTCCATTATTAAGGTAATTCAATAGCAGAGTGCATGATAGCAGCCTTTTCTATAACAGAAAGTAGACACCTATTTTCCTTTATAGAATAATAACTTAACCACGTGAATGAGCATAAAGACCCTTATTTTAGAAGCATCCCCACATGTACAATAAATGCCTGGATTTAAACAAAGTACTGCAAGCCTCATCTATGTTGGTGAAACGGAGGCCCTATAGAGCATGAAAACTTCAGTCCTGGCGTCTAGTGTGGCATTTCTCTCATCTTCACATTGAGATAAATGCTGTTATTTAAAATCAGGCGCTGCCTTTAATTTATCAGATAAAGTTAAATCAGGGAGCTTTTGGACCAATGATCGAGACATGACCTGCCACATTCACTAATTTGAAGCAGTGTTGTAGCTTTAAAAGTCTCTGAAACCTTTTTTCTCCCAAAGCTGCTGTTCTTTATGAGCTGTCTCTTTTCATGAGTTGTGCTCTTTAGTGGATGTTGTGTGGTTTTCTTCATTGCTGATAGTTTCACCCTTAGTTGCTACATTGAATTGTGGAACTCATGGAAGCCCCAGCATTTTTAGACTGCAGTGAAAATTTTGCCATAAGTTATCTTTATTTTATTTACATTTTGCCTATCTTAAATCCTAAATTCTTGGTCTTCACTCCCAGTCCTCGAGGACCACTAATGGGGTCAGATTTTTAAGATACTCTAACGAATATATGAGAAAAAGTAGCATATAATGGAGATAGTAAGCATGCAAATCTGTGTCATATATATATACATTAGGGATATCCTGAAAATCTGACCCACTGGCAGCCCTCAAGGGCTTGGAGTGAAGTCAAAATCTTAAGTGGCTTACAGATCCAAACTGACAATACAGTACCAATGGGCTTCACTGACATCTCTTCTGCTTTGAGTGAAGCGCATTGGCTTCCAATCAAAAAAAGGCTATTTTCAAAATCTTAGGTTTATGTTTCAAGCAATTTCTTGGCAGGATTTCCACCTGCATGATGGGAAAGCTTCCCATATATCGTCCAAAGCGTTCTCTCTGGTCTAAACAAGAAAATCGGTTCTGTATTTCTCCAGTGAATCTTCTTCACTAGAAAGAGCTCGTAAACAGTCATACTCACATAAGCTATTGAATCAGTTACTTGCACACATCAAATCATTAGACACAGCTGTGTAAACAATCTTGTTCCCCAGCCCAGTGACGTAGAAAAGGGGGGCCATGTTGGTAGGGGCACTGGTACCCTCCACCCCCGCCTCTTCCAACTCCTCCCGTCGCCACGTGCGCACCCCTTTCCTTTCATCTATACCTCTAGTTGTTCATCGCCATGAGCAACAACTTCAATGTGCTCCTCACGACCATGTTGGCTCTCCCATTGAAGTACTTCTGTGTGCCACGCATAGGAAGTGGCATCAGAGGGAGAGCTGACAGGGTCACAAGGAGCACGGAGCTTATATTTGCTTACCACTGTTAATGCTATAACTATAGTACTCCTATCCAAATATTTACTTCCAGTTCTTTTCAAGTAGACCCAGAATGGCAATGAGAGAATGTAGGGCACATGGTCCATGACCTTACCAATATCAACAAACAGGGAGATACAGGCAGAGCTTGTTTTTTGGGGTTCTCCTAAGCAAAAAGATGTTCTCTGTCCCTGCCCTCCAGTGCCAACTTTTTACCTCACTGCACCATTTGCTTAGAATAGACTTCCAGAGCTGATGCATTTTACTTCCTCACTGGTCTTATTCAAATCTAGTCTGAAAACCCACGTTAACACCCCAGCCCCATTCTCCAGATCACCGTGTTATTGGACTTAGAATTTTCTGTGATAAATTACCTTCCCATCCCATCTGCTTGTCTTAACTATAGTAGATTCTAAACTCTGGGAGAAGACATATTTGTACGGCACTGCTTATTTTATACCTGGTATCTTTATAAACTTAATAATAATAAGCTTTATTTATATCCTGTCATACCTTTTCAGTTCAAGACGGTCTACAGTAATGGACATGAACTGAGTGGTTACAGGGTACAGCTACAAGTACAGGTGTACAGGGAGATAACAACATAAGTTTAGGGTGGGAATAAATAGGCAGATGGGAAGTGAGATGCAAGGGAAGAGGGAGAAGGGAGTGTGTTAGAGGTGGAGTTGGTCAGGGCTTGGAAGCTGGAGGTTCAAACAAATTTGTCAAATAAGTGGATACTGAAAGAACCTCATGTGGAAAAGGGAGAGGATTATAAACTGCGGTATCTCATCTTGGCAAAGGCTTGAAACTCACCAAGACCTTTCCATTTGGTTTCATTTTTTTTTTCCATGGTGTGCGGTGGAACCCTCTGAGCTTCTCTTTTGTCAATTATTTTAATTTTGTTCCCCATTTTTAATTGTACTGTATATCGCCTGGAATGTTGGCAGGCGATTAATCAAATTTTTAATCAATCCTTGAAACCTTTCTGCTACAGGAGTTTTTTGGTCACCTGGATCAGAGAGTGCTCAATGCTTTCCTGAAAGCTTGTGACGAACTTACTGACATCCTCCCAGCACAAGAGCAGGAGCATCTTCAGGAAACGATTAGAAAACTTCACAAACAATGGAAGGTTAGTGTTTGCGTGGAAACAGACATATTTGTCATGCTTTCTGAAAGCAATGCATTGTAACTCAAGACTTGTGTCTTTAGACTTCCGTTTGATATTTCTCTGCTAATACGTGGTGGACTAGAATCTGTAAATGGCACCCAAATTTGGGCTCCCCCCCAAAAAAAAAAAAAAAGTGTGTCAAGCGTTATTCTATAAATTCAATGCAGTACAGTGCTTATATTCCACCATTAAACTCTCAGCTCTATGCGAATTACAAATTTAAAATATTGAATGATAAGAGACATCCAGGAATTACATAAAATTGTAAAAACCATTCATATATTTGTACCTTATACTTCCCAAATTCTAAATATTCTTCAAAAAATATTGCCTTGACTATCTTTCTAAATTTGAGATAGTTTGGACATTGTTTATAGAATAGCATAAAGCTTTGGGATCTGTGCCCAACATTTGGGCGCAAGAATTGACACCAGCTAAAACCTGGCGTAAATCCTCACATATTAATTAGACGCAGATTCCACAAATTCTATAATACTGCGCACATCTGTAGTGAATAATCCTGACCTGCCTGTGCCCCTCTCATGACCATGTCTTCATTTCGGTTACATGCTAAAAGATTTGCATGCACATCTTTCTAGTATAACTTGAAGCAAGATGTGCATGCAAATCCAATTGATGCCAGTAATTGATTGTTAGCTGCCAATTGGTACTAATTAACTCGTTACTCAAATTGTGTATGCAAATTGGACGTGCGCCCAAATTTTCACATGTAATTTTTAGCACAATATAAAGAATCCAGGGGCGTTGTCTTCTTACATGTCTATCCAGTTTAAAAGTAGTTAAAAAAAATAATGTTATAAGATTAAATTAATTTTTTCTTCTCCCATGTATAGAATCACTGCAGCTATTTCTAGGTGTCAAGATGCAGAAGAGGTTAGAGTTTCTGACATGACATATACCAAATGCACTGGTCCCCCTAATCCAGTGTATCACAAACTGTGTGCCTCGGCACTCTAGTGTGCCGCCCGAGATTTCAGGTGTGCCGCAAGATGCTTAAGAGGAGAGGCACTGGCACCGGCTGACTGCCTACCGGATGTGCCTCTTGCCGCGAGAGGCACATCCTATAGGCAGCTGGTCCCATCTCCTCTCCATGTCTCTTCCATTCCAGTAACCCCCACTAGTGACTCAGGGCCCAGTCTGGAGGGCCTTTGCACATGCACGGATGTCAATGTGATGACATCATGCATGCATGTGGCATCATTGTGTTGACATCCGCGCAGTTCCGGATGCCCTTGAACCATGGTCACCGTGTTTAGTGTGCTGTGGCTTCGCAAATTTTGCGAGACACTGCCATAAGCTGAGCAAGAGTCTGCCAGCTACAGTGCTGCCAGTAGGGGATGCTGTTTCACTATCACATTTTCAGTAGTAAGGGACAGACATGTCTGCAGGACACCAGGGAACCTGTCTGTCCCTAGCAATTGAAAACATAATATTCAAGCACCATCCCCCACTGGCAGTAATGTAGTTGGAAGACTCCCATTCAGCTTAGAGGAAACAGTGATTGAACAATATTCAGTCCATGATGCTCAGCATTTTCTTAAACACTGTCCGCCACAGGCATTTTAAAACCTATATTGCAATTCAGATGTGATTATATGAGAGACTAGATATAGTAATGAGTATACTATAAGGCAATGCTTTTCAATCATTTTGTGGCCATGACCCTATCATAGCAGTCAAATAAAATCATGTGACCTCTAAAGTACAGAATAATAATGCAACCTATGGAAAACCCACCCAATTGGGGGTCCCGACCCACAGTATAGGAAGCTCTGAATAAGGGCAATTCTATAATTGGGTGTCTTGCATGCGCGTAAATGTACAGAATACCAGTACTTTCGTGAGAAAGATTTGCATAAGTGGAAACAAAGCAACTATTCTATAAGAGCATGCATGAGCGACAGAGGAGGGAATTCTATAAATAACCAGAAAAAATTAGCACTGTGATTCTTTAAAGGGAATACAGCCTTTATAGAAGTGTGCTTAGCACAGATTCCTGTATCTAAATTTAGGCATCAGCATTTATGTCTGCTGAAAACTAGTGTAAAGGCTGACGCCAAAGATAAGCATGCTAAGGTAGTATTCTATACCTAAATGCACAACCCTTTGAAACACACCTGACAATTAACTTCAGTTCTTTTTTTTTTTTTTAATTCTTTATTCATTTTCAAACTTACAATAAATGTGACATACGTTCAAACAAATTAACAATAAATACATCACTTAATAATCATCATTGGTACAAAACATAAACTCTTATCACCCCCCCTTCCCACCCTTTCCTACCATATAATCAAATATCTTATAGAATATGTAATAGTAAAATAACTCCCCCTCCCCCCCTCACTATTGAACTTGTAAATTTAAGAGAAACAATTTCATCTAAACAGTACAATATTTTGTTAATCGCTCCCACACATCTTGAAATTTCCTGAAACATCCCCGCTGTATTGCAATAAATCTCTCCATTTTATAAACATGACATAAAGAATTCCACCAGAAATTATAATTTAATCTACTCCAATCTTTCCAATTATACGTAATTTGTTGAATGGCAACCCCAGTCATTATAAGTAATAATTTGTTGTTATTTGTAGAAATCTGACTTTTTGCTCTCATTGCCATACCAAACAGCACAGTATCATATGATAATGCCACTGGGTTATCTAATAAACAATTAATTTGGTCCCAAATTGATTTCCAGAAATTCATAATAAATGGGCAATAGAATAATAAATGATCTAAAGTCCCTGCTTCTAGATGACAGTGCCAACATTTATTAGACATAGAGCTATCCAATTTTTGTAACCGAACAGGGGTCCATAACGCTCTATGTAACAGAAAAAACCAAGTTTGTCTCATAGATGCCGACACTGTACATCTCATCCTCCAAGACCAAATTCGTGGCCATTGAGATGCAGTAATTTGATGCTTAATCTCAATGCTCCAAATGTCTCTTAGACCAGTGTTTAATTTCTTTTTATAAGTCCATTTAATAATTTATACCACTGGGCGGCCTGGTGACCCAAGAAGTCTGCCTGAAAACATAGAAACTCAATTATTGGTAGTTAAGGGATCACTGCTCAATTAAGTTGCACACACACATCTTGGGCGCGCAAACCTGGGTGCCATATATAGAATCCCAGAGATAACATCTATATTTAGTACTACTTAGATGGCCAGGAATGGATTCAATTCTGGCATGCAGTGTTAGGCCATTGATTGGACGGCTGGTTTTAATATTAATGACCTCATTTGCATGCCAGAATCGGAGAATAAATGACTGCACAGAAAACCACACGGTGAGCTGTTTTTCAGCATTGGGTCAGCAAATTCCATTGATCGCTAAACCAGTCAAACTGGTTTAGCAACCATAGGTACAGGATCAGACAGTTTTGCGGCTTGCTCATGACTGCAATTGCTATGGTAGGATTTGAATTTTGTCCCTACATGTCTCCGTAGGCACCTGGTCTCTTATAGAATCCAAAAATAATGTGAGTGTTATCCACTATAATAAAACCCTTAGCGTGCATGCGCACTTGAAACTCCAAGCATCCGTGCTTTGTGCCTCTGTTCCTCTGCATGTGCAGTACACCGCCGAGCGGCGGGAGTTGGACACTGGGGTTGATGTGGTACGGGCTGTAGGGGGCATGCGTGTGGAGAGGAGGGGAGAGGGGGGTTCTGCTCCTCCAGTCTGGCTGCCGCATTATAGCATGTGTGGCATATTCTCAGTGTGGAGGACTTTGTAAAGGGGGAAAAAGTGTCCCCCTCCTTACTCGCAGTGATGTTCCCGGGGCCTGTGGTGGCAGACATGGAAGATGAGATGAAGAAAGATAAAAAGGTAAGACTGAGGGAGTTCGGGATGGGAATCTACTTAGGCTGTCTGTGCTTCACTTCTCCCTGCCTGACCCGTGATGCCTCCATGAAATAAGTCTCCGTTTTCAGTGGACCTGATGGTTCGTAGCCAGTGAAAGTTCTGGAAAATTCAATTTCCCCTTTATAAGAAAGAAACGCTTCCTGGGTTAGCCCAGAAGCTTTCTGGAAATTGATAATGCACAAGGGTTTTTAATTTTTTCACTTTTTTTGATCAGACTTCTTGAGTAGCTGTCAGTAATTCAATGACTCATGCAGGTGGCAATTTCAAACCTCTCCTGCACAGCTCCTTGACTCACCCGGCTGCCTTTACTCTAGCTTAGGCTTAATTCAATCAGATACAATTTGGAAATTGAGAGTTGAAGGTAACGTGGCCATTTATTTTTTTTATCTATTAATATTCAGTCCCGCCCCCAATCCTGCCCTAGCCCCACCCCAATCCTGCCCTATCCCTGCCCCAAATCCCACCCTAGCCCAACCCCCAATTTCTTCCTTTCATTTTCATATACACACAATATCTTATTATTTCATAATGGTAACCATAAAATTTTAAAAAACACAAAGCACCCTATACGTAGAGAAAATGTTAATTATCATTTATATTTGGGGGGTTTTCAATGATGTCACCTCAGTAACTATAGAAAAATAGACAAATATAGTGCAAAATATAGACAGCAGATATAAATTCTCAAAACTGACACATTTTTATCACTAAATTGAAAATAAAATCATTTTTCCTACCTTTGCTGTCTGGTGATTTCATGAGTCTCTGGTTGTGTTTCCTTCTAACTGTGCATCCTATCTTTCATTTCTTTCTGCACTCAGGCCCAACAATTGTCCCTTTCTATTCCCTCCCTCCTTTCTTCCTATGTCCTTAGTGCCCACAGTGCCTTCCTATGTCCTTAGTGTCCCCAGCGCCTCCTTCCTATGTCCTTAGTGCCCCCAGTGCCTCCTTCCTATGTCCTTAGTGCCCCCAAATCCAGTGTCAGTTCTCCTTTGTACCTTTGTTCCAGGTCTCCCTCTCTCCCTCCTCTGTTATGATCTTGCCTCTCTCTGCTCTTCCTCAGGAGCTCTCCTCCTCTGTCTGCACCTCCCAGAGTCCTGCTTCTGCCTCCTGTCTTTCCCCTTTGGTCCAGGCCTTTCTCTCTAGTCTTTCTTCTACTTACAACCACCCCCCCCTTCTCTGCCATTTTCTCTCCTTCCTTCATCCCTCCTTCCTATGTCCCCTCACTGCCTTCTAGCCTTTGTCCCACCCCCTCCCAAAAAGCCTGCTGGCCTGCCTCCCCCAAAGCCTGCCTGCAGACCTCCCCCAAAGCCTGCCTACCTACCTCCCTCCCCCAGAGCCAGCCAGCCAGCCAGCCTGCCTGCCTGCCTACCTATCTCCTCCCCCCCCCACCCCAGAAAACAAAAGCCTCCCTCCAGGCCTGATTTAAACTTCCTCCCCGGTCCACCGCCACTGCTCATCTGCTGCCACTACTCGCACCCGGAAGCCTTCTTCCCGACATCAATTCTGATGTCAGAGAAGACATTCTGGGCCAGCCAGGCAGCGATTGGCTGGCCCAGAACGTCCTCTCCGATGTCAGAATTGATGTCGGGAAGAAGGCTTCCGGGTGCGAGTATTGGCAACAGAGGAGCAGCGGCGGTGGACCAGGGGAGGAGTTTAAATCGGGCCTGGAGGGAGGCTTTTTTTTTTTTTGGTGCGGCAGGGGAGGGACAGGAAGCGATCGCCTGTCCCATTGTCCCCGCGCACAGCTTCGGGACGCTGTCCCTGAAAACGGGACATTTTGGCGTCCTGAAGCTGTGTGTGGGAACAACCGGACAGGGGATCTGAAAACGGGACTGTCCCGTTCAAAATGGGACGTATGGTCACCTTAGTTGAAGGGGGAAAGAGATTTCACCCACCCCCTCCCATGCCTGTCCATATGGAATCTAATCCATATCATAGCCAAGTTAATCTCCTCTATCCCCACCCCTACCTGAAAGAGTCAATTCTGTTACTTACTTGCTGGCAGCCCTCCTTTTACTCCTGACCCTAACTGGGTTTTCCTGTGTACAGCTTCACTCAGTTTTCAGTATGAAGTGGGTTCATGTCATGTCTTGGAACTAGAGAGAGTGGGCTGAGGATACCATTGGGGGTGGGGTTTCAGTTGGTGTAGGCTCTGGTGTTGGGGTACGGATGGGTGAAGAGGGTTAAAGTGGCACATGTTGGAATGGGGAGGGGGACAGTTGCATTACCATGGAAAGGGGCAGGGGAGAGACAACAGAGAAATTGGTAAAAAAGGAAGAGAAGCTGGGTGGGGGTGGAATATAGGGCCAGGAAGAATGGCCTTTGAGGCAATGGAAGGAAGGATAGATAGGAATGGAGCTGGGACTAAAAGGGTGATTAATGCAGTAAAGGATCGATGAGGGCCAAAAGGGTACAAAGGACTAAGGAAATGGTGAAAGGTGAGGTGCTGGGACTGGGATCAGTGGGAGGCAGGGTCTGGGCATGGTAGAGGCTGGGCACGGCTGGGGTCAGGGTATAGGTGAGGCTATTCTAACACCCGTTACTGTAATGAATGTAACGGGCTTAAACACTAGTCATATAATAAGAGATCATTCTAAGTGATTTGCATGTGAAATTGTAATCAACACTGAACACTTTTCTTTACTATAGATATTGTGGAGTAGAAACTCTATTACATTAAATATGAGGCATTTCTAAGAACACAGGTTGTGGCAAGAGAATGCTATGTGCTGATTGCCCTTTCAAATCTATTCTTCTTGTTTCCATGGGTAAAGCAGTCTCATAAAGCGCAGTTGCTAGTGTCAGCAGATACAATGTTCTCGGAACAGTTTTCAAAGTGAAAATACAGTATGTGAATATTTCCATTGTAAAATTGGTGCTAAGATTTTTATTAAATAGAATAGTTCTCTGATTGACCATTTTGGGTCTGATTCTCTAACCGTGCATCCTGATTTTAGGGAAGCCTATTGGCAGCCAATTGGGACACATGTTTTCAAAAAAAAACTTAGGTGAGGAAGGGCACCTACATTATAGGTGTCTGTCACACATCTACAGAGATGTATAGGGGTGCTTATGGACGCCCAAGGTGTGGTTTTCCCCCAGAAGTGGCCTTGGACATTGGTAAGTGCCCCTACATGTCTCCGTAGGCACGTTTGTCAGGAAAACTAGCCACGATTCTCCAAAGGACGCTGATGCGTGATCGACATGCGATCGGCATCTTAAAGAGAATCAGGCCCTCAGTATCTGTTCTATACCCAAGTGCAAAATGGTTGCAGCTGAAAAATGATTGCGAAAACCAGGTGTAATTCTCAGCACCCAATTTGGACACACAACCCCAAAGTGGTATTCTAAAACACTGTGCAAATTTTAGGAATACTTCTAGCTTGCACATGCACCTCCTTTAGCCATGACCCTTTTTGGGTTGCACACTATGGCCCTGATTCTATAAATGTTGCCTAAAACAGGGGCGCCAAGGAATGTGGTGTATATCATATGTCAATCTTAAATTAGTTACTATTTATAGAATTGCGCATAGTGGTACCTATTTATGCCAGGGTTTCCTTGGCCTAAATGCTGCTGCCTAAATCCAATTTAGGCACCTACTCGCAAAACACACCCACAATCCACTCATACCATGCTCACTTTTTGGTAGGTGCCTACCTGAAAGCAGTAGACACCTTACAAATTAGGCACCTACTATCCAATTAATTTCAATTTTTGCCATTGATGAGTCACTAATTACTTGTTCTCAGAACCAATTAAGCTTTTTAAATAATTAAGTTAGGTACCTAGATTGGCTAGGCATGCTAATCTAGGCACCTAACTTCAGGAGCTGTTTATAGAATCTGGGCCTTTGTGATTTTGGAGCACATTGTTATAGAATAGCACATAACATAATGTTTGCCCAATTCCAAATTGGTACGACTTAGGGAGGAATTCATCAGAGGGTGCTAAGTGCATTAGCTCACATTAACCACTAAAGACACCCATAGGAATATAATGGTCATGGTTAGCACACACTAATTCAATTGTGCCAGCATCCATCTTTAACTTGTATTCACTCATTTCAGCTTTCATTATCATTTCAGCTTCCATTATCAATGGGTTGCCCATACTTTTTTCACATATCACCACACACAAAATTTCTTTGTCGTTCTATAATTTCAATTTCACTTCTTGAGCTGTTTCAACATATGCCCTCTCCATTTCATCTGTTTTTATGTTTTCACTATATCATTTATTTATTTTCACGCTTTTAAGGATTTTATTCATAGAAAGAAACATAGAAAGATGATGGCAGATAAGGGCTACAGCCCATCAAGTCTGCCCATACCATTGACCCCCTTTTAAGTCTACTGGCCCTCTTAACTCTATTGACCTGCTCTGTTAAGTCTATATCCTAGTGACCCTATTCATTGGTATGACTCTCGCAGTGATCCCACATAGGCATCCCATTTATTCTTGAAGTCTGGGATACTGCGGGCCTCGATCACCTGTACTGGAAGCTTGTTCCAATGCTCTATCACTCGTTCCGTGAAGAAGTACTTCCTGACGTCTCCACGAAACTTCCCTCCCCTGAGTTTGAGCGGATGTCCTCTTGTGTTTGAGGGTCCTTTGAGAAGAAAGATATCATCTTCCATCTCGACCCGTCCCGTGATGTACTTAAATGTCTCAATCATGTCTCCCCTCTCCCTATGCTCCTCGAGAGTATAAAGCTGCAATTTGTTCAGTCTTTCTTCGTACGAGAGACCCTTTAGCCCCGAGACCATCCTGGTGGCCATCCGCTGAACCGACTCAATTCTGAGCACATCTTTACGGTAATGTGGCCTCCAAAATTGCACACAGTATTCTAGATGAGGTCTCACCATGGCTCTGTATAATGGCATCATGACCTCAGGCTTCCTGTTGACGAAACTTCTCTTGATACAACCCATCATCTGCTGTGCCTTAGATGAAGCCTTCTCCACTTGAGTAGCAGTCTTCATGTCTGCACTGATGATCACTCCCAAGTCTCGTTCTGCCGTAGTCTTGGTTAAAGTTTCTCCATTCAAGGTGTAAGTTCTGCATGGATTTCCATTTCCGAGATGCATGACCTTACATTTCTTGGCGTTGAAGCCCAGCTGCCAGACAGAGGACCAACTTTCTAAAGTACGGCGGTCCTGTTCCATAGTATCCTGCAGATTGTAGCCGTTTATGATATTGCATAGTTTGGCGTCATCAGCGAATAAGGTTACCTTACCTTGAAGCCCTTGAGTCAAATCCCTAATGAATATGTTGAAGAGGAGTGGACCCAGGACTGAGCCCTGCGGCACTCCGCTGGTCACTTCCGACGTTTTGGAGAGGGTACCGTTAACCATCACCCTCTGAAGTCTACCACTTAGCCAATCTTTAATCCATGCAGTTAGTGTTACTCCTAACCCCATCGATTCCATCTTGTTCAGCAGTCTGCGGTGTGGGACGCTGTCAAAAGCCTTGTTGAAGTCAAGGTATATGACGTCTAAGGACTCTCCCGAGTCCAGCCTTCTTGTTACCCAGTCAAAGAAGCTGATAAGATTGGACTGGCAGGACCTACCCTTGGTGAATCCATGTTGACTGGGGTCCCGGAGATTCCCCTCTTTCAAGACCGTATCTAATTTATGCTTAATTAGTGTTTCCATGAGTTTACACATTATTGAAATGAGACTCACCGGTCTATAGTTCGCAGCCTCAGCCTTGCAACCCTTTTTATTGTATTCCATATGGTTCTCAACTAGTCAAGCATTGGACAACTCGGTACTTATATGTGCCTACCTATCATTCACCGATTCTGATCTGCCTCTCCGCTAACTATTTTCCCACCACTATATTTCATACCAACACACCAGTATAATAATTCTTTTGTTACTAGTAGCAATCACACTTGTATTCACTAGTACACTTTGCTTAAGTTTTTTCACACACTATTTTGGTCCTTATAACCTTTATCATTCTTCACTATCCCTTACACCACTGGGCATTTTCACTGATAGTTCACTATTCACAGGTGGCCCACACTCTACAGCCACATTTCACACCTCGCTTATTTTTCAATAGGACCCCTGAGGAAGGAGTGTTTCTCTGAAACACGGACCATGTTGGGTCTGGTTCCCATGCACATGAGAGCCTTCCTTTGGAAAATATTTTACTGATTTTTAATAAAGTTCCTGCAACTTATATATTCTTCTCTGCAGTTTCTTTTTGTTTTTGGTGCTTCCTGTTCACTGCAGACTCATTTCTTTGTTGTGCTACAGTGAAGATTTGATAAATAATATGTGTTTTTTTCCTTCTGCAGGATATCCAGGGTGAAGCCCCATATCATTTACTCCATCTGAAGACGGAAGTGGAGAGAAACAGATTTCTGGCCACAGTAGAAGAGTGTAAAACAGAGCTGGCTCATGAAAATAAACTTTTGTCCATTGGAGGCGGTGAAAAGATCATTAAAGAGCACAGAGTAAGTGAGGACATTGACTGCCACTGGATGGATACCTGTTTAAATGCATTCAAATATTCAATTAAAGGAGGCAAGAAGCACTGACCCTGAATTAGGAAGCAGTGCAACAAGAGAGTCATGATCGTGGTTTCCTCTAAGCCAGGGGTGTCAAAGGCCATCCTCGAGGAATGCAATCCAGTCGGGTTTTCAGGATTTCCCCAATGAATATGCCTGAGATCTATTTGCATGCACTGCTTTCATTGTATGCTAATAGATCTCATGCATATTCATTGGAGAAATCCTGAAAACCCGACTAGATTGCGGCACTTGAGGGGAGACTTTGACACTCCTGCTCTAAGCTGAATGGGAGTTCTCCGCCTGCACTGATGCAAGTGTAGGGGGGGGGGAGATTTGCTTCATATCAGTTGTTAGAGACAGACAAACTTCCTGGAGTCCAGCAGCTCCCTCACTATTGAAAATATGATAGTGAAAGCATCCCCCACTGGCAGAAGTGTAGTTATAGGACTGTTGCTTATCATAGAGTAGGGTTACCATTTTTTGGGCACCAAAAACCCAGACACCAAAAACCTCCGGCCCCGCCCATTCCACCAGACCCACCCCGTTCTGCCTTAGCCCCTTCCAGTTCAGCCTCTAGCTCCGCCCCCCCACAAACCTCCTCTCTTCTTCCCCGACAATCTCTGGCTGCGTCTGGAGGGCCTGGAGCATGTGCAGATGTGTGTGACGTCATCCATGCATGCACAGATGCTCTCCAGATGTGGCCAGAGCTTGTCAGGGTTTTTCAAAGCCCGGACAAACTACTGGGTTTTGGAAAGTCTGTCTGGGACCCTGGAAAGTCCTCTAAAAAGAGGACATGTCCGGGTTTTCCTGGACGTCTGGTAACCCTAGCATAGAAGGAACAGTGATCATGATGCCCTGGATATATTTAGATCATTTTGTACCTTACACTCTGCTAAGAATTATGGTAACATTTGTTTTATAGAAGAGGCTAATAGACTGATGTTCAGAAAATGTTGAGTATATCTGTTTAGGGCGGGGGTCGGCAACCTGCGGCTCCAGAGCCGCATGCGGCTCTTTTCCACCTTTGCTGCGGCTCCGGTAGTGTGTCACGCAGGCATGCAGCTTAAGTCCAGCGTCGCGGCGGGAAATAGCCATGCTGAGCAGTGAGCTCAGCACATACACAGATGAAAGCCTTGCTTGCTGATTGGTCCGGCGGCCCCGCCCCGCCGTGCCGCCGGACCAATCAGCAAGCAAGGCTTTCATCTGTGTAGTGCTGAGCTCACTGCTCAGCATGGCTATTTCCCCCGCGACGCTGGACTTGTAAGGTGCCTGAAAAAGAAATCATTCTGGCCGGGGTTGGTGTCATGCTCCGGAGATCTACAGCCTTCCTATCTCCCTCTCCCTTCTACCTGCTTCCGGCCACATCCCCTGCTCCGCGGCTCTCTTCGGCAACTCAGCAGCAGCGATCGACACAAGCTTCTGACGTCGGGGCCTACCCTCTACGAGTCCCGCTTGTTTCAACTTCCTTTTTCCACAAAGGCGGGACTCGTAGAGGGAAGGCCTCGATGTCGGCAGCTTGTCTTGATCACTGCTGCTGACGAGTTGCTGAAGAGAGCCGCGGAGCAGGGGGGTGTTGCCAGGTGCAGGTAGAAGGGAGAGGGCCAGATGCAGGACTCGTGGGTGAGGGAGGAGAAGAGAGAGAGGGGAGGGAAACAAAAGGAAATATTTCATACTGGGCTGGGCCGGAGTGGAGGGAGGGTGGAAAGATTCTAGCTACAGGGTGCAGTAACAAAGGAAAAGGGGGGAAAGCTGAAAATGGAGATAGTGACACAAAGAAGAGAAAGGGTAAGCAGGACCTACTGAATAAGGATAGAGATACAGAGGGGACATGAAGAGGAGGTGAAATAGAGACATAGAAGTAATGCTGAAAAAGTGTGTGGGGGGAGATAAAGACATTGAAAGGGCAAATGGTGAACATGGCGTAAAGATAAGGACAGAGACAAATGAAGATTCTGAAAAAGTGGTGAGATAGGGATATAGGTGAGATGGACACAAAGAAGGGTGATGCTGGAAAATAGGTGGAATGGTAATTCTGACAGACACAGAAGGGAAATGCTGGATCAAGGAGAGATGGGGCTCAGGCTGGATGGAATGAGGAGAAATGCTTTGTTGGCCCGGAACTTCCTCTCCTACGTCAGAATTGACGTCAGGGAGCGGAATGCTGGTCAGCGCAACACTTCTGCAGGGAAAGCTTGGGACGGCGGTGGCTTGGGGGCTGTTCCCCGATTGCGGTGGCAGCAAACCGAGTGGCTTGGGGGACGGCACGGAGACAGAAAGAAGGGGGAACAGGGAGACAGAAAGAAAAAGTTGGGGGAGAGAATGAGGTCTGGAGGAGAGGAAACATACAGGAGGCTGAAAGAAAGGAAGAAAGATTGGATGCACAGTCAGAAGAAGAAAGTGCAACCAGAGACTCATGAAATCACCAAATAGCAAAGGTAGGAAAAATGATTTTATTTTCAATTTAGTGATCCTGTATATAGCATTAAGATAAGAAACAATATATGCAGCGTTAGATTTGTTTTATAATGGTTTTGCGGCTCCAAGTTTTTTTTTCTTTTCGAAAACGGGTCCAAGTGGCTCTTTATGTCTTAAAGGTTGCAGACCCCTGGTTTAGGGACTTAAGAAACCTTTCTACTAAAGGATGCTAAGCACTTAACAGGGAAATAGCACCTGAAAAAAGGCTAACACACAGCTGTGTTAAGGGATTTGGCAGTAGTTTACCTTGTACCACACATTAAACTTTATGTAGTACTGTGAGCTGCTGAAAGAGGTGACAGCAACCATTTTCTTAGGAAAGCCACTAGTTGCAGGAAAGAGGGGGCCCCCCAGCGATCCTACTGACCACTAAGGACCGAGACTGAAGGCAAGGGGAGGGTTGGGGGATTTCAGGGAGAGGTTCTACACCTTTACTCCCTGGTGGCCCTAGTGGGGTATTAGGAACAGGAGTGAAGCCCTCTTTCTCCTGCCCCTTGTGGCTGGGATCCTAAAATATCTGCCATGACCTCTCACGTACAACACAAAGTACTATGCAAAGTATGATGAGCTACTGCAAGAGATCATGACAGTCATTTTAGGAACCAAGCCACAGGGTGTAGGAGTGACGGGACTTCACTCTGCTCCCTGCTGCCCACTAGGACCTCTATGGAGTAAAGAGGGCCTACTTGGACCATGGTGGAGTTGGGGGTTGGGAGGCAAAGTTCCAGGGTGGGGGAGAGGAGGGGCTTGCATTCTCTCAGGCTGAGGGAGGACATCAGAGGAAGGAGATGAGAAGGGGATTGGGGAGGGCTCTAAAAACATTTAGAAAGTTATGTTTCAAGTTTTATTAAAATTTTGAGGTATCGCAATATCATAAATTCAAAGCGACTTACAATTAAAAATGTGGTCTCAGTTATTAACTACGACAAACACACAAACATTACAGACTTATACATAGGGGAAGTGGGGAGAACTACAATAAGCATAGTAAAGTAAACAAGATAGATAAGTACAATGGGAGGTTAAGAATTTTAAAAGTGTAATGAAAAAGTAAAAAGAAAATTAATCTGCTTTGTATACTGATCACTACTGCCAATTTTTGCATATTAAAACTTCCAATAAAAATGATTGAACTAAAAAAGAAAATTAAAAAAGATTAAAAAAAAAAAAAAATTCTCGAGGCCTAGGACAAAGGAAGCAAAAGTTTCTGCAATGAACGGGGTCAAAAGAGAATCCGGCGATTATGTCTCAAAGGCATCCTTATACAACCAGCATTTTAACAGTCCTTTAAATGTACTTAGCGATTTTTCTTCCTTAATAAGTGCTGGTAAAGAGTTACACATTCTAGGCGTGGTAACAGCAGATATTTAGTGCCAGGCCCGCACAGCTAGCTGGGTTAAACTGTTTAACTATGCGGGTGCCAGCATTGAATATCGCCAGCACCCACATAACTCCCAGCTCCTCCCTAAAGTCGCCCCTAGCACCACCCCTCACCAGATCACCATTTTGCTTGATGGTCTGTGGGGATATTCAGCATCACTGTCCAGCACCTGAAGATCCTGCCTGCTTAAATCGCTTTGACAATTGGTTGGCAGATTACCATATTTTATGTGAAATTTTAACTTGAAGCCATGTGATGTATTTTGTCCTATGAATGACGTCTAGTTTCAAGTACCATTTAAAAAAAAAAGAATTTAGAAAACAAAACAGAAAAGTGCTTAGCGTGTTTCTTGACCAGCTATTTTAATAAATATGTGTTTCCATTATTTCTCTTCATATTTCCAAATCTATGTGTGTGTGTGTGTGTCTTTGCAGTCTTTCTTCAGTGAGAAAGGATCCATTCAGCTGTGTGAAAAAAGACTCCAGCTTATTGAAGAGCTGTGCCTGAAGCTTCCAGAAAGAGATCCAGCTAGGTCAGCTCTGCATAGCTGCAAAAAAATCTTCAAAGAACTGAAAGAACAGGTTGATAGCACTTATTCCAATTTGGTAGAACACCAGGCCAAATGGAAGGAGTATCTTAACAGGTAAATATTTGCGACCTTTGGTTGTAGAGAGGACAAAGACATTGCTAGAGCTTATTTCAAGAGTTTTGCCGCAGACAACCTTCTGAAAACAGTATCCCACTCACTTTTCAGGAATACTGTGTTAAAGTTTTACATTTTGATTAGTCTGAAATCTGCTTGTGGATCCAGACAGTGCTACTATAAGCCACTATAATATATTACACTGGAAAGAATCTCTTACTGTAGGTGAGCTTCTTACTACGGAAGGTCTTCTTACTGAGGCAGAGCTTCTTACTGTAGGTGAGCAAGGTAAATGCTCCAATGCTCATAGCAATTGAATGAGTGTTGGAACATTTAGTTCAGCGGCCCATGATAAGAAGCTCTTCTGCGGTTTAGTTAAAGAAGCCCTTAATTTAGAAAAATGAAAAAAAGGATAAGCTACCCCCTTGATTAAAGGGGAAGCGGCCACAAATGGGCCGAGGGCCAACCCAGAGAAGCACGGGTTGGGGGGGGTTAGGGAAAGAAAGGGGGTAGGAGAAGGATAGGACGAGAGGGGTAGGCCAATCAGGGAGAAGGCAGGGGAATCAGGTCCCAGAGGAAGAGGCCAGGAACAGTAGCAGGGAAGAAGGCAAGGCAGCAAGGCACTACAGTCAGGCAGAAGAAGTTTGCACTTACCAGCGGGGCAGGCAGGAGACAATTGCTTTTAGGTGGCCAGAACGGCTCACACGTGATCGCGGGGTGGCAGTGAAGGCAGAAAATTCATCGGACACGCGGAGCAATAGCACACAGAGCAACAGCACCAGCATTGCAGGGTAGGAAAAAGATGCACCGCCCGGTTCGCTTGAGGGAGAATGAATGCGCGGAGCAGCGAGGCAGCCACGGGGATCACCAGCAGTAGGGGGGGTGGCGCGGTCCGGCACATAGCAGGGAGCCATGTTATGCGACGGCCACATGGAGCAGTGAGCTGCGATAACAGAATGAAAAAAATGAATGACCATTGTGACTGTAAGGAGGACCTTAGTTTTATAGCTAAATAAGTTATTGAATTAATATAGCTTCTTAATGTGCTGTTGGCAAACATCGAACTCATAGAGAAAATCATGCAGTACATTTTGAATGTAGGATAAAGACGTGATCTCAGATGAGGGTTCTTGAAGCAATGGGAGATGGATACATCCTGGTAGAAAGGCCTGGCTACGAGAAAAATGAGATTTCCTGGGGCTAGATTCACAAAGCAAACCGATCGTGTATCGATCGGTTTGTGACCACTTTACTATCAAATTTCCATCTGGCCTTATTCACTTACCTCTCCTGCGATCCACTTTGAATCTGTGCATGCAAATGAGGTGAAACGCATGCAAAGTAGGCTGGGACGCGATTCACAACACCAAATTTCTGATCCGACTGGGCTGGCCGATCAACCTGAAGAAGCGACTGCTGGGGACCAGTCAAAAACGTCTTTCTGACTGGAAGCCCTGCGCTCTGCCCTGCAATCTCTCCTGCCTGCTCGCCCCGAATGCTGCCCTGCTCTGCCCTGATTCTTATCTCCTGCTGCTCGCCCTCATGCCACCCTACTCTACCTCGATCTTCCCAAATCTCTCCTGCCACATCACCATTCTCCTGCCCTTCCCTGAAGCTCTCCTGCCGCATCGCTGTTCTCCCGCCCTTCCCCGAAGCTCTCCTGCCTTTCCCTGCACAGCGAGCCCGTGGTTTAAAGCGGGTTTAAAGCGGGTTAAAACCATGGACTCGCAGGGCTAAAAACTAACAAAAAACGTTTTAAGTTAAAAAAAAAAGGTTGCGTTTCAGACAGGCATGCGAAAACCATCTACAGATGGTCTGCGCATGTGTGGGGATCGCTATAGAGCGATCCGTGCACGCAGATGGGGGTGTTTTTCCGATCGCCCCCATCTGCATATTTTTCGTTCCTGAATTCATCGGACCTGCCCGGATCGGGCAGGTTAGTGAATCCCAGCTCTGGTCTTTTATTCACAGGTTCTGAAAGCAAAGTGGTAGGGAATAGCACAGGGCAAAAAGGCCCTGATTCTATAAACAACACCTAACTCTTAGGTGCTGTTGAGTTCAATTGTCGTCATTTATAGAATTGTGCTTACTGGTACCTAGGCAGTCTTAGGCACTAGTAGGTGTTAAAACCTTATATAGGCCAGGGTTTTCTTGGCCAAAATGAGTGCACCTAAGTTAGGCACCTACTGGCACCTAAGTTAAACCACGCCCCAAATCAGCCCAGAATCCACCCCTAACCATGCTGTTTTCTGGTAAGCACCTAGACGTGGACACCAACAAGATAATTATTTTTTAAAAATCATTTTTATGGCACTTTCAATTAACAGATAAGAACCCCTCCACCACAGAACTAGAAATTAACTCCACCAAATATCATATACAACCCACCCTTAAACTCCTGGGAGTAACAATAGACAGATGCTGCACAATGCAAACCCATATCAACAAGACCACCCAGAGAGCATTTCTAGCCATGCGCAATTTACATAAAATCAGAAAATTATTCGACAAAGAGCAATATAGGCTCGTAGTCCAATCCCTAGTACTAGGTCTACTGGACTACTGCAACATCCTCTACCTGCCTTGCCTTGCAACAATGATAAAACAATTACAGACAATTCAAAACACTGCACTCAGACTGATCTACTCACTAAGAAAATTTGACCATGTCACCACTGCCTACCTAGACTCACACTGGTTACCAATACAAGCGCAAATCCAATTCAAATTATTCTGTCTATTATTCAAAGCAATAAATGGCTCAGCCCCCAATTACCTAAACAACCGCCTGAACCCAAATCTCGCTGCTAGACAAAGAAGATCTAAGACTCCATTTACCTACCCCCCACTCAAAGGCACCCAGCGTAAGAAGATGTTTGACAGTCTGCTAGCGACGCAAGCAGCGAAATTGGACCATGCCATCTCCAACCTGCTGATAACAACAAGCGATTTCAAATCTTTTCGCAAAGAAATCAAAGCCCATCTATTCAAAAAATTTATACAGATGTCATAACTCCAACCTGGATTCCCCTCAGTGTGACTCCCCCATCCTCCCTTCTTCACCAGTTACCCTTCCCCTCAAAGCCCAAGCTTGTCAACTGCTTCCCTAACTGCATATATACTGAAACTGCACTATATCCTATCTGTACAGCATCCCGAATTGTATATCCACTGGAATAGCCCAATCCTCCTTGCCGTATCCCATTCCCTAAACTATACTACACCATTCTTCTTGTAACTCCTCTGGAAATGTTCTTCTTCTTGTAACTCTTCTGGAAAAGTCCAGAAGTCTCTTTGTAATCATCCTGGAAATGTCCAGATGTCTCTTTTGTAATCCGCCCAGAACTACAAGGTTGAGGCGGAATAGAAATCAGTAATGTAATGTAATGTAATGTAATGTAACATCACTGATTGGTGCAACTGAGCGCCTAACTTAATTTTCCTAATTAACTCAATCGCACCAATCTAGGCGCCTAACTGCAGGCGTTATTTATAGAATCTGGGCCAAAGTGTCTATTCATTTAAGATGTTTCTCTGCTTTTCAGCCATTTTATTCAATTCATTTCACACATTAATAAAGGTTTTGAATTGGATGCAAATTCACACAACACACTTAGGGCTCCTTTTACAAAGGTGCGCTAGCGATGTAAAGTGCGTAATTCCACGCGCTAAACCACCGGCCGCGCTAGCCGCTACCGCCTCCTCTTGAGCAGGCGGTAGATTTTAGGCCAGCGCGGGGGTTAACGTGTGATGAAAAGTTGCGCGCGTTAACCCCGCTAGCGCGGCTTAATGAAAGGAGCCCTTAGTATCCCCTTGTAAGTGACCCTGGGCCCAGGCTGTTCTTGCAGGAGTTCTCCTATCCTAGATACTGACTCAATCAACATCTTGACTCATTCCCTAGTCATTTCCCACCTAGATTACTGTAACTCCCTTCTTAACGGACTCCCTCAAAAAGAACTACGACGATTACAATTAATACAAAACCCTGCAATAAAACTAATATACAAAAAAGGTAAATTTGAACATGTTACTCCTCTTCTTAAAGAGGCCCATTGGCTCCCCATCACCCATCGCATCACCTACAAAATCATCTTACTTTCCTTTAAAATTAAACTTTTCCATCAACCACTATTCCTTGATAAACTATTAATTCCACAATGTTCCCCTCGTACGTTAAGATCCACTGACCAAAAACTCCTTTTTATTCCTTCTCTAAAAGAATACTATTACACCCGAAAAACCAATTTTGCAGTAACTGCACCCACACTATGGAACTCTCTCCCACAATATCTATGGGACGAACAAAATTTAATCAAATTCAAGACAGGCTTAAAGACTTTCTTATTTCAAGACGCTTTCGATTGAACCTAAATCATCCTTTCTCATTTCTCATGTCTTCCTCTCTTATTTTTTCTTTCTCTTTCTTTTTTCTGCTTCTTACCGCGAGTAAGTACTTGCCTCAACAATGCTACCCCATCCCTCTCGTTCTATCCCCTCCCCACTTTCTCCTTCTTTACTAAATTATGTAATTTCTCCCCTCCTTCCCCTATTTTCCTCACCTTCCAGTTTGTCTAGTCTATGTCATTTACGTTCACTTTATTTTATAAAATTTTTAGCCTTTACAAAACATTGTTAACCGGCCAGACATTTGCTTGATGGTCGGGATATTAAAAACTAATAAACTTGGAAACTTGGAAACTCCTGAGGCTCCATCAATCCCTGAATGTTCAACCTTTGGCAGCTGTACCTGAAGAAGCAAGATGCTACCAGGTAGGATTTCCCTCCCTTTCCCCTAGGAAAATGTGAGCGTGCACGCATGCACACACACAAAATAACTGTGAATAAGACAGGCTGGTATTTATAAATTTTACTAATCTATGTGACTACAAGTTGTTATTGTTGTTTTTTTTTCCATGAAATTTTATTGAAAGTTTTATCAAAATACAAAAGGGAGTAACAAATCATCGGTAACATCATATTCATTGAACAATGAAAGAGATTTGAGAACAAAAAATTCAATCGCAACAAAGGAGCTTCAAATATGCTTAGTGGAAGTATATTTCGGAGTGTTGTGACATATATCTGGAGAATATTCAAGGAAAACAGGCAATGGAAGGGGAAGGAAAGAAAATAAAAGGAAAATGAAAAAGGGGAAAAGGGGGGAAGAGGCTATAAAAGAGGGAGAAAAAGAAGGGGTTAAATTAAAAGAGATAGATAAGAGAGTCCCCCAGAGGCCAGAAAAGGGAGAGAAGAGTAGAAGTGAAAGAAAGAAAGAAAGTATGGGAAAATACCAGGAGTACTAGTAATGAAACATTAAAGAGAGTCTAGGTAGTTTTCAAAGATGGCCTATTTAAGGTGAACTTTGGTGGTTACTGGCATAGTAGCAGAAATCATGATTTCACGTTTTTGTTGCAATAGAACAGATTGATACCAAAAATGTACATTAAGGAAATCAAAGGATTTCCAGTTAGATAGTATAAGCTGCAAAGCAATGATAAGAGTAGAGCATGCTGAGACATTGGTAGGTTGAGCAGAGGAGCCTCTGATTTCAATATAATATTGCAGGAGAAAAGTCTGAGTTAAAGTTAAAGATTTTTTGGATAATAGACCAGACATTTGCCCTACAAGTTGTTAAAGAGAACTGACACATCAGGGTTGCCAATCCTTGTATCAAAGATGGCCCTTTAAGATGATGATGACGATGATAATATATCAGTAATGCTTAGCTATGTATACCATGTGCAACTAACATTTTCTTTTCAGATTGTCTGAATTACTTGCCTGGATATCTGCGAAGGAGCTTCAGCTGGAACAGATTAAAAATAATGCCAAGGATACTACCAAATGTGGACAATTTAAAATGACAACAAAGGTTAGATCTTACATATATGGCATAAACAAACAGGCCAGTGAAATCAAAGAAGCTGTCACAGCCTTTATTGTTCATTTGACTGGCGCATTCAAGTGACTGGCATGTAGTTGTTTTGGTCTGGGTTGCACATTAGACACTGAGGCATAATATCCCCTCCAAAATTAATCAACGATGCCCATCTCGAATTGGACTACCTTAGTATTGTTCTGGGCATGCGCATGCCTCAAAGACAAAGAGTCTGTGCCATAATTCAATTAAAGCGCTGATAAATTGAGAACATAAGTAATGGAACAGCTGATACTCAGGCTGCGGCAGTGAGTAGCTTGCAAGCCACTTCTGACCACGGGCTAAACTAACCCCAGATATTCAATGCCAGAGCATGTGCAGCTCTCAGCATTGAACATCTGGGTACGACTGCTAACCCGGAAGTTAACTGGGCACTGACTGATATTCAGACTGATGCCTGATAAACTCATTGCATAATATCATCACTGTCCTAAATTTAAGTGGTTACTTAGCCAGATAGTTGACTGACAGTTGCCACTAAATGACTAAGTTTTCGCTCTGCACTAACTCTGCCTCCGGCTCGCCCACAAACTAGCCAGCTTTGGCTTAGGTGGATAGAGGGATATTCAGCAATTACGTGCCACCTTGGACAGCCCTGCACAAGTGGTTTAAACAGCCAAGAGCCCCTCTTGGCCATTCACATAGCTTTGAATATTGACCCCCCCCCCCTTGCAGCACAGGGGTAGTAGAGAGATAAATACCATTCCCAGTAGTCCCTTCCAATGCCACTCTAGCTGTTGGTTTCATCCTTACTCTTGCCACCACCTTCTGCACTAAAGGGGGTCTTTCAGCTATCAGCCATGGAAGGCTGACCATTCTCAAGTTTTACCTGGGTAGTGTGTGGCACAGTGGTTAAAGCTACAGCCTCAGCACCCTGAGGTTGTGAGTTCAAATTCCACACTGCTCCTTGTGATGTTGGGCAAGTCGCTTAATCTCCCATTGCCCCAGTTACACTAGATAGAGTGTGAGCCCACAAGGACAGATAGGGAAAAATGCTTGAGTACTTGAATGTAATCCACTTAGGCTATAATGGTATATAATAATAACTTTATTTTTATATACCGCCATACCATAAACATTTCTAAGCGGTTTACAAGGGAAGAGACTATATACAGACAGCAACATTACAGAGAACTTTCAAATTTACATTGGCATATAAATACTAAACAGAAATAAATAATAAATAAATAAATATTCTGCCACTTATGCCCTATGATAAGGACCTATTAGTTCCCATCAATTATAACTTTCAGTTATAATTGATGCTTGTACCAAGTGAAAGCTTGTAGGATGGCCAGTAGGAAAAAGGAAGTATTGATGCTCCTATATAAGACTCTGGTAAGACCTCCTTTAGAATATTGTGTACAATTCTGGAGTTCACATTTTCAAAAAATATATATAAACAGGATGGAGTCGGTTCAGAGGAAGGCAACTAATATGGTTGGTGGTCTATGTCATAAGGCGTACGTAGACAGACTTAAAAATCTCAATATGTATACTTTTGAGGAAAGGCAGGAGAGGGGAGAACATAAGAACATAAGAATTGCCACTGATGGGTCAGACCAGTGGTCATTCGTGCCCAGCAGTCCACTCACACAGTGGCCCTTAGGTAAAAGATCAGTGCCCTAACCGAGACCAGCCCTACCTGCGTTCGTTCTGGTTCAGCAGGAACTTGTCTAATTGTGTCTTGAATCCCTGGAGGGTGTTTTCCCTTGTAACTTCCTCCGGAAGAGCATTCCAGTTCTCTACCACTCTCTGGGTGAATAAGAATTTCCTTACGTTTGTATGAAATCTATCCGCTTTTAACTTTAAAAAGTGCCTTCTCGTTCTCCCTACCTTGGAAAGGGTGAACAACCTGTCTTTATCTACTAAATCTATTCCCTTCATTATCTTGAATGTTTTGATCATGTCCCCTCTCAGTCTCCTCTTTTCAAGGGAGAAGAGGCCCAGTTTCTCTAATCTCTCACTGTAAGGCAACTCCTCCAGCCCCTTAACCATTTTAGTCGCTCTGCTCTGGACCCTTTCGAGATATGATCGAGACTTTTAAATAGCTACGAGGCATAAATGTGCATGAGGTGAGTCTCTTTAGAAGATTTCAGAGTGAGAGGGCATAGAATGAGGTTAAGAGTTGATAGGCTCAGGAGTAATCTAAGGAAGAACTTGTTTTTTTTTACAAAAAGAGTGGTGAATGTGTGGTATAGTCTCCCAACAGAGGTCGTGGCAACAAAGATTGTGTCTGAATTCAAGAAGATGTGGGACAGGCACATAGGATCACTTAGGGAGAGGAGGAGATAGTGGATGCTGCAGATGGACAGACTTGGAAGGGCTATTTGGCTTTTATCTGCCATCATGTTTCTATGTTTCTGGGTTTTATGTTTCTGTGTCTGTGTTATAAAGTAATTTCTATAGCTTAATAGTTGTTATCTCTATAAATGTGGAGCAGGACATCAGGCAAGATATGGGCCATCAAGAAGGCAACCTCAGCTGGCTGAAATCCAGGCTTACCAGTTTAACTGAGATCTCATCTGAGAAAGACATGAGAAAGCAAGGTGATAAGCTGTCTAAGCTCTCCAATGACTTCAAAGGACTATTAGCTTTGCTTACAGAGGTACAATATTACTGTCCTTTTTGTTGTATTTATGATAGTATCAATGATCATTATTTAATTGTTAATTTGCTGTTTTTCTAGTTCTATTTGTTTTTGTTACATACATACATATGATCTAATTTATATTGTATTGTATTAGATGTATGATGTATGATTTGATTTTTCCTTAAATTCCAATAAAAATTTATTGAACTAAAAAAAAAAAAAGTATTACTTCTTTTAAAGTCAGTTGTCCTGCATAACCTTCATCAATACATAACAGTTACCAATTTTAATTAAGAAAAAAGAGCTTATTCAGTGATACCCAGAGGGTCCAAAAGCTGCACCCTATGGTTCCTGATTTACATTGCGAGACATCAGTGTGCGTCTTTTCAGAAAGTTGGGTTCTTTTAAGCACAGAGTTGGTGGTTTGTATTCCTTCTTTTTGCTGCCAATGATGGTACTATAATAGTTATAGTTTATTATTTACTAGTGTTAAAGCCCGTTACATTAACGGGTGCTAGAAAGCAGCCCCCTTTCCCTCTCCCTCTCCAGTTCCTCCCTGACTGTCTCTCTGTGCCCCCTTCTGTCTTCCCTCCCCCAAGCAAAGCTGTCTTCCACCCAACACCCCCCCTCCTCCCAAAGCAGCCACCTTTCCCTCTCGGCCTCCAGTTCCTCCCTGACTGTCTCTCCATGGCCCCCCTTCTGTCTTCCCCCAAGCAATGCTGTCTGCCTCGCAGCACACCCCTCCCCCAAAGCAGCCCCCTTTCCCTCCCATCCCGCAGTGTGGCCGGCTCCCTTAGTCTCTTGCCGCCCCCTTCTCACGGTCCCAACAAACGTCCTGACTCCAGCAGGGGCCGCAGCACTCTAAACACGCTGCTTCGCGGCCTTCTACTGGCCTGATTTGCTCTGCTGTGTCGGGCAGAGCAAATCAGGGCAGTAGCAGGCCGCGAAGCAGCGTGTTTAGAGTGCAGTGGCCCCTGCTGGAGTAAGGACATTTGTCGGGACCGCGGGGCGGGAAGAGAAGAGGAGCGGCTGCAAGGGACTAAGGGAGCCGAAGGTAGGGTCGGATGGTAGGCTGAACGGGGGTTCGGGTGTGTCGGGGAGAGGAGCGAAGACGACGACGACGACCTTTAGTTCTGACCGAAGTTAGTTTTAAAGTTGTAAGCCGCGGCAGTGGCTTCTCTCACGATCCCTGCCTGTGTCGGAAGTCTTCTCCGACACAGATGCGGCTCGTGAGAAGAGCCGCGGCGGTGGCTTACAACTTAAAACTAACTTCGGTCAGAACATTACCTTGGGTTCCACGATCGGGTCCTGTTTGGTCTGCCACTGCCTGGAGGAGCTGAAGAGCAGGGAGTCCCATGTACAGATTCTCTGCCTGCCAGAGAGAGAGATTTGCGTGCATGCGCACTCCTACCGGTGCCCTACAGCGCACGGAAAACAGAACACGCAGATGGAGTGCGCATGCGCGGCTAGCGTTTTATTATATTAGATATCACAACATTACATACATAATTTTAAAAAATACAAAAATGCAAAATAATTGCCTGCTCTTGCTACAAAACAATTATACAACAACAAAACAAACATACATCAACATACGTGCTACAAAACAAACCTACATCAACAAAAGTTTCAGTACAAAAATTGTCCGAGCAGAAGATAAGCTGATTAAAAAGCCATGAAAGTCTATAGCATTAAGAAGCATATTTCATCTGGCACAAAATATGTCACTTTAACAGTTTCTTAAATTGACACAAACCTTTCTGCTATCGAAGATACACTGGAAGTTTATTCCACTCCACTGGTCCAGCACAGGATAAAAAAAACACTGAATATTTGGACATAATTCTGGGTAGCCAGACTGCCCAGAGCTTATACACACACAGTCGATATTCAGCTGGGCCTGCATAAGAGTTATGTGGGCCCCAGCTAAATATCAGGCTGGGGCCCATATAAGTATGTTTACCACTTAAGTTTGTTTACCACTATTTTAGCCCCCAAAAAAGCCCCTTCCCCCTTCCGACACTCCAGCAATGTCTCTTCCTCCCTCTTCTCATATCAGTCCCCCCACCTCCCACTCCCTTCCATGTGTAAACCCCCTGGAAGTTCAGCGGGGATTCTTTGGAGACAGGAGCACAAACCTCTTATACTGCCTTTGCAAAATGATTGCCGGGCCCAGTAGGTAATTCCCTGTTTCCGGAGGGTTCTTCATTTAAAATAAGAGTTGCAGTAGAATATGAACCTGGATGCTATGGATTAAAGTCCGTTGCTCTGACCACTAGGCTACCCCTGGGTAGAGAAGTCTGTGTGACTATTTTCATACAGATGGTACTAGAGAGGCATCCTTCTTCCTGGTTTTGTGGCTTTCATAATTTGGATGTTCTATTTTGGAAAATAGCTGTTCATTTTGAACATTCTCATGTATTTTCAAATAGGAAATTTAGAATTTTTCTTGTTTGAAAATGATAGTGAGATGGATATGGTTTTTGGGTTGTTGTTTTGGGGTTTTTTTTAATGTTGCAAGCAGGACATCCTGATTTGGATTATATATAGCTTACTATGCCATAATGTGTACAGTACTTCCCCAATATTTGCGGGGGTTCCATTCCAGGAACCCCTGTGAATTTTTAAAACCCGTGAATACGGGTTTTTGCCTGTCAAAAAGCAGAAGAGGGAGGAGAGGGCAGCTAGAGTGCCGGCGAGTGAAGAAAATCACTCGCGGTATGCTCCGACCGCCTCTTCCTGTTACTAAAGTAAGGCTGAACCAATCAGGACCTGCTTTGACATGCAGCTCCTGATTGGTGTAGCCCGACTTTAGTACAGGAAGAGGCGGTCGGAGAATACTGCGAATTAGTGAGTCTGCGAACTGCGAATTCGCAGGGGAACACTATACTGCTACTTTAATATTTTTATTACTGTAATTGTCTAATGCCTATATGTGATTCATTCTTGCTGTACACAGTCTTGAGGAAAATTATTCAAAAAGACAGCAAGTAAAATATAAATACATGTAAATTTCTAAGAATATCTGCTACAAATGTGCTTTAGGAAAGGGAATGAGTTGTTTGTGTCTAGAAATATATTGATTTTTTTACTGTATTCTCTGTGCCTTTGCCTCATGAAAAAAAGAATAATCTCTTTTTTGATGCTGCTCTGTACTTTAACTGTTTTTAAATATCAACATCTCAGTGCTTTTATTTGCTTTTGAATTGCAGACTGAGAAGCTGTTAGACACCACTGGGGACTGTGTCCAGTACAAGGAGGAAGCTATGCATGCCATGGAGGGCTTGATTAGCAGCTCCAAAGAAATTCAAGCTGAGGCCGAAAAGATCCTGAACACAGAGAGCTTATTAGAGGCACAGCAGTTACTGCTGCACCACCAGGTAGAAGTATTTTAAAACAGGCTCTTTAATTTATGCCATCTGTATGCATGCAACTAGCAAGGATCCAATTAAATATTGTTTGGACATATTTGTACCCTAATAATAATAATTTATTTTCTTGTATACCGCCCCACCAACAGTTCTAGCCGGTTCACAACAGAAAAATTGAGACATTTCAGTTAAAAAATACAATTTCAAAAACACACTACTACAATAAATATAACATCAGTTAAAAAGTACAATTAAAATACATAGCCTAATAAAACACCATCGTAAATATATAATTAAGAATCAACAATCTTGTTTATCAAATAGGTAAGTTTTCAATAAATTCCTAAATGTAAGATAAGAATAAGCTTGGGCAATCAACGGGCTCATCCAGGAATTCATCTTTCCCGCCTGATATTCCAATGTCCTGTCCAAAAAAGTCTTGTAGTGACAGGCCCTTGGGATGGGGAAGATGAACATACCTGAATTTCTGGTACATTTTTTTGAGTTGAACAATTTCAGGTAAGATACCAAATAAGAGGGTAATAAACCAAAAAGAGTCTTATAACAGATACACCCAGGTGCGAATAATCAGTGATGTATCCGGCTTGCTGGCTAAGTGGGGTGGAGCACTCCCCCCCCTCCAGGCAGCAGTGGGGTGCATGGTGTGGACATGGTGTCATGGAAGTTGATGTCAGAGGGGGCGGAGGCGGGGACTGGCGGAGCTGTCAACTGCACACATGTGGGCCGTGGCCCTGCAACCACTCCAGCACCCCCCCCTCCAACTGCCTAGCCTTTGTACGCTAGAATGAATAATAACAGGATCAGTTGCAGTCTTAAACAGATCAGTTTTAATTGAGTTGAAATGGTTTTAATTGATGTGAAATGGTTAGTACCCCATTCTCCCCCACATAATAAAATACTAACAACTGAAAGTTGATAATGTCCAAAAGTCTTTATTTTTATGATAATGGGGAGGAGAGGGATTATACTTGACTGGAAATAACTATGGGCTAGATTCACTAAGTCCACCAATCAAGTTCCAACCACTGAGTGACCCATTTGTGACCCGATTTCCCTCCAACCCGTTTCACTAACCTCTGTCCCAATCATCCTCTGATCCACGCATGCAAATGAGGGGGAACGGCATTCAAATGAGAGACACAGACTGGGCTGACCGATCCAAAAATAAGCGATTGTTGAGGGCCAGTTGCTCAAGTCCTTCTGACTGCCCTGCCTTCTGTTGCCCTGCTCTCTGCCCTGTTTCTCTGCTCTCTGCCCCGATTTCCTGCTCTCTTCCCCGACTCTCCTGCCCTTCCCGTAGTGCAAGCCCGTGGTTTTAACCCATGGGTTAAAACCACGGGCTTGCGAAGGAAAAAAAAAAGTTTTGAATGAAACCTATCCAAGCCACAGCCGGGGAGAAAGGCAGAAAAAAACAGAATTGTTCGTAAGATTTTTTTTTAATGGGAGAGAGAGCATAAAGACGAGGAACGAAAATGCTTAAGAAAAAAATAAAATAAAGGCTTAAATCTCCTTTATCAGGTCTCATTAAAAAATCAGCTATAAAATGATTTAAAATGTTTGTTCTCATTTGCAATTGATTGTGCTCTCAACGCCTCAATTTTCCGACATATTTCAGGTTTCCTGCTCTGCTGGGCATGGAGGGCCAGCGCATGTGCAGACCATCTACAGATGGTCTGTGCATGTATCTGGATCGCTGTAAAGCGATCCGGACGGTCGGTTGGTGGCATGATTCTGATTACCCTCATTTGCATGAGGGCGATTCGTGAATCAGCCCCCTGGCTACAGATCGGATCGCTCACGGATCGGATGCGATCCATGGCATTAGTGAATCTGGCTAAATGTAAGAACGCATTGAGGATACTGCTATGATAGCCTAGGACCATTCATACCACGTTAACACAGAACATTCATTAACATCACACCATCAATATAAGAAATAATAAAACAACGGAGAAAAATAAACCTCAAGTGTGAGAGACCGGGACTACACAAGTACCCGAGTCTATTCACATCATCACTGGTTTATGAAAAAACTCCGTGTACATTTAAATCAATACTTCTTCATTCACACTCAATGATTTCTTAAGAGTTTTCAAAGAATTTTCTCAAAAGTGTTTCAGGGTGATATATAAAGACATATTCATGGCATGAACCAAATCCCAAACTAATCATAAACAGCACGAGGGCTACAGCTCAGCTAAACAGGTGTATGCAATTTGTTGAGGCATGGAAATTTGGAGCACAAGAATGAGAACAAACAACCACTCATCTGAAAAAACGGAGTGTCCCAAACGATTCTCAGTCCTTTGTCCCACGGAGTTTTTTCATAAACCAGTGATGATGTGAATAGACTCGGGTACTTGTGTAGTCCCGGTCTCTCACACTTGAGGTTTATTTTTCTCCGTTGTTTTATTATTTCTTATATTGATGGTGTGATGTTAATGAATGTTCTGTGTTAACGTGGTATGAATGGTCCTAGGCTATCATAGCAGTATCCTCAATGCGTTCTTACATTTAGTCTGACTTACACGATTGAATTTCCACATATAATTAGTGAATCTGGGCCATTATTCGCTTAAAATGCAAACAATGGATGTATATTATGTCACAATTATCTAATCTAATCTAATCTTATCAGGATTTTTAAATCACACTTATCCAGTACAGGTTCAAGGCAATTTATAAGAGGCCCATGCAGCACTGGTTTATGGATGTAATATCTTATTCATACATAACAAAATACTTAACACATTACGCACCACACACTAGGGATTTGTACAATTTGAAATTCAACCTATGCTGAATAAAGCCAGACAGGATTACTAAGTAAATGGAGCAGCTTTTGCCTTAATACAATATGCTGTTTATTAGAGATAACAGCAGACAATTACATGAAAATGACAGCAGATAAAGATGAAATGGAATACCCAATTTTATCACCAAGATGTTTAGATTAGTAACTGCCTCTCCCTATAGGTACCTATCCATTCTACACACACACATACACACATACAAATGCACACATACCGATGACTTCTTGAAAGGCCAGTATAGTCATTCTACTACTATTTGGGGCTGAACCTAAGTTATCTGATTGCTATCCAGTTATTTTACAGTTAAACAGTTATTTTATTTTATATACCATCATTTTTAACAAAAAAAAGTCAAATCCAGTTAGTGGCACCGGATGCAACCAATCTATCCAGACGCCAATACTGTTTATCCAGATTTCTTTTAACTGCCGACTACCAGCATAAAAAATAAAAAGTGGCAGCTAAATAGCAAAGCAGATTTTACAGTTAGAGTAGTGGATTTGGAGTTCTTGAAACTGTTCTTCATTTCCCTGGCTCTGATGGATTCATCACAGAGAGTTCTGCATTCACTGGTTGGATCTCGGTTGATCCACCTTAACTATGATGTCACAAATGATATTTGCATCGTATGAAATAGTTGAGTATCAGTTTATGAATGTCTTCCAATGAAATTAGATGTCAGGGGGAGACAGAGAAGCAACATATACAATTTGGTAAATGCTTTAATTATAGCATTGTTTAATGGTATTGGGTGAGTGTCATATTTACTTTTAGGTGTTAAATATTAAACACCAATAACATCTCCAATGCAATAAATAAATAAATATTTGCATAAAATAGGTGTTTACTGGATAAATACTAGAACAAAACCCTGTTTCCCTAGTATTCTCTTACCCCATTCCCTTGTCTACCTTGGATTGTCTACTCTGTGTTTGTGCATTTTTCTATGGCAATGACTCTGTGGCTATACAAATACAGTGGAACCTTGGTGTGCGAGCATAATTTGTTCTAGAAGCATACTCATAAACCAAAGTGTTCATATATCAAAGCGAGTTTCCCCATAGGAAGTAAGGGAAACTCACTTGATTGGTTCCACATCACCCCTCCCCCCAATGAGGCCACCAGCACTGCTCGCTTCCACCCCACCCTCCACATCCCAAAAAGACCCCCACTCCTGAGGCCACTGGCGCACTTCCACCCCACCCCTGAGAACCGGAAACACCCCCCCAATCCTGAGCCCCCACCCCCGAGAACTGGCATCGCCCACCCAAACCCAAACCCTTACCATGATCTGGCATCGGCACGCAGCACCAACCCACAGGACGTGCCAATGCTGGAAGAGCCTGCCTTTTGCCACTGATCTCTGCTGGGCTGGGCGTTGAGCATCTGCGCATTCTCAAAACGTTCTGGCTCTCACTCTCTCTGACAATCTCATTAGAATCTAGGAGAGAATGAGAGCCAGAAGGCCTTGAGCATGCGCAGATGCTCAAGGCCCAGCCCAGCAGAGATCAGCGGCAAAAGGCAAGCTCTTCCGGCACCGGCACGTCCTGTGGGTTGGTGCTGCATGCCAGTGTCAGATTGCGGTAAGGGTTTTGGCGGGCGATGCCGGTTGTCGGTGGTGGGGGCTCGCGGATGGGGTGGGGTTTGATGCCAGTTGTTGAGGGTGGGGGCTCGCAAATCAAGTCAACACTTGGTTTGCAAAGCACGATTTGCAAGAGTGTTTTGCTCATCTTGCAAAACACTCGCAAATCGCGTTACTCGTAAACCGAGGTTTGACTGTATATCTAACTGATTCAGCAATATAAGATACCCAGCAATAGTACCTGTGCTGTGAAAATATCAGTAAAAACCAATTTTCTTTACCCTTAAATAAATCCAATTAGCTGGAAAATAAATACCTAAAGGGGGAAGTTATGGGCAACTGTTAAGATGTTATTAGTAGATCTAATTGCATAAAATAGGACCTGTGATAAAAAGAAAACAAGTTAATGGTAAAATAACATATCTTAACAGTAGCCCACATTGATAACAACACTCCTAAATGTATAATCTGTGAATAAAATACGTAAAAATTAAAAACCTAAGTATGCGAAATTACTTGGTAAAAAGCAGAAGTGAGTAATGGTGCTCTGAGAGAGCCTGGACATATCAGAGCTTGGAAGCTAAATAGGCCGGTTCTAAATGGGAGACCACCAGGGAAGGATACAGCACACCACTGAATACCAAGAATATGTTAGTCACCTTATGGGATTGGGATTGCTTAAGTCTTGTAAAAAAAATGCACACAATATATATCATCCCTATGAACGTTCTCAATGTGTAGAATTTGTTTTGCTTGCTCATGTTCTCGTTCTCCACTCAAGACTTAAATACATTAACAATTCAAGAATATAACAATATATACTCTACTGCTAAAACCTTGGTGAGTTAGCATCAGTTCTCAATGGCTGCACACCTTTGGGTTTTACAAGATATCCCTAGTTCATATTCACTGAAAGATGTGCATGGATACTGTTTCAGTTGTATGCAGAGACGTCTCCTACATAATCAGTAAACCCAATGGGTATGCATCTCTTAAAACCTGGAGTTCCCCACTCTTCTCCTAAAGTATATGCATTGATATAACTCTCAATATGCTAGACTATACTGAGAAACAAATTGTCTTCAATATCCATTTATAGCAAAAGAGAAAGAGGCTGAGTGCAAAGAAGCAAGATATACAGCATCAAATAGCTCAAGCTAAGCAACTGCAGGCAGAAGGTGGGTTGACTGGAACTGTGAAAGAAGATTTGCAGAAGTTAGAACGGGAACTGGAGAACATACAACAGATATTGGAGAAGCAGGATGAACACCTCCAGGTGAGCTGCTAATATAAGAATGCAAGAACTGGCATACTAGATCAGACCAAAGTCCATCAAGCCCAGTATCCTGCTCCCAACAGTGGCCAATCCAGATTGCAGGTACCTGGAAGGATCCCAAACCATAGACGGTTTCCATGCAACTTCTCTTTTGTTCTTAGGCATAACATTTAAGGAGGAAATTCAGGACCATACAAAAGTAGGACATGTTAATATCTCCAAGCCTTTACCTCTGCATCTCACTCAGATGCTATCTTGAATATAATTGCCCCACTGGCACAAAGGCCCTTATTCTATAAGCAGCACCTGAAGTTATGCCTATATTAGTGTGCCTAGCCAATGTAGGCACCTTACTTAATTTTTCAATTAGGCTAAATTGGCACTGATAATTGAAAAGCACCATTAAAAAGTAATTTAAAATCATTAAAAGAAAATTATATCTGATGGGCACCTACCACTTCGAGGCTGTTAAGGGTATTTTACCAATTAATTTAGGCATCTAACTTTAGGTGCTTTTTATAGAATCAACCCCTTAGGGCCCAATTCTATATAGTCTGCCTGAAAAATCAGTGCCGACAATATGGCGCTAAGCGTATAGAATCATGATTAGTGCCACCTAACTAGGTGCACTCAGTCTATGCCAGGGTTTTCTTCACCTAAATGCCTGCACCTAAGTTAAGCACCTAATTCACAGAGAGGCGTCTAACTCAAAAACACACCCACGATCTGGGCGCTTCGGACTACTTTTTATTGAGTCATGTTTTTTTTTAGTTACACACCTTTCAATTAAGTCTAAATAAAGTCAAGTATGAGATGTTAAGTGCCAATTATTGGAACTAATTAAGCCTTTTAATTAATTAAGTTAGGTGCCTACAATGACCGGTCACATCGATCGTGGACTATATAGAATTTGCCAGTTAGGGCTGGATTCAGAAAATGGCATTCAAAATTTGGCACTTAACTTAGTCTATATCAGGCATTTTGGGATCAGTGGCCTTTATAGAATAGTATGTACCACTGGGATCCACAGTAAAGTCTGGGCACAAGGAGTTATACCAACTGAAACCAGGTGTAAATCCTGGCGCGCAAGCTGGATGCACATCTGCATTATTCTATAATACTGTGCAATGAGAATGTGGGACAGGCACGTGGGATCTCTTAGGGAGAGGAAGAGATAGTGGATGCTGTGAATGGGCGGACTGGATGCCATCATGTCCTTCCCACCATCACATCCCCTTTGAAGTTCCACATGGATATACGTAGATGGTATTCAATAATACAGCTATCAAGCAGATCTGCTGTTTCTGCCCCATTTAAGTGCCTAGCATCCGTTAGAATACTTTTCCACACTGAAAACTCAACACAGAAGTAGTGCCTAAAGTTAAATGCCATATGTAGAATTCCCTTGTCAGCATACAAGTTACAGAAAAGTGTCAGTTGTGCATGTAACTTGATTAAATAATTAGCTGCTAATCAATATTATGGATTATTGACTATAAATAATGTTAATTGGCACTAATTAGCAGTTACACCATAACTGTCCTAAGTTGGTATTCTATAAACTGTGTGTGCAAAATCCAAAATGCCTACATGCAAGGGGGGTGGGTGGACCTGAGAGGGGCATGGGAAGATTGGGGGCATACCCAGCGCTACTGTGTACAGGTAATAGAATACTATCATTTATGTACCTAACTGCCTGGTGTATCTCTTAAAATGTTTATCGACTGCTCACACTGACCTCGGCTCCCTTATGATGTCACTTCCTGGGCGTGGGACCAGGATGTGACATCAGAAGGGAGCCAAGTCCGGTGCGAGAAGCAGGTGGAAAATGCTGTTCGCACCAGCAAACATTTCAAGAGGTACATAAGGGGCAGGCACTCGAGCAGCAGTGAAGAGCGGGGTATATAAACTGCAGATTTATTCTGTTACTATACAATGGTAATTACAAGTGCAATTGCTTTTATAGAATTTAAACTTGAGTGTGCATCATTCCAGTGTCTAACTTTAGGCATTCTATATAGAATTAACTCCTGAGTGTACAAGTAGGTGGCCTGAATGGACAGAATCATTTTGTGTCCTCTGGCAGGGCAAAATGTCTTTCCCTGCTCAAGTCCTGGAACATTCCGCAGATTGATTATAACCGCCAAGGCCATTCCAATCTCTCTCCCTAGTACTGCATCACTTCAGAAATATGGAAGCAAGCGTCTTCTTTTCCTTTGTCCTTTCTGACTTTTCTGAAAACAATCTCAGTTTTTGCTCTCATTACTTTTTAGGCATTTGTTTTGTTTTCTTTTCCAACAGTCCTGCAAAATCAGGCCATAATAACATAGGGCTCCTTTTACTAAGCTGCAATAACGGTTTTAGCATGTGCTTAGCGCATGCTAAATTTCTGTGTGTGCTAGAAGCTAATGCCATTGAGCTGCCGTTAGCTCAAATTCTGTGCGTGCTAAAAACGCTATCGCAGCATAGTAAAAGGAGCCCAGAGTATTTGCCAGTAGGACATCTGGACAAAATGGTTTTGTGTTTGGGCTCTATTAAGTGGAAAATATCTCCAATCAATTTTGCCTCGTTGATTTTTCTCATCATGTTTAAGAAGGAGGCCAGAGCTTAAAGATCTCTCCCAAGTGCAAAGAGATGATGTTCATTTTTGAACATCACCAAATTTCCTGCAAGTGCTTGGGACAAAGTTTTGATGATGACAAACTGTAATGTTGTCCAGTATGGTCTGGATGTGGACGAATAAATTTTGGACCTTTCTTGATGATAAACCAAGATTTACCTCCTCAAAGCAAAACTTTAACATCAAAAGCTTGGCGTGGGCCATGAAGGCATACCAATAGTTGATGGTCAGAAGGCCCTCAATCTCTTTGATCCTTGGTCCAATGATATGCTCAAGATTCAAGATAAATCTTATTTCTCCTGGCTTCGACTGAGACCAGGGTTATACATGATTATAGAAGGAGCCAGAAAGAGTCTAGATCAATTACTAAACACACATAGAAATGTGTTGGGGACGATAGACATGGATAGACAGAGGAGTTATTATAGGTAAGGTTATAGGGATATAGGAATAGGATTAGAGGCAGTGGGCCTGATGGGCCGCCGCGGGAGCGGACCGCGGACCGCTGGGCGAGATGGACCTCTGGTCTGACTCAGCGGAGGCAACTTCTTATGTTCTTATGTTTGCCAAATGATCTAGAACAACACTTTTTGCACTCTTTTTATGTTCTCTTTGGAGACTAGTAAAAATAGATATTCAGTATCATGCCTGCTACCAGAGGCAAGTTTTGTGGTTGCAACAGGAATAAAAATATAGTGATACCTTGGAATCCGAACGCCCCAGTACTCGAACAACTTGGAATCTGAACAAAAAATTCAAGCAAATTTTGCCCCAGAATCTGAACTCTGCTTTGGAATCCGAACACCCTGCACGCTGTTCATGTGTGTTTGTGCCCTGGAATCTGAACGCCCTGCACATTGTTCGTGTGTGTTTGTGCATACATTTCTCCAGCGCTCGGGCCACACACACGTCGTTCAGTTCATTGTCTGAAACTGTAGTGAAAGCATCTCGTGTGATTTTCACCTTTGTGTAGTATAGTGAGGAAAATACTGTACTGTATTATTATTATTTGTTAATATTTTACTTTAAAATCCAGTGTGGGACCCAGGAACGGATTAATCCAGTTTCTATTATTTTAAATGGGAAAAATTGTCTTGGAAATTGAATGATTTGGAACTCAAACGGGGTTCTGGAACAGATTAAGTTCGAATTCCAAGGTATCACTATATCTATAAAGGACCTCCCACCACCTACTTCCGAGAAACTGGTGCCAGGGAAAATGGGTCTAGTGGCACTAGTAGAGGACCTTCTAGTGTTGAAAGTTCTTGTGATAGTGCACTATGAAAAGCCCCCCAGAAAATTTGTAGTAGGGGAGCTCATTGTGGTTATTTCAACTGGGAGAAAATGGTGGTGCAGGTTAGGCAGACCATGGAAGTCACAGATCAATGGAAATGTCTTGCAAAATTGAAATACTAGAGTGAAATAGACATAATAGATGTATTTCAAGAAGGAGTGAAGAGTTCTGATATGCTTATATGTTTGAAAAAATGATTGTCAGTGAACCTTTTGTTTGATAAGTCACTTGAATTGGAAAGAGCACGTAGAACTTCCTCCTGCTCAGTAGATAGTTTGTAATATTTGAATCCCATAGTGGTTTAGCTGCTCAGATTATCCTCAAGCATTGCAAATTTTATCAATTGCCTGGGCAAATTCTCCAGTACAACGCCATGGCAAAGAGATACTTATAGTGCCTGATTTGGCTAAAAGCATAGCTATGCGATGGTACATCTGAAGGCAGTGGGAGCTCGCTACAGTCTGTTATACCCACAAAATCCTTTGAATCATTGCAAGAATATATTGATGAACAACTAGAGATAAAGTTTGGGTGAGCTTAGAATATACACACATAAGGCCATATTCTATATATGATGCCTAAAAAAATTGGTACTGAAAAGGAAGTCACAGTTCAATTCTATAAAATACCTCAGAAGTTATGCGCAGTCTATAGAATCATGCTTAATGCTCATGTGCATGAATAACATTTAGGCATACCCATTTAGACCAATGAAAGCCAGGCGTAAATACATGTGCCTTTGTTGTGTGCAAACCAGGCGTATTCTGCAACAGTGCGCCTCACTTGTAGGAATTCCCATGATGCGCCCATGCTCCTCTCCTGATCTACCTACTGAAATTTACGTATACCACTTTATAGAATACAGTGGCGTACCTAGCATATGTGATACCCAGGGCCCATCATTTTTTGACACCCCACCCCCATCAGTATGAAAAACATGAGTTTTAGTAACAATCCACACGTCACACATGAATATCTAGGAAAAGGCAGCATCTTACATACTGCAGTGAGCAGTACATCAATAAACCCATTGTAAAACTAAACAAGCCAGACTAGTACAGATCAATCCTACACAGTCAATTCTAACAGAAAACCACGTCTTTTCGAACACACAGAAAACACCTTCGCCTAGTATGTAATCACAAACTAACTCCTCCCGCTTTTACAAAACTGTAGTGTGGTTTTTAGCCACGGTGGTAACAGCTCACATGCCAATGCTAAAAAATTCTCTACAGTTTTATAAATGGGGAGATAGAATAAAAATACTTAGACAAAGGTTAAACTGAAGCACCAAGAAGCTAGACTCTGCATGCAATGCAACATCACAGAAACAGCGATGCATCTCACCTAAAGCAAAAAATAAATAAAAATAATTTTTTTCTACCTTGTCTTCTCTGGTTTCTGCTTTCCTCATCTTTTTGTCATTGTCTTCCTTTCATCCACTGTCTGCCCTCTCTCTGCCCATTCTATATGGCATCTTCTCTCTTTCTATTCCTGTTCTAGAAACTTTTTGCATCCCCCTTCCATTTCTCCCTTCAACCCCATTAGTCTGACATCCATCTTCCTCCCTTCCCTCCTCCAATGGTCTGGCATCTCTCCTCTCCTTTTCTTCCCTTCCCTCTCCCACACCCACATGGTCTGGCATTTCACTCTCTCCTCTCCCTTCCCCCCACGTCCATCAGCATCTGCCCCCTTTCTCTCCCTCCAACCCAATTCCATGCAGTATCTTTCCCCCTTATGTCTCTTTCCCTGCAATTCCATCAGCATCTGCCCCTTTCTCTCCCTCCACACTTCCATACCACCCTGACCCCCTTTCTCACCCGTCACCATGTTTCCATACCACCCTGATCCCCTCACCCTTCACCATGATTCCATACCACCCTGACCCCCCTTTGTCACCCCAACACCCTTCCATACCACCCTGACCCCCTTTGTCACCCTTCAGCATGTTCCATACCACCCTGACCCCCCTTTGTCACCCTTCAGCATGATTCCATACCACCCTGACTCTCTTTCTCACCCTCCACACCCTTCCATGCCACCCTGACCTTCTTTCACCACCCTACTATGCTCTTTTCTTTCTCCATCCCAAAGGTCTCGCGATGACTGCTTCTGCTCCAGATGGAAGAGGTAAGTGACGTTGGAGGGGGCTGGGCCGGCAGATGCAGTTAGTTGCGGCAAGATCCCGCGATGACTGCGGCTGCTGGCCCACCCCTCTTCTTCCAGAACAGAGGTTGTAGACGGTGCAGTCATCGCGGGACCTTCATTCACTTCAGCGCGGCTGCTGACTCTGCTCTAAGTATGGCAGCCATGCTGAGGTGCCGTTTGAAGCAGCGCGGGAGGTTCCGGATCCAGCCGACTGTGCACCCCCTTGGAGCGTGCAGCCGGGGCGGACCGCCCTCTCCCCCCCCCGCCCCTCCTTGGTACGCCACTGATAGAATATGCGTAGAAAGTTGTGCATGTAGCTTCTAAATAGTGCCAATTAGCATCAATTATTTCATCACATTACATTATATTCCGGCAGAGCCCTCACAAGTTCATGGCAGATAACAATATATTTCAATTACTGGAAACAATCCCAGTTAAACACAATAGAATGATAGATGTTCAATAAAGAATATTAGGCAAGGAAAAATAGCAAAGTTCAAGATAAAAAAAATGTTTTTATGAGTTTTCTAAAAACTGTATAATGACCAATCAATCTAACTGACAAAGGAAGATCATTCCAAATCAAAGGGGCCTGATAAATGAAAGACACATTCCTTTGAACTGATGATTCAATTGCTTTTGGCAAGGGAAATTGAAAATAGAATTTTTTCCATACATTATAACCTGGTCTGTCAATTCCACTAGGTAAATCCTGTACAGAATCAAGCCCGTAGATAATGAAATATCTTAATCTATGTGTATCCGTGCATAAAATATGCACCTTTATTTATACCAGTTCTCAAGCAGGTATAAGTAATCATGACTACATTCAAGCTGTGTTCTCTACCACAGTGGTTCCCAACCCTGTCCTGCAGGACCAACAAGCCAATCGGGTTTTCAGGCTAGCCCTAATGAATATGCAAGAGAGAGATTTGCATATAATGGAAGTGACAGGCATGCATATATGCTCCATGTATATTCATTAGGACTATCCTGAAAACCCGATTGGCCTGGTGGTCCTCCAGGACAGGGTTGGGAACCACTGCTCTACCACATATGCTAGTATTTTATAAAGGCAAGTAAGCACCTGCTTCTCTATAAAATAATTCCTAAGTTGGTGTCCTGTTATAAAACCACCCTAACAGTGTGTTCTTGCAATTGAAGGTTGCTTATCTTACTAAAAGAAAGGTTCTTCAATGCAAATTTTAGCTATTCATTGGCAATGTGTTGAGGTATTCCCCCTTTCCTGTTAAAGATATCCATTAGCTAAGGTATCCCACTTGCACGTTTTGGTAAACCTTTGTTGAAAAAACAAACCCTTGAATTCTATATATGGTGCCTAAATTTGTGTGTGCTCCCAAGATGTGCACGCAATTTAATTGACTAATGAGCTATTAGCCATTGTGACAGGGTAGAGTACCTGTCACTGTCAAATGGAGGAAGCTTAAGCAGTGGAGCTCAAGGAGCCTGAGAGGAGAGATGATTTGTATAAGAGCTGCTGGTGCTGCTGGGAGCTGTCCACTCACCCTGAGTGAATTGTGGTACTGTAAAGAACAGCTCCTAGCAGAGAGAGCAAGATGCTCCTTTGGGAGTTGGTGATCCTCTGGAGGAGGAATACTGGTTTCGGCCTAATTCTTGGTAAGCACTGAAAGCCACTGCTGACCAGTGCTGATAGGGGGCCTGGTGCAGCAGAGTGGAGTAGCAGGCCAACCAGTCCTGACAGGGGAGAACACTGAAGCCCAGTGGTGGGAGGGACCTATACACCAGCAGAGAGATCTGAGAAAGAGATCTGGCCCTGTGATGAAGCCCGGTGTTTGGAGGGTCTAAGGGGACCTATACACTGGCAGGGAAGAAGCTAAGAAGAAGCCGGGGACCTGATAGAGCCTGGAGTTGAGGAGCTTAGGCTTGACGACTTAGGGGTTGGGAGAGCCCTCAGTGTGTGTGTACTGGATAAGACGACTAGGTGACAGAGCAGCTAGGAGTCCTCAGTGCGTGCATCAGTGAGAAGATGACTGAGGGGCTGGGAGAGCCCTCAGAGTGTGTGCGCCAGATAAGATGACTGAGTGATGTAGAACTGGGAGAGTCCAAGAACCCTGGGAGCATTGGCCAAAGGACTGAGAAGCGGTCCAGTGGAGGGACCGGCTGGGATGGTGGCAATCAGCGGAGGGACCAGTATATTGCGCCAGACATTGCCAAAGATCTGGAGAGCTAATGGAGGACCAGAATTGGCTCTGGAGACTGGAGAGACGGAGTCCAGAGAGGACTTGGGTTTTAAGGGAATGAATGTGGAATGTGTTGTCTAACCCTGTATGTTTTGATTTTATAGAGAACTGTGGTGCCTGGGGGTAGATATGTGACAGGAATACTATTCGGCCTGGTTACATGATGACAGCCATCAGGATGCTAGCAAACAATTATTGATGATATTTGGCAACCTTTAGGATTTGTACATACATCTGGCTGCGTGCTATTCTATAATGCTGGGGACCTAAATCCCATAGCGGCATGGGCATGGTCATGGGAGAGGCACAGGTAGGGTCAGGAGCATTCTGAAAAGTTGGGTGCAGCATTACAGAATAATAGGTCTCATGGATTTGCACCAGATTTCAGCAGGCATATGTCTAGCACCCAGAGTTGGACATGGGAATCAACACTAAGCACTAGGCATGCAACTTTTATAGAATACCACTTAGCATTGATCTCTTCTGATTTTTGAGTACCATTTATAGAATTTTCCTCAGAATATCTTATCTATATAACAGGTTTACTTTGAAAACCGTTCTTCCCCTTCAGTGACATTTGAATAAATGAAACCAAAAGGAGCAATGGATAGTACAGGAAATAAAGGTTTTCATCTTTTCAGAGAACTCTGGAAGGTTTTGTCAATGTAATTACACGCAAGCAGCTTTACTTAACTTGTGTGACACTACCTGAATATTTCTTTGTAGTGATGATAATGGATGTTTCAGAATAGCTCATTATGCTTACAGGCTACAGAATTATCTAAACTATTTTGTTAGATAGAGGAGCATGTTATGAATCACAATCTATTTTTCTTTATCTAGGTCACAGTGGACAATTGGGGACAATTTGAAGGTGATAAAGATACTATAGTCAAACATCTGAAACAAACAGGGTCTTTCCTCGAACACAGCCTTAGCTTTAGCAGTTTAGAGAGTCTGGCATCAGAACTGGACCAGTCAAAGGTATAGTACACTACCATAGAAACTAGCAATGTTTGTGGTTTACACCATAACAGTTTATAGAAGATTTGGGCGATAGAACATTCTTTTTATTTCATGCCCTTTATATTGTATTTGCTAACTCGCTGATTACCCAGCGTTGCTCAGGTGTTTATTTATCCCAAAATGTCCCACACCCCATATGTCACCCCCCCCATGTCCCCCACACACACATGCCCCCCACCCCCACATGTCCCCACATTTCTCTATGGGGCTGAACTTGGACTTAAAAGGCATCGGGAGTGTCAGTATTCATCTCAGTGAGCCCGAAAACTATGGGTTAGACATTAATATCTGTTGTTTTCGATAATTTTTACATGTCAACCCCTTCTCACCCCCACAGTCTTTTTCCCCAGATAGTACGTGATATATATACCAAGTTTGGTTGAAATGTCTACATGCATTTCAGAGTTATGCTGATTATTCATCTCAGCGAGCCCAAAAACACTATGGGCTCCTTTTACAAAGGTGCGTTAGGGCCTTAACGCTCAAAATAGCGCACGCTAAAATGCCGCACACGCTAGCCACTACCACCTCCTTATAAACAGGCGGTAATTTTTCAGCTAGCGCATGCGCTATAGCGCGCACTAATCTTGTGCATGCACTAAAAACGCTAGCATACCTTAGTAAAAGGAGCCCTATGGGGTAGACACTAAAATCTGTTGTTTTTGATTATTTTTACATGTCACCCCCTTCCCACCCCCACAGTATTTTTCCCCACATAGTAAGTGATATGTATTCCAAGTTTGGTTGAAATCTCTCCATGCGTTTCAGAGTTATGATGAGTATTCATCTCAGCGAGCATGAAAACACTATAGGGTAGACACTAAAATCCGTCTTCCTTCTCACCCCCATGGTATTTTTCCTCAGATAGTAAGTCATATATGTACCAAGTCTGGTTGAAATCTCTCCATGCGTTTATGGATTAGACAATAATATCTGTTGTTTTCGATGTCACCCCTTCCGTAAGTTTGGTTGAAATTTGTCTGTGCATTTCAGAGTACATACCTTGTTCCATTTCTGTATAGTAATGAGTAAATAATAGAGGTGAAAGGCATGCAAATCTGCCTCATGAATGTTCATTAGGGATATCTTGAAAACTGACTGGCAGGGGGTCCCCCAGGTTTAAGAACCACTGGTGTAAGTTGTAGGCATAAAAGCATGAACTTACGCTAACTCTAAGACATTAATTCAACATGGAACTGCTGTTATAGAATTTGTATTCAGCGTGCATTGTCCCATGCCTAAATTTTATCACCATCTATAGAATTTACCTCTGAGGCAATGAAGATGAAGTAACTTGCCCCAGATCACACTTCCCTCTTTTTCAGCCTGATGCTGTAAACATTACGTTGTGCTTGCACACCAATTGGAGGAATAAGAGCAGGACTTGGGTGTGATTGTATGTGATGATCTTAAGGTGACCAAACAGGTTGAAAAGGTAACGGTGAAAGCTAGAAGGATGCTAGAGTGCATAAGAAGAGGTATGTCCAGTAGCAAAAAGGAGGTATTGATGCCTCTGTATAAGACTTTGGTGAGACATCATTTAGAATATTGTATACAATTCTGGAGGCTGCACCTTCAAAAAGATATTAAAAAGATGGAGTTGGTTCAGAAGAAAGTTGCTAAAATGGTGTGTGGTCTTCATCATAAGGTGTATGGGGATAGACTTAAAGATCTCAGTCTGTATACAGTACTTTGGAGGAAAGGCGGGAGAGGGGAGATATGATAGAGACGTTTAAATACCTATGTAATGTAAATGCGCATGAGTCGAGTCTCTTTCATTTGAATGGAAACTCTGCAATGAAAGGGCATAGGATGAAGTTTAAGAGGTGATAGGCTCTGCAGTAATCTAAGGAAATATGTTTTTACAGAAAGGGTGGTAGATGGATGGAACAGTCTCCCGGAAGAACTGGTGGAGACAGAGACTGTGTCTGAATTCAAGAAGTTGTGGGATCTCTTAGAGAGAGAAAGAGATAATGGTTACTATGGATGACCAATGATCTAGAAATTGGAATGACGAGTGAGGTTATTAAATTTGCAGATGACACTAAACTGTTCAAAGTTGTTAAAATGCATACGGATTGTGAAAAATTGCATGTGGACCTTAGGAAATTAGAAGACTGGGCATCGAAATGGCAGATGAAATTTAATGTGGACAAATGCAAAGTGATGCACATTTGGAAGAATAACCTGAATTGCAGTTACCGGATGCTAGGGTCCACCTTGGGATTAGTGCCCAAGAAAAGGATCTGGGTGTCATTGTAGACAATACGATGAAACCTTCCGCCCAATGTGCGGCTGTGGCAGCCAAAAAAGCAAATAGGATGCAAGGAATGATTAAAAAAGGGATGGTTAACAAGACAAGACTGTTATGATAGCCCTGTATTGCTTCATGGTGCGACCTCATCTAGAGTATTGCGTTCAATTCTGGTCTCCTTATCTCAAGAAAGATATAGTGGCACTAGAAAAGGTTCAAAGAAGAGCAATCAAGATGGTAAAGGGGATGGAACTCCTCTCGTATGAGGAAAGACTAAAACAGTTAGGGCTCTTCAGCTTGGAAAAGAGAGGGCTGAGGGGAAATATGATTGAAATCTACAAAATCCTGTGTGGAGTAGAACAGATAGAAGTGGATCAATTTTTTGCTCTGTCAAAAATTACAAAGACTAGGGGACACTCTATGAAGTTACACAGAAATACTTTTTAAACCAATAGGAGGACATTTTTTTTTCACTCAGAGAATAGTTAAGCTCTGGAACGCATTGCCAGAGGATGTTTTAAGATAGCATAGCTGGTTTTAAGAAAAGTTTGGACAAGTTCCTGGAAGAAAAGTTCATAGTCTATTATTGAGAAAGACATGGGGGAAGCCACTGCTTGCCCTGTATTGGTAGCATAGAATATTGCTACACCTTGGGTTTTGGCCAGGTACTAGTGACCTGGATTGGCCACTGTGAGAACGGGCTACTGGGCTTGATGGACTATTGGTCTGACCCAGTAAGGCTATTCTTTTGTTCTTATGTTTGTATATAATTCTTGTATTTTGTGGGTAGCCAGTGTAGTATGCGATAATAAGCAGAGACAGCGTCATATTTTCTAAGCTGAAGATCAATTTGTTTGCAGTGTTCTGAATCATTTGGAGTTTGTGCATTTGAGAGGTGGTTATGCCAGCAAAGATTAAGTTACAATAGTCTAGTTGAGTTAGGACTAGCATTTGGACCAGTATAGCAAAGTGATTGTTGTAGAAGTGAGGTTTGATCAGTCTTAGTTACTTTAAATTGTAGAAAGGTTTTTTTCCAAAGGTTGGAAATTTGGGGTTTATAAAAAAGTGTGGAGTCTAGTAGAATTTCAAGGACCTCTGTATCATACCCCTTCCCTTATGCATCTTCATATATAAAAAAGGCTCTGGTCCTTGCTAGTTCATGTTCAATAAATTGGTTAGCCTAGAACCTTTTTTTTTTAATTAGGATCACATTTTCTATTTCATAAGATTCAGAGATCCAAGACATGGATGTGCGTGTGTGCGCACACACACTCACATGCACTGTCCAGGTGGATTCATGATGCCACCATCTCATGACAAAAGAAAACAGGAAGAAGAAATCTCCATGAAGAACTCAGAAAAAATCAACAATACAATGCCCATGTGGGATCCCTTAGAGGGTTAAGCCAAGGGAACCTGTCACCAGGAGTAGGATCCCTAGGATAGTAGACTTGGGGGTGGGTCAGTAGAGTGGGCAGACCTGATGGGCTATGGCCCTCTTCTGTCGTCATCTTCTATGTTTCTATGTAATCCCCAACTGCACCAGGTACATTAGATAGTGTGAGCTCGCCAGAATAGATAGGGAAAAATGCTGGAGTACCTGAATAATTTGTAATCCACCTAGAATTGTAGGATATGTGGAATATAAATAAATAAATAATTTCTATTCTCACAACTCCCAGACCCAACATGACTCTTCTATCCATAAGCTCGGACCATTTGGTGTTGAAAGTTCTGGTTTATCTCACAATTTCAAGTCTCGTGAGACTTGAAACTGTGAGTCCAGTCTGAACTTCCAGTACCACGTTGCTCAAGCTTGCAGATGGACGAGTTGTGGTCAGGGAAGCAGGTATCCTGTGGCAATAATCTGTTTCCATCCAAAAATTGCCAAGCTGTTGATCAAGAGAAAGCAAGTCTTGGCCTGCCGAGTTCTGGCCAGTGGGCCATAGGTTGGACAAGCCTGATCTAGAAGGTTCCAAATGCTCGTCAAAATAAATCTTTAATCATGATGTTTTATAAAATCTTTAATACTTCTTTACAGGAACTTTCAAAACAAATCATGAGCACTGCATTGCAGGCAGAAAAACTTGTGAAGATATCCTCAGAAATACAACTGGGACCAAAGAACAGGGAGTCTCTCCAACAGCAGGCTAAGGAGATCCAGCAACAAGTCAAAAAAGTAGAAGGAACACTTGCAGAAGAGTATGTGCCTGACAAATCTTAGTATTTGCTGCTCAGTTATTCCCTCTTGCATTGTTTTCCCTGACTTGTTACTCCAAAGCTTTGACATGAAGTTTGCATTTTTTTTTTGTGATGCGCCATTTTTGTGATGCCATTTATAGAATCAGCCCCTAAGGGGCTCATAATCAAAAGAGAAAAACGTCCAAAAACCAGCCTAAGTCGGCACTTGGACGAATATTTCTCAAAAACGTCCAAGCGCCGCTAATAAAACCGGGTTTTGGACGTATTTTAAAATGACCTAGGCCTTCATATTGCCGCTCAACGTCCAAAGCTAAATGGGGCGTTTCGGGAGGCGTTTCGAAGGCGGGAGTTGGGCGGGACGTGGGCCGGCTTAGACATAGTCGTACAGCATGTATAACCGAAAGTTTAACAACAGAGCCTAGACGGTCTAAACATGGTCTAAGTCACAAAAACCCACCTAAACTCACCAGATAAGCACGCAAATACATAACACAGACCCCCACACACTACCCCAGTGATCACCAACCCCCCCCACCCCCATAAAAATTTTATTCACAACTTTAAATTTCAGCCTCCACACCATCATCACCTGGCCGCCTGGCATAGGGAAAGCCTAGTCGTCCAGCCCAGAGGCTTGTCTTGTCTTGGGGGTGGGTTAGGGACCCATAGAGAGGAGGACCAATGCCCATAAGCCCTGTAATCACTGCATTGATAATGAAACATGTGAACTCCCCTATACACCCCCAAAACTCTTTTTTACTGGCATATAAGTGGCTCCTGCAGCCATAAGGGCTATTGGGGTGGTAGATAAGTGGGTCTAGGGGATTCTAGAGGTGGTTTGGGGGGTTCACCGTCACCTATAAGGGAGCTGTAGTGAGGAGAAGCCATGGCACCCTTTTTGTGAAGTTCACAGCAGTGCCAATCTAGTCCCCCACTATTTAGGTGGCATGTCTGGGTGTGCAGTCCATGACTTTGCAGACTCCTCCCACGTCCAACAGGGTTGTTCTAGGCATTTTGGACTTGGACGGAAAGTTGGACGGAAATGTGGTATAAAGATGGACGATTTAGCGGCTTGGACAAACAGATCGGCAGGACGTATAATTAGACGATTTTCGAAAGTAAAAAAAAGTTGGACGTATCTTTCGAAAATGTGTCTTAGGCTCTTTTTAACTTTGGACGACTTGCGAGATGGACGTAAACGGACTTAGACGTCCCTTTCGATTATGCCCCTCCACGTGTATAGTCCTCGATGGAGACTACAGTATTTAACTTGCTTTTTTACCAAACTTTTCAAACCACCCTTGTATATCTAAATATAGATATAAATGAATTTATTAATAAATTCATTTGTTTATTTATTAACATATTCATTTATATTTGTAGATAGATGTTTATAGAATTTGAGATACATGTCTTTACATTTTTATCATTCCATGTAGTGTCATAGTTTTGTGGTGTACATTAAGGCCCTGATTCTCTTAGGGTTGCCGAAAGTTAGGCGGCAGTAGACGTCCTACCACCGCCTAACTTAATTGATTTAATTGGCGGTAAATAACATCAAAAATTAATTTTAAAAATGTAGGCACCTACAAAACAGGTCATCAATGTTCATTCCACAGAGGCGCCTACCATTGCCTATGGTCCAAGTGGGCATGGTTTGTGCCGGAAGTGATCATAGGTGATAGTAACTGTGGAAGCGATTCTCGCTGGTTACTGTGGATGTGATTCTCGTGTAAAATAAGCATCAGAAATGTAGGCCAGTAAAACCCCACAATATATGAAAAACTCACTACTGTATTTTAAGGGCTGCCACAGACATTCAAACAAAAACTCAAATAACAGAAAATAATAAATAAATTATGGAGAAAACAAACCTCAATACAGTGGTTCCCAGACTAGAGGTCTGCACGGGAACGGGGATCGTGGGGATCCCGCGGATCCCGCGGGGATCCCGCGGGTTCCCCCCCTGACCCACGGGACTCCCATGGGGACGCCCCCTGACCCACGGGACTCCCACGGGGATGCCCCCCTGACCCACGGGACTCCCACGGGGACGCCCCCTGGCCCACGGGACTCCCACGGGGATGAAAACAGCCTACCTAAATTCTGGCGATGCAGGCGTGCAGCTTACAAGTCCGGCGTCGCGGCGGGAAATAGCCATGCTGAGCAGTGAGCTCAGCACGTACACAGATGAAAGCCTTGCTTGCTGATTGGTCCGGCGGCCCCGCCCCGCCGTGCCGCCGGACCAATCAGCAAGCAAGTCTTTCATCTGTGTACGTGCTGAGCTCACTGCTCAGCATGGCTATTTCCCGCCGCGACGCCGGACTTGTAAGCTGCACGCCTGAAAAAGAAATCATCCTGGCCGGGGTCGGTGTCATGCTCCGGAGCTTCTACAGCCTTCCTATCTCCCTCTCCCTTCTACCTGCTTCCGGCCACACCCCCTGCTCCACGGCTCTCTTCGGCAACTCAGCAGCAGCGATCGACACAAGCTTCTGATGTCGGGGCCTACCCTCTGCGAGTCCCGCTTGTTTAAACTTCCTTTTTCCACAAAGACGGGACTCGTAGAGGGAAGGCCTCGATGTCGGCAGCTTGTCTTGATCACCGCTGCTGATGAGTTGCTGAAGAGAGCCGCGGAGCAGATGCAGGACTCGTGGGTGAGGGAGGAGAAGAGAGAGAGAAAGAGAGAGGGGAGGGAAACAAAAGGAAATATTTCATACTGGGCTGGGCCGGAGTGGAGGGAGGGTGGAAAGATTCTGGCTACAGGGTGCAGTAACAAAGGAAAATGGGGGGAAAGCTGAAAATGGAGATAGTGACACAAAGAAGAGAAAGGGTAAGCAGGACCTACTGAATAAGGATAGAGATACAGAGGGGACATGAAGAGGAGGTGAAATAGAGACATAGAAGTAATGCTGAAAAAGTGGGGGGGGGAGATAAAGACATTGAAAGGGCAAATGGTGAACATGGGGTAAAGACAAGAACAGAGACAAATGAAGATTCTGAAAAAGTGGTGAGATAGGGATATAGGTGAGATGGACACAAAGAAGGGTGATGCTGGAAAATAGGTGGAATGGTAATTCTGACAAACACAGAAGGGAAATGCTGGATCAAGGAGAGATGGGGCTCAGGCTGGATGGAATGAGGAGAAATGCCTTGTTGGCCCGGAACTTCCTCTCCTACGTCAGAATTGACATCAGGGAGCGGAATGCTGGTCAGCGCGTCGCTTCTGCAGGGAAAGCTTGGGACAGCAGTGGCTTGGGGGCTATTCCCCGATGGCGGTGGCAGCAAACCGAGTGGCTTGGGGGAGGGCATGGAGAAAGAAAGAAAGGGTGCAGACAGGGAGACAGAAAGAAGGGGGAACAGGGAGACAGAAAGAAAAAGTTGGGGGAGAGAATGAGGTCTGGAGGAGAGGAAACATACAGGAGGCTGAAAGAAAGGAAGAAAGATTGGATGCACAGTCAGAAGAAGAAAGTGCAACCAGAGACTCATGAAATCACCAAACAGCAAAGGTAGGAAAAATGATTTTATTTTCAATTTAGTGATCAAAATGTGTCTGTTTTGAGAATTTATATCTGCTGTCTATATTTTGCACTATGGCTCCCTTTTACTAAACCGCAATATCGTTTTTTAGCGCAGGAAGCCTATGAGCATTGAGAGCAGCGCGAGGCATTCAGCGTAACTCCCTGTGCTAAAACCTACTATTGTGGTTTAGTAAAAAGGGAGGGGGTGTATTTGTCTATTTTTGTATTTTGTTACCGAGGTGACATTGCATAGAGTCATCTGCCGTGACCTCTTTGAAAAAACCCGGAATATGAATAATTAACATTTTCTCTGCCTTTCATTGTGCTTTGTGTTTTTTTTAATTTTATTGTTGGTAGATCATTTTGACTTAGTCTTTATTAAGTAGCTCGCAAGCCCATAAAGTGTGGGCACCCCTGCTCTTACTCTGGGGCACCAGACCTCCCTCACGGTACACACACGGCAAATGGAAGAAAGAGGAGAATTTTTGGTCGTAGGGAGGAAGGTACAGAATGTGATAGGGAAGAAAAAGATGAGAGTGAGAAATGTGGCAAGGGAACAATGGGACAGATTGAAAGGGATGCAAGAGGGAGGAATATTGGACAGTGGTGAAGGGAATGGAGGGAGAGATGTGGCATAGTGTTGGAGAGGGGTGATAGAAGGAGAAATGTTGGGCATGGGGCTGGTGGGCAGGCATGAAAGATGAGAAAGAGATAAATGCTGGACCATGGTAGGGGAAATCAATGGACAGCAACAGAAGAATTTAGAGAAGATGGGAAAGCGGAAAAAAGAAACTGGGACCAACTTTATGGAAAAATAAGTCTCCAGACAACGAAGGTAAAAAATGGAATTTATTGACTAAAATATGTTAGCTTTGGGAAATGTATATGGCAGATGTCTTTGTTTTGTGTTCAAAAGAAAAGGAAATGCATTTCTGGTTTTATTTCTACAGTGTTGAAGTACTTGTTGACCCTTGCTGTGACTGGTGGGGATCCCCAAGCACCGCCAGCAGAGGACCTCCTCTAGAGATGGCCAGAACTCCCCTCCACCAAACGCAGCAGTCGCTGGCAGCATCCATGAGCCACTGAGGTGCCAGCATCTGTGACTCAGGGACGCTACTGCTGCCTGCTAAGCTTGGCAAAAGGGACCCCCGGCCAACTGCAAAGGAAGTCCTCAGCTGACAGTTTGTGGGTTCTCATCAGCTGAGTATTTATATTTTATATTTACATTAGAGGTTCTGGTAGAAACCCATTTACAAAGTATGTATTCTTCCCAATTAATATTTCCAAATTAATAAAGTCTCTTTGCTTATTTGTAAATGGGTCTCTACCAGAGCCTTTAATTCAGTAGCATAATTAAATAAAATAACTATTTCTGAAGTTTATAGGGAAGGATGGTGACGGAGGGGATTCCTCGCGGGGATGGGTGGGGACAGAGGGGATTTCTCGCGGGGACGGGTGGGGACGGAGGGGATTCCTCGCGGGGACGGGTGGGGACGGAGGGATTCCTCACGGGGACGGGTGGGGACGGAGGGATTCCTCACGGGGACGGGTAGGATTTTGGCGGGGACGGGTGGGATTTCTGTCCCCGCGCAACTCTCTATCCCAGACCACAAGTACCCAAAAGGAACCTGTATCATCACTGGAATGAAAAAACTCCACAACATCAATATAACTCAATCGTATGCACTGATATTTGTCAAAATCTTTCTTATCATTGTCAGTTTGTTGAAATCAGGGCTCCACGCCAATAAACTTTAAAGTGAAAGCTACAATTGTGGGCATAATATAATATTTAAAAAGTGCTCTTAATAAGCGTGTATTAGCAACTCTATCAAAAAATGGTGGAGACTGTCCAGAGAAAAAAGCATATAAAACCACTTATCTCAGATAACTGGAACTAGTCTTCTAGATAGAACACAGCCATTAAGTCCAACTTCATTGTCTTATTCAACAAATTCACAATGATAAGGGAGATTTTGACAAATATCAATGCATACGATTGAGTTATATTGATGTTGTGGAGTTTTTTCATTCCAGTGACGATACAGACTCCTTTTGGGTACCTTGCGGCCCGGGAACCACTGCATTGAGGTTTGCTTTCTCCACAATTTATTAATTATTTTCTATTTAAGTTTTTGTTTGAACGTCTATGGCAGTCCTTCCAATACTCACCAGTAGTGAGCTTTTCATATATTGTGTGATTTTCATATATTGTGCGATTTTGCCTAGATTTTTTTTCTGCCAGTAAAACCCTACATTTCCGGCATCTACTTTACACAAAGCTGCAATTCTGCAACTGGTTGACACACGACCGACGCTGGGTTTGGAGGCACTCCCTGATGCTGGCGGTGGTTGCAGAATCCGGCCCTGAGAGCACTTTTAATTTGCTACTCAATAAAATTGATGTTTGAACCTCTTCAAGCCTCTTCCCCTTTTCTTGGAAGACCATTTATCTGGTCATATGTCTGGGATTATATTCCACATTATGAGCAGTGGAGACACCATTTTATCAATATTCTGATCTTTAAAAACTCTGCAGTGACTCCAGGCTGCGATTCCATCTACCAGCCAGTTGCTCATCTCTGTTTGTGTCTTAAATAATTGATGCTCTTCCTCAGTCTGTTTTTTAAGTGATTGCTCAGCAGTGAAATTAAACACCATTTTGTCTTCTTTCTGGCTTAAAATGTTGCAATCCATTCAAGTATGTTGATAGGTCTGAAATGCCATTCATAAATCAAATGTTTTTATGGATGATAGCAAGAAGAAATCAACATTTTGACATTTAAGAATATTTTTCAAACATCCCACGCAAAACATAAAGAGTAGGCAGTGTTTGGGTATGTAACTAATGAATGATACAGGGACAAATTTTTCCCCATCTCCGTGGGAACTCATTTTCCCCTCACGTCCCCACGAGTTCTTTTCCTGCCCCTGCCCCATCCCTGCAAGCTCTGTCCTCATCCGCACAAGCTTCAAACACTTTAAAATCATAAGTGTTTGAGGCTTTTATGGTTAAGCATAAACCAGAAAGACCTATGTGTTGGTGGTGAGACTTGTGATGCTAATCATTATAGTACCTCGAGGACCGGCATTGCCCACCCCTGCTCTAAGCCCTTTCTTTTACAATACTGGCCTTTCTGGATATTGAGATTTTCCTTGCATTTTCTGTTTAAGGAAATTGGGGTCCACACATATTTGTAGGCTTCAGAAGGGGATACACACGGGTAGGAAATTACTCTGCATTGTTTATTTATTTATAGTTATTTATTAACCACCTCTTTGAAGAGACTCACCCAAGACTATACGATATGTATGTTATACACCAAAATGCTACCATGTCTTCCGGCAGCCAGGAGGAAAGTGTGGAGCAGCTAAAGATTAATCAGGTCTAGCTACATCGGACCCACAAATTAGAGCGATGAAATGGAGGATTTCTATCAGACAGCACAGTATGAAATCCAAAGGTTAACTGTCAGTAAAAACTATCTTGTAAACACTTTTGCCTTGTTCTTTGACCTTCCTGAAATAAGATGACTTCTTTCTAGCCTTCAGTTTGGAAGCTAAATAAATGTCATAAATTCCTTGGAAATTTGGTGGATAATAACCGATGGAGATGATCCTGAAAAATAATGTTACTCAGAATGTAATTATTTTTAACTACTTCTGGTTTGCTACATACAGTACATAGTAACATAGTAACATAGTAAATGACGGCAGATAAAGACCTGAATGGTCCATCCAGTCTGCCCTTACCTGATTCAATTTAAATTTTTAATTTTTTTCTACTTAGCTATTTCTGGGCAAGAATCCAAAGCTTTAGCCTGTACTGTGCTTGGGTTCCAACTGCTGAAATCTCTGTTAAGAAATACTCCAGCCCATCTACACCCTCCCAACCATTGAAGCCCTCCCCAGCCCATCCTCCACTAAACGGCCATATACATGTACCACCTGAGGATTTATGACATGCAAGCTAGATACAAAGTGGAGAGAATCTGCACTATTTGTTCTAAACCAGGGGGGTCAAAGTCCCTCCTCGAGGGTCACAATCCAGTCGGGTTTTCAGGATTTCCCCCACTGAATATGCATGAGATCTATTAGCATACAATGAAAGCGGTGCATGCAAATAGATCTCATGCATATTCATTGGGGAAATCCTGAAAACCCGACTGGATTGCGGCCCTCGAGGAGAGACTTTGACATCCCTGTTCTAAATGAAAGATTTGGATTTCCAAGCCATGGTATGAGCACTCAGGGGCTGATTCTAGAAAAGGCGCCACAAGTTAGGCAGCAGTAGGGGCCCCACCACCGCCTAACTTAATTGGTTTAATTGGCTTTAATCAGCGCAGTAATTGAATGCATTGTTTAAAACCAATTAAAACCTCATTTTTAAAAAAATGTAGGTGTCCACAGGTGCACCTACAAAAAGGGCATTGAAATCAAGTCTACAGAAGCACCTGCAGTGCCTAAGGTCAAAGCAGGCGTGATTTCGGACAGAAATGACCTGAGGCGTCATTATATGCCTTTGAATATGTGATTCACATCAAACATAAGCGCTGTTAATGTAGTCCTTCAAAAATCTTGCCTACATTACTGGTGCCTATGTTTAACGGTAGGCATGATTCTGGTAATGGCACCTACACATGATTGATACATGGATAGCGCTGTTTTTGTAGGTGCCGAGAGATATAGGTGCCGTTTTCAGAATCCGGCCTTCAGTGTATGACTGATGCCTTTTGCTGACATCCAATCTTATAAAACACAGACACACAAACCTATACTATTTACTTTACTTCAAGAGTGCATGCTAATTGTGCATAAGAACAGCCTTACAGGGTCAGACCAATGGTCCATCAAGCCCAGTAGCCCATTCTCACAGTGGCCAATCCAGGTCACTAGATTGGTGTAGCAATATCCTATGCTACCATTACAGGGCAAGCAGTGGCTTCCCCCATGTCTTTCTCAATAACAGACTATGGACTTTTCCTCCAGAAACTTATCCAAACCTTTCTTAAAACCAGCTACACTATCCGCTCATACCACATCCTCTGGCAACACGTTCCAGAGCTTAACTATTCTCTGAGTGAAAAAAAATTTCCTCCTATTGATTTTAAAAGTATTTCCGTGTAATTTCATCGAATATCCCCACTAAGTGATGAAGTTATCGATAAAAGCTACCATTAAAATATTATTTTACCAAGACCTATTTTCTAATTATGGGTTCATAGCAAAATAGCATGTCTTAGTGTTGATAACTAACTCCCCCCCCCTCCCTAGTGTGGCTGTCATACAATAACTATGACAGACTCTCCCTAAAGCAGGGATAGGGAACTCCGGTCCTCGAGAGCCTTATTCCAGTCGGGTTTTCAGGATTTCCCCAATGAATATGCATGAGATCTATTTGCATGCACTGCTTTCAATGCATATTCATTGGGGAAATCCTGAAAACCCGACTGGAATATGGCTCTTAAGGACCGGAGTTCTTACCCCTGCCCTAAAGGCTCTGAATGTTGGTCTCTCAGCCCTGACCATACCAAAGAGTAGAAAACCTGGACCTGGAACAGAACCAAAGTCTTTCCATATGGCAGCTTACAGCATTGCCACTGAGCTACCAGGTCAGCCCATGACAAAAGTATTTAGTTCCAAATGGAGAATCACATAGAGAATTTAATCAAACTACCATGTGTGATCAGCAGATACCCAGTTTGAAAACATTCCTGCATTCTACCACTTTGGACCAAAACGGAAGACCTCTCGTAGTAGTACAGTAGCATCAGAAGTAGATGAAGCTGTAGGTAATGCAGAGCATGGTGATGATAATGTCAGCAAGACTTATAGCTCTTGGAGATGTCTCATCAAAAAGCAATAATAGTTATCTATTGTTATATAAGTTACATATTGCTTAACTGAGGTTACAAAAATGTTTCTTCAGGGAGTTCTAGAACTTAGTAAGTGATTTTTCACTCTGTTGAATTATATCTTTTATTTGGTTAATTTTTATTAATTTCAGTATTAAAACTATGGAAATGGTGAAACACAGATGGGAACAGTTTGGCAATAATTTTGAGGCCTTCTCCATCTGGATAACTGAAAAGGAAAAGGAACTGGATACAGTGGAGTCCTCCTCGTCTCCCTTGGACATGCAAATCAATCAGATTAAGGTGACTAGCTTTCTGTATCTTCTTTATGTTCATGAAATCCAAGATGTGTATATACTAAGAACAGCAATGGAGAGTTAAACTTTACTATGAATATGATGCAAAAGAAAGCAGAATATCAGCCAGGACCTGCATAAGCTCTAGCAGAGAGCACATTTCGAATTAGTGCTGGATATTCAGTGTCAACGTCCAGGCATGGCTCAGCATTGACTATCTGGGACTAATTCTGCCCATGGCAATCAGTGTTTAAAAAATCACTCACACTGTGGACTAAATATTGACCGATATGAGTTCAGAAGCCTCAGGTTAATTGGGGAAGAAACTTTGACCAGTGAAAGCTGCCTCTGGTACACTTATTGACTGACCTGGCTACTCTTTACCTAATCCTTCTCCCACTAAATACTGAAAGGCTGAGTGCACCTCCCACACCAGCTGCATCTAGGTTGAAATCAGCAGACTGCCTGAGTGAGCGCAATACCCCACTGCGTATCTGAAGATACAGCTAGCTTACTTATAGACACAAAGTACTTAGTCTGACCTCCACATCTTTTTCCTATAGTGTACCCTGCCCAATAAGGCAGGAAACTAGGACTTCCCACCACAGTTATCTGCATTGAAGACACTGGGCCCAATATTCAGTGCTATTTAGCTGGCTGATATTCAGTGGGATATAACTGGTCACCTGTCAATCCGCTGAGCCAGATATTTAAAAGGAGATGGGCTATGTCACATAACATAACCAGGCATTGCCAATATTCAGCTCACCATCTAACTTTGGCAGCCAGAAAGGGTGATCTATCTTTGTTCATTAAGACAGCTGGCTATGTCTCGACTGGCCAATGATAGACCAGAAATTCAATGCAGGTCACCGGGTGTGGTGCCGGCACTGAATTTCTGATATTGCCGCAGACTGTGGGAGATCGCCAATGATATCTCACAGTCTGAATATCAGCTGAAAGGCACCCTACCACATCAATGTAATTTCTGCCAGCCAAATGTCAACATCCCCTAAACCAGGGGTAGGGAACTCCGGTCCTCAAAAGCCGTATTCCAGTCGGGTTTTCAGGATTTTCCCAATGAATATACATGAGATCTATTTGCATGCACTGCTTTCAATGCATATTCATTGGGGAAATCCTGAAAACCCGACTGGAATACGGCTTTCGAGGACTGGAGTTCGCTACCCCTGCCCTAAACCCTCATGTATATGATTTATTCATAGCCAAACTCTTAGGGAACTGTTCATCATAGTTGAACCAAGCCCAACTGCCATGCATTCAATGAGCTCTCAGGATCATATCTGAGTATCTCAATAAACCTGGATATAATTGTGGCTTTGCATGAAATGCCAAAATCCAATTATGAATTGATTTTGCTACCCTAGGCTTTTCTGCTTCCATTCCCCTCCACCTTTGCCTTTTTCCCTTTCTTCTTTCCACTCAAGCCCTGATAACATAAAATATCAACATACCCATTTTTTTAAATCTTCCCTCTTAATTTCTGAGACACTTAACTATCCAAAGGCATGATCACATGAAAATGTTTGTTCACCTCTGCAGTAGTGATCATCACACAGTATGGTTTGATATAAGACCTAAGAGAATTACAGGCACACAAAACTCAAAGTCCTGGATTTCAAACATGCTAAATTTAGTAACGTGGAGGAGCACCTGAAGAAAGAATGGCAGAATGGGAGGAAATATGTGAAGTGGAAAGACTGGCTCAAGATGAAAAGAGCTATAAAAATAACTATACTTAAATCAAAAACTTTGGGAACAGTAGATCCACTAAAAATATATTGTAGTATACACCATATAGTGGATCTAGACCAAATAATACATTTAAACATGCAATTTATATATATATATATATATTTTTTTTTTTAAATCAGGCAATCAAACAGAGGAAAAAAGTCCTCATTGGGTGGCACAGACTGAAATGTTTAAATAGTTCTGCAACTAACCACCTCAATGTAATCACTGGTCAAAAACCTCCATAAAAATTGAAATAATTAAAGAAACGACACTTATCTTAAATAAAATCCCAATGAAGCACACCTGTTCCAACAATGGCTTCTTCAGGAGAATAAAAGGTTACCCCCCCCCACACACACACACACACTCTTTTTACTAAACTGCGATAGCGGTTCTTAGCGCAGGGAGCCACACTGAATGTTCCGCGCTGCTCCCGACATTCATAGGAACTCTATGAGCAGCACAGCTCCCTGCGCTAATAAACGCTATCATGGTTTAATTAAAGGGGGGGGGAGATATAGAAACATGATGGCAGATAAAGGCCAAATGGCCCATTTAGTCTGCTCATTCACAGTAGCCATTTTCTCTTTCTCTCTCCGAGAGATCCCATGTGCCTATCCCAGGCCCTTTTGAATTCTGAAGAAGGACCAGAGTCAGCTAGCTCAGGTATATAGTGTTCAGGTTACCAAATTTCCTCTTTTAAAAAAAAGGACACCTGACCCCTGCCCTGTTCCATCCCCAGCCCTACCGCACTATGTCCCCAGCCTCGCCCCCCACATGAACCTCATGTCTCCTTCCCTGAGCTGTGTCTGTAGGGTCTCTGTGCATGTGTGGATGTCAGCACGATAACGTCATGCGCATGTGTGTGATGTCATCACGCCAACACCCGCGCATGTGCAAAGGCCCTCCAAACGCGGTCCCAATCTCAGAGCCTAACAAAACCTGGACAAGCTGTCAGGTTTTAGAAATCCCTTTGGGCACTTGGACAGACCTTTAAAAAGAGGACATGTCTGGGTTTTTTCAGACGTCTGGTATCCCTGTATATAGTAATAGAGTAAATATCATACTGTTCATGAGCAACTTAAAATCGGAAAGTCTACAAAGCCATGAGGCTAAATGAGGTATATCTCAGGAAAATGAGGACGCTCAGAGAGGTAGGTTCCAGTGGGTCCTCTTAAATATTTAGAGATTGATATTCAAAGTGATTTCAAGCGGGCAGGAGAGGCTCCTGCCCTCTTAAGTCAAGCTGTGTGGACTAGCCACTGATATTCAGTGGCACTTAACTAGAAAGTGCTACTGAATATTGGCTTTGACCAGCTAGTTTGTAAGTAGGCCAAAGAGAGACATGCCAGAATCAGGCTCGGGGAAGAGCTGGCAGTGCAAACAACCAAATAAATAGGATGACATACATATTAATGCAGGTGCCCCTATGGAGGGTGGCCTAAGGTATCTAGCCAACTGGAATCTTAGGCCACTCCCAGTGCATTCCAGAATGTACTAGGAGATGATCCTAAGATTTCGGTTGGCTAGATACCTTAGGCCACCCTCCATAGGGGCACCTGCATTAATGGCCCAGGCGCCATTCTAGTGAAGGTGGACCTGCCGGCCGGATGCAGAAAGTACCTGGCCAGCCATCTAAAAAAGGTTGAGGGTCTATGTGAGGGTGGGGGGGAGGCCAGGTATGGTTGGGCTTGGGGGGTCCTGGGAGGGGTGGGGGTGTCTGGCAGGAGAGATTGGGCATCTCTTTTGCCAGTGATCATTGCAGGCACCTTCCGGGGTATCCAGCAGGAGAGATTGGGCATCGCTCCTGCTGCAGTTTTCTTGGGGGGTAGGGGTGGGAACGGGTTCCCCAATTTTCTAACCGCACTTGTGACAGACGTCGGTTAGAGAATTGTGCTATTAGGCGAAGGATTGACTCCTCCTATGCCTAAAAGGTCTTGGTTTGAGCTTTTGGGACTTGGGTAAATTTTTGGTCAGAATGTTTTAAAGATAGAAATAGTAGCGGTCTGGGCAATTAAATGCCTGAATGTACAGGTAGACCATACTCAAAAGAAACCACATTTTGGATGTTTTTTTCAAGATAGGACATTTCCCTGTCGCCAACTTTGGGTGCCTAGAGTTGTAGGCCAAAAAGGGACTTAGACCTTTCTGTTATTATGCCCCTCTACGTGTTTTATAATACATTGAATAGTAATCACATACTCTTAAGTATTTTCCGTATCTGTCCTGGTAGGCTTGCAATCTAACTGTGGTACCTGGAACAATGGAGGGTTAGGTGACTTGCCCAGAGTCACTAAGAGCAGACTGGAACTGAACTCACAACCTTAGGGTGCTGAGTCAGCAGCTCTAACCACTAGGACACGCCTCTACTAGTCAGTGTTTTGTAAACTGCTTTGATATCTGTGGAGGAAAGGTAGTACAGTGTATCAAATATAAATAACTGTTCTGTAAGTTTAGCATGAATGTAAGAGAAATGCCCATGTCCTGCCTGTGCTTGCTTATATATATGCCCCCCTTGCACTTATGCATAACCTTATGAAATTGCCCCTAGGGTACTTACACACACAAGTGTGAATTAATCCTGCACTTGCATGCACGTATAAAACTGCCCTCAGGCAGCTCCATGTGAGTGGAGGAATAACCTAGTGTCTAGAGAACTGGGATGACAACCAGGGAATTATGAATAATCCAGTGCTTTATTTTTGTCTGCCTGTTGATCAGATGGAGCTTTATATAAACAACATATGCAGTAACGTAGTTTTGTTTGCAAGATCAACCTAATTTGGCTAGTTAGGTTGGATAATTTGGGATATTCCTGTGAATAAAACCATGTTGTAGGCTGCACATCAATCACAAATATTGTACATTAGTCCCGAAAAGAAGCAGAATGTATTATACAACAATACAGAATCTAATGCTTTTTTTTTTTTTCAGATTACTGCATTGTATTTCAATCCATGGTTCAACCTGGGAAGATATGATTAAAAAAAGGAGCAGAGATGACCAAATACAGTTGAAATGTTCAATTTATAAATATAACTAATATTTATTAAAAGTCCTGATAGTACAACCAATTTTTTTTTTTAAGTGGACCCGAAATGGGCCATGTTTCGATGTAACCACCTGTATTAGGAGTCCATGCTGAGTCGTGGCTAGATGATATGACTTCTGTTAACTGGATGTGGGCACATTTTAGCTCATATGTATTCACACTTTGAATTATGATATTGCAACTGAATCAAAATTTTAATAAAACTTGAAACTTGAAATCCATTCTAATCAGATGTGCTGAAATAGGGCCCGTGTTGGGCCAAGTTGTTTTAATTAGTTGTACTATCAGGAATTTTAATAAATATTGATTGTACAGTATTTATGTATTATATTTAAACTGGGTATATGGACTGTATATAGTCCTCTGCTCCTTTTTTTAAATCTCTTCTATCATGCAGTTTGTTCCTCTTTTTTGATTCAACCCTGGAAAGAGTCTGCAGTGAAGGATGCACAAGGGCAGCACAAGGGCAGAGGTCATACAGTAATTCTTATTAAACAGATTGGTTTGCTTTGGTTTGTATAATTCTAGGCTATTGCTCTGGAAATGGACAGTAGGGGCAGTGGCATTGCAAGCCTTGAGGAGGAATCGCAGTCGTTTTCTCAGTTTCTCACCTCTGGTGAATCGGCCCGTATTAAAGCCAAGGTAACACAGATCGGTGGGTACTGGGAGGAACTCAAGGAGCACGCTCACCGCCTCCAAGGAACCATCATGGGCAATGCATTACAACAGCAGAAGTTTGAGGAGAGCCTCAGACAGGTGAGATTTTTGCTGACTTCTTGGGATCCCAGAAGGGTTTAGACATGGGCAGATAAATGGGTGAATTTTGCATTCGGAAAAGTGAGGTCTATCCACAGACTGAACATGCACAAGTGTGGTATTAATTTCTGCTTTCCATGTATTTTTATGATTTAAAAACAGTGGTTCCCAAAGCTGCCCAGGCTTTAAACCACATCTTTTGGAAATTTATGAGATGGGTTACAAAGATTGAAGTCCAGTAACGTTAGAGGTGATTTTCTTTGCTCTGAATGCTGCAATTGTACAGTGATGTTAGAGGTGATCCTGTGTGTTTTCCTATAAACTTCATGCTGAAATGGTGTAGGGTTTTGAAGGCACAAGGTTGCTTCCAAATGCACATATTTGTAGGGTTACCAGATTTTCCCAAAGGAAAATCTGGACCCATGGCCACGCCCCCAGGCCCACCCCAGCCCCACCCCCTTATCCTGTTTGTGCATTGGGTTGCGCATGTGCACGTGACATCACCGCTCGTTTGTGGATGCTGTCCCGACATCGGAAGCTTTTCAAAACCTGGACAAATTACCAGGTTTTGAAAAGCCGTCCGTAGAAATCCAGACGTCTGGTAACCCTACATATTTGGCTTCATAGATAAGGAACAATACTGGGCCTGCATGCTAGCTATATAGTAATAATAATAATAATAATAACAACCTTATTTTTGTATACCACAATACCACAAGCAGTTCAGAGCAGTTTACAGAGGAAGAGACTGTACACAGACAGCGATGTTACAGAAAATACTTTCAATTACATTAGTAAGCTGAGAGAGGTTAGGTATATCCAGAAGAATATCAGAGATACAATAAGTATTTCAGAGATACAAGGCAGGAAGGAGTCAGAGAAATTTATCAAAGAGATAGGTTTTAATTGATTTCCTGAAGGATTGGTAGGAAGGTATATTTGAAATGATAGTGGTTAGGCATTTATTCCATTTGCATGTTTGGAATGACAGTGTTCTATCAAGGAATCTCTTGTAGATACAGCCCTTCAGGGAGGGGAAGAAAAACAGATTGGCAAGTGAAACATAGAAACATAGAAATAGACGGCAGATAAGGGCCACGGCCCATCTAGTCTGCCCACCCTAATGACCCTCCCCTACCTTTGCCTAGTGAATAGAGCCCACGTGTCGATCCCATTTGGCCTTAAAATCAGGCACGCTGCTGGCCTCAATCACCTGCAGTGGAAGACTATTCCAGCGATCAACCACCCTTTCAGTGAAAAAGAATTTCCTGGTGTCACCTCGTAGTTTCCCGCCTCTGATTTTCCACGGATGCCCTCTTGTTGCCGTGGGTCCCTTGAAAAAGAAGATATCTTCTTCCGCTACGATGCGGCCCGTGAGATACTTGAACGTCTCGATCATGTCCCCCCTCTCTCTGCGCTCCTCAAGCGAGTATAGCCGCAGTTTGTCTAACCTCTCTTCGTACGGGAGATCTTTGAGTCCCGAGACCATCCGGGTGGCCAGTCTCTGAACTGACTCCAATCTCAGCACATCTTTGCGATAATGTGGTCTCCAGAATTGCACACAGTATTCCAGGTGGGGCCTCACCATGGATCTATACAATGGCATAATGACTTCCGGCTTACGGCTGACGAAACCCCTGCGAATGCAACCTAGGATCTGTCTTGCCTTGGATGAGGCCTGCTCTACCTGGCTGGCAGCCTTCATGTCCTCACTGACGATCACCCCCAAGTCCCGTTCTGCAACCGTTCTTGTTAGGATCTCACCATTAAGAGTATAAGTCTTGTATGGATTGTGGTTGCCTAGGTGCATGACTTTGCATTTTTTGGCATTGAAGCTGAGTTGCCAGGTCCTAGACCAGCGCTCCAGTAGGAGTAGGTCGTGCATCATGTTGTCGGGCATTGAATCTTCGTCCGTTGTGCATTTTCCCACTACATTACTTAGTTTGGCGTCATCGGCGAATAATGCTATTTTACCTCGAAGCCCTTCTGCCAAGTCTCTTATAAAGATGTTGAATAGGGTCGGTCCCAAGACCGAACCCTGTGGCACTCCACTGATCACCTCCGTCATTTCTGAGGGGGTGCCGTTCACCACTACCCTTTGAAGCCTACCACCAAGCCAGTTCCTAACCCATTTCGTCAATGTGTCACCTAATCCTATAGAACTCATCTTGTTCAGCAACCTGCGGTGTGGTACGCTATCGAATGCTTTGCTAAAGTCCAGGTACACGATGTCCAGGGACTCCCCAACATCCAGCTTCCCCGTCACCCAGTCAAAGAAGCTGATCAGGTTGGATTGACATGATCTTCCCTTAGTAAATCCATGTTGACGGGGGTCCTGTAGATTTTCCTCATCCAGGATCTTATCCAATTGTCGTTTGATCAGAGTTTCCATAAGTTTGCTCACTATAGATGTTAGACTCACTGGTCTGTAGTTTGCTGTCTCCATCTTTGAGCCTTTCTTGTGGAGTGGAATGACGTTAGCTGTCCTCCAGTCCAACGGGACGCTTCCCGTACTAAGGGAGAGGTTGAAGAGTGCCGACAGTGGCTCTGCCAAGACATCACTCAACTCCCTAAGCACCCTGGGGTGTAGGTTGTCAGGCCCCATTGCCTTGTTAACCTTGAGTTTTGACAGCTCATCGTAGACACTGCTGGGCGTGAATTCGAAGTTACTAAATGGGTCAACTGAGTCTGCCCTTGTCTGTAGTTGAGGGCCAAGCCCCGGCGCTTCACGGGTGAAGACTGAGCTGAAGTATTCATTTAATAGCTGGGCTTTTTCGGAATCCTTTTCCACATAGTCTCCGTTTGGTTTCCTTAGATGTACAATCCCGCCAGAGTTTTTACTTCTATCACTGATATACCTGAAGAAGGATTTATCTCTCTTCTGGATGTTCTTTGCCAGAGACTCCTCCATGTGAAATTTAGCCTCCCTGACTGCTGTTTTGACTGCTTTTGACTTGGTCAGGTAGTCTGCCCTAGAGTCTTGTTTCCCCGATTGTTTGTAAGAGATGAAAGCTTTTTTCTTTTCCTTGATGAGGTCCGAGATCTCCGCAGTGAACCATTGCGGCTTGTTGTTTCTTCGCCGCTTACTTACTAATTTAACATAGCGGTTTGTCGCTTCTTGTATGGTGGCTTTCAAAGTCGACCACATTTCTTCCACGCTATCGGTTTTTGCTTGGCTTTGTAGCGCCTGGTGAACAAAGGAACCCATGTCTTGGAAGTTTGTGTCCTTGAATTTGAGGACCTTGGTCAGCGTGTTAGATTTAGTGAAACCTTTCCTAAGATTGAACCATACCATGTTGTGGTCACTGGAGGCCAATGTGTCGCCCACCGAGACCTCTGTGACACTTTCTCCGTTGGTAAGTAATAGGTCCAGTATTGCCTGATCCCTTGTTGGGTCTAACACCAGTTGCTTCAGACCAGCTCCTTTCATAGAGTTTAATAGCCTCCTGTTGCTGCCAGAATCGGAGGTTAGTGTATCCCAATCCACATCAGGCATGTTGAAGTCACCTAACAATACTGTGTCCCCACGCAAGGTGATATTTTCTATATCCCCGATTATTTCCATATCCAGGTCAACCTGTTGTCTTGGGGGTCTGTAAATTACGCCAAGATACAAGCATTTGTCCTTCCCTCTGGCCAAATTAACCCAAAGGGATTCTCCAGTGTATTGGACATCTGAGATTCTTGTGACCTTAATGTCATCTTTAGTATATAATGCTACACCTCCTCCCAATCTGCCTTCTCTGTCCTGGCGAAGCAAGTTGTAACCCGGTATGACCATGTCCCACCCATGGGAGTCTGTGAGCCAGGTCTCAGATATCGCCACCACATCCAGGTCGGCATTCCTTATTTCTGTTTCCAACTCCAGGATCTTGTTTCCCAAACTGTGTGCGTTGACGTACATAGCCCTCCATGTTGTATTTTTGTTACATATCAGTGGGGATATACCTGCTTGAGCTACTTGAACACCGTTATATATGTTATATATGTTCCCCCTAGACCCAGCAATCTTTGCATTGTATATGTTCCCCCTGGTCCCAGAACTACAATGTGTATTCCCCACAGACCCAGATCTACAATGTGTATTCCCCAAAGACTCAGAATTACAATGTGTACTCCCCCTAGACCTGGAATTACAATGTGGCCCATACTTATGATTTGAACCTATCCCCGACTCGAAGGTGTGTGTACTCGCCCCTGACCCAGACTTTCGGTGACTTCTTACCACATCCTCAAAACAGTATTTACAGTTTAGTTCGTTAGGTATGCTGTTTGTGTCTGTACCCTCCCCCGACTTACCTAGTTTAAAGCCCTGTGAAGTAGGCGGGCTAGACGGTGTCCAAGGACATTCTTCCCTCTTCTGGTCAGGTGTAGGCCGTCGTGTCCATGTAGTCCGTGCAAAGCTTCCCCATGGTGCAGGAACCCGAAGTTCATCTCCTTGCACCATCCTCGCAGCCAGTCGTTTGCCCTCTGTATTCGATCATCTCTGGCTCTGCCCTTGCCCCTCACAGGGAGAATCGAGGAGAAGACCACCTGCGCATTCATCCTCCTCAGCTTCTCCCCCAGGGCTCTGAAGTCCTCAGGTATGCTGTTCGTGGTGCTCCTGGCGGTGTCGTTAGTTCCGACGTGGATTAGAATCATGGGGAAGTGATCACGGGGCTTGATGAGTCTGTCAAGGCAAGCGGTTACATCCCGGATCCTGGCCCCTGGCAAACAGCAGACCTCTCTTGATTGTAGGTCTGATCTGCAAATTGGTCCCTCGGTGCCCCTCAGCAGCGAATCCCCGATAACCACCACTCTGCGCTTCTTGGGGGTGGGCCGTTCTGTTGATTCCGGAGCTGGAACCGTCTGCTGAACAACTTCTTGCACCTCGTTCTCCGGACCTTCCTGTAGCAGCTGATACCTGTTCCTCAGGGCAATTTGTGGTGTCGATGTAGAGCTGCCCTGTATGTGAGAAAAAGAGATAGAGTTAGGTCCTCTGCGTTTTCCTGTGGAAGAAGTCACTAGCTGCCAGGAGTCAGCATCTCCAGCCACTTCCTGCATTCCGGTGGTTGGTCTCAAGTTTGCAGGTTTGGATGCTTTGGGTGTTCCCAGGGTGGTTTTGTCAGGTTCCTGTTCGGTGATCTGGGACAGCTCCTGGATGACTCCATCGATGAAGGTCTCGTCGTCACGGATGCTCCTTAAGCGCTGAACCTCCTCTCTCAGGCTCCTCAGCTCCAGCAAAAGGCTTTCGTTCGACTGGTCCATTACTTCTGTTTGTGTTGAGACTGTAGACATCTTTGAGGGGATGGCCTCAGTCTGTACAGAGACCTCTGTCCTCCTTCCTAGTTCCCCTTCCATCTGTACTCGGACCATAGCCACCCCCTGGGTGCTCTCAGTGACTGAACTACCCGTCTTGATTGAAGACTTGCTGCTTCTAGTCCTACCTGCCATTTACAAAGGTGCTTGGAAATACAAAATGGTGTGACAGGTAGATTGGGGATGAACCTGTTAAGGTTTTGAAGCAGAGGCAGGCAAACTTGAAGATGACCCTTGCCTCCATTGTCAACCAGTGAAGTTTTCTGTAGAACGGGCTTACATGGTCTGACTTTTTGAGACCATAAATGAGGCGGACAGCAGTATTCTAGATGATTCTCAGACGTTTGCTGGTTTTCTTAAAGGATCCCAGGTATATGATATTGCAGTAATCCTTTATGGCAGTAGCTCCCAAATCTGTCCTGCAGGCTCCCCAGCCACTCAGATTTTCAGGATATCCACAATGAATATTCATGAGAAAGATTTGCATGTCCTGTTCTCCACTGCATGCAAAGCTCTTATGAATATTCAGTGTGGATATCCTGAAAACCTAGTTGGCTGGGAAGCCAAGCCCCAAGGACAGGTTTAGGAACTACTGCTTTATGAGATTGTTGGAAGCTTTGCTGTCAAGTTTTTAAAGCATGTTGTTTCACCAAAAAGGATTGAATTCTATTTTTTATCATTTTGGTCATCTAGATTCATCGGTCGGTGTCTGAAATGGAAGCTAGCCTGTCTAATCCTGCTACAGAATGTTCCTCAACAACAGAGGCTTACAAAATTCTCCAAGAACATATGGTAACGAGGGGCTTAATCAGTGCTTTTCTAAACAGTTGTTGGCGCTCAGATGCAGGGTCGAACTTCAAGGAGGAAAGGGATGAATCAGAGTTACCATCCAGGGCCCTGCATTTTGGGCATTTCATGCCCTATGATATTCCTGTGCCCTTCAGCCTGCTGCATAACTCAGTCATAACTTAATTCTCCCCTCGCCTGTCTTCTCTCCTGCTAGCAGGAAGCATTAAAGTGTGGTACTCTTAGCTGCTAGTGCCTGCTCTGTTATTGCATGAAAAAAAAAATTGAGGGTGGAGGAGGGTGAAAGAAGAGAGAAAGCCCCAGTGGGGTGGGGAGAGAAAAGAACTAATGGTGGAAGAGAAGAAGGAAGCAAAAAAAGAAGGAAAGAACCAGTGACGCAACTCAATAGCTCGCAGCATTCTTTTGACCTAGGCCATACGCACGCTTTCATTACGGGTTGAGAGCATTCCTTTTTTGTATTTTCACAAGTATGCTGGCACCATCTTCTGGATTTTATCTAAACACCCTTGAAGAAGGCTTTTTCAAGGCAAAAACATGGGCCGTGTTGGGCTCCAGTACAAAGAGCATTGAAATTGACTGTCTGTAAAGCTTGTCTTATGTTTTAGCTATTTATATGTACATGTTTTTATCATTCATATGTTTTTAATAAATTGATTGTCCTTGCAGCTGATGTATGGTGTCTCTTCCCCACTCTTTTTGCTTTCTTTTTTGTTGTAGAATAAAGAGTATCAAGTTTAGCATCTTCACTTAACATTTGGTTTTATTGTCTTAACATACATAGAGTAGATCTAGTTCAGCATATGTTTAATTGGAGAGGAGTGATTGGAGAGATGTTTAGTTTGAAGGAGGTGGGATCAAGTTTCAAGTTTATTAGGATTTTATATACCACCTAAGCAGTGGGCTCACAATCTATCTAATGCACCTGGGGTATGGAGGATTAAGTGACTTGCCCAGGGTCACAAGGAGCAGTGTGGGATTTGAACCCACAGCCCCATGGTGCTGAGGCTATAGCTTCAGCCACTGCGCCACACACTCCTCCTCCTGAGGGATGTGATGATTCGTTAGTCCATCACAATGATGAGGACTAAAACGGTGCTGAGGTTTAGGTATTATTCGTGGGTATTTTACTGTAAGGATACTAAGTGAAGGGATTTATGGGAAGAGATACATTTTTATTGCTTTCCTAAAGCTCAGAAGCCCTTAGAGGGATCTGCTATGAAGAAACAGTTGATTCCAGTAGCTTGGTCGGAAATGGGAGTAGTGCTTTTCTAGACTGATGTAGATGGGCCAACTAGTTCTTCTCTGTCAGTATCTATTACTACTATAAGTCACATTCCCATTTCTCATATTTTGGAACAGGATGCCTGCCATACTGTGGAGTTGATGAAGAACAATATTACTTCCCTCTTGGCCAGTGCCCGCAAGGTCACAAACAAAGATCAAGCTACTGAGGAGGCTGTGGCATTGCAGAAGAGATATGAGATGATGCTAGAACAGGCTAAGGGAAGGCAGAGCCTATTGGAGAACCTGCTAGCACAGCGGCAAAGGTGAGAAAGCTTTTCTGTTTGTAGTGCCAGTAGAACAGCAAATGTAGGGGTTCTTTTATTAAGGTGCACTGATGGATTTAATGCGCACTAAGACCCCAATTCTCTAAATGTCGCCATAAGTTATACAGTGGTAGATACCCTACGACCACCTAACTTAAATCATTTTAATTGGTGTTAATTTGTGCAATGAGTAACCACCTAATTTAAAACCAATTAAAACATCATTTTTAAAAAATGAAGGTGCCCATATGCGCCTCCAAAAAAAAGGACACCATAATTGCATCTTCAGAGACACCTAATGGCGCCTAATGGTAATTAAGGACAAAGTAGGCATGGTTTATGATGGAAATGACCTTAGGCACCTCTGTAGACGCGATTCTCATCAAACGTGGGGGTCAGAAATGCAGCCCTTCAAAACCCTGGCCTACATTACTGGCGCCTATGTTTAAAGGTAGGCATGATTCTGCAAACAGAGCCATAGTATGATTGACACACAATCAGCAGAGTTTTCTAAGGCGGCCGCCAACGTAGGTGCCATTTACAGGATCCGGCCCTAAATGCTAAGAAGCCCCTAGGAAGAAAATGGGCTTCTTACAATTTAGTGCATGAGAAATCTTGTAGTGTATTATTATAATTAATTTATAAATAATCAAATGTGAAACTAAAACTTGATACCCCTTTTTGCATTGCAGAAAAACTTTGGATTGCCACATTATAGCATATGAGCAAATTGCCAGAGAAGTAAAGGGTTGAAATGTGGGGGGTGACCAGCGACTGGCAATTGTTTTATCTTGTAGCTGATTCTATTGACTTCAGTGGAGCAGTGCTGAATTGCTACAAAAAGCCACGCTCTTCCTGTATAGATACTGTACATACTATAAAACATTAACTCAAAACAATTCTATAGAGTGCCTTGCAAATGTATATTTTTTCCTATTCTGCTTTATAAAATATAGCATTCAAGATTCATGAAAGAGGTTTGTTTTATTTATTTATTTATTCCATTTTCTATACTGTTCTCCCAGAACAGTTTACATTAATTTATTCAGGTACTCAATCATTTTTCCCTGTCTTTCCTAGTGGGCTCACAATCTATTGTACATGGAGCAATGGGAGGGGGGGGGGTTTAAGTGGCTTGCCTAGAGTTAAACCCACAACACTGGGCAGCTAAAGCCGAGCCAGCATGGCTTCTGCAAGGGCAGGTCATGCCTCACAAACTTGTTATACTTCTTTGAGGGGGTAAACAGCCAGGTGGATAAAGGGGAATCTATAGACATCATTTACCTTGACTTCCAAAAAGCCTTCGACAAGGTACCACACGAAAGACTGCTAAGGAAGCTATGGAACCATGGGGTGCAAGGGGAGGTACACCGATTGATCAAAAACTGGCTGGCGGACAGGAAACAGAGGGTTGGAATAAAGGGCCATTACTCAGACTGGCAATGGGTCACGAGCGGAGTTCCGCAGGGGTCGGTGCTGGGACCGCTCCTGTTCAATATATTTATTAACGACCTGGAGGCAGGAACAAAATGTGAAGTTATTAAATTTGTGGATGACACCAAACTATACAGCAGGGTTGAAAACACGGAGGACTGCAAAAATCTCCAAAAAGATCTGACAGCGCTGGAAGAGTGGGCCAAAAAGTGGCAAATGAGCTTCAACATAGAGAAATGCAAGGTCATGCATGTAGGGAAAAAGAACCCGATGTTCACTTACAAAATGGGGGGATCACCGCTAGGGGTGAGTAACCTTGAAAGAGACCTGGGAGTGATGGTAGACACATCATTGAAGGCGTCGGCGCAGTGCGCCACAGCCTCAAGGAAGGCAAACAAAATATTGGGCATCATTAAGAAGGGTATCATGACCAGGACGAAGGAAGTCATCCTGCCACTGTATCGTGCAATGGTGCGCCCGCACCTGGAGTACTGTGTCCAGTACTGGTCGCCGTACCTCAAGAAGGACATGGCGGTACTTGAGAGAGTCCAGAGAAGAGCAACTAAGCTAATAAAGGGTATGGAGGATCTCTCATATACTGACAGACTGGAAAAGCTGGGGCTTTTCTCCCTGGAAAAGCAGAGACTTAGAGGAGACATGATAGAAACCTTCAAGATCATGAAGGGCATAGAAAGAGTAGACAGGGACAGATTTTTCAAATTAATGGGAACCACAAGTACAAGGGGGCACTCAGAGAAATTGAAAGGGGGAAGGTTTAGAACAAACACCAGGAAGTTCTTTTTTCACCCAGAGGGTGGTGGATACATGGAACGCGCTACCGGAGGATGTGATAAGCAGGAGCACGCTACAGGGCTTCAAAGAAGGTTTGGATAGGTACCTGGAAGAGGGGTACAGATAGGAGTAGAGGTAGGTTATAGGGATAGGATTAGAGAATTAGAGGCAGTTACAAAATCAGTCAGGGACACTGTTCAGGCAATTAGGCCTGATGGGCCGCCGCGGGAGTGGATCGCTGGGCAAGATGGACCTCTGGTCTGCCTCAGTGGAGGCAACTTCTTATGTTCTTATGTTCTTAACCTCAGGGTGATGAGTCTTTAGCTTTTAACAACTGCACCACACTATTCTTTACTGATTTACACTGCATACTTTTCACTTTCAATGTAAATGAACAATTACAGAAATATTCAAAAAGTAGTAAAGAATAACAAAAAGTATTGCTGGTGTAAATTTTCACAACCTTTACCATGGCAAGCCCAGATTTTCTGTAAAAATTGCTTCAATAGATTAACTAGAGCCCATCTGTGTCCAGTCACAATAACTGAGCTGGTTGAATTACTCTTGGATGAAGAATCAAACAGTTTCTGTTTCATGAAATGAAATTGAAGCAAAGGTCTAAACATGCTAAGCATGGAGCTGTGGAAAATAAATGGGATAAGGTTATTCAGAACAACCTATTGGGGGAAGGGTATAAGAAAATTTCAGTGTGTTTGAATTAGAGAATGACAAGCTGACAAAATTCATCACCATTCCCATCCCCGCGGATAACAGTGGGAAGCCATCTCCATGAAATTCTTTAAGGAGAGAGGGAAGATTCCGAGTATGAATGGGCACAGCCACTGACCCTCAAGCCTTGCATTAAACAATGCTGGCGGAGAAGGACTGAGATTGATTAAGACAGTACAGAATGACGGGATTTTTTTCCCGCAGTTATCCGTGGGGTCGGGAATGGTGATGAATCTTGTCACCATGTCATTCTCTAGTTTGAATATCAATGGGGGTACTGTCTGATCCATCATTGTAAAGTGGAAAGAGTTTGGCACCACCATCTCAGGCAGACCATTCATCCAAAGTCACTAACAACGCATTAAAAAAAACTGTGGAGGATTGACTTGAGAGGATTAAGATTAGTTTAAAAGGACTGCAGAAGTTCCTGACTGAGCCTGCATTTACTATTCAGCAGTTACAAGATTGCATGACACTGCTGAAGAAAAGACATATATCTCACATTGTCTTTGCAAAGAAACACTTAGGAGACTGCATACATATGCGAGAAGGCTTTTGGGCTGATGAGTCCAAAGTGGAACCTTTTGATTTCACTGCTAAGCAATGTATAACAAAACAGCAAAAAAGAAGACTCCAAATTATTCAAAATACAGCTGTTAAACTTATCCATAATGCCAAAAAATATGACCATGTCACGCCCTTAATGATTGGTTTCCATTGGCTTCCAATTAGCCACCGCATCACCTTCAAGGTATTATTTTTAGTATATAAAACGTTAATTTTTAATGAACCCTAATTTGTAACTAGAATGCTCATCCCTCATAATATCCCTCGGTCTCTTCGGTCGACTTCTCAAAACCTCTTAACCGTCCCTTCCCTGAAAATTGTAGGCACTAGAAGACACAATATGTTTTCGGTAATGGCTCCTCAACTGTGGAACTCATTACCTCAATATATTAGAGAAGAAAAGGATCTTACTTCCTTTAAAAAATCTTTAAAAACCTATCTTTTTTAAAGACGCATTCAACATTTAAATTTTAGACATACGACCATATGCTTTAGGTTTTTAACTTTTTACCCTCCCTTCCGTCTTTTCCCTTTTTGTTTATTCTCTCTACCAAAGAATTGTAACTTTCCCCCTTCCTTGATTCATGTTTGTTTTAAACTTGTAAGTCTGATGTTATTTTGTTGGTTTTCACAACTATGTTTTTTAGAAAGTTGTACATCGCTTAGCAAATTGAATAAGCGATTCATCAAATATCAATAAAAACTTGAAACTTGAAAAACTATAGCCCGTCCTCCCCAAAAGCTCAGAATGGGTTACAATAAAATTAGGTACTTAGAACTTCCATAGCTGTCCCGAAGGCTCACAGTCTAGCTAAAGTACCTGAGTAACACCATCCATATGGTAAACTTTAGTGATGGTGGCACTAGGGTTACCAGATTTTGCATCTGGAAAAAGAGAATGTGTGGTTCTGCCCCCAGGCCTGCCTCTTCCACCCCAGCCCCACTCCAATCTGTCTCTGGCCCGACCCCCAAACCCAGTTCCATGCAAACCTCATCTCTTCGGGCTGAGTCTGGAGTGCATCTGTGCGTCCGCGCATGTGCAGATGCACTCCAGACTCAGCCCCAATCTCGACAGCTTTTCAAAACCTGGACAAAGTGCTGGGTTTTGAAAAGCCATCCGGACACTCCTCTAAAAAGAGGACATGTCCGAGTAAATCCGTACATCTGGTAACCCTAGATTTGCACTATGTTGTGGGAATGTTGTGCCACAGAGGACACAGGGAGGCTTGTGAAGATTGAGAGAAAGATGGCATTGGGGAGGGTCCTTTGTGTATGTCCGGGTACTGGGGGGTGAAACTGCTTACATAACAAATTTTTTGGTTTGCTTGTTGGTTTGTTTATTTATATTCTGCTTTGATCAAGGTGGAGCACAAAGCAATATACACAATAGAATTATGTACAAACAGCTAAAAAAAGATTTTAAAAATTTCACATAAGCATAAGCAGTTATTCCACACACTCTGCACTCTCCACACAGTCATTAAGGCAGACCACTCCAAGACTGGTGTTCTGAACTAATGGATTTACTTAAAGTCTCTTCAGTAAATAATTTGGTACAATAACAGTCATAGAGCAGTAACTGCAACATACACCATAAAAATGCTTGTTTTCATTATCCTCGCTATATTATTATTATTTTATTATCCTCACCAGAGGAGGTGTAAATTTCAAACGCATCAGTTCAGCGACATTAAACTGGAAGCTGTTCAAGTTAAAGCTATTTGAAATCTTGTGACCTTAGTTTAGTAATTACATTTTTTTTTCCATGCTCTGTTTAGACAGGAAAAAGATCTAGTTTCATTTTTGGCCTGGTTAGAAAGGAGTGAAGCTTTGTGCTGTCCAGGATCACAGTGCCTTCCTGCTGACAGGTTGAAGCTGGAAGGGGAATTGCAGGTGATACAGGTACAGTATTATTATTATTAATCATTTGTATAGGACATACTAAATTATGCAGCACAGTACAAAAATATGTAGAGAACATTCTTCAAAAGGTAGCTATGTAAATGTTTATTTATGAGTGGCCGCTGAAAAGTTCTCAGCCCAACCAACAAAGTTGGGGCAGTCTCCATCGAGGGCTAAACATTTACCAGTGATTTTCCACATTTTTCATTCCAAAAAAAGTGAAAAATCTCTGGACTAAGGCTCAGATTCTCATTGGGACGCTGAAAGTTAGGTGGCGGTAGGCATTTTTCATGTGGACGTTTTTATTTTTGAAAATGGGCAAAAAAAGTTAGACAAACTAAGGACCAAAACTTATACCTAGCTCATTTTCAAAATTAAAAGAAAGACGTTTGGCAGCTTTGAAAATGGACATTTTTCCTGCTGGGTTTGTAGATGTCTTGCACAAAACGTCCAACCTCAGACTTAGGCACATTTTTGATTAAGCCCCTCCACGAGTATAGCCCTCAATGGAGACTGCCCCAACTTTGTTGGTTGGGCTGAGAACTTTTCAGCAACCCCTCGTATATGAGCTAAAGGGCTATTTTTAAATTGCCCACCCTGTTCATACTCTTATTTGCATTCAAAAGAGGTGTGCTGATGGGTAGGGTTAAGTTTGGGAAGGCAGCCATACACATAGGTTTGCATTTTCAAAACCACATGCACATTTTGGAACAGAGTAGATGTGAGTATTTTTTTCAAAGGAAATGCGTGCACATACATTCGGTTTGGAAACTGGTGCAAAGAAGTGGGTAAAAAAACACTGATCGACTTTGTAACCAAATTGCCCTCGTAATGGAGGGCTCCTCTTCTTGAAGATTATAGTCTCATCGTGACAAAATTACAAGATGAATAGACAAAAACCATAAGAGGCTTTGAGTTCAAACAATGAATACATGATTTTGTTATAATTAAAGAGGGGAAATAAAATTTTGAGGAAGGGAAGAAATTTGTCTATGGAAATTATGATGTGTATGTGTTTAGAAGTGTTCTTAAATATTTAAATATTCAGTATATACGTATTTTTCTAGTTCCTTAACATAAGTAGTATAGTTTCAGGACAATACTGTACTGTCAGAGTGCTAAACATTCTTAAAAGAAACTAATGTTTCAATATAGAAAGAGAAAAAACTTCATGTCACACTTTATTGCTATCACTGCCATCACCAAAGGCCTTTTTTCCCCCCATCTTTCTCTTGTCATATTCCATTCCCCTTCCCTTTATTGATGTCTCAACTCCTCTGTAACTCTTTCACCTATCTCGCCATTGCATTTTCCTCTCTCTTCTCTCCCAATCCTTTTGTCTCCTTGCTCTTCTATTTCTTCTTCTTCCATCTTCACATCATCCCTCAAACCCTTTGTCGTTCTCCTCTTTACATCTCACTTCCATCATCAGTTCATTTCTCTTTTCTGCAGTTTTCTGCCTATCCACATTATCTATCCATCATGTAGGCCCCATGCCGCTCTCAGGTAACCTAACTAAGCAATAGGAGAACATTCTTTGGCTACATTCTGTACCAGCACAGCAAGCATTTTCAAAATGTGGGAGCTGGCACACTGCAGAATCAGTGTGATATCCCAGGGTGTTTCAGAAAGCAGAACCAAGTTCTTAGACTATCTAACCACATTTACAAACCCATGTGCGGTTTACAAGCAAAGTAGTTGCCTTCACGCTTATCTAGTCTGTGGAGCCTGAACATTTAATTCCTGGCAGCTTGGTGGTGCTGGCTCCAAAGCCTAGAAAGGAGCATTGACAGAGCTGAACTGATACGTGCCACAAATAAATTCTGCATGTTGAATCAAAAACTAGGGGTCTGTAAATGAACTGGACAGTGAATAGACTGTGGCACAAATGCTTCCAACTCTCTGTTCCATCTGATAATAGAGTGGCATAAGTGTTTTGCACTTCTGCTGTCACTGTGGAAGACATTTCAACAAATAGAGAGACAGATGGATACCAATGTAGAAGATTGGAAATAAAAGACATACACTGAAGCATAAGGCACTGTTAAACTTTGCTGAATGATTGTGGAACATGTAGACAAACATAATTTAATGAGACAGAGTCAGCATGGGTTCAGCCGAGGGAGGTCTTACTTTACCAATTTGCTGGACATCTTTGAAGGTGTGATTAAACATTTGGTTAAAGGTGAGCTTGCTGAAGTAGTGTATCTAGATTTCCAGAAGGCTTTTGACAAAGTTCCTCATGAGAGGCTCCTCAGAAAATTAAAGAGTCATAGGGTAGGAAGCAATCTCCAATTGTGGATTAAGAGCTGTTATCAGACAGAAAACAGAGGGTAGAGTTGAATGGCCATTTTTTTTCAGTGGAGGAGGATAAATAGTGGTGTACCACAGGGATCTGTGTTGGGATCGGTGCTATTTAATTTATTTATAAATAGTCTAGAAATTGGAACTATGAGCAAGGTGATTAAATGTGCAGATGACACTAAACTGTTAAAAAGTTGTTAAAACACATGTGGACTGTGAAAAACTGCAGGAAGACCTTAGGAAATCGAAAGATTGGGCGTCCAAATGATGCACATTGGAAAGAATAATCCAAATCACAGTTATCGGATGCTAGGGACCACCTTGGGGGTCAGCGTTAAAGAAAATGATCTGTGTGTCATCATAGACAATACGCTGAAGCCTTCCGCCCAATGTGTGGCAGCAGCCAAGAAGGCAAATAGGATGCTAGGAATTATTAGAAAAGGGATGATTGACAAGACTAAGAATGTTATAATGTCTATGTATCGCTCAATGGTGCAACCTCACCTTGAATATTGTGTTCAGTTCTGGTCTCCTTATCTCAAAAAAGGTATAGCGGCACTAGAAAAAGTTCAAAGAGCAACCAAGATGATAAAGGGGATGGAACTATTTTTATATGGGGAAAGACTGGAGAGGTTAAGGCTCTTCAGCTTGGAAAAGAGATGGCTGAGGGGAGATATGACTGAAGTCTATAACATCCTGAGTGGTGTAGAACGGGTACAAGTGGATCGATTTTATTTTTTTTTACTGCATCAAGATTTAAAAAGCCTAGGCGACACTCAACGAAGTTACAGAGTAATACTTTTAAAAACCAATAGGAGGAACTATTTTTTCACTCTGTTAAGCTCTGGAGCGCATTTGCCAGAGAATGTGCTAAGAGCAAATGGTTTTAAAAAAGATTTGGAAAAATTCATAGTCTGCTGTTGAGACAGACGTGGGTCGGTAGCATGGCATGCTGCTACTATTTGGGTTTTTTCCAGGTACTTGTGACTTGGATTGGCCTCCTTGAAGATGGGATACTGGGCTAGATGGACCATTGGTCTGACCCAGTAAGGTTATTCTTATGTTAGGGAAAAATGCTTGAGCACTTGAATGTAAACCACTTAGATTATAAGTGGTATATAAATGCTTAAATAAATAACTATTCTTATGACCTCCTATGTTTACTGCGTCCATTCAGACGCTGCTCTCTTTCCTGTTGTCCACCTTCATTGCCTCTCTGCATGGCCATTTTTCTTGGTCCCAAGCATGTTTGAATTGAAATAGTCTGGATTTTATTCAGCACAGTAATACAATTTTAAAAATATTTGTTTTAGCTTTTTAATGCTGTGTAATTTTCTGTTTATATATTTATGAAACCCATTGCCTCTGTTATCCATCAGGATCTCCAGGCTGAAGTTCCATCTCAAGCTTCTCTATATGAAAGCCTACTGCAACTCAATAAATCCCTGATTGTAACCGCTTCCAAAGAGCATGTTATAGAAATGAAACAGCAGATGGAGCAACTTGACAAAAGATGGAGTATTTTACCAGAGGCTATTAATGGGAGGTTTGTCATTAAACAATTTTCTCATAGTTATTCTTTTCATTATTTAAGCCTATTCCCTGGGAAAAAGAGTATTTTACCTGCAGAAGTCAAAGTTTTGGGTATTGGCTCCACCTCTCTACAGGTATTTGTATTTTTCAGAAATTTCCCACAGACTAGAGATATTCATGGTAGGTGAAAGAGAGCAGCAGCGTACATAGAGTTGCTTATTGAAACCTCCATGAAATATTTCTGCAAAAAATAGTTATCAGCAAAGAAAAGGAATTGCAAATCTCTGTGGATAAATATAGGGGTCTTTTAATTAAGGTGCGCTAACTGATTTAGTGTGCGCTAAATACTAAGACATCCATTATATTCTATGGGCGCCTTAGCATTTAGGATGCACTAATCTTTAGCGAACGTTAAATCGGTTGGAACCCAAGCACAGTACCGGGTAGAGCTTTGGATTCTTGCCCAGAAATAACTAAGAAAAAAAAAAATTTAAATTTAAATTGAATCAGGTTGGGCAGACTGGATGGACCATTCGGGTCTTTATCTGCTGTCATCTACTATGTTGCTATGCTACTATGTTACAAAAGTAAGTTTTCTCTCTTGGGGTCCTAGTTACTAAACTGTGTTAACTATTTAATATACTTTTAGCCTGTGTTAACAGTACAGTATGTTATCAGCACACAAAAATTGCCACCCAGAGATTTTTCAGTTATTGTACATTATTTTTGGCAATTAAGGTATAATGACTGCAGAACTGTACTGCAGTTTAGAAGATAGAAGCCTTGGTATTCAGAATTTTTTTTTAAATTTGTTTCTCTGAGTATGAATCTGAAAGTGGTGTGCCAATAATAAAATTTAACATGGACCTATCAGGGGTATAGCTAGCAGCCTATTTTCACAGGAGGTCAGGATGGACTAGAGGTCCACCCATTCCTTTCTGCAGCCCCATGTTAAAAATTTTACCTTTGCTGCCAGGGATGTCCAAGCCCCACCAACTGAAGAGCACTGTGGCCCAAATCTCCCCCAGTTCAAGGAAGACATCAATGTGCTTTCCAGCAGTTTTCAGTGAGACACAATTTATACATGTTTAAGGACTGTCTAGCTTTCAAAATCCTACATGGAATCCTCCCTCCATATATCCCTCTTTCTTGGAACTCCTCAAACCCTAATACCACCAGATCCACCCACAAATTAAAACTATCCTTCCCCTCATTAAGAGACATTCCCCATAAAGGAAAACTAGGGACCTCTCTTCCCTTCAGAATCACTGAGCTCTGGAACAACCTTTCATCCCCTCTTCGGAACCTGAGCTCTCTCCAACTTTTCCGCAAACATCTGAAGACCTGGCTATTCTCAAAAATCTGATACTTACTCCATCTCTGGCATCTAAGCCCTCTAAAAACTCCTCTTATTTGGACCTCTAACCCCTCATTGTAGTTCCTTTCCATCCCATCTCCTGTAAACCGTGCCGAGCTCTACGAATGTGGAGATGATGCGGTATACAAACCTAAGATTTAGTTTAGTTTAGTTTAGTTTAGACACTGCAACTTATGAGTGTATTAGTCTTGCATTAATACAATATTTTTGCACATAAGCAGAGTAAAAAAAAATAATGATGTAAACTAGAAATTATTGCTATAGTGCCTGAAGTGTCTAAATCAGTGGTGTCTAATGATTTAGGTGCCTAACTTACATTTTTTAATTGGTGCTGTTAGTTGAAAGCCAGTAGGGCCCATATTCTATAAATGGCGCCTTAACTTAGGTGCCCTACCAGCGCTTAAGTTAAGTCCAAAATACCATTTAAAAGCAGACTTAGGAGAAATTACAAGGTACCTATTGGCACTTAAAAAATGGCACAGGAATTGCACCTCCAGAGGCACCTATCGGCATCTAATGCCACTGTAAGCATGGCTAAATCGGGAAATGGCATTAGGCACCTCCAGAGGCGCGATTCACATCAAAGGTAGGCACCGGAAATATAGACCTTGAAAACCCTAGCCTACATTTCCAACATCTACCTTTGCCAGAGGCGTGATTCTCTAAACGGTGCTGTCACATGATTGACATGCAATGGGTGACCACTTTTAAGGTAGCAGCTGATAATGCCACCATTTAGAAAATCCGGGCATATCTGCCTAACTTGATAGGCACCTACTACCTTGCGGTTGGTGTCTACACTGAGGCGCCCACCAGTGCCTACACAGAAAGCACGTGAGGTTAAGGAGTGGAGTTTGATCGTGGATTGAGTTAGGCGCTGGTAGGCATCTACCTTGTGTATCAGTATATATATTTAGGGCTACCATATGGCTCCAGAAAAAGGAGGACGGATTGAGATATCGGTGTTTTACTTCCATTACTTTCAATGGAAGTAAAACCTGGATGTCTCAATCTGGCCTCCTTTTTTTGGAACCTAACGTAATATAACCCTGTGGTATTATATATAAACGGAATGCTTTGAACGGAATGCTTTGAAAATTTTATTGCTTAAACTTCGACAATGAAGAACACTCAACTAACAAGATAAGTTGCTTGGTCAAGTTTTTCAAATTTGGACTTTACACACAGTACTTTGATATTGAGTACCCAGTTTAATGCCATTAAGTTTTTAGCACTAGAGGGTGTGGGGTTACTCTATTTAGTAAATCTAGCAATTAAATAAGAGGTTTGATAATACTAGATTTAGTTGGCCAATGATTGGAGCAGGAGCAGTTATACTACGCAGATTTTCCCAGTTGATGACTGTGTTGCTATGCGTAGGCTCCATTTCTGAGGCCATTTAGTTGAAAAATTTATAAAAATTTATAAAAAATATAAAAAAATATATTACAACAGTTTGAGTATACTGAGGTGTAGGGCCTGTTAGAGTGGTATTCTGCTCCTTTTTTTGGAGCCATATGGTAGCCCTAAATATATTAGGCCAAGAAAACCCTTGCTTAATATAACGGCACCTAAGATTATGATGTCTTTCGGCGCCTAAGTCGATTTAGGCGCCATTAGGCATTATTCTAAAAATGGCACCAAACTTTGATTGGTAGGTGCCATTTTTGTAGGAACCTACCAAGTTAGGTGCTGTTTATAGAATCTGGCTCTTAGCATCTAAGCAGATGAGCAGTGGTTGTTGCCAATGTAGTTACTGAAACGTCCTTCTCCACATAATTAAAGTGTTCCAGTTGCGTCTTGATATGTATTTGAGAGTTAATTTTTGGGTGTTAGAATTAAAAGATTCATTTGAGGTTGGATATCTGATATTTTGTGGTTGAGTTTATATTATATTCAGGTCCTACTGATTTACTGTAGTGATATCAAGTTTAACCATTCAGTATCATTTACAGACATATCTGTATGAAGTGAATTGCTATTATCGATAATCTCATACTTCAGTTAGGGATATACCTAAATTGAAAAGCTTAACGTTTCATTAAAAGCATTACTAAACTCATGTAGAAATTCACATTTGATTCCTAAAGCAACTAATGAGTAAGGCAGTGGAGAAACCACTTCCCCTTTAATGTCAGGAGAGAACAAGTTTATATGAGATTAAACCAATCAAAGAATCTATTTCAAATGATGAAACTCAGTGATATCTGAAAAGCTTGATATTTTAAATCTACAATTTATAAAGGGAAAACCTTACTGACATCAGATTTAAACATGCTGTGTTATTAACTTGCAGACATATTTACTTATTCAATTTTCTATACTATTCTCTCAGGGAAGCTTAGAATGGTTTACATGAATTTATTCAGGTACTCAAACATTTTTCCCTGTCTGTCCCAGCAGGCTCACAATCTGTCCAATGTAACTGGGCAATGGGGGGATTAAGTGACTTGCCCAGGGTCACAAGGAGCAGTGTGGGTTTGAACCCACAAGCTCAGGGTGCTGAGGCTGTTGCTTTAACCACTTTGCCACACTCTCCCCTATAGGGAGTGAGTTTATGTTGCTTATGATCTCATATTTCATTTGGGAATACACTTAAAATAAAAAGCTAAAGGATTTTGATTAGCTTTATCAAACTCATGTACAAATCTACATGTGATTCCTAAGTTAACAAATGAGTAAACCAGCTGAGAAATCACAACACTATACAAAGTATCCAAACCAGTCGTAGAATCAGTTTCAAAACCGCTTTGGTTTAACAATCTTGTTAATAATGGCGATATATCAAATAAATTAACCATAACTCAAAGAGTGATAATTGAAAAGCTTACTATATTGAATATACTATTTGTCAAGAGACACACGTTTCTGATATCAAGTTTAACCACTCAGTAATATTAACGAATACATATCTGTAGGGAGTGAATTTATAACAACATAAGAACAGCCTTACTGGGTCAGACCAATGGTCCATCAAGCCCAGTAGCCCATTCTCACCGTGGCCAATCCAGGTCACCCTTACCTGGCCAAAACCCAACGAGTAGCAATATTGCATGCTACCGATCCAGGGCAAGCACTGGCTTCCCCATGTCTTTCTCAATAACAGACTATGGACTTTTCCTCCAGGAACTTGTCCATAATCTCATATTTCAATTGGGAATCCACCTAAACTGGAAATCTAAGGTCCCCTTTCACAAAGCCATGGGACTGATGCTGCTGTGGTAAAAGCACCAAACCCATAGGAACTGAAAGAGCTTTATTGCATTTACTTTAGCAGCATCACCTTAAATGTATTAAAATGGCTTCTATATTGAACAGAATTTTCTGTCCTTCTGGAAAAGCTAAAAACATAGCGGTCAATGTTTAAACTCTGTGGTTAACATTTGTTTAAAACACCAGCTGCACAACATTGCTATATGGATAGTGAACTAGTGTACATTGAATATCTGGGTAGAACAGTGAATCCTAATTTTATCTGGGTAGATATCTAGTTAGCAGTCTGAAAAGTGCCACTTTCCAGATAACTACCAGTTCCACCCTCGCTCTACCTATTCATGGGTTAGTGCTGCTCAGTATCCATGACCAATTCCAGAAAGACATTTATCTGAATAACAATGAATGCCTTTGAATATTAGGGCTATATTTGTTTATAAATACTTTTGAGGGTTCTTCAAAATGTTTCTGCACTTTCATATTTTTGCAGGCTCAACCAAAAACATTTTTTCTGATGGCATTAAGAAGTTAGTATGATGCTGGGAAAAATGTATCACAAAACAGGGTGATTATGTAGAAAAGTGATGTAATTTGCGTTTGAGATATTTGTTTTTGAGATATTTAATAGGTGGAGGGGCATTTTTGAAAAAAAAGTCTATGTCCGACCTGGATGTTTCCAGTTGGACATCTAAAGTTGGATTAACAGAAATGGCCATTTTCGAATGGCAATCTGTTGGATGTCCAAATATAATTATTTTTGAAAATCATCTACTTAGACGTCTTGGCCACTGGGATGGCTAACTTTATACCACATTTTTGATCAGAAAAACATCCATGTTGAAAATGTCCTAATCCTGACTATTTGGACATGGGTGGGGACAGCATAGCAATGGACTGGCCACATAGACATCCTGATAGAGCAATGGGACACCTTAGAGGGCACTGCTGTGAACTTCACATAAAGGGTACCAGATGTATATCTCACCATAACCCCCTTATAATTTATGGTGAGTCCCCCCAAAACCTACTATACCCTCCTGTGTACCAACCAAATAGCACTTATAGCTGAAGATTGTACTTATATGCAGTATAGTAGGGTTTGGGTGGGCTCACATATTCTACCATAAATGTAGTGGTTAGAGTGGCTTATGGGCCTAGGTCCTTCTCTCTATGGTTCACCCACCAGGCTACTTAAGACATCTATGTGTGCAGCTCTACTAGGCTGCCTCATACCAGATGCTTCTGTTTTAGAGACAGGCATGTACCTGTTTGTTTTCATTTTTGTATGGTAGAAGGGGGTCAGTGAGCACTGGGGGAGTTTGGGGGTGTCTTACCTTGATGCTTGCAGTGGTCACCTGGTTAGTTTCAGCACCTTTGTGGCACTTAGACACTTCTAAAACAGGTCTAGTTCCAAATGTGTAAGTTCCGTCCAGGATGTCTTGCAAAATGTTTGATTATTGCTGAAAGATATCCAAGTCTAACCTGCCTTTAGGCATGCCCAAAGCCCACCCATAACAGGCCTCCGCCATGCCAATCTCGTGCTCTGGATGCACAGAGGCTGGGACACTTTGCTAGACATCCAGAAAGGCAGTTTTGATTATCAGCACCTTAACGTCCTAGCGATTAGGATGTCCAAGTGCTGATTTAGGAAGTTTTTTGGATGTCTATGTTTTTGGTTTTTTTTATTATACGAGTCCAAAAGTGTTTAAAGAAATAAGTGTGGAAACTTTTCAAAGATCTCTCATACATTGTTAGTTACCACTGGGTTTTTGGTCACATATAAGAATTCTGCTGCTTGCTCAGAAGTGAAAAGTGTTATAAGTATATTAAATATAATGAAAGTATCCGTCGGCCTGCAAGCTAAGCAGTTAGGCTGACAATTATTCCCTTTATGATTAATTTACTGTAGGAGACAAAGAAATGTTGACCTTTTGATTTATCTTTGTTGTAGGATCAGTTTCCTCAAGTCTTTGATAACTGAACACCGAAAATTTGATGAACTTCTACTTGCTTTTTCGGTATGGATTAAGCAATTTGTGGAGGGATTACAAGCCACTTCTGAGATCAGTACTGCAGACCATCAATCTGCTTTAAGTTATAATAAGGTGACCTCATCTATTGTGAAACTGAAATTGTAGCACATACTTGTTTTCCCTGCTAGATGGTAATTTTCATAACTATTCATGTACTGTAAATGCAAAGTTGCCACAAGAAAATTAGCATTTCCTATTTCTAGGGGTATCTCTAGTAAATAATGCTAATGGATCATGAAATATAAACCTTTAAAATGTTTTGTTGGTTAATGGTTGTTTTTACGCTCTTTGGCTTCAGGATACAAATGAACTCCTGGCTCATGTAAATCCTATAGCTAAATAACAAAAATATATTTAGGTAACTATGGCCACAATCTTCATGTGATCCCAACAGTGTGAACATATTAACTCAGGTTGGTAAATCTTACTCACCCTACAGGACAAACTCCGCCTATCTCACAGCACTTTACTGTTCACATTTCCTTCTCCCAAAGGATGCAAATTAAAAAAGATTCCTCAACAGAACACTCTCCTTTCAGGCAGGGACCTGGAACAACACCTTAAGTGACCGAATCCTGAACGCACCCACATACCATTCATTCAGAAAATCACTAAAAACCCACCTATTCAGCAAATTTATCTGATCCTTCAATTCCGCTCTTCTCTCACCTCTTCTTACTCACCCCCTGTTCCCATCCTACCACCCTGGCCTCTCAACTGTCTCCCACTCCTTCCCAATTCTTTCTGATCTGATGCAACCTCGCTGTCCTCTCAGCATCTCTTGGTGTATACCGTCTTAAACTGAAAAGGTATGACGGGATATAAATAAAGCTATATTATTATTTTGTTTTTGTTTTTTACGTTCAAATTTTTTATTGGAAATTTGGGGGTGATAATAAAAGACAAAAATCACAGAAAACAGTGAAAATACAGTCAACATTAAAAAATTCTGAGAATAACGACTACATTCCATTGCACAGATAGCCCCAAGTAACTAAACAATTTCAAGCTAGTTGTAAGAGAGGAGGCTAAATATAGCATGTGAAGAGAGGGAGAAAAGAAAAGAAAGAAAAGGGTAGCAAAAAGAAAGAGACAACAAGTTGCAGGAGTGGTCAACTAACCAGATTGTATAAAATGATCCAGGAATTTCCATAGTGAAAGAGGATAGGAAGTTTGCAATGATAGTCTAGAAATATAACGTTTTTCAAAAGCATAGGATTCATATTTATTGTAAAGACGTGGAGGGGCATAATCAAAAAAAGCGTCTAAGTCCCCTTTTGGCCTAAGTCCTTAAACGTTCAACCCAGAAGCAGGGAAAGTGTCCATAACCAAAACAAACGTCCTTGTTTTGATTATGGCCTTCCTCTGCCTAAACACCCAATCACCACTACATCTAAAAGTACACACACACCATGTCTACACTTTTCAGCCATAATGAAATAAAAAAACGCCTAAGCCACAAACGTCCAACAGAAGGGCTTTTAGGCGAAGGAGGAGCCAGTCCTTCGCCTAAAAGCTGGATTCTGTAACCGGTGTCTGTCAAAAACAACACCGGTTACAGAATCCCCCCCCCCCCCCCACAACCATCCAGGCTGGAGAGTGCCCAAGCCCTCCTGCCATGTCAAACATGATCCCCCACCCCACAATATCGAGGCAAGAGGGAGCTCAAGCCCTCTTGCCCCGGCCAACCGCGACACCCCCGACGATATCGGGGCAAGAGGGAGCCCAAGCCCTCTTGCCCCGCCGATCGTGCCCCCCCCAACTCGATCAGGCCAGGAGACAGCCCAAGCTCTCCTGGCCCCAGCGACCACCCCCCCCCTCCCGCCGCTACTCGATTGGGCCAGGAGGGAGCCCAAACCCTCCTGGCCCTGGTGACCCCCCCCCCCCGCCTCTACTCGATTGGGCCAGGAGGGAGCCCAAGCCCTCCTTGCCCCGGCAACCCCCTACCCCCACCCCCCACTACATTACGGGCAGGAGGGATCCCAGGCCCTCCTGCCCTCGACGAACCCCCCTCTCCCCAACGTCCATCCCCCCCAGAACCCCTGATCGCCCCCCCCCCCAGCTGACCCGTGACCCCCCCGGCCAACCCCATGATTCCCCACCCCCCTTCCCCGTACCTTTCTAACGTTGGCCAGACAGACGGGTGCCAAACCCGTCCGTCCGGCAGGCAACCCACAGCAGAATGGGGCCAGATTGGCCCAGCTGTCCCAAAGCCCTGCCTACTGGTGGGGCCTAAGGCACCTGGGCCAATCAGAATAGGCCATGGAGTCTTAGGCAATCAGAGGACAGGAACAGCTTCTGTAAACCCTCAAGAGATGGTCCAAAATTAGTTTGTGTCATTGGTTTGTGCAAGGAGTTTGGAGTTCTGAACAAGGAAATCACCATGGATTGGTTTTAACTGGAGATTTTTGCATTTACATTTATTTATTTAATTTGTTTTCTATCCCATTCTCCCCAAAGAGCTCAGAATGGGTTACACGTATAATGGGTTACACATATAATGGGTTAAACGTATAATAAGAGGTTACAATCTGCCATAGTTACAATCTAATTTTTTTGCTACAAGTTTTATCCTAATTCGACACATATTAGGGATCTAATACCAATATATATAATATACAGTTTATAGGATAAATTTGACGTAGTTACAGAGCAAGATTTATCAATTTTTCTTTAGTTCAAGTTTAGTTCAAGTTTTATTAAACATTTGATACAATTGCTTATCTGGACTTCTAAGTGAGTTACAAGTAAAAAAGGGGGAAAACATCAATAAAAGTACAGTCAAAATTTTACTAAATTTTTATACAGGCTTAAATGAAAATGAACGTACTAACATGACACAAAAGGTATAAAGGTAGAAATATAAGTTTTTATCCTATGTAAACATTGTTTGATTTTCTTCTGGTGCTCATTTGGGAATTTTCACCTGATGAATATGTTTAATAATTATTTCTGCACTGAATACTTTACCTGTTTCATAAAATTCAAAGGCCGCAGTGAGCTCTCTGGAATCACCAATGGTAGGGTTAGAAGATGTTGCGTCTGGAAAAAGAGGACATGTGGCCCCGCCCCATTTTACCCCAGTCCTGTTCTGCCCTGGCCCCACCCCATTCCACCCCGGCCCTGCTGCATCCCTCCCCCCATTCCCAGCACTATGCAAACCTCGTCTCTTAGGGGCCGAGTTTGGAGTACATTGGCGCATGCACAGATGCGACATGATGACATCGTACATATGCGCTCATGCATGTGATGTCACCACATCACATCCGCGCATGCACAGAAGCACTCCAGATTCAGCCCCGATCTCAAATGCTTTTCAAAACCCAAAGTGCCGGGCTTTGAAAAGCCATCCGAACGCCCAGATAATCTTCTAAAAAGAGGACATCGAGTAAATCCGGATGACTGGTAACCTTAATCAATAGGCACTACTAAACTAAATCATAAGACCATAAGAATTGCCATGCTGGGACAGACTGAAGGTCTATCAAGCCCAGTATCCTGTTTCCAATAGTGGCTGACGTAGGCACATGGATGAAGGGGCACAACAAAGGGGCATGGGGAGCAATTGGCTACTAGCTCTTTTATCAGTAGAAACTGTCCAGATCACTTCCCTTTCACCCACTCCCTCCCATGTCTGCCTATTTCTGAGATGTCATCAAAAGTGGCATCATGACTACTCCGTGACCCTGCCTCTTTTTGATGATGTCACCAGAAATGATAACTCCACCCTAGCCACACTGCTTTTCCAAGGTGGCAGCTCTCCCAGTATCCCCACATGAGAGGAAGTAACATTTTCATATCAGCATATGCTATAAACAGGAAATGACAACTTCAAACATGGACAGATAGAAGTTGCTTACCTGTAACGGTAGTTCTCCTTGGACAGATGGATCTTACAGCCACACAAGTGGGTGACGTCCCCGTGACGGAGCCGACCCGGCAGTCTAAAAGCTGCAAAGCTAAAGAGCTTTGCACATGTGCCAGCCCTCCCCCCTACAGGGTCCCACCCCGCACCTATATAAGCACACCCCCAACCGGCAGAACCCAGTTCTAAAAGTTTCCGCGAATCCGACTCGGTAAGTCTGAACGGTGTCAGCCGTTTTTATATTTTTCGCTTCAACGAATAGCCAGCAAGAAAACAGGAGGCAATAATGCCTCTATATAGATTTTTGGTGAAACCTAATTTAAAGTACTGTGTACATTTCTGGAGAGAATACCTACAAAAAGATATAAGCAGAACAGAATTTGACCAGAAGGCGGTTACAAAAGTAGTCAGTGGTCTTCATCATAAAGAATATGAGGTCAGACTTAAAGATCTCAATATGTATACTGTGGAAGAAAGGCAGGAGAGGGGATATGTGACAGAGACAAGAGACAAGAGGCAAGTCCCTTTCAACTGAAGGAAATTCTGGAATGAAGGGACATAGGATGAAGATAAAAGGGGACAAATGCAGGAGTAACCTAAGGAAGTACTTCTTCATGGAAAGGGTAGTTAATTAATGGAAAGGCCTCCCTGTGGAGGTAGTGGAGATCAAGACTATATCTGAATTCAAGAAAGCTTGGGACAAGTACATTAGACCTCTAAGCTAAAGGAATGGATAGTAGGTGGCATGGATGGGCAAACTGGTAGGGCATATGGTCATTATCTGCCTTCTTTTTTTTCTGTTTCAATGTTTCAGTGAATGACGTGATTCATTTTATTTTCCTCTGCCCATTTAAAATTCTCTCTGTTATTTTATTATTTTTTCCTCTCTTCTTCCAGTGAAAGATACAGGTGAGATAGGTTTTGCTCTGCACTCCGTGTTAAAAAAAAGCTCTCACTACAATTTTGTGCTCTCGGGCATACATATTGTTTGCAGAATCTGCTTCTATGTTTTTACAGCCCACCCATGAAATTTGCTTCTTAGCCCAGCTGCCTAATTATCTCCATTCTCTCCATGCACAAACACCCCTCCTTTTCTTACAGACGTAATAGACATGCAGGCACAGAGATTTACTAATTAAGGAAAGTTTGTAGAATTATACTGTTTTTATTTTTTTCTTTTCTTGTACAAACTCTCTCTCTCTCCAGTCAGACCTCTACATAGAGCAATGTTTTCTAGGCTGTAGTCATGACAACCTCTAACCCCCTCCCTCTTTTGAATAGCATAGAATCCCCCTCCCTTCCCCTCCACACACACAGTGAGAAACAGACACTCACAGCAGACTATTTCTCTGTTTGGCACCCTGGGAATAAACAAATAGTGTAACATACATTTACAGACTACAGACTGTGACTACAGACTGGTTGATTTCTCACATGGCTTATTCTACCAATGGGCAAAAGGAGTAGCTGCCCTGGGGGCCCAGGAACAGAATTGCCCATTATTAAATTTAGCCCTTCCTTTATGTTTCTCTCTCTTACCCCACTCCTTGGTGAGTCTTGTATCTGTTCCTCTCTTTTCCTACCACACCCCCTTCCCTGTGGTCTTTGATATATATATATTTTTTTACCATCATTGGCAGCAGCAAAGTTTAAAACAGGCTGCCAGTAAAGGGGCCTACTCTCTATGGATCCTGCCTATGTGGAAACAGAAAGTCGAATCAGAGTAGGCGGGAAAAACAGATGCCAGCAATCTTAAACACTGCTGCTGACGCAATGGTATAAAAAAAAAAATATATAGAAGACTACAGGGAAGGAGGGATTAAGGGAGTAGAAGGAAGGGGAAGGGACAGGTGCAGGACTCGTGGAGATTGGGGCAAGAAAAAGAGAAAGCAAGGAAGCATGAGGGACCAGACTGGAGGAGAAAAAGAGATGGAGAGAGATGCCATACCGCAAAGGGGGGGGGGGGGTGGAGATGGAAGTTTAAAGGTGTGGAAACAATGGGAGAAAGAACAATAAAGCTGAGCATGGGAATAAATAGGAACATACAGAAGAGAAAAGACAGGCAAGAGCTATAAGGACAAGAAGCAGAATGGAAATACTGAAAGAGAGGGTAGAAAGGGACAGAGAGGGAAAAAATCCTGTGAAATGGGGGAAAAAGGGACACGGGGGGGGGGGAAATGCTGAAGGGGTATAGATAGAGACAAAGACAGGGGCAATGCTGAAAAAGAGAAGAGATAGGGGCACTGTGAGAGCATAGAGTGAACAAGGAGAGAGGGAAGGGACTGGGATATACATGGAAAAGGGGTAGGATAGGGAGCCAGAAGGGTGATACTGGAAACGGGGTGCAATGAAGACACTGAGGACTAGATTCATAAATTAGCATCCTACATACCATTTTGGAAATTGCTCTTGTTGTATTTCTAGATCTTTCTGCTCTCTTGTCTCATCTATCCTATGTCTTCCCTATCCAGCTGCTTGTTTTCAGTGCAATTAAGCTCATAATTTTCTCACTCTCATCCCTTGTCACATGGTGTCCCACAAGACTCAGTCCTATCACTATTACTTTCAATATTTTTATCAGTCCATGGCTACTTTGATCCAGTCTTATAACATTAGCTTTTTCATATATGCAGATGACATTTGATTGATTTATCCAGTTTCTCTACTCAGTATTGATCTCCAAACCCTTCAGGACTGTCTATTTGCCCTATCCTCTTGGTTGGCCACAAATAAACTAAGATTAAACCCTGATAAAAAACAATGGCATGTTGGTTTACAGGCTCACTGTTCCAATATGCCTGTACTCTAATATTTTTTGGCCTACCAATTGAACCAGTAACTACTTTCCATTACCTAGGAATTTGGTTTGATTCACAACTATCTTTTATCAAGTAAATTTCTATAGCCAGATCAGATTTTTCTACCCTGTATAGTCTTCGTTACTGCCTGGATTTCCCTTCACTGCATTTTGCTTTTCATGCCTTTTTTGTCTCTCAACTAGACTACTGCAATTTTGTTTATATTGGATTTGCACTCTTGTAAATCAAATGACTCCAAACAGTTCAGATTTGTACATTTTGATTTCTTTTGCAAAACAAGTAAATAAGAACAAATTTTGTCAGTCTTCATTCATCTCCACTGGCTTCCAATGCAGTTTAAAATTGTCTTTAAGATGCTGATACTGACTCATAAAGCTTACCACATGGGCACTCCATCCTATCTTTCTGCTCACATTATTCCTGGACTCTAATAGATTAGTTTTACCTAATCCTAGACAGGCACATTTGGAATCTATAAGGCAGTTCACCTTCAATTTTTTGTCACCTAAGACTTGGAATGATCTGCCCCCAAGTATATGCAGCAAGCAAACAGTTGTTCCTTAATGTAAATCATCTTAGAAAAGGTTTTTTTCCCCCCCAAGAGAAGGAGAGATGGCACACAGGGCCAGTGGGGTGTTTCTGCAGCATGGTGAGATGATGGCATGTAATGTTTAGGTCTAACTGAGTGATTGTACTTTCTTATTTTTGTATTTGCTGTCATGTTTGGGCCATTTGGCCTTTATCTGTCGTCATGTTTCTATTTTGGGCTGCAAAAACCAGTGGGAACGGTACAGTTTAGGTGGTGAAGAACTTATGTGCACAATGGAATAAGTGGCCTCCTGGCCACTCAAGCAGCCAAACTAGACAACCAAATCGCCAATCTACTGACGGCATCCCTCGACTACAAGACTTTTAGAAAAGAAATAAAGACCATACTCTTCAAGAAAACTCTGAAAAAAGAAATAATACCGCAAGTCTCAAACTCCACCTCTCACTAAAGCCAACTACCCCAAACAAATAACCTTACCCATTTCTTACTCTTTTTGAAAATGACCTTTTTTTTTTTTTTGTAAGTTCTTGTTGTAATACATCTTGGATAATTCTTTTGTAATCCGCCTTGAACTGCAAGGTAATGGCGGAATAGAAATCCCTAATGTAATGTAATGTAATGTAAAGGTGGCCAAACAGGTTGAAAAGGTAATGGCAAAAGATAGAAGGATGCTAGGTTACATAGGGAGAGGTATGGCCAGTAGGTAAAGGAGGTATTGATGCCTCTGTATAAGACTATGGTGGGACCTCATTTAGAATATTGTGTACAGTTCTGGAGGCCGCAACTTCAAAAAGATATAAAAAGGATGGAGTCGGTCCAGAGGAAAGCTACTAAAATGGTGTGTGGTCTTTGTGATAAGGCATATGGGGAAAGACTTAAAGATCTCAATCTGTATACTTTTGAGGAAGGGCGGGAGAGGAGAGATATGATAGGGCCTCTTCCCCCTTGAGAAGAGAAGACTGAGAGGGGACATGATCGAAACATTCAAGATATTGAAGGGAATTGACTTAATAGAGAAAGAGAGACTGTTCACCCTCTCCAAGGTGAAGAGAACGAGAGGGCACTCGCTGAAGTTAGAATGGAAAAGATTCTATACAAACGTAAGAAAGTTTTTCTTCACCCAGAGAGTGGTAAAAACCTGAATGCTCTTCTGGAGGCTGTTACAGGGGAAAACACCCTTCAGGGATTCAAGACAAGGTTGGATAAGTTCCTACTGGAACAGAGCATATGCAAGTAAGGCTAGAATCTAATAGGGCACTGGTGTTTGACCTAAGGGCCGCCGCGTGAGCGGACTGCTGGGCATGATGGACCACTGGTCTGACCCAGCAGCGGAAATTCTTATGTTCTTATATAATATAAATGTGTATGATAGAGTCTCTTTCATTTGAAAGGAAACTCTGCAAAGAGAGGGCATAGGATGAAGGTAAGAGGTGATAGGCTCCGGAGGAAATACTTTTTTTTACGGAAAGGGTGGTAGATGCGTGGAACCGTCTCCTGGAAGAGGTGGTGGAAACAGAGACTATGTCTGAATTCTAGAGGGCCTGGGATAAGCACATGGGATCTCTCAGAGAGAGAAAGAGATAATGGTTGCTGTGGATGGGCAGACTGGATGGGCTATTTGGCCCTTATCTGCCATCATGTTTCTATGGTTCTTTTCATAACTTCCTTCGTTATTAATGTATTGTCCACTACTTAGATCCACTAGTCTGGTATATGCAGTATATTAAGGTTTAATAAAGTATAAAGTGTAAACTAATCTATAAATAGTGCTCCAAGTTTGGTGCCATTTATAGAATACCACTAAGTGCAGTGATTTGCATCCAATTTAGGGCATAAGTATTTATACCAACTGAAGCCTGATGTAAATCTTCACTTCTGAATTAGGCACAGATCATTTGTATTCTATAATGCTGAGTGCATCTCTAGTGAATACTCCTGACCTTCTCATAACCCACCCACATTCCCTTTTCAGTTTCATGCTAAAAAAAATTTGTGTACGCATCTTATAGAATACCACCTTGCAAGATGCATGTGTAAATTCAATTGTTGCCAATTAATACCAGTCATTGATTATAGTTCCCGATTATTGATGATAATTAGCACGTTATTCAGTCAACTTACACATCCAAATTTGTGCATGCAATTTTGAATGCTATTAATAGAATATGGGTGGGTGAGAGGTTAAATTGTGAACACGGAGGAGAATATACAGCCACAGAAGGGAAATGCTGTATAGGATGAATAGGGATGGAGAAGGAAGATGGATGATGGACAGGAAAGGAGAATAAATGCCAAATGAACAGAGATCCTATAAAGACAGGAAAGAACAGAGGGAAGAAGAAAAGAGACACTGGGATCAGAGTGAATGGAAAAAATAAACAAAGGTTGAAAAAGTATTTTTATTTTAAATGCATTAATTGGAATATGTCAGTTTATGAAAATGCATTTCTTTAATATTTTACATTTCAGTTTTTATTTCTCTATGTTTGCTGTATGCAGAGACTGACTTCTTGAGGTACTAGTTTAATCTTTTTGCCTTCAACTCTCTATTCCTGATCTGTGGTCCCTTGTTTCATATTTGTTCAATGTCTTTCAGTGTTGTTTGTGTCTTACCAAGGTATGTAGGATCTACAGTATGTAAAGATCCATAGCATCCCTTTTATTTTATTTTTTCAGTAGATGGTATATTGATATTTAGGATCTAATATAATATTTACAGTACTGCCTTTCAAAAAAGGTACAGCAGAATTAGAAAAGGTACAGAGAAGGGCAACAAAAGTGATAAAGGAAATGGGATGACTTCCCTATGAAAAAAGCCATCTCTTCTCCAAGCTGCTTTAGCCTCAGGGGAGATATGATAGAGATCTATAAAATGCTGAGTGGAATGGAACAGGTAGCTGTGAATTGCTTGTTTACTCTTTCCAAAAATACTAGGATTAGGGGCATGCAATGAAGCTACTAAGTACTAGATTTAAAGTAAACTAAAAAAAATATTTCTTCACTCAATGTTTAATTAAACTCTGGAATTTGTTGCCAGAGATTGTGGTAAAAGCAGAGTTTAAAAAAGATCTGGATAACTTCCTAAAAGAGCAGTCCATGATGTATCAGCAAAGACTTTGAGAGGCAAAACAGTAGTATTTTTCATGGAGGATTAGGGGGGCAGGAAAAAAAAATCCATGTGTACTGTTGTTATAATTAGGGAACATATGCTCTGTGCGCTACAATTGAAGTAAAAACCAGTCTGGCTCAATCTGTCCTCTTTCCTCCATGACCTGGAGCCAGCTGGTAGCCCTTTTTGAGGCTTTGGCTGACTTTTTTGAGGCAAAGTGAATAGGTTGGTACAGGGTCTAGAGATGGGTAGCATTATTCTAAACTGAGTATGAAAAGGAAACATTTGGAGATAAGAACATAAGATTTGCCGCTGCTGGGTCAGACCAGTGGTCCATCATGCCCAGAAGTCCGCTTACAAGGCGGCCCCTAGATCAAAGACCAGTGATCTATTTGAGTCTAGCCTGACCTGCGTATGTTCTGTTCCATCAGGAACTTATCCAACCGTTTCTTGAATCCCTGAAGGGTGCTTTCCCCTATAACAGCCGCGGGAAGAGCGTTCCAGATTTCTACCACGCTCTGGGTGATGAAGAGGGCTCAGGAGGATAATCAATTATAACTTTGGAGGGCTTTCTTCCTGGTTTCACCAGCAGATATTTTGTGAATACTTAATGTAAATTTCACATTTTTATGTATTTTGGAGCCATGTCTGGCCTTGTTAATCCAATAGCAGACATCATCCTGCAGGATATACAGTATAGTATCTATGAAGTGCAATGGTAAAAGCATCTTTGAAAGAGGGTTTGTTTCCACTTTGAAGACTTCCATGATCTATGGATATGGGTGAGGATTCAGGCCTATTTCTAAATTGCTCTGTTTTGGACACATTTATAAAGAATGTGATTGTCAGTTGGGTTTTCTATAAAGAAGGGTACTGGATGATAAACAGCTAAGGTTTTACCACCTGCATAGTACGGAAACAGTGTTTGTGGTGGTCTTTAATATTTTCTGCAGGATATAAATTATTTTCTGGTGACTCTGATGCTGGATGTCACTGTTGCATTTAATATGGTTAACTGCATTTTGCCTTTGTAGGGGCTGGCAGAGACCGACATTGGCTAAATTGGCATTGGATAAATTGTTTTATAATGGTTTAATTTTTTTTTTGAGAGTATGATATAGAGAATGGAAGTAGGAGATGCTTGTTTTTGTGCATGGCTCCTTACTCATAATGCGCCACATGATTTTGTATCTGGTTCCTTTTAGTCAGTTAGTACATGCTTTTGGATTTCAATTTTATGTTTATGTCAATAATGTTCTTCCTTAAGGATGAAACTGCTGTGGCTCGGCCCAAAATTGGATTGTCTCCCTAGTTCTGTAGTACTGGCTTCTGGATCCTCCCTACAAATTGAGTTTTCTGCTAAGATCCTAGGAGTCTTCCTCGACTCCTCACTTTTCTTCAGGGATCAAATCAACTCTGTGATTAAGAAATGCTTTTTCAACTTAAGCATGCTGAGGAAGGTCAGACACCTTTTTCATCAACACCATTTTTTCATCTTGGTTCAGTCGATTATTTTATCTCACCTTGACTATTGTAATGTCCTTTACATCACTATTACAAAAACCTGTCTTTCTAGACTACAATTGGTCCCAGAATACAGCTGCTAGATTGATTTTTGGGAAATGCAAGTTTGATCATGTGACCCCACTGCTTTATAATCTCCACTGGCTCCCTGTATATTTTAGAATCCAGTTTAAATGTGCCTGTGTCACTTTTAAAATCCTCTGTGGTACTTTTACTCACCTAGTTCCTTTATCTTGGAACTCTTATAGATTCTCTTTTTCAAGGGGTGATCAACAATTCAAGCTGCCCTGTCCATCTAGTAAAGGTATTAAAAGAATCAAGACTCTTGGTCAATTTTTGTCTTTTAAGTTTATTTGACTTTGGAACAACCTTCCACTTCACTTAAGAAGTTCTGGTTCCCTTCCCTTTTTTTCGTAAGTCTCTGAAAACCATTTTGTTTACTAAACATTTTGGAAACTAATCTTTCTTGATAATTCTCTATATGCCCTTATTGGCTTAACTTAATCATTGTAAACTGAATCAAGCTTTCCTGGATTGAAGTCTCGGTATACAAAACTAAGCATTAGATTAGATTAGATTAGAGAGACTTGTAGGTGAAGCATTTGCGTGTATTTGCAGGTAAATGTGAAGAAGATTGAGCTTCTTTGGTTTGCTTAATACATCTAAGTATCTCGTTACCAACCACAAAGATCCTTACGTTCTGTAGGGGCGGCATAACATGTAGATACAAATGCCATGACTTTTACGTGTGCAGGAGTCAAGTTATGGAATGGCCTTGTTGGCCAGATTAGACAATATGGAAAGAGGAATTCATTTAGGAAAATGTTGAAGACCCAACTATTTGTTGAAGCATTTTTTTGAGCAAATGATTCTATGTTAGACTGAATACGTATGCTTTGAATGTATTGATGCAATTTCTAGGCAATTGATTTTATGTTAGACTGAATACGTCTGTTTTATTTTCTTATTTTGTATGGATTCTTACCTTTTTATGTATGTAACTCCTTGTAAACCATTTTGGATAAAAACGGTATAGAAATTTTAAAAATAAATAAATAATAAATACTATTGCCTTTTCCACCATAAGAACAGCATGTTCAATGCCTGTAGGAAGTACCTGATGGCTTGATGTCACTTCCTGTTTATAGATCGTCTTGATAACTGTCCATGTGTGATGTTGTCACTTCCTCTTTCTAGGGTATCCTGGTGCAAACTCCGGCCCCATATTTGCAAGCTGTTGAGTTCCAATGCAAGGAGTTTTCCTGAAACCTGAGAGTTTTGATGGATTCAGAGCTGCAGCTAAAGAAACATTATTTCAAGTTAATTCAGGCTCCATTTCTCATCCTGCAGTTGTGTGGGTTAGATAAATCATTATCTAACCCACACAGATCTGGTTGTTGTCACATGTGCATTGGTATCACCACAGCTAGACTACTGTAATGCAACATTGACTGACTTGCCTCAGAGAGATCTGCAATGGTTGTAGTTAGTCCAAAATACCACCCATAAGTACACTTACCTGTCAATTTTGCACTCTGTAAGATATGTGTGTATTTACAGAAGAATGCTTAGGTGGCTTGTTAGCATTTACCTCTGTATTTATACAAATACATGTGTATGTGCATGTATTTAAAAAAATAAATGTGTACAACTGGCTAGTAAACATTAGCACCTACTTTATAGAATTATCTTCTTCCCCATAAGCATGATTGTTTTACAGGGCCCTATCTGTTTAAGTGCTGCTGAATATTAGTGGATAGTCCGCACAATCGCTTAATCAAGCAGAAGCCTCTTCTGCCTGGTTAAATCATTTTTAATATTGACAGCATATTCTATAAAGTTGCATGGACACCTGCTTTGTTTAATAGAACGCTAGGAATGTTAGCACCACTAGGTATGTACCTGTCTAACATGTACCTGATCACTTAAACTACTACATATATGCTGATGACATTTCCATCTTAAGCCCAGTGAACAGCATAACAAACGAAACCTTAGAATACATTTCTTATATTATGACTGAAATAGAACATTGGACAATCAACTTCAAATTGAAACTAAATACAGAAAAGACAAAAGTCTTCCAGGCAAGTCCAACTGACAAAATTACTAGAACAACGCTACACCTAAAAGATCATGGTTACCCGATTACCAAAACAATAAAAATATTAGGAGTCACATTAGACACACATTTGACAATGGTTGAACACACGAATATAGAGGTAAAAAAGTGCTTTTTGGCACATTGGAAATTAAAGACCATAAAAAAATACTTTGACCCATTATCATTTAGATTACTAGTGCAATCACTGGTGCTATCTACACTGGACTACTACAATATCGTTTATGTTGGTATAACCAAAAAAACAGTGAGGAAACTAAGAATTGTCCAGAACACAGCTGTCCGCTTGATATATGGATTGAAAAAAAGCGACCATGCTAGCCCCTACTACAGACTGCTGCACTGTCTGCCAGTGGAGGCACGAATAATATTCAAGTTCTCTTGCATATGTTTCAAGCTGGTTTGGGGACTAGCCCCTACCTATCTGCTACCTCACTTCATACTATATAGCCCTATAAGACTAACCAGAAACAGCAATCTATTTGCATACCCAAGCATTACTGGCTGTAAATACAAAATCTTTCTGGATAGGACTTTTATGTATCAAGCAAGCAAACAGCCAGCTTGGCTAGACAACAACATAAATGGAGTTAGACTGACCTACGATGCTTTTAGGAAAACCATAAAAACTGCCTTATTTGATAGATTTATCACCTAAATAATAACTACACTAAACACTAAAACCAATTCTATTACTTCTAATATATTCACTCTTGCATATAATATTGTAATTCACTGTATTTTAAGAACCTGCATATTGTAATTGCTGATTGCCTGCATATTGTAACTCGCTGATTGTCCAGCTCTAGAGAGCTGCACGGGAACGGGGGTGACGGGAATCTCGCGGGACCTGCGGGGATCCCACGGGTTCCCCCTGTGGATCACGGGGATCCCATGGGGACGCCCCCTAGGGTCATGGGGATCTGTGGGGACACCTCCGAGGGTCGCGGGGTTCCTGCGGGGTTGGATGGCACTCGAGCCGCGAGGCTAGTCTCCTTCTCCTTACCTGCCCTGCCGTAGCACACAGCCGAACGGAAGTCTTCCTGATGTCAGCACTGACATCAGAGGGAGGGCTTAAGCAAAGCCCTCCCTTCCTCCGACGTCAGTGCTGACATCGGGAAGACTTCCGGTCGGCTGTGTGCGACAGGGCAGGTAGGGAGAAGGCAATGGCGTACCAAAAGGGGGGGGGGCGATCTGCCCCTGTTTCAGCCATGGGGGGGAGTGTGCACAGCCGGTCAGGTCCCCTTACCTTTGTGGCGCTTCCCCCAACCGACCGACAACAGGCCCAGCCGACAAACCTCCCTGCCCTGTAACTGCAAATCTAAATTACCTTCTTACAGCAGCTTCAATACTCCAGCTGCTGTAAGAAGGTAATTTAGATTCGCAGCTACAGGGCAGGGAGGTTTGTCCGACCGAGCCTGTTCTGTTGTCGGTCGGGTGGGGAAGCGCCACAAAGGTAAGGGGCAGGGAGGGAGAAAGGGAGGAAAGATGGAGTGGAGAAGAAATGACGCATAAGGGAAATGGGTAAAACTGAGGGGGGAGAAGGCCGCTGAAAACACTGGGGAAGACAAAGGGGTGGAGAAGGACGCTGAAAGGACATGGGGAAGACGGGAGGGGGGGAGAAGGATGCTGAAGACAGAGGGGGAAGAAGGACGCTGAAAGCACATGGGGAAGACAAAGGGGTGGAGAAGGACACTGAAAGCACATGGGGAAGACAAAGGAGTGGAGAAGGACGCTGAAAGGACATGAGGAAGACAGAGGGGGGATAAGGACGCTGAAAGGACATGTGGAAGGCAGAGGGGGAGAAGGATGCTGACAGGACATGGGGAAGAGAGAGTGGGGAGAAGACGCTGGCAGGGAAGAAGACAGAGATGCCAGACTATGGGGGGAGCGGAGGGAAGAAGATGGGTGCCAGACCAATTTGGGAGGGGGAGAAAGGGAGAGGCACAGTAACAGAGCAAATGGAAGACGCAGAGAGAAGAGAGACAGTGGATGGAAGGAATTGAATGAGAACATGAGGAAAGCAGAAACCAGGCAACAAAGGTAGGAAAAAAGTTCTTTTTTTTTTTTTTTGCTTCAGGATAAAGTAGTATATTAGTTGTGTTGATAAAAATTAATAAATATTAGAGGCTCTGGTAGAAACCCATTTATAAAGTATGTATTCTTCCCAATTAATATTTCCAAATTAATAAAGTCTTTTTGCTTATTTTTAAATGGGTTTATAACAGAGCCTTTAATTCATTAGCATAATTAAATGAAATAACTATTTCTGTAGTTTATAGGGACGGGCGGGGACGTAGGGGATTCTTCACGGGGATGGGCGGGGACGGAGGGGATTCCTCGCGGGGACGGGTGGGGATGGAGGGATTCCTCGCAGGGACGGGTGGGAGTCCTCACGGGGATGGGTGGGGACGGGTAGGACTTTGTCGGGGATGGGTGGGGACGGGTGGGATTTCTGTCCCCGCGCAACTCTCTAGTGTGAACCGCCTAGAAGTCACACGATTATGGCGGTATAGAAAAATAAAATTATTATTATCATTATTATGAAGACATAAATGAAGAGGCTCTAATGGTGTGCACACATGAATTTATTGACCAGAAGATCGACTCAAATTGTGTTTCAGCCAGGAAGGCCTGCCTCAGGAGGCTGAAACTTCTGTTACAAGGGTGTGTGACAGCTCAGTGTGAATATACAAAAATGTAGATCTGCAGTGTTTAGCTGCCACTCGTGCTTTGGGAATCATGTTCTAAACTTTATTATGATTGTACACTGCAAGGAGTGTTATTGGGCCTGTGGTATAATAACAATAATTTTATGTGGGATTTTTTTTCCCTTTAAAGGAGCATACAGTGGAAGTTGAAAAGAAACAAAAGGAGACAGAACATCTGAAAGAACAGCTTGAAAAGCTATGTTCTTCTAGTAGATCAGAGGACCACCATATACTCCAGGTCAAGGTGGAGGACTGTTTCCAGCTCTTCCAAGAGACCAGCCAGATAAGTAAACGGCGCCAGGAGGCCCTCACACAGCTAGGAGAGTTCCTAGAAATCCATTCTGGCACCTTAAATACTCTCCATCGATTGAAGCAAATAGTAGAAGCCACCAACAGTCTCGACAGGGCAAAGTCAGAGTCACTAGAAAAAGAGCTGAATGCTTTGAGTAAAGACATTAATTACTTAGAAGCTAAATCAGTCATTTTGGATGGAGCCCTAGCTAAAGCTCAGTACCATCTGAAAAATGGCATCTCTGAGCTGAGGACCTCATGCAGGACTCTGACAGATAATCTGGGCTTTGAGCTTGAGTCAGTCCAGAATCTACTAGGGACAAAACAAAGTGAGGCGGAAGCTGTGGAGGCCTTCTGGAAATCATTTATAGAACGCAAAGAACAGCTCCTAAAAAGTATTGAAGATATTGAAGAAAGGGCTGACAAGGAGGGACTGAAGGAATCAACGCTTCGAGCACTTCAGCAAAGGTAAATATCTTAGTAGAATTGAATCCTATTTTTTTCACCTTGTCCTGAAAGGCATTACACTTGCTTAGATACTTAGCAAGTCTCCTGGTTGAATATAAAAACAGTCTATACATTTTAGTCTTCCTAGATACCCTTTATGTAGAGAGAATGACTATGTATCATTACAGAACATATTGTCATAATACAAGGGCGAATCAAAAATTAAAGGCAATTGTTAAATTATGTGATTATGGAAAGCTAGCAAAATGCAATACAGGTACTCGTACATTGCCTGTTGCATAGTTTGTCTATACATAGTGCAGCATTTGGCCTTTAGTTGCATAACAACCACAAGGTCAGAAACATGAACATTCCATTGCAAGATTGCACCATCGAAAAACAATGTGCAGTAGTGCACGTTGGGCAGAGGGAGTGAAACCTATGAAAATTCACCATCAGATATTGACTCAGTATAGACATAGCACCATAAATCAATGAAAGGCTTATGAGTGGATAAAAAGTTTTAAAGTGGGAAGAACAGGTGTAACCGACGAAGGTCATTCTGGTCACCCATCATCATCACGCACACAAGAATACATTGACAGGGTGGATACCTTGATTAGAGAAGACCGAGAGAGAAGTGTCTCAATTGGCTGCAAATTTGGATATCAGCTATGGATCTGTATTTGTCATAATGTATGGTGACTTGGGATACAGGAAAGTCTGCATGTGATGGGTTCCCAAACAGCTTACTTATCTGCTCAAGCAACAGTGTCTGGAGGTTGCGACCCAGTTCCTGAGACGATATGAAGAAAATCTGAGTATTCTGGAGAGAATTGTCACCGTCGATGAGACATGGGTGCATCACTATGACCTGGAGAGCAAAAGACAAAGCCTGGAGTGGAGACATCCGTCTTCTCCAGCAAGTCAGCCCTCCACCAAGAAAACCTTCTTCTGGGACATGAAGGGGTCTATTTTGGCACAATTCCAAGTTCATGGGCAAACAGTAAGTAGTGAAAATTACTGTGTATTGCTACGAAATGAACTTAAACCTGAAATTCACAGCAAAAGAAGAGGAATGTTGTCCAAAACAGTCTTGCTGCACCATGGCAATATAAAACCTCATACAGCAGCAGCAACAGAAGAGACAGTACAACAGCTTGGGTTTTCCAAATCCTCCTTATAGCCTGGATCTTATGCCTAGAGATTACCACATCTTCAGTCCACTGAAGGAGACACTTCAAGGTCGTAGATTTACCTCTGATGATGAAGTAAAAGAAGCAGTGTTTAATGTGTTTTATCTCGCCAATACCATTCAGTTCTAGGCGGTTTACAACAAGAAATTAGCCTGGGCATTCCCAGGGAGATTACAAGGTTGATTCTTCTCTGAAGGAATGTAGAATCTAGTTGAATGATACAACAAATACATTGTTAAGTATGGGGACTAGGTGGAAAAGTGATATATTCAGTTGCTCACAGTTACTTCTATTAAAGTCGTTAAATATATTTTGCCTTTACTTTTTGATTTACCATCACAGATATGAAAAATGTGATTATAAAATGCTTAGGAAAAATTTACCATGTAAATGGCAGATGTATGTGTGCAAACTGAGCTGTCTGTAGATGCTTATTTTTGATCTACGTCTTTTGAATCTGCTTGGGTTCCTCTGTTATATATATTTTTTCTTTCTTTTTTTAATGATTTTTTAAGCGATATTGTTGTTTTTGTTTTGAGCTTGTGGAGCTTTTGCTTCAGGATGATGTGTATCTGTCAATTGTATGATTTATGTTTATTTTGTATGTTGTTATATGGAAACCGCTGAGACTTCGGGCAGCATATAAATTTTTTAAATAAATAAATAGAAGAGAAATGGGATAAAACAGGTGCTCACATTTTAAAAACACATTAACTATTTATTTATTTGTTTATATACTTACTAATTTATTTATACAAGTTTTTATATACCCTTGGATTCTCTAACCGGCGCCCATGTTGACGGCCACCTTAAAAGTGGCCGCCGATAGCGTGTCAATCATATGACAGCACCGGTTATAGAATCGCACCTGATTCGAACCAAGATGGGCAGCTGAAACATAGGCCCAGGAAAACCTTGGCCTACATTTTAGCCACGTGCCTTTGTTGCGGGATTCTAAAACCAGACTGCAGCTGCCATAAATTGATCATGGCAGTGGAATTTATTCCCAATCAGCTGAGCTGGCTGGACTCTCCGAAGCCGCAGCTTCAGGGAATCCTGCCGGCTAAGCTGATCGGTGGAAAATTCCTCTTCTGCAATCAGCTCAGCTGACTCCAGCGGACAGAAGACCACCCCAATTGGCAAGAGGGATGCCCACTTCCTCCTGCCTGACACCCCCTAATACCCCCATCCAAAATTGGCAGGAGGGATGCCCGCTCCCTCCTGCCTGAGAACACCCCCCAACACTCCACCTTGACACCCCACCTGGACACCCTTGAACCCCCAATATCACACCACGACACCCCTGACACTCTGTCGCTGAAGCATCCCCAAAATAGCCAGTTTCAGTTTGAGCACTTACCAAGCATTTTCAGCAGCACTATCCGATTAAATACACAAGAACATAAGATTTACCATACTGGGACAGACCGAAGGTCCATTAAGCCCAGTATCCTGTTTCCAATAGTGGCCAACCCAGGTCATAAGTACCTACTCGTAGCAAGATCCCATGTAGTAAAACAGATTTGATGCTGCTTATCTTAGGAATAATCAGTGGATTTCTCCACATCCATCTTAATAATGGCTTATGAATTTCTCTTTTAGGAAGTTATCCAAACCCCTTTTAAACTCTGCTAAGCTAACTGCTCTCACCACATCCTCCAGCAACAAATTCCAGAGATAATTACATGATGAGTGAAGAAATTTGCTGCTAAACATGCCCAGTTAGCCCCTGACAGGCAATTTAAATAACCAGGAGCCTTTCTTTGTTATTTAAATCATTTTGAATATCAGGCCCTAGGTGTGGGTTGTTTTTTTTTTTCTTTTTAAATTTCAGGCTGCGAGTTTTTAACCAGTTAGAAGATGACTTGAATTCTCACCAGCATGAACTACAGTGGCTGATGGACAAAGCAAAGCAGATGGCCCAGAAGGACATAACTCTGGCTACTAAAGTTGACAATGAAATAAGTGGTTTGCAGACAACCTGGCATGATACCAAGAAACTCATCAGTGAAAAGTAGGTGGAATTTCTGTATACTGTATTGTAATGCAAAGGGATACTTCAAATACTTGAGGTCTTGGTTACAACCACATATCATCCCCATCATGTTTGACTGCCTATATGGTTGGCATGATGGAGACTTGACAACCAGCATTTAAACATGAGTGACTGGGACCTGCACAGAGTAGAGGGTGAAGCTCTGGTCACCTTATTGGTTGGATGAATCATGCGGGCCTTTTTCTGCCATCATGTACTCTGTTACTGTGTTAGTATATACCTGTAAACCTCAATGTAGATATAAGTGTATTCCATCCTGTTGCTGTGTGCACTTATCAATGCTTATACCACCGCCCAATTTTTTTTAAGGATTTTTTGGCACGTTTAACCAGATTTTTGAGTTTAATAATTTTTATTAAAATTTTCATAAAATACAATACAATGCATCAAAATTTTAATTTCATATGTAAATATAAAAGATAATAAAGAAACAATATAATACAAATAACACTCATTAATGCTATCATAAATACTACAGTAAAGACCGTGTGGATGTACACCTCACAAAACAAATCCTCATATTTTAGCAGGCTGGGGGTGGAAAAACAGAGTGATTGACCCCATAAGAAAACACTAAGACAGTGCTGGAGTTGTATCCATTTATGAAACTTATTGGAGGGTAACTTAAAATCATGTTGCAAATCATGGAAGGATAACCACTTTTCATCGTTTCTCAATTGACCATATTCCCGCTCGTTGCCACACTGTTCATTGTATCATCTCCCCTTGTAGAGTAGTCTCCCAAAGAATAGAAAAGAATTTCTCAACCCTCTTCACAGCTTATGACGTACTATGAAGAAGCATCATATAACTAGCATTCTTGTACTTGATAATAGTAGGGGTTATTCTCTACAATATCAGAATACAGGGATAGTCTCTTATATTATCCCTTATGTTATAACACCCTTTAGAAGTTTCCACGATCCTCAGAAACACCACTTTGTGTTCGATACAATTTCATTACACAAAAGCTTTATGTGTTATATCGTCATTGGATCAAAGGTTTTGAATAAATATTATTAAATCAATATTTTTTGTCTTTAGATATAAATAATATTAGCACATTCTACAAGTATCATTCATTAGTATAATAAGTATTGGCTATTATTTAGCTTTTCTCTGTGGTCTAGGTCAGGGACATTTAGTTCACCGACATGTTTCACATATTTGCTTTCTCAAGGTGAAGTCCCTAGAATAAAATAGAGTATGAAAGAAAAAGCCAATACTAGAATGTTAAGTTAATATATTTTAATTAGATCTATCACCAACCTTATAGTCTCTATTGATTAGCTCACTGTTCGATGAGAAAGGGAGAAGACGTAGATAATAATTATCTGACAATGATAATTGCACATGCAACCAGCACTTCCACTATGTTTAACCAGATTTAAGAATGGCAAATATCTTTATAAACATTACCCCCTTTATGTATAAATTATTAACTTTAGTTTTACTCCTTGCAGCCTGGAACGATGCTGCTTACTTGTTGATCTAATGAAAGACTATCAAAGTTTTAAATCAACTGTAACAAAAATAATAGAGAATGCTGGCAATGTGGCTGTTATAAAATCAACTTTAAAAGATCAAGAGGACATCAGAAGGACAATGTCAAAGGTAGCAACATGTATGATAAATTTTTGCTGGTCATGTTGTAATGAAGTTTTCATTATAATAATTTCTGCCAGATTCACACAGCTGAAATAAATGCCAATTGTCTTGTCTTATATATATATTTTTTTAAAAACCTGTTAGTTTCTTAATCTCTTTGGGGCTTCCAGTCAGTCAGACTCCTAATTTAAAATGCACTTTATAGAATCTGAGGGGCAGTAAGTGTCATGCATTAGCTTGCTAATATTTTCAGGTCTACGGACGGGGAGCGGGACCTTGGGGTGATAGTGTCCGAAGATCTAAAGGCGAAAAAACAGTGTGACAAGGCAGTGGCTGCTGCCAGAAGGATTCTGGGCTGTATAAAGAGAGGCGTAGTCAGTAGAAGGAAGAAGGTGTTGATGCCCCTGTACAGGTCATTGGTGAGGCCCTACTTGGAGTATTGTGTTCAGTTTTGGAGACCGTATCTGGCGAAAGACGTAAGAAGACTTGAGGCGGTCCAGAGGAGGGCGACGAAAATGATAGGAGGCTTGCGCCAGAAGACGTTTGAGGAGAGACTGGAAGCCCTGAATATGTATACCCTATAGGAAAGGAGAGACAGGGGAGATATGATTCAGACGTTCAAATACTTAAAGGGTATTAACGTAGAACAAAATCTTTTCCAGAGAAAGGAAAATGGTAAAACCAGAGGACATAATTTGAAGTTGAGGGGTGGTAGATTCAGGGGCAATGTTAGGAAATTCTACTTTACGGAGAGGGTAGTGGATGCCTGGAATGCGCTCCCGAGAGAGGTGGTGGAGAGTAAAACTGTGACTGAGTTCAAAGAAGTGTGGGATGAACACAGAAGATTTAGAATCAGAAAATAATATTAAATATTGAACTAGGCCAGTTACTGGGCAGACTTGTACGGTCTGTGTCAGTGTATGGCCGTTTGGAGGAGGATGGGCAGGGGAGGGCTTCAATGGCTGGGAGGGTGTAGATGGGCTGGAGTAAGTCTTAACAGAGATTTTGGCAGTTGGAACCCAAGCACAGTACCGGGTAAAGCTTTGGATTCTTGCCCAGAAATAGCTAAGAAGAAAAAAAAAAAAAAAAAAATTTAAATTGAATCAGGTTGGGCAGACTGGATGGACCATTCAGGTCTTTATCTGCCGTCATCTACTATGTTACTATGTTACTCTCGGCTCATTCCACGTCCCTTACAAAAAAACCTTGGAAAAATTCAGTAACAGTTAGGGTTGTACCAATAGCATATTTTATTATTCATCTGAATCCTGCAAATGAGATGCTTTGGATAGGCTTGAGTGAGCTTCAATGGCAACTCCTGTAGTTGGAAACTAAGGTCAGTACCGGATAGACTTCTAAAGTCTATGGCCCAGAAATAACAAATCACAATTTCTAAATCACAGCTCTAAAGTACAGTGGAACCTCGGTTTGTGAGTAACCCGGTTTGCGAGTGTTTGCAAGACGAGCAAAACACTCAGCAAACTTTTGACTCGCAAACCGAGCACTGCCCCGATAAACGAGCACTTACAGTCCAGGAAGCGCCGCTTCGGGGGATTCCTCTTCCGTCTTCCGGCCAGCCTTCTACATCGGGTGCCTTCTGCAGATTGGAGGACCTCTGTTTGGGCCTGCGCGGCCGGGTGCCGGCCCGCCTGCGCATTGCGTGTGATGCGCACATCGTCAATCATAGGTGTTGTGCGTGTCGTGTAGGTGGGGCGGCGCTCAGCTGTGTGGGATTGGGTGGGGGCTCTCCAGCATGCGAGGGGCATCCGAAGTGGAGGGCTGGCCGGCGGATGAAGGAGGCATCCTTCTGAAGCAGCATTGCGGGGTTCTCCGGCGGCTGACAGACATTAGAGGCATCCCCCCAAAGCAGCACTGTGGGGTTCTTCTTTGGATGACGGAGAAGGCGGACGGAGGAAACGGCACTGTAGCACCCGGCACCCGACAGGTACAGACCCTGGGTTCTGGAACGAATTATTGCTGTTGCCACCATTTTCTATGGGGAACTTTGCTTTGATAAACGAGCATTTTGGATTAGGAGCATTCTCCTGGAATGGATTATCCAAGGTACCACCTCATAATCCAAGGTACCACTGTACTTTCATATGAACTAATAATGTGCTTGTAAAGTGCTCAGACCCTATAACCATGTGTTTAGTGGTAACACCAAACTGTGGTTATTTTGGGGATCATTATCGCCTTTACCATCCCAATTCCATCTGCTTAGTATAATCATTGTTGGATACTGTAAATTTACTTATCTTAAATAGCAGATGGCTGATGATAGATGTCATCAATAATCACAGATAAAGATAAAGTGCCAGTGCTTATACATGCTGTAGTGGAAAATTAATAGCCATGTTAAAAACGCTGAACTCGAGTTTCGTTCTCTCTTCCTCAGGAGGGGTCACCTGTCACGGCGGTTACCAACCCAGAAGACAAAGACATCAGATCTGATCTACCACTAAACACATGGTTATAGGGTCTGAGCACTTTACAAACACATTGTTATTGGTTCATATGAAAATACTTTAGAGCTGTGATTTAGAAACTGTGATTTGATTAAGTCATCACAGATTACAAAGTAATATCTCCCTACAAGTTTGAAACGTCCAGAAATAACAAAGACATTTTAATTTAATCATGAAATTGTGATGACAGGGTAGACTGGATGGACCATTCAGGTCTTTATCTGCCGTCATCTACTATTCTAGTATGCTAATTTAAAAAAACAACAAGATGAAATCAGAGATCAAATATTTATTTCTGTAGGATTTAGCAGAATTTTGATATCTGAAGGCAACACCTAAACAAATAACAAATACAATCCCTGCTGGCTCTAGTTGAACAGGCGAGTGGAGAAGAACTAAAAGGGGGTTTTGCAAGGTGCAGGGAGAGTGGGCACAATTGAGCCCCTGATTATTTGTATTCAAATTTAAATCACTATTCAGCCCTGAATATGATTGATGTATTTGGGAACACTATTCAGGGCTGAATTAATTCAAATATAAGTATTCAGTATAGCCCTAGTAACAATAACTACTGCAAAACCTGTTAACGCAGTCACGTGGCAGTCTGTTTCCAGGCCCCTTAATTGTTTTCAGAACAAAATCTCCAAATCTTAAAAGCCTACGCATTTGCTAGTCCACTGCTTTTGCCTAGTTGAAGTAGTTAGGCAGTTTTCTGCTTGGAATGAAACAACTTGGTTGTTTTTATGAACAGTTGGGCCATAAGAGATGATGGAAGATATCATCTTTATTTATAATTATTTCATTAGCATAAAGACAGTGGTGGAAAAGTTTAATGATGCATTGCTTTATTAAATGTAATGAGTAAATATATTTGTGTTCCCAGCATGAAACAGCTAAGAATGAGTTGAATGAGGGTCAGAAGGAGCTGGAAAACTTCACCAACAAAGGAAAGCATTTGTTAACAGAGCTCAAAAGAATTCAGGGCTGTGATTTCAAGCCACTCAAAAATGACATGGATAGCATTGTGGACCAGTGGCTGGATGTAAGTGTAATCAAAAACAACGTCTAAGTCCTCTTCTGGCCTAAGGCCCTAGGTGTACAAAGTAGGTAGCAGGGAAATGTCTAATCCTGAAAAAAAACACTCTTCACCAGCAGGAGAGATGCCCAATCCCTCCTGCCGGACAGCCCCCCCCCCCCAAACCCATGCCAGACTGCCCAACCCACCCCTTGGACCCCCCGATACCCCCACCTGGACTCCCCCACCAGGAACCCCCTAACACCACCCAACCACCTCCCCCGGTCTCTCCTCTAACCTATTTAGACGGTCAACCAGGTGGGTCCTCTGTCCGTGTGGCAGGCCCACCTTTGTCTGAATGGTGGGCCTGCCCCTTCCCAGTGCATTGTGGAATGCGCTGGGGAGGGGCCTAGGGCCTGACAGGCCCAGGTGCCTAAAGCCCCACCCATAGGAGGGGCCTTAGGCATCTGAGCCAACCGGAATCTTAGGGTATGTGCTTTGTATGGCACAGTTAGGTGTACCAACTTATGCCAACAATTGACTTGGTATAAAAGGTTGCACCTAAAGTTAGGTGTGCCAATGTAGCTTTATACTACTGTAGGATTCTATAATGGTTTAGGCATGCTCAGATGGCATTATAGAACTAGCGCTCAGCGCACACCATTGTGGGGTCTACATCAAGGCATCGAGTTATAGAATTGTTCCCAAAATGTTATGAAGTTTGAATTACCTTTTTTTCGCAATACAGCACATTTTCATTCAGCTCCAAAAAATTATTTGGTTAAAAATCCTACTAAACCTTTTTTTTTTTTTTTATTCATTTTCAAAATTACATTAAGTGTTAAATATATTCATTCACATTAACAATAAGTTAATAATCATTGGTACATCGTATAAATTCTTATCCATTCCCCTTTCCCATCCCTCCCACCCATATATTCCATTATCATATACAACATGTAATAAGAGAATTCCCCCCTCCCTACACCTTAAATTGATAAATATAAGGGAAACAATTTCAATTAATCTTTACAATATTTTGTTAATGGTTTCCACACATCCTGAAATTTCTTAAAATATCCCCGTTGTAATGCAATAAACCTTTCCATTTTGTAGATATGACATAAAGAATTCCACCAGAAGTTGTAATTTAATCTCCTCCAATCCTTCCAATTATATGTAATTTGCTGAATGGCAACACCAGTCATTATAAGTAGTAATTTATTGTTATTTGCAGAAATCTGACTCTTTGCTCTCATCTCCATTCCAAATATCACAGTATCATAGGATAATGCCACTGGATTATCTAATAAATTATTAATTTGGTCCCAAATTGATTTCCAAAAATTCATAATATATGGGCAATGAAACAATAAATGATCTAACGTTCCTACTTCCAAATGACAATGCCAACATCTATTAGACAAAGAACTATCTAATTTTTGTAACCTAACAGGGGTCCACAACGCTCTATGCAGCAGAAAAAAACAAGTTTGTCTCATAGATGCTGACACCGTACATTTCATCCTCCAAGACCAGATTCGTGGCCATTGAGATACAGTAATTTCATGCTTAATCTCAATGCTCCAAATATCTTTTAAACCATTTTTAATTTCTTTTTATTAAATCCACCTAACACTTTGTACCACTGGGCTGCCTGGTGACCCAAGAAGTCTGTCTGAAAACAAAGATATTCCATACTATAATGATTATTAAGGTTTTTCCAATCAGGGAACCCCGCCTGAATGGCATGCTTCAGTTGCAACCTCTACTAAACCTTTTGAAAAGTGCTTGTTAATATACATGTTTGGCTTACAATATGAGGGCAGAAGAACAGAACATTCCATTTCATGAGGACAAATGAGTCACTAAGGACTAGAGGTGACATCAGTACATTTATTTCTCAGATGTCCTTGTAGGTTATATCATTTTATTAGAGCATATCTATCATGTTTCTCTGCTTCTCCCTGGGTGATTAGTATTGGAGCAGCAAAAAGTGAGTAGTCAAACAGGCAAGGCTTGCCCTGGCTAGGGAGCTCTTGAGTTTTGTTTCGTAAAGGTGATGGGGCATAAAGCCAGGATCAGTTATCTATATAGATAAAGGGACTGTAGAATGGTCTAATACTACTGAAAAGACTCTGGGGAGCAGCTTTATGACAGTAAGAGCTTGGCACTTTTAAGTTAGTTTAGCTAACTCAGCACAGCCATGGATGAACAGTGGAATGAAGGTCTGCAGTTGGGTTTATTCTGTGAGCTATGCAATTTCAGTACTGAATTTAAAAATATTTTTCTTTTTTTTTTAAATATATATATTTATTGCTTTTCCAAACTATCAACAGTGCATTTACAATTACAAAGACATATAATAAATTCAGATAAAACACTTACAACTTTCAATAAACCATAAGCAATCATTTTCACCCCTCCCTTCCTCCCACCCAAATAACAACTATAGATTCCATCAATAACCCCCTGTAAATTTCTGTAAAAGTCAAAGAAACCCCCCTCCCTCCCACCCCTTGGATGTGTAAGTTAGAATCGTTCAGTTATTATTGATAAAGTTAGTCAACGGACTCCGTACTAATTGAAATAACTTAAAATTCCCCCTTTGATCCGCAATCATTTTTTCCATCCTATAACAAAGGCATATTGAGTGCCACCAGAAACTAAAGTTCAAGCAATCAAAGTTCTTCCAATTTGATCATTTGTATGGCTATCCCAGTCATGACTCCTAACAATCTGTTTTTATATCTATCTATTGGTGGTAGAGAATGACACGGTGACAAAATTCATCACCGTTCCCATCCCCGCGGATAACCGCGGGAAATAATCCCATGTCATTTTCTAGTGTCTATTTCAACCTCAGTCCTTCTACACCAGCATTCTTCAAAGCAAAGTTTGTGGGTCAGTGGTTGTGGCCATTCATACTCTGATTCTTATGTGAGCCAAGGATAATGAAGCCATTGTGATATCACTGATGTGATTGGCTCTTAGGCACTGGTGGAATGAGGCATTATGACATCACAATATCTGCTCTGGATACCAGAGACTGTCATTCTGTAGCGTCTATTTCAACCTCAGTCCTTCTACACCAGCATTCTTCAAAGCAAAGCTTGCGGGTCAGTGGTTGTGGCCATTCATACTCTGATTCTTCCCTCTCTCCTTAAAGAATGACATGAAGATGGTTTCCCACGGTTATCCGCGGGGACGGGAACGGTGATGAATTTTGTCACCGTGTCATTCTGTAATTGGTGGTTTAAGAGATAAGTAGAGGTTTTGCCTCTTGATGGGCTTAGAAGTAGGGTTGAGATATTTTGCCAGTCTGAGCTGATACAGTATGTTTTCTCTGGATGTTTTCTCTTCATTCTCACTCACAGTGCAGTATGCGCCAAATCCCTCCTACTAACTTTTCTCTGTGTTAACCACCAAATGGCAAATGGCCAGCACCCTTCTTCCTCTGTTCAGGTCAAGGGCACAATGTCTGGGAAGTACTGGTCTCAGATAGCTGCAGAGTTGCAGGAGAAGAGCGTTCCAGTGCTACTCTCAATTTTGTTTTCGTTTTAGGCAATTTGTCACCTGACTAAGGAGCTCATTTTATGCTTTGGTGAAATACTATGTCATCTTAATTGCAGCATACTTGAATGGAAACATCTGTCTTACATTTTCTGTTGGTCTGTGTGAAATCACAGTCATTGCCTTTAGAGCTAAATATGCCATTGAAACTCTTAGTAATGTGAGCCATGTTGAAAAGGAAACAAATGCAGTGAAGGGCATAAATTCTGTATAGAGAAGCCTTTTCTGGAACTCTTACCAGCTGCATGCTACTTATTCATCTCATAAATAGTTTTGAATGTTTGCTTGTCCCAAAATATCTCCAGAATGGTATAAACTGCAATGAAACATTTTCAGCACTGGTCGCCGTACTTGAAGAAGGACACAGTACTACTCAAAAGGGTCCAATTTTCTATACTGTTCTCCAAGGGGAGCTCAGAACAGTTTTACATTAATTTATTCAGGTAATCAAGCATTTTTTGCCTGAACAGAAACTGGGCCTCTTCTCCCTTGAAAAGAGGAGACTGAGAAGGGGACATGATCGAAACATTCAAGATAATGAAGGGAATAGACTTAGTAGATAAAGACAGGTTGTTTACCCTCTCCAAGGTAGGGAGACCGAGAGGGCACTCTCTAAAGTTAAAAGGGGATAGATTCCGTACAAACGTAAAGAAGTTTTTCTTCACCCAGAGAGTGGTGGAGAACTGGAACGCTCTTCTGGAGGCTGTTATAAGGGATAACACCCTCCAGGGATTCAAGACAAAGTTAGATAACTTCCTGTTGAACCGGAACGTACGCAGGTAAGTCTAGACTCAGGGCACTGGTCTTTGACCTAAGGGCCGCCGCAGGAGCGGACTGCTGGGCACGATGGACCACTGGTCTGACCCAACAGCGGTAATTCTTATGTTCTTATATTCCTCAATAATAGCCTATGGACTTTTCCTCCAGGAATTTGTCCAAACCTTTCTTAAAACCAGCTATGCTATCCGCTCTTACCACAACCTCTGGCAATGCGTTCCAGAGCTTAACTATTCTCTTAGTGAAAAAATATTTCCTCCTATTGGTTCTAAAAGTATTTCCCTGTAACTTCATCGAGTGTCTCCTAGTCTTTGTAATTTTAGATGGAGTGAAAAATCGATGTATACCTGGCAACCTGTTTCACAGTCTTGCGGCAGCCACTGAAAATACAGATTGACCTATAGTCACATATCATACAGCAGTCTCGGATCTCAGCTTCCTGCCAGGAAAAATATATAGACAATGACTGTTTCAGATACCATGGTACTTGCCCATACAGAATATGATGTACCATCACCAGCACTTTATACTGCACTCTCCATTCAGCTGGCAGCCAGTGTAACCAATGTAATCACTGGTTTTGTTGGTTACATGTGAATTTTCCAGCGACAAACCAGACCAGGTTTATCATTTTCAACAAGTGATCAATTTTATAGCACATGCTTAGAGCTATCTTTTTTTAGATTTCCTTTACATTGGCGCCATCTACTGGAGACGTGTAACATACCCCTGAAGAAGGCTTTCACAAGCCGAAACACTGTTGGATCTATGAATATATAATAAAGTACAGTTGTTCTAAAGGCTGATGTGTACATTTCTTTTCCCACTTGTTTTTGTTTTCTGTATACGTGGGCTTGCGTTTTCCTTTTTGTTGTGGAATATTATTGAAAGTGTACCATTCTTGGAGGGTATTAAGATCTGAAAGTAGTATGAGATTGGCAGTGGATAAAGTAGCTGAGGTATATTATGTAAAGATAAGTAATGCGATGTTTTCATCAGCTGGGATAAAACTTTGGAGTGCCTTGCTGGGGCAAATGCATTTGTGTGAGGGACGAGCAATATTTTAAAAATTACTAAAGACACATCTGTTTGTAAGTGTTTCTATGTGAGGGAGTGAGAGGGCTGAGAAGCAGGGCAGATATTAAGTTGTATTCTTATATATGTACATAATGTTTTTTAAAAGGATCGTGAATGTTAATTGGAAACCGCCTAGATATTTTAGGCGAGGTACAAATTTTTAAATAAATAAATATAATAATAAATAATTCTGCTAATGTATAATATTTGACTTTAGAGACCCTTAAACAAGCCATTGTATGAAGTAAATGCTAACATTTATGTATGTATTGTACATGCAAATGTTTAGAATGATAGCATGTATGTATGTGCACAGATAAGCATGTACATATCAATATTCCATGTAAGCAAAATTCTGTAAATATATGCCTATTTTGCATAGTACATATTTGCAAGGGAACTGTACACATGGATGAAGCATGGGCAGGACATAGGTGTGTAAATGTTAGGCACATCGATAATAGATTACACTAGTGTTCTATAACACATCTTTGGCACAAGTTTCAAGTTTAATATAAATTTGATTGATCGCTTATTCAAAGTTCTAAGCGATGTACAAATCAGTAAAATTACAAAATTTGGGGACAACAAAACAAACGACGCAAACTAAATCTTGTGAGACATATTAAAAACTAATATTACAGACATATTAAAACAAAAGGAAAGAAAGGGAAGAGAAATACAAGTTGTTTGATAGTAAATAAGACATATATGGGAAACTACACTGGGAAGGGCACCTAGGTAGTTATAAAATAGACTCCCACCAGGAACCTTTGGGGTGCCTTAGAAGAGGTCAGTTTATTAATTTATTTTATTTATTAGGATTTATTAACCACCTTTTTCATGAAATACAACCGAAGCAGCTTATCATACACTGACAGTATGAGAGACTGCTGAAATGTTCTCAGCCCAACCAGCAAAGTTGGGGCAGTCTCCATCAAGGGCTCTACAGTTAGTGGTCCTTTTATTAAGGTGCACTAAATGATTTAGCATGCGCTAAATGCTAAGATGCCCATAGGAATATAATGGATGTCTTAGTATTTAGTGTGCGCTAAATTGGTTAGCTCACCTTAATAAAAGGACCCCCATAGTCCAGTGATTTTCCACTTTTTTCTGTATTTTTGTTGCTGGTTGGGCTAAGAACTTTTCAGCAGCCCCTCGTAATCAGGTACTCTTAAGTGTTTATAAAATCACCCCTGTATGTTTCTCTCTAATTAACTGTTTTATGGATATACTGCTAGTAGCTATTAAAAATGACTGTCAGTAATAGGTGTGACTGTCAAAACACATTAACAGCATATAATTAGCTACTAATAGAATATAAAGTAAAGCTTGTTCACTGACGAGAAGATCCAATAGAGATGGCCATTTGTCAAGCGTATTTTATGATTGTAGGTGGGAACATCTTGAATGGGTTTGTGACTTTTGTTTCTTCATTGGTCTTCTAAAGGTGTTAGAGAGACTTGATGACAATCTGGAGAGGCTAAGTGTGAGTCTGGCTCTGTGGGAAGATGTACTAAATATTGGAAATGAAATAGATAGCTGGTCCAACAGTTCAATCTCCCAAATGAGTGACAGCATCAGTCAGCTGAACAACAGCCAAAGGATGAAAGTGTCCCTACAGGAATTTCAGGTATATGATATAGTAACAAAAAAGAAAAAAAAAAAATCTATCTATGTAGTCCCTGGGTTAAGAATGGGACATATCCGGGGAAATCCGGACGTCTGGTAACCCTATGTTTAGAGAATCATGCCTTCAGGAAAGGTAGACGCTGGAAATCTAGGCCAGGGTTTTCAAGGCCTACATTTCCTTTGCACTTATGGAGAGAGACACTTTATGGCGCCTAATGCCACTTCCAGTATTAGCCACATCTACAGTGACATTAGGGGCTCCTTTTATCAAGGTGCGCTAGCGGGGTTAGCACGTCGGACATTTAATCACGCGCTAACCCCTGCGGCAAGTCAAAAAACTTGTCAATGGAGGCGTTAGCAACTAGCACGGCAAGTGATTTAATGCTCAGTATTCCACACGTTAAACCCCCTACCGCGCCTTCATAAAAGGACCCCTAGGTGTCATAAAGCAGCTGCATAGGCATGATTCCAGTGCCATTTTTAGGCACCAGTAGGCGCCTTGAAATTTCTTTAAAAAAAACACTTTTAAATGGCATTTTCCTCTTAATGTAGGTGCCAGTAGGGCACCTACTGGCACCTAAGTTAAGGTGCAGTTTATAGAATATGGGCCTATGCGCACTTCATTTAAAAACTGACCCATAGGATCCTCCACCAATTCTTAATATACTGAAAAATCTGCACTCACATTTTCAAGCATCAAGTTTGAAGATGACACAAAGCTATGCCGGGCAATCAGATCGCAGAAGGACAGCGAGGAACTCTAGAGCGACTTGAATCAATTGGAGAAGTGGGCAGATAAATGGCAGATGAAGTTTAATGTGGAAAAATGCAAAGTGATGCATTTAGGCAGAAAAAAACAAAGAACACAAGTATAATATGTCAGGTGTAACCCTGGGAAAGACCAAACAGGAAAAGGCGGCAGCGAAGAAAGCAAATAGAATGCTAGGCATGATAAAGAAGGGAATTATGAGTAAATCAGAGAAAGTTATAATACCGCTCTACAGAGATAGGTCAGACCGCACCTGAAATACTGCGTCCAGCATTGGTCTCCATACCTAAAGAAGGATATAAAACTGCTAGAGAGGGTGCAGAGACGAGCAACGAAGCTGGTGAAAGGTACGGAGAACCTGGACTACGAGGAACGACTTAGGAGACTGGGGTTGTTCTCCCTTGAGAAGAGGAGGAGATGTGATCGAGACTTTCAAAATACTGAAAGGATTCGACAAAATAGAGCAGGGGAAGCAGTTATTTACAATGTCCGATGTGACATGGACAAGAGGACATAAACTGAAGCTGAGGGGGGACAGGTCCAGGACGAATATCAGGAAGTTTTGTTTCACGCAGCGAGTGGTGGACACCTGGAATGCTCTCCCAGAGGAAGTAATTGCAGAATCCACCGTTCTAGGATTTAAGGGTAATCTAGATGCACATTTCCTTAATAGTGGCATAGAATGATACGGGTAAGGGTAAATTAGATGCACATCTCCCTTGAGAAGCATACGGTGATATGGGGACTAAAACTAGGCCAGGGTACACCTGGTGGAGCCTCCGCGTGTGTGGATCACCGGATTTGATGGACCCAGGGTCTGATCCGGAGATGGCAATTCTAGAATGTAAATTTACAGAATACTAGCACTTTAATGAGTAAGGACCCAATTCTATATATATTGCCTAAAACATTGATACTAATTAGTGTGCTGCTAAGTGCTTTCTGTAAGTTAGGCACCCATTATAGAATCATGCTTAGGTGGTGCTAAGCATTTTAACATTTAGGCGCACCTCATTTCTTAGCCTAAATGCCTGTGCCTAAGTTAGGCAGCCAACGACTCCTAACTCAAAAACAGGTGCCTAACTTAAAAGCATGCCCATGATCCAGCCCCTAACCATGCCCACTTTTAACTATGTGCTTTACACTAGGAGAACATTTTTGTAAATGTCATCTAAAAAGATAGACGCCTTTATAGTAGGTACCCGTCCAAATTTGTCCGAATAGTTCACAGCGCTTTTTATAGAATTTAGGGGGATAGTGGAGAAGTTAGCCCTGCAAAATTATTTGCTGTAGGTAAATCATTCTTCCAGAATCATAATATAATTTGATCACACTCTTAAATTGAAGCATAAATGTAAAGTGGCAGTGTGGCTAAATCTCTACTGAGCTTTTGCATTTTGATCCGTTGCATGCAGGAAAGAAGGACGCTTATATGCCTACTAAAAATTTCATGGGAAAGGCTTGGCCAGATGCCTGTGTGTTGTCATGTGGGGCTGTAAGACAACTGGGAAAGGCTGATGTGGAATTGCATAACAAATATTTCTGTTCAGTATTCAGCGAGGAGGGGGCGGAAGGGAAACCACAGAGGACTGCCACAAATAAGGATGGGAGGGAGGTAGACCTCGCATGATTTTCAGAAGCCTATTGGCAGGGAACTAGTTAAACTAAAGCAGCAAAAGCAATTACGGTAAGCCTGGCAGGCTATATCTGAGGCTATTAAGGGAATGTAGGGAAGTTTTGGCAGCTCCGCTGACTGACTCTTTCAATGACTTTTCTAGAGTCAGGAGTGGTTCCAAAGGACTGGAGACAGGAGATACCCGATCTCTCCCTCTCAACCCCACTTCTACTTTTCAAATATTTAATTTAAAAAACAGGTTTGGTGTTGGATTCCTTCCATCTTGCCCTTCTGATATTAAAAAAAAGGTGCTCATATAAGGCCCCCTTCTAGTGCAAAAGGCATATGAGTATTGAACAGTAGGTTATTCACCTCTACTTGCAAATTTGTGTTAAAGGTGTCATCTATATTTTTTTGCTCCGCCTCCCCTATCACTGCACTGTGCTCTGCTCCTCATGTTCTCCTACTACACGCAAGTTGAAAGTGTCTTTCTGATCTGCTCTGCTCGGTTTGTTATTTTTGGGCTTTGGGGCTCATTTTTAGAGGCTTTTCAGTGATATCCCCAGGTTCTCTGGGGCAGCTCTGCCTGGCTGAAGGCACAGTCTTTGTCAGAGGTCTGTAGCTGGGAGGGTAAACATTTTTTAAGGCACCTACCTAGCCAGCCTGCACCACTTTTGGTGGCTCAGGAACCGTTCCTCTGGTAGTAAAGCTCACTTCTGGTCGGTACTGCAGCTGGACCGCAGGCTGTGTGGCATCTGTCTGAGGACTTTATCGTTTGATGTCTGTGTGTCTCCCCCCCCCCCCCCACAAGACACATGAGAAGCTGTGAGGGTCTTGCGCTGTAACACTGGCAGCCTGAAGAAACAAGCATCTGGAACTATTTTTACATGTTTGTTTGAGGCAGTGGTCTTCATTATCTTCCAGCTGCTGTTTCAGCTGAAGCAGATACATCACCAGCAGAAATGTGAATACTGCCTATTGTAGTCTATAGGAGACATGGGGGGGGATCTTTATTTGCATTTTGTGGGGTTTCTGGGGCTTAGATTTGGGTCCCATCCCTTCAAAAAATCCTTTCCAACATTTTTTGAACTTATATTTAGCTTTTCTGGGCCTTTTTTGGCGCCAAAATGCTGCCATGGTGGCCATCTTGGATTTTTCAGCTTGATTTTAAAAGACTCTAATTGCACCTCAATCTTGATACGTTAATGTTTTAGCCACACTTTTGCTTTCATTTCGTATCATCTCATTGTACCCATTTTTCATCATGTGCAACCTCAATGAGCAGCGCTACAGCGTGAAGTTTTGTTTTAAATTGTGTAATATCGCAACAGAAACTTATGAAATGTTGAAAGTGGCTTATGAGGAACATTATATCAATGGAACCTTAGAATAGTCGGTTCTAACAGTTCATAGACCTCAGTGGTGTACCCGTGTGAGCAATAAGTTTGAACACACATGGTTATTAATATACACTGGAATCGTCATTGGTCCATGGACCAATAACAATTCCGGTGTATATAAATAACCGTGTGTGTTGAAACTTATTGCTCACACGGGTACACCACTGAGGTCTATGAACTGTTAGAACCGACTATTCTAAGGTTCCATTGATATAATGTTTTGAATGACCTTAGTAGAGACTTTATTAGCCTATTAATCCTTGTATACAACAAAAAAAGTTATGAGGAACATGTCATGAGTCATGAAAGGTGTTTTGAATGTGTCAAAATTCCCAAATTTTGCACACAAAACATGATGATAGTTCTTCTCTAGCTACCTTAGTCTCCTGACTTGGCCCCTGCTGACTTCTTGTTTCTTAAACTTAAATCCACGCTGAAAGGAAAGAGATTTGACACCGTTGAAATCATGAAGCAAAATTTGACGCAGCAACCTTTGGCAATTCCTGAAGATGTGTTTAAGGACTGTTTCCAGAAGTGGAAACGATGTTTGGAAAAGTGTATATGTAGGGAAGGGGAGTACTTTGAATGGGACCCAATGGAATAAGTTGTAAGATTGTTTAATAAATGTTTATAAAATCAGTCCTGGAACTTTTTGAACAGACCTCATACATACAGGGTTACAGCAAAACAATATAAAATCAGATAAAATAAACATAATAATATGTATAGAAGATTCAATTTGATTACAGTGAAACAATTTAGTAGCTTAACACTGAAAAATCAGCACTATTTAACTGGCTAGTGATGGTTCTCGGTTTTAAACACAGTAGATGGGAATCCAGTCACACCAATTTAATCAGTCAAATTTAAATGGCTACATAGAGGTGGATTTTCACTGGTTAATTTCAGTTGAATATTTGCCTAAAAATATTAGCTAAGAGAAGGCATCTCAGCTACTGCTCAACATGACCATCTATTGGCCAGACTCGGTGTATGTACAAGTAGAGGGAGAAGATTGTGACTGTAAAGGCTGGGCTTAAATGTAAGAGGAATTAAAATGGGAGAGGGGATGGGAAGGAGAGAAGAGGGAAGTAAGAGTAGTGATGAGTGAAAGCTCATGAGGTACTAACTCCAGTATAGACCAGCTCCAAAGGAGCAGGAAGCCTATAGGAACAGAAAGAGGCTGCCAGCCTGTAAATAATACGGTAAATCAAATCAAAAGTGACCTCTAACATTAATTTTAGGATATTATGTACACAAATTAGTTTAGATGTCTAATGAGAATATAGCCTTGCAATGGTAATAACACTGCAATGGTAATAACAGTGTGACATGGCAATTCTATACTACCCATTGACCCTGTAAATCAGCTTTCTTTTAGTTGGCTTCACAGAACCTTATTTTTCAGAGTAAAGTAATAAAAAGCAGAGGGCGGCCTTGGCACATTCCATTTTATGAAACAGAATGACTCAAGTAAATCTTTCCAGTCCCCAGAAACCAGGGGCAGGCTCAGTTCTTATAGCCGGCTTTTTGTGAAACTGAAAACACCGGAGAGACCTGATTATTTAATAAGAAACAAAGTCTTCACGCTTTCAAAAAAAATGTAAGACACAAAGACAATAAATATTTGACCGCAATGTGTGTAGTATATAGCTACTTGTATACATATTTAATTCAATCAAAATAAGTCAGTATAAACTGTTTTGCAGTCTGAAGTGGTGAACAAAGGGCAGAAATTGGAAGAATTTCACTCCAAAGTGTCTGAGCTTCAAGAATTGACAAGAAGCCTGGAGCCTCCTGCAGAACTTCAGGTAAGAACTGACCTGCCTTATCACACTATTTGCATGGCTTCTGCATCTATACAGAGGTGAGCATTGTCTGCTTAATGTGATGTGTGATGCGTACAAGAAACGTGTGTGCTAATGTTTTGAGAGAGTTCCAGCTGAGGGCAGAATTGGCGAGAAGGAACAAGGCTGAGCAAAAGTGTTCAAATTAGCTGGAGCTCAGTTCCTCTAATGACATGGGGTGCCTGCTGGGGAAGTAACCAAAACTGAAACCCACATGTTTAATGCTCAGTTCATAACGTTTATTTTTATCACTGGCTAAAGGAGTTCATTTAAAACAGTGCTTCTTAAACCTATCCTGGGGGACCCCCAGTCAGTCAAGTTTTCTAGCTATCCCTAATGAATATGCATGAGGCAGATTTGCATATAATAGAGGTGACAGGCATGCAAATCTGCCTCATGCGTTAACGGCTGATCCCTTTCCAGAATGTCAAAAGCAATTGGGTGTGGAAGGAAACGGAGTCGTTTCTGGCCATCAAGCATGGTCCGTTTCGGATTACTAACTGGGCTTCCCTATGTCCACCAAATACAATTCATCTGATGACCAGGAGTAAGGGAGCTCATGTGGCTCGGAAACGTTTCCTATCGGAGGAATAAACTGTTTTGAACACCGAATTGGCACCAATCAGCCCACATTCCTTTTGAATGAATTTCGTTTTGGAATATTATCATTACGGTACTCCAGCTATGAGTCTATATCAACCATTATTACTAATAATCAGTTCTAGCCTCCTTAGTTCATTCATTCTACAATTGCATATTCATTGGGGAAAATCCAGCAGGATTGCAGCCCTCGAGGACCAACTTCTAGTGAAGAAGTTTATTCCCCCAACTCCTCTCTTTAATCTTAATATAGCATCTCCTCTCTTCTACCTTCCAAAGTATCTAGATCAATGCGGTCTTGTTAAAATGTTTATTTTTATTTTATTTTTCCTCTATCTCTACTTTTCACTTCTCTATTACCCTCCAGGTACTTTAGTTAGATTGTGAGCCTTCGGGACAGTAAGGGAATTTTTCAAGTACCTTTCTTATTTTTAATCTTAATGTATATTTTCTGTAAACCGCTTAGAACCTAACGGATGTAGCGGTATATAAGAAATAAATTACATTACATTACATTACATTAGGGATATCTCAAAAATCTGACTGGCTTGGAGTCCCCCAGGACAGGTTTAGGAACCACTGATTTAGATGCCACTTGCTACTGTTCCAGTTTTGCTTCATGTAAGCCATTAGAAATGCAGAGGATCCACTTTCTCGAGGTTGCTTTTAATGCCGAACCCACACTCACTTGTAAAGTACCCTTCCCTGAGAAACTCCCTAACCCCCCCCTACTTGTCCTGTTTATCTGTTTGATTAGATTGTAAGCTCTGCTGAGAAGGGACTGTCTCTTGAGTGAGTGGCGCAGTAGTTAAAGCTACAGTCTCAGCACCCTGAGGTTGTGGGTTCAGACCCATGCTGCTCCTCGTGATCCTGGCCAAGTCACCTATTCCCCCCCCCCCCCCCCACCGCCTGAGACATCCCCCGGCAGGGGAGATGCCCAGTCCCTCCTGCTGGAACCTCACCCCCCACTAAGATCATTGGCAGGAGTGACTGGGCATTTCCCCTGCCGGGGGATGTCTCGGAGTTGTTATCCTTTTATTAACGTTGTTTTAAATTTCATGTGCTTTGGTTATGCAGGATGTCTGCTCTAAATATGGATTCCCATTCATGCTTATTGTAAAGCATCTTTATAGAATCTTTTGCCTTATTTGTTTGCAGTTCATGGAAACAGACTTACGACAGAAGCTAGAACATGCCAAAGAGATGTCTGAAGTAGCTGAAGGAACCCTAAAGGATTTCAATGCTCAGAAGCTGCAGTTAGGACAATTCATTGAGCAGATGACAAGCTGGCTGACCAAAATAGAGGAATCACTTTTGAGCTATGCATGCAGCCAGAAGCTAGAGGACCTGCAGAGAGTAAAGGCGAGTACTGCAAAAGACATTTTCTATTTATTTGCTTAAAATCTTTATGAACCATGGCTGATGTATAATTCTAGGCAGAGTACAATGAAAACATAATAATAAAATAAACACAATGGCCCCAATTCTATAAACCATGCCTAAAATTAGGCATTGAGGAATACAGCGAATAGTGCTTGCCAATCTTCAGCTAGGCGCTGTTTATAGAATCACGTCTAGCAGTGCCTAAATTAGACAGGCACCAATAGTTGTCAAAATCTTACGTGACCCCTATTTATTTCTGGTTTTTCTTGGCCTAAATATGGCGCCTAAGTCCAGTTTAGGTGCCAAGACGTAAACCACGCCCAATATCTACCCATGATGTATCCTTAACCACACCCACTTTCTAATAGATGCCTTGGACTTAGTTAGGTGCTTACCATCCAATTAATTTTAATTTTTGCCAATTATGAGCATTATTGCTCATTAATAGTGCCGCTTAAGCTAATTCACCCCCCTTTTACAAAACCATAGCGCGGTGTTTAGCGCTGGCCATAGCGGTAACAACTAGGATGCTCATAGAATTTCTATGTGTGTAGGAGCTATTACTGCCGTGGCTGGCGCTAAAAAACACACTACAGTTTTGTAAAAGGGGGGTAAAAGATTAAGTAAGGCATTTAGATAGGCTAGGCGTGTAACTTCAGGCATCGTTTATAGAGTCTGGGTCAATATGATGTTAAAACATTGCATAACATAAAGGACCAGACACAGGAGAACCCAGACACCATTCATATGCCTCCAATCAGAAACATCAAACGGAAGAAACTGTACAATGGCCTTCTAGCCACACAGGCAGCAAAACTAGACCACCAACTCTCCAATCTACTAATCGCGACCCCAGACTACAAAACTTTCAGAAAAGAATTAAAAACCCTGCTATTCAAGAAATCCATGAAGACTAACTAACACCGTATGAAACATTTCAATCCTCTGAAGCAACCCACTCTACTCTGTAACACCTCTGGACATGTCCAGAAATCCTCTTCTGTAATCCGCCTTGAACCGCAATGGCAGAATAAAAATCACTAATGTAATGATATAATTGTAGCAGTTCAGTATTCAAATTATTCTTCATTAAGGTATAGTTCTCAATCGCCAACCACCTGGCTAAAAATAGTCTTGAGCTCTGTTCTAAAGTTACAGCAGTCTTCTAAATAATACTGGAAGATCATGTATGTAACATGTAGCTACATTCACAAAAGAGATTTCTTTAGCTTCGCTCCGATTCATCATAAAACTACCTCAGAAAACACAAACTCTGTATTGTAACACAATTACAGAAGCTCATGTAAACTGCTCTGAATTGACTCTCCAGTCATTAGTAGCAGTATAGAAGCTTTCAATAAACAAGAAACAAAAACATTCAGTCCAGTAGTATTGGTGTACCCTCCTTGCCAGAAGAGGGAGAATGAGGACCGCTGGCTTCCCTTTATAAGTATTTTGTGAAGCCCCATCCAGCTGGTAATTCTAAATCGCCAGCATTTGGTAGGTAAGACTATGGTAGGTCTAAGTGAATTTGAATTTTGCAAAAACACGCGCACGCACACACTCACATGCAAAAGACAGTCAGAGGCTAATGGTTCATCAGCTGAGTGGTGCTACAACTAGGATTGCCAGATTTTCCAATCAGAAAATCTGGATCCCTAGATTCAACCCCCCAGGCCCGCCCATTTCCATCCATCCCTGCCCTAATCCCGCCCTAGCCTCGCTCCCCGCTACCTGCTCTTGTCCACCGCTCCCCGCTGCCCACTCATGTCTGCAAATCGTGTTGGGCAGGGAGAAAGTCTGGATGCCACGCGAAGAAAGACCTGGCAAAGCTTGAAAAATGGTCTGAAATTTGGCAGCTAAAATTTAATACCAAGAAATGCAGGATCATGCATTTGGGCTGCAAAACCCAGAGGGAACGGTACAGTTTAGGGGGTGAAGAACTTATGTGCACGACAGAAGAGCGGGACTTGGGTGTGATTGTATGTGATGATCTTAAGGTGACCAAACAGGTTGAAAAGGTGATGGCGAAAGCTAGAAGGATGCTAGAGTGCATAGGGAGAGGTATGGCCTGTAGAAAAAAGGAGGTATTGATGCCCCTGTATAAGACTTTGGTGAGACCTCATTTAGAATATTGTGTACAATTCTGAAGGCCGCACCTTCAAAAAGATATAAAAAGGATGGAGTCGGTCCAGAGGAAGGCTACTAAAATGGTATGTGGTCTTCATCATAATATATCACATATAGAGTCTTATTTAACTTATTTATCTATCTTATAGACCTCAGCGGTACCACCTGTATGCCAATAAACTTTTTTAACATACAGTGTTCAGGCGCTCATAGTCGACATCAGCCTCAATATTTCATACTTTAAATAGTTTAAATAGTTAAATATTTTATTTTAGATATTTATTTAAATATAGATACTCATCTTCATCTACGCGGGTGGGGGTAGGCACTCCGACATAGACCTATGTTTCGCCCCAGAGGGCTTTATCAAGGAATTCCCCCTTAAATCAAACGGCTCATGTTCCCCGCGTTTGCAGATTTAACCATCATAAGGCATATGGGGACAGACTTAAAGATGAAACCAAGAAAGCAAATACTATGGAAATGTATATCAAATAATTGGCAACAAAATCACCTGACTTAAAGATCTCAATCTGTATACTTTGGAGGAAAGGCGAGAGAGGGAAGATATGAGAAAGACGTTTAAATACCTACTTTTAAATACTTACGTAATGAAAGGAAACTCCGCAATGAGAGGGCAAAGGATAAAGTTAAGAGGTGATAGGCTCCGGAGTAATGTAAGGAAATACTTTTTTACAGAAAGGGTGGTAGATGCATGGAACAGTCTCCCAGAAGAGGTGGTGGAGACAGAGACTTTGTCTGAATTCAAAAGGGCCTGGGATAGGAGAAAGAAAGAGATAATGGTTACTGCGGATGAGCAGACTAGATGGGCCATTTGGCCTTTATCTGCCATCATGTTTCTATGTTTCATGCATTTTCACTTACTTCAAGTTGCTCTGTGGCTGCTGAAAAGCATTTGGTAAATTCACAATGGTGGGTCAATTTAACAAAGATGCCTGCACATGTGCATTGCTTGCTTGATATCATTAAGAATAAAACTTCAAAATCGTTTCAAAAATTGATTCAAAATTGTTGATTGAACTTCCCAGCACTCTAAATGATGTCTAAAGAATGCAAATTATACAAACTTAACGGATCAGATTGATTAGCCCGATACACTAGGTGACTGCATAAAGTTGATATGTTTAATGCATTAATGTTCATGCTAATTTGTTACTACAAAAAAAAAAAAAACTTTTGAAATAATGCAGCTGTTACACCCATCCTAACAATATAAGCAATGCTGGGATTGAGCCCATAACATCTGCATGCAGAAGTGATGGTTCTACCACTTGGCCATCCTTCAATATGGTTGAAAAATGTATTATGGTTAAATAGGTCTAATACTGCACATTGCAGGCGATATGTTTCCAAGAATAATGCATTATTGAATTTACATAGTATTACTGTATAATACCCATTACCATAGTTTGGCAATGCTGATTTCTTTTGACCTACTTGTATATTTACAGAGTGGCTCTACTCCAATGTGTTGGTATTCTGTATGTGTTTTCTTCACCACTGCCAATAAACAGTTATAAAAAAAAAAAGTATTACCGTATATACTTGAATATAAACCAGGATTTTGGAGCCAAAAAATTGGCCCAAAAATGGGGGTCCCAGTTTATATTTGGGCCAGCGCCCCCCTCCTAGACTTATTGCAGGCCACCACCAGGCTCTGTACCCTGCTCCCCTCCCTGCCCTGTCCGTCGTACCTCCTCTGCTGATCCCTGGTGGTCCAGAGGTACAGCGGGCAGGTGCGAGCTTTGGTGCTGCTGCTTGGCACTGTTTGGCTTCCTGACTGGCTCCCACGACAGTCAGTGCCGAGCAGCAGCACCAAATTGAACTCCTGATTACAAGGGGGTGCTGAAAAGTTCTCAGTCCAACTAAAGACAGAATGATGTGAATATGGCTCAATCAATGATCTGAAAGAATAGCAAAACATAGAATTTTGTTTCTGCAAATTGGTACTTAGCGAAATAAGATAACACTCTTTTCAGCTAAAGTAGCAAAATAATGCTCTGAATTTAGGAAGTTGGCTGGTTGGCCTCAAAACTTTTCAGCACCTCCTCATACTCTCCAACTGAAAACAGTGAAGGCTCATTTCAGTCTGGTTCTCCTTGTACTTAGTTGTCACCTGGTCTTGAGCGCCTGCAGATCCTCCCCTGACATTATTTTCTCATTGGTCTGCTTTAAATCGTATTTCCGCTTTTGTTTTGGATAACATTTTTTCATCATTTCACCCTTCTATCTCCATGGAATTATTTCAAAGGGTTACCTTGAAAAGCTAATCAAAAATTAATTTAGTCCAATAAAAAAGGTATCACCTTATTTCATTTATGTTATGTTTTATATCTATACACTAGTCTTTAAGCCTGTTAAATTAACGGGTGCTAGAATAGATGTGTGTGTCTGTCTTTCTTTAAAGTGATAAGGAAGGTTGTGTTTTCCCTCTTTGCTGAATAAACTGCCCCGCTATAGTTCTGACACAAGCTTGTTCTGCTGTTCCAGGAAATTCAGAGGGAGCTTCAGAAGCAGCAAAGCAGCATCGATTCAACACGTGAGAACCTGAACGGTCTGTGCCGCAAGTATCCCTCTGGTGAGCTGGAAACCCTGGGAAGTGCTGTCACTGCACTGATAAAGAAGAATGAAGCAGTGAGCCAGCTGTGTGCCAAGACGCAGGCCAGCATGCAAGACTCAATGGAAAAACGCTTTGCTGGTGAGGTGCTATTTGAACAAAAAAGTTTCCTTCACAAAATAAGTCCTGGCTTCAAGGGGAATAGGACATAATTTGAGGTTGAGGGGTGGTAGATTCAGGGGCAATGTTAGGAAATTCTACTTTACGGAGAGGGTAGTGGATGCCTGGGATGCGCTCCCGAGAGAGGTGGTGGAGAGTAAAACTGTGACTGAGTTCAAAGAAGCGTGGGATGAACACATTGGATTTAGAATCAGAAAATAATATACTGGGCAGACTTGCACGGTCTGTGACTGTATATAGCCGTTTGGTGGAGGATGGGATGGGGAGGGCTTCAATGGCTGGGAGGGTGTAGATGGGCTGGAGTAAGTCTTAACAGAGATTTCGGCAGTTGGAACCCAAGCACAGTACTGGGTAAAGCTTTGGATTCTTGCCCAGAAATAGCTAAGAAGAAAAAATTAAAAAATGTAAATTGAATCAGGTTGGGCAGACTGGATGGACCATTTGGGTCTTTATCTGCCGTCATCTACTATGTTACTATGGTAGAGTTCTGTGTTTTCTGTGTACTGTTTGCAGTACAGTGACCGGCAATGCAACTGACACATGCGGAGCTCAGAAGGGCTAATGGTTAGGGCTGGAAAATAGTTTGATTAGAGATAATCTGTCTGTGTCTGTGCTCTGCCAGACCTGCTTTCCTGCGTACCAGGGCCATGATGTTCAAGTTCATGGTACTCAGGACTCCTAAAGTATCCTAGGCAGTGCCCAGCTCTCCTAATATAGAGCTGTGCCTTCAAGCTAAAAATAGTTCTGGATTAAAATCAGATAATGAGTAAATTCCTTGCAGTCTGCATAGCTTTTGTTGGATCAACGTAGGAATTATCCAATGATATTAGCATGCGAATTTGGAGTGACTGCGATTTGGGGAGTTCAAGTTACACAGCATCTTTAGATAATTCAGATGTTTGCCTTCAACAGTGGTCTCCAACGCATAGCCTCAGGGCTACATGCAGTCCCCAAAATGCTCCATTGCAGCCGTCAAATCTGTTAATTTCATTCTTGACCACTTGATAATAGTAATTACAAACAATCTCTTCTTAAGTGTGTTACTCAAGTGTCTCATTTATGGAATTTGCCTCTGTTGACAATCCAAAATCAAGTAAGTTTTTAAAATATATCCTTTTAGAATCAATATTAATATAGCCAGTCTTGGTAGTATACAAACTAAAATCGGAGAAAAAGATAAGTACAATAGTAGTATGTGCATAAAATGAACAGTATATACTGTATATAGAGAGATAAAATCAAAACCAAATACAATAAGGGGGAAAAAATTCAAACTGCCTCCAGGATCACTATGTTTTCTTGCATAGGCCCCTAAGAGTGGAATAAACTTCCAATATATATGTCAGCATACAAAAATGTATGTAATTTTAAAAGGCATCTTTTCTGTAAGATGAAATATAGGAATTGAATACCATGCAAGATGTTTAGGTGCTGGTCGCTTTTGTAATTTTTATAATTTTTGATAATGTTGTTATGTCTTCTATCTGTGATCATTATGACTATGTATGTATTTGTTGTGACCTGTTTTGGGTAAAGCGGGATACAAAAAAAATAAACGAGGACCACAGCTTGAACCATTTTTCTGCATCTGGTCTTTAGGTTCAATTTCCTTTGTAAAATTCTAGGTCTGACAGGCATTCCTGCACTAAGGGCTAGATTCACTAAGCAAACCGATCGTGTACCGATCGGTTTGCAATCCGATTTTCCTCTAACCCGATTCACTAACCTGTGTAGCAATTCCATCCTGATCCGTGCATGCAAATGAGGGGAATCAGCATAAAAAGCAGGAAGGGCGCGATTCACAAAACCTTTTTTCCCTACACACCGACTGGCTGGCCAATCAAGAACAAGCGACTGGTAAGGACCAGTCGCTTATGTAAAAAACAGCTTTGCCCCGACTCTTCTCTCTGGCTCCCCTGCTCTCTCTGCCTACCCCAACTCTCTCCAGCTCCCCCGACTCTTCCTGCTTTGACTCTCCTGCTCTCTGCCTGCCCTGGCCATCACCCCTCCCCCCGACTCTCCTGCTCTCTAAAACTGCTCCGACTACTGGCTCCCCTGACTCTCCTGCTCTCTGCCGCCCTTCCCGCAGTGCGAGTCCGTAGTTTTAAAGCAGGGCTGCACTGTGGGGAAGGGCAGCAGAGCGCAGGAGAGTCATAAATTGCCCACCCGGTCCGACAGCCCCCCGGTACGTAAAAGTTGGGAGCAGGAGGGATGCTCAGTCCCTCCTTCTCCATAGGCCTCCCTCTTGCCATCGACCCCCTCGACCAGCCCACCACACCACCCTCTGACTGGCCCACCGCACCCCGACCAGCCCACCCCTGGTTGGGCTGGGCCGGCCAGACCCACCTCCTTCCCCATACCTTAAAAAATGTTGGGAGCAGGAGGGGTGCCCAGTCCCTCCTGCTCCTTAGGTCTCGCCTCCAGTTATCTTCGGGAGCAGGAGGAAGTGCAAAGTCTTCCTGCTCCTGTTGCTCTGCCAGGTCCACAATGCAATACAAGCCTTAGGCCATGCCCTAGTGCATCATGTGATGCACGGGGAGGGGCCTAAGGCCCTTATTGGCTGAGGTGCCTAGGGATCCTTCCCTTGGGAGGGGCCTGGGGTACCTCAGCCTATCAGGGACTTCCTTAGACTCCTCCCTAACGATGTCCCTGATTGGCTGAGACACCCCAGGCCCCTCCCAAGGGAAGGAGCCTGAGGCCCCTCCCCATGCATCACATGATGCACCAGAGCGTGGCCTAAGGCCCTTATTGCGTCGCGGACCTGGCAGAGCAACAGGAGCAGGAGGACTTTGCGCTTCCTCCTGCTCCCAAAGATAACTGGAGGCGAGGCCTAAGGAGCAGGAGGGACTGGGCACCCCTCCTGCTTTCAACATTTAAGGTATGGGGAGGGGGGTGGGTCTGGCCTGTCCGACCAGGGGTGGGACGGTCAGGGGTGCGGTGGGCCAGTCGGTGGGGGGGGTGCAGTGGGCCAGTCAGGAGTGGGACCTTCGCGTTGGCTCGATTTTTTGGTTCGGGGAGGGCAAAATATCTGCCCGATTAAAAAAAAAAATTAAAAAGCCGGCAGAAGCCCTGACAGCAGTGACAGGAGGCTGCTTCTCCTGTCACTACTATCAGGGCTCTAGCGATCCATGTAGTCGGGTGGGGGGCGTGCTTCTGATCGCCCCAATTTGCATGCAGATGGTTGGGGAATCGGTCAGCCTGCCTCCAATCGCACACGGATCGGACATGGATTGGAGGGTTAGTGAATCTAGCCCTAAGTTTATTTTGAGCCAGCTAGTTTGCACCGCATGGCAGCCTTAATATGACTGTGTTACCTGTGTTATCCTTAATATCTTACATTATACAATAAGACCTTAATTCGTAGGGTTGCCATATGGCTCCAGAAAAAGGAGGTTGGATGAGACTGAAAACAATGGAAGTAAGGAGACAGACTGAGACATCTGGGTTTTTCTTCCATTGAAAGCAATGGAAGTAAAACCTGGATGTCTCAATCTGTCCTCCTTTATCTGGAGCCATATAGTAACCCCTAGCTTAATGGAATGCTAGCCTTGAAACTGGCAGGTGACTCCTCTTACCCCGATTGTTTTAGTTAACTAATGTTTGTATTTATTTAGTTCAAGTTATAATTGACTCACTGAAAAATACTTTTAAGTAGTATACAAATGAGGATGTCGAATGACCAATTTAAGATGTTCATATAAACTAAAACAAGTGGAGGGGCATAATCGAAAGGAACGTCTAAGTCGCAAGTCATCTAAAGTAAAAAAAACAGCTTAGGACACATTTTCGAAAAATACGTCCAAATTTTTTTCATTTCGAAAATCGTCTAACTATATGTCCTGCCAATCTGATCGTCCAAGTCGCTAAATCATCCATCTTTATACCACATTTTCGTCCAACTTTTCGTCCAAGTCAAAAATGCCTAGAACAAGCCCTGTTGGACTTGGGAGGGGTACCTTAGAGGGCACTGCTGTGAACTTCACAAAAAGGGTGCCATGTTTTCTCCTTACTACAGCTCCCTTATAGGTCACGTGAATCCCCCAAACTACCTCCAGAATACCCTTTATCCACTTATCTACCACCCCAATAGTCCTTATGGCTGCAGGAACCACTTATATGCCAGTACAAAAGGGTTTTGGGGGTGTATAGAGGAGTGCACATGTTTCAATATCAATGCAATGATTACAGGGGCTTATGGGCATGGGGGCCTCCTCTCTATGGGTCCCTAACCCACCCCCAAGACGACTTAAGCTGCCTCTGTGCAGGATGACTAGGCTTTCCTATGCCAGGCTGCCAGGTGATGATGTTCTGGAGGCTGAATTTTACAGGTGTGATTACGATTTTTATGGGGTGGGGGGGTCGGTGATCACTGGTATAGTGTGTGTGGGGTCTCTATTATGAGTTTGCAGTGCTTATCTGGTGACTTTAGGTGGGTTTTTGTGACTTAGACCATGTTTTACATGATCTAAGTCACAACATCCAAGTTCCGTCTAGGCTCTGTTGTAAAACTTTCGGTTATACATGCTGTACGACTAAGTCTATGCCTGCCCACGTCCCGCCCAAATCACGCCCTCGACACTCCTCCTGAAATGCCCCATTTAGCTATGGTCGTTTAGCGGCACTATGAAGGCCTAGGTCGTTTAGAAATACGACCAAAACCCGGTTTGATTATCGACACTTGGACGTCTTTCGTTTATGATCATCCAAGTGCCGACTTAGGCCGGTTTTTGGACATTTTTCTCTTTCGATTATGAGCCCCGTAGTATCTAAAAGAAAACAGAAATAGAACAGGAGATCAAAACCCATTGAACGTTACCGGTATGTGTTAGTGCAGTACTTGTAGCAAATGTTAGCCCATATCTTTATTAGCCCTTGCTTCACAATTTAAGAATTAGTTGTGAAAATTTTGGTTTAAATTTTGGCTTTTTCTTTTTGTTAAAAAGACTCCATGCAGGATTTCCAGGAGTGGTTTTCTGCCATGAAGACTGCTGCAAAAGAGTTTTCTGACAGGACTGGAGACAGTAAAACTTTAGAAGCCAAACTACAAAGCATACAGGTAATGTTTATCGTGTATCACAAATCAGGAGAACTGATTGTTTCATTGTTGCGCACATCTTGAAATTGAGAAGTCCAAGCCCCTTTAATGGCTATTGTGGCAGCTCAAGATAAAATAATGGGGGGAAAAAAAGGTGTAATAAGAACATAAAAATAGCCTTACTGGGTCAGACCAATGGTCTTTCAAGCCCAATCCAGGTCACTAGTACCTGGTCAAACCCCAAGGAGTAGCAGTGGCTTCCCCCATGTCTTTCTCAATAACAGACTATGGATTTTTCCTCCAGGAACTTTCCCAAACCTTTCTTAAAACCAGCTACTCTATCCACTCTTACCACAACCTCTGGCAATGCATTCCAAAGCTTAACTATTCTGTGAGTGAAAAAAAAATTTCCTCCTTTTGGTTTTAAAAGTATTTCCCTGTAACTTCATCGAGTCTTTGTAATTTTTTTATGGAGTGAAAAATCGATCCACTTGTACCCGTTCTACTCCACTCACGATTTTGTAGACTTCAATCATATCTCCCCTCAGCCATTAGGGGGAAATGAGCTTATGTGAGCGAATATGCCTTAAGGCATGTGGCTCAGAATAGAGGCATGGAAGGTCCATGCCACCACCTAGGCTCTTGCTGACACAGCGGGGTCAGGGGAATACCATTTCAAGTTTTTGTCAAATTGCAATATTTTGTAGCTTGGGAGGTGAAGCAATCATTGATTGCTTATTTATTTGTTGTCCCAATAAACAAAGCTGCGGCCTGGTTATTACCACCAATAAAGTATCTGTGGTTTATTTATTGTTGACGTTATTGCTGAGGTCATATGAGCTTCAATAAGCAAGTAAAGCAGGTGTCAGGTAAAAAGCGCGCCGGGACAAAGGCGCACCCAGACAATTGAACGCAGTGCGTGCCGCCGCGCCGCTCTAAATTACTGTTTTTAGGGCTCCGACGGGGGCGTGGGGGGGAACCCCCCACTTTACTTAATAGACATCGCGCCACGTTGTGGGGGCGTTGTGGGGGGTGGGGGGGGGTTGTAACCCCCCACATTTTACTGGAAACTTCACTTTTTCCCTGTTTTTAGGGAAAAAGTTCAGTTTACAGTAAAATGTGGAGGGTTATAACCCCCCAAACCCCCCATAACGCCGGCGCAATGTCTATTAAGTAAACTGGGGGGGTTCCCCAACAAAACCCCCCGTCGGAGCCCCTAAAAACTGTAATTTAGAGCGGTGCGACGGCGCGCGCTGTGCTCAATTGTCGGCACGCGCTTTTGTCTTTCGCGCCGTTGTCTATGAACCAGTAAAGCGAGGAGTCTGTTAATAGTGTCTTGTATTTGTTTGTGTATTTATTGTTGATTTTGTATGTAATTTTGTAACCCTCCCATACCACACCAGACCAAAAAGGGTAAGCGAGAATGGGGGAGGCAAGGTGTAAAAGGACAACAACTCGGCCATTCCAGATCCATATGTTAAAGAAACATTTTGGTTGGTTCAATATAGGTTACACACAGCCTACTAAGACTATAAAGAGATTGTACCTTTCAAAACTTCACTCTTCTCTCGTGCAGGATAAGTTGGACTCTATTGGCGAGGGTCAGAAGAAGCTAGAGGATCTTTCTAAGGAAGGTGAAAGGATCTGTGCTTATGTACCCAAACCAGCTGTGGATAATATCCAAGAACAACTTGCAAAGGCACATGCAGAGTTTCAGAGCTTCATGAAACAGTGTCAACAGAATAAACAAGGTCTTCAGGATTGTGCCACAGAGCTGGGAAGGTGGGGCTTTTTCAATGGCTATTACTCAGCATATGAATTTTTTTTAAAAAGGAACTGACAGTGTTCTACTGTTGTACTGTTTAGATCAGGGGTGGGCAACTCCGATTCTCGAGGGCCAGAATCCAGTTGGGTTTTCAGGATTTCCGCAATGAATATGCATGAGATCCATTTACATGCACTGCTTTCAATGCATATTCATTGGGGAAATCCTGAAAACCCGACTGGATTCCGGCCCTCGAGGACTGGAGTTGCCCACCCTTGGTTTAGATCAGTGGTTCCCAAACCTGTCCTGGGGGACCCCCAGCCAGTCAGGTTTTCAAGATATCCCTAATGAATATGCATGAGAGAGATTTGCATATAATGGAAGTGACAGGTATGCAAATCGCTCTCATGCATATTCATTATGGATATCTTGAAAACCTGACTGGCTAGGGGTCTCCCAGGACAGGTTTGGGAACCACTGGTTTAGATTCTTCTTTCAACAATGTTTTCAACAGCTATATAAGCAGCTAAGAAGGGAAATGATCTTAGTAAAGTCGCTGTGGCTGAAATGACAATAACGAGGGTAATTTATCCAAGCCATTTTCATAGATAAAACACTGCTTTACCCTTTGAAATGAGCTTTTCAAAAATGGCCCTTCCTGTGTGCAGGTAAACTTATGTACATTGGCCCAGATTCTATAAACGGCACCATTATCACCGGCTGTCTTAAGAATGATTTCCGATCGTGTCCCAATCACGCAATGGCACTGTTTTTACAATCGCGGCTTCGGAAAAGGTAGGCGCCGGAGATGTAAGCCAGGGTTTTCAAGGCTTACATTTCCAGCGCCTACCTTTTACATGAATCATGCCGACAGAGGCACTTTATAACACCTAATGCCACTTCCGGAAATTAACCAATCCTATAATTGCTTTAGGTGTCATAAAGTGCCTCCTTAAGCATGATGCAGGTGCTGTCTTTTAAGGCATCGATAGGAGCCTACATTTTTTCTTTTTAAAATGCTTTTTTATTTTTTTTAAATGGCGTTTCCAACTTAAGTTAGGTGCCTCTTTGGGGGTAATTGTATGTGCACCATATCTGACACCATGTGCAATTTTTCCTTAAGTCAGTCACACTTTTCTATCTAAACTTGTTCATTTTCCCCCCTCTCTCTATATGTTCCACTTACCCCCTGTACTGTCTATTAAGATGTTTTAGGGGAGAAGTTATTCACATGGGCTACCATTAAAATGGGTTATTTTACCACAAGTCATGCTATGTTAACACAGTCCCATTTTATGCAGTGAGATCCTGTGCTAATATAACACATATTGTCATAAAATATCCTGTCTTAATGGTTCTCCTGAGCAGCGTGCAATAGTTTCTGCTTGCTGCCAGCAAAGAGGTGGTGTTTAAAGAGCATGCAGTGGGAGGGGGAAGTTGATTACCTAATAACTGAGGTCTCCTTCTTATACGCATTATTTTGTATTAGTTTTGGTGTATGGACAATTTACAGAGAGTTCAGATGTTGTGTTACAGAGAGTTCAGATTTTGTGATATTTGGGATTTTCCTGACATATTCTAGGAGTTTTCAGATGGCAGGGCATGGGGATCCTCACCAGCCACTGCATAGGTCTATAGCAACTGAGTGGGCCTAAGCCCAAAGTGGGTGGGCCTGGGCCCACCTGTAGCTGTGCCACTTGAGACTAAGATCAGCATTTGTTGGTTTCTAGCCTGACTTCATTACTCAAATGTTCAACAGTGACTCAGACTGGTATTGGCCAGCATAGGCAGCAAGCGTCAGCACATAAGTCTTCCACAGTTGACATATATGGGATACGGGATAGATGAGTGACATTTTCATCCCTAGCTGAATTTCAAAGATTTACTGTTTTCTAGCTTCGAAGATCAGCATAAGAAGCTAAACCTTTGGATTCATGGCATGGAAGAAAGACTAAACACCGAATCACTAGGCGAGTGCAAGCAACACATTCCTGAGAAGAAAAAGGAGGTTCAAAGAGTGGAAGTGTTTCTGGAAGAACTGCTGACTTTAAGGTAAGGGAGTTCACTTTGAAGGGTCCTTGTATCATATGAGTGCCATTCTTTATCCATCTTGGATATTAGAGACCAAAACCTCAAAAAATTATTGAGAGGTACACTCAAAGAAACCATGGTATTTTGGTGTTTATAACATCGATCATTATAAGGAAATTTTCAAAGTCTGTCTGAAAATTGCTTTTACTCATTCCCTTCCTTCCTGTACTGTTGCTATCCCAGGGGAGGAAAGTAAGAAAATAAACATCTCATGGGGGAAGGAGGGAAATTTGGGGGTGCCATGGTACCTGTGGCTCCTCACATTCCTATATTGTAAGATAACTCCCAATAATTGCTTGGTTCCTTTTTATTGTAAATTACAATGAACCATGTTTTTGTTACTTGGGCAATTTGAAAAGTTTGGTAAAAACGCAAGTTAAATAATATAGCCTCCCAATTCCCTTTCTGGCCAATACTCAGAGCTATGGCCTGAATAGCTAAGCGGATCTTAGCACTGAAATTACTGCCACCTGCATAACCCCCAACTCCTTCCTAATGCTGCCCCTGGCATACCCACTTTTTTGTTATGTGGTCTATGACACTGTCCCCTCTAAGCTGAGCAGGAGTTCCACTACCTGCCAGTGAGGGGTGCTGTTTCACTATCAAATTTTCAATAGTGAGGGACACACAAGCTCTACAGGACTTCAAGAAACCTGTTTCTAGCAATTGAAAACACAATATTGAAGACCCCCCCCCCCCCATTAGTAACAATGAAATTGGAGGATTCCTGTTCAGTTTAGCGGGAACAGTGGACTGTGGTGATATTTAGGTGTACTGGCTGATTAAGTGGCGTTGAATATCATCATTTAGGTGTTGGTAAGCAATTTAAGCGGTTAGGAGAGGTTCCTGCCTGCTTAAATAGGGTTACTAGATGTCCGGATTTTCCTGAACGTGTCTTCCTTTTGGGGACATGTCTGGGGATCCGGATGGCTTTTCAAAACCTGACACTTTGTCCGGGTTTTGAAAAGCTTCTGGCAACGAGCGACGTTGGGACAGCATTCGCGCATGCGTGGATGCAGCGCGGTGATGTCATCGCGTCACACCAGCGCATGCACGAATAACATCCATCACTCGTTGCTCGTGCAGGTTGAGGTGGGTGGAGTGGGGCTGGGGGGGGCGTGGAATGGATTGTGGCCAGCCACAACGGAATGGGCCTGGGGGCAGGGGCATGGGTCTGGATTTTCTGTTTGGAAAATCTGGTAACCCTCTGCTTAAATTGCTTTGAATGTCGGCTAATATAATTTCAAATCTATTACATTAATTTCTACAGAAATGTCACACACACAAGAACAGGTGCAGGTTTCAGCCGGTACATTATGGCAGTTTTAAAAGGGAAAATATGTGCATACTTTCTTTTAATAATTATTTAAAAAGGTCCATGGATCCTTTGTTCCTGTGGACTTTTCAGCAATTTTCTATAATGTCCTACTTTATTAGTACACTTCTCCCTCCGTATTCGCAGTGGAAGCATTCTGACAATAGGTGTGAATATGAAAAAACCGCAAATAACTTTTTTTATATGTTTTTTGCGGTTTTTGGAAAGTGACATTGTTTTTACTATTGAAACCGCGAATAACATATTAACTGTTATTCGCGGTTTTTGAATTAAGCTGCCACTATTACTACTATTGAAATAAGATTTCAGGGTAAGCAAGCAAGCAGCGATTTCAGGGCAGCCAACCAGCGATTTCTGGGCAACCAACCAGCAATTTCAGGGCAGGCAAGCAAGCAGCGATTTCAGAGCAGCCAACCAGTGATTTCAGGCATGCTGGGAAGAAGTCTTTCTCTCTAGGGATGTTGGGAAGCAGCGTTTTTCTCAGTGCACATTGGGAAACATGGAAGCAGCGAATTTGTGGGAGAAAGCATGGAAGCAGCGATTTTCAGAGTTACAGTAATGGTAAGTGATAAATTTTTTTATCGGTACTGTACAGTAAAAGGAAAAAACTTTAGCGATGACGTTTTTTGGGGGGGCCGAGCCAGCGGCCGAAAAATCGCAAATAAGCAAAACCATAGATACAGAAACCGCGAATACAGAGGGAAAAGTGTAGGTACTTTTTATTGATGGATGTCTTCTTCCAGAGAAGGAATTGTATAATTAAGAAACAGAAATGTAATGGAGCTTCATGAACTGCTTTATTACTGCTTTTCTTGCAAGAAAATGTACAGAAAATTTAGACTTAAAAACAGTGGCGTACCTAGGGGGGGGCGGGGGGGCGGGCCGCCCCGGGTACCAGCCCTAAGGGGGTGTTCCCGGCCTTGCCGTTCAGTCCCCCGCCACCCCCGAAGGACCGCTCGCCCCACTTACCTTCCTGCACCACCTGCGAAGCACCCCGCAGCAGGATCGCGAAGTCAGCGTCAGCATCCCGGCGCTGCTTCCTGCGCCGCGATCCCGCCCCTCCTCTGACGTCAGAGGAGGGGCGGGACCGTGGCGCAGGAAGCAGCGCAGGGATCGCTGACGCTGACTTCGCGATCCTGCTGCGGCTGCTTCATAGGTGGTGCGGGGAGGCCAGGGGGGCGAGCGGTCCTTCGGGGTGGGTCGGGGCATCAGGCCTTCAGGGTGGGGCGGGCGGGCAGGCAAGCAGGCTTTCAAGGGGGAGGGGGTGACAGGCAGGCAGGCAGGCCTTCAAGGGGGGACAGGCCTTCGGGGGGGTGCAGACCTTCAAGGGGTGCAGGCCTTCAAGGGGGGCAGGCAGGCCTTCAGGGGGGTGCAGGCCTTCGGGGGGGGTGTAGGCCTTTGGGGGGGTGCAGACCTTCAAGGGGGTGCAGGCCTTCAAGGGGGGGAACAGGCCTTCAAGGGGGGAAAGGCAGGCAGGCCTTCAAGGGGGGGACAGGCCTACAAGGGGGGGGACAGGCCTACAAGGGGGGGGACAGGCCTTCAAGGGGGGGACAGGCCTTCGGGGGGGTGCAGACCTTCAAGGGAGTGCAGGCCTTCGGGGGGGGGGGTGCAGTCCTTCAAGGGGGTGCAGGCCTTCAAGGGGGGGAAAGGCAGGCAGGCAGGCCTTCAAGGGGGGGACAGGCCTACAAGGGGGGGAGAAGCTACAAGGGGGTGGTACAAGCCTTCAAGTGGGGGACAGGCCTTCGGGGGGGTGCAGACCTTCAAGGGAGTGCAGGCCTTCGAGGGGGGTGGTGCAGGCCTTCAAGGGGGTGCAGGCCTTCAAGGGGGGACAGGCCTTCAAGGGGGGAAAGGCCTTCAAGGGGGGAAAGGCAGGCAGGCAGGCCTTCAAGGGGGGACAGGCCTACAAGGGGGGGGAGAAGCTACAAGGGGGTGGGACAGGCCTTCAAGTGGGGGACAGGCCTTCGGGGGGGGTGCAGGCCTTCGGGGGGTGCAGACCTTCAAGGGGGGGACAGGCAGGCAGGCCTTCAAGGGGGGGACAGGCCTACAAGGGGAAGGGACAGGCCTTCAAGGGGGGTGCAGGCCTTCAAGGTGGGACAGGCAGACCTTTAAGGGGGGACAGGCCTTTGGGGGGACACCATGATTTAGAAGTACACGGAGGGAAGGGGGTGTTCAAAGAGACATGCATATGCCAAACTTTGGGGGGGGGAAGAAATAATGGGTCTGAAAATAGAGGAGAGGGAGAGAGATGAGGGACCATGGGATTTAGGGAGGGAAGGAACAGAAAGGGAGAGAAATTGGACACAAGGGATGGTGTGGAGGAGGGATAGAGATACTGGATAGGAGGGTAATTAGGAAAAGAAAGGGAGAGATGGTGGACTCGGGTGGTGGGGAAGGAGGGAGAGATGCCGGATGAAAGGGTATTTAAGAAAAGGTGGATCTGTGGAGGGAGATGAAAAAAAGGAAAGATACCAGACTTCCTGGGGAGGGAAGGGAAATGGAAAGGGAGGACAGAGTTGGCAGATGGATGGTTAGCATGCAGAAAGAAGGAGACCCTGGCAAGCAAGTTATCAGAAGAAAACCAGAGCCTTGGACCAACAAGATTTGAAATATAACCAGACAACAAAAGGTAGAAAAATTAATTTTATTTTCTGTTTTGTGATAATAACATGTCAGATTTGAAATGTGTATCCTGCCAGAGCTGGTGTTGGACTGCAAACGTGAGCTAGGATTTAACAGAAAGAGGAAAAGTCCTTTTTGTTTCTTTATTTTATTTACACCACAGCGCCAGTGTGGTTAGGAGAAGCCAATGGGGGTGAAAAAGCTATAAAACCCACCAGGAGTTTTGAAAAAAATCACCCAACTGGGCAGGAAATTCGAATTGAAAAACCAATTCAATAGGGCTGAATCGAATCAAAATTTTTTTTTCCTGTATCTGGCAGCATTAGTTTGCGCTACTGTCTTAGACTTTAGGACCTGGGATTGGGGAGAGATGGCATCCTCAGTACTTTATAATGCAAGTGAAACGAGGATTTGGTCAGACTTTTGAAGGGTCTGCAGAAAAAAAATATTGTATAGGCCGGGGACATGAGACAGCAGGAAATGGGAACTTTTCTTCCTTCTATTTTTGTGAATGGAAAGGCTGAGGATGTCAGAGAGGTCAGTTAAAATATGTGCTTTATAAGAAAATATAATAATGTGTTTTATAAAGTTTATAGCATAGCTGGCCTACCCAGTGAGGTGTTCCTAGTGGTGATGGTGGCAGCGTGTCAATGTGTTGAGAGGAAGAGGTGGTCTGGGAAATTCTGCTGAGCAAACTCCGGGCCCATTTCCAACCCCCAGTTAGTCCACTCCACTCAACTGATTCACACACTGAGTGGGTCTTTGGGTGTTGTTTTGGGATCTCTTCCAGTGGTTTATCTCCTTCTGGTCCAAGGAAGGAAACTTTGTTATCCTTAGCATTGACCTACAGAATATGTTTGTAACAGCGCTGCTTGTGTGGCATTAGGCTATGTAGTGATCGAAAGAAAAAAACAGACCTTTGCACATTTTTGCACTATATGGTGGGTGTATGAGGAGATTCACATTTCCTGCACAGCTAAGTCCATGTGAAGTTACCTTGTGCTGTATTTGACATCTAGCAAGGTCTCTGTTTGAAAGGAAAGATCTAAACTTAAAAATGAAGTGGCCAGAAGTTATGGTAAAAGCAGATAGTGTAGCTGTTTTTAAGAAAGATTTGGACAAATTCCTGGAGGAAAAGTCCATAATCTGTTATTAAGACATGGGGGAAGTGTCTGCTTGCCCTGGATCGGTAGCATGGAATGTTGATACTCTTTGGGTTTTGACCAGGTATTAGTGTCCTGGATTGTCTACCATGAGAATGGGCTACTGGGCATGATGGACCATTGGTCTGACCCAGTTAGGCTATTCTTATGTTATGTTCTCATCTGTAGGGGCCTTTGTTTTCACTTCTTATTTTAATGTATTTTTTTCTGGGAACTTATCAGTGTTTTTTTATAATGGGAACAAAAATGGAAGAGAATTAATGTGTGTGGGATGAGGGGGTAACTAATTTCTTCAGCTAAATAATTCAATCCACTTCAAACAGACATAGGAGAACTCACGCACCATTCACACACCCTCCAACCAAAAACGTCAAAAGAAAAAAACTGTTCGACAACCTCCTAGCCATTCGAGCTGCAACACTCGACCCCCAACTCTACAACCAATTGACATCAACCACAGACTGCAAAACCTTCAAAAAGAAATAAAAACCTTTCTATTCAAAAAACACATAAAACCGAACTAACACAATCAGAACTGTCCCAAGCATCACCTGCAACTACTCCATATGTACTTCTGATGTCATGACAATTTAGACATAATTTATGTTATGTTATGTTTGGAATAATGGTTACATATATGAGGTTCAATAAAAGAAAATTTTCACTGCCTGTTTCTATTCTGACCATTTATTCCATTTCATGGTTATTGCAAAAAAAAAAAAAAAAAAAAAAAATTTTTACATGGGGGGGGGGGGGGGGTGTCAAAAAATGATGGGCCCCGGGTGCCACATACCCTAGGTACGCCACTGCTTAAAAATTGAATTGAGTATGAGGGTGCTGTGTTGTGTATTCCTGTGTGCAGATAGGTATGTGTATATTTCTACAAATATATTTATGTGTTTTATGTAAATATTTTGTGTGTGTTATACTATATATATGTGAATGTTTTGTGTTATCATTTGTGCGTATCTCAGAGCATTTCTGTATTGTGTTTGTGTATGTGTGTTTTGTTTTTTCTATTCATGCATTTATGTTTTATATAAATATTTTCCTGTGATTATGTTTATGTGTACTTGTCTGTTGTGTTCTGTTTGCATTTTTATCTGCTGTCAGCTAGGAGATGAAAAGAAAGGGCCCATGTATGTTAGTTCTGGCCTATTAAAAAAATTGCAACCATACCTTTCTGCTAGTTTCTTGCTGGTTAGTCAGCATGAGCAAGCACTGATTGGTTGATGAGATTTTATATCTCAAGCCCTCCGGCAAGAACGCAAACAAAAGCCTAGGCAGCCATACAAAATCTGTAATAGTGCACATATGTTAAATTAGTTGAAACCCACAAAAAATTAGCTAAATAAATTTCTTTATTGCTTCATCCCACTCACTCTCCAATTCTGTGTCCCAATCTGCCATCTCCCCACGTCTCTCCTCCATTCCCCCTCTCTGTCCTCCACCTTTCTCTTACTGGAATTCTTTTCTTTTTCCTGGTCTTTGCTATTGAAATGATTTCCAAATGTACAAGTGAACAAAATACAAAAAAACAGCATTCAACACACTACAGGCCATCTTCATAGTCAGCATGAAAGCACAGTATATACTAGCTCCCTGATATTAAGCTGGTGGCAGTCAGCATTTTTTTAAAACACCATCACTGTCTAGATTAGCCCCCGGTATTTAGTGTCAGGCCATGTCCGGGCGTCGTCACTAAATATTGGGGCTAATTTAGGTAGGACTTGGGCTATTTATCCAGCCAAGAGCTTAGCATAGAGCATAGATTTGTAGTTTAGTAATGACCGTAGTCTATAATTCCTAGTCAAGTGGGCATCTTATCTTGGTTATGGGGAAACCACTATTGTTGCTTCCGTAAAGGAGTTGGGGGTTGATAGAGAGGGATAGGGGGGTTGAGAGAGATCCACGTATACTTGTGTAAGTTAATGTGTCATTTGTGCATGTATTCTACACATATAGTCCAAAAAGAAAGTAGGACAGGACAATGGAAAATTCACAAGGAGTCAAAAGTGAGGTCTGAAACAAGAGGTTTATTAGTAAAGCACCACAGTTCAACAGACCTGACACAGAGCTGTGTTTTGGTGAAAGTCGGCTCTTTCAGGGGGTCACAGAATCTACATGAGTAAATTGTTTTGCACCTCCCATATGACTTCTGGATTTTCCATTGCCCTACTCTACTTTCTTTCTTTTTTGACTTCCATCTATGTAGAGTTTTTGGGTTTTTTTGTGGGGGAGAGGTGTTCTGGTTCTGACTTGTGTAGTCTACACAAATAACCACATATTATATAAAAGACATGTGTACATTGCAACACAGTCTCTGCTGTGCCCAACCTATGCCCATGATAATACCTGTGCACATACCACCAGATTCTGTATGGGTCACCCACTGTCATTCTCCAGTCCCACCTACTCAAGAGTGTAGGCTGATCATCCAAGGCCGCCTACCTGAATGTGTAGGCTGAGTGTCTTTGCTTCCACTGGGGCTTACCAAGGGTTAAGCACTAGGTCAGCATCCCTCCCCTCAAGGGTCGCCCAGAGAATTCCTGTTTCCAAGAACTCCAACTGTGTTTTTTCTCTCTCTACTATTTCCATATGGAGTGTCCTCTTTTCCTGCAATGTAAGACAGGCTTCACCTGCAGAAAAAACTGTACAAAATTACACCCTATACCCAGTGTCCAGATACTGCTGCTGCTACTACATTCTGTGACATTTCTCAAATAGATTCCAAAGGAACCTTATCATAATAGATTTTAAAATATTAGGAACATGCCACCAGCAAACTTAATCAGAAAAATCTTTTAATATTGGTTTTGCATTTTTACAAAGAGGTATATTTTTGAAAATAAATCTTAGATTGGTTAAGACAATATTATACAATCAGTTAGTTGGGACCTCTAGGTTACAAAGTTCTAGAAATTCCCTTTCCTAAAAGCAATGCATTAATTTAGGAAAAAAAAAAAAGATGTGAAAGAGAAAATGGGGAACAAAAACATAATTCTTCCTTTCATGGCTGACTGTAGCCACTGCAAACTGCAGTATTTTCACTGGTGCGCACTGATATATCCAGCAGCTTGCTTGGTTTTATAATTCTTCCTTTTAAAAAATACTTTCCATTCAAAGGTTATTTCTAGAATTGAAGTCAGAAACCATCTTACTTTCAGAGAATCATTTGACAAACTCTCCCAGAGAGCCCAGTCCCTAAATGAAGATGGATGCGGAGATGGGAGAGAAGCTCGTTTAGCTTCCCAGCTTGTCTTGGCGTACCAAAACCTGGTGAAAACTACTAAAGAGGGGCTTCGAGCCTGTCAGGTGGCTCTCCAAGAGCATCAGGCCTTCGAGGAAGCCCTCCAGAGCACTTGGGCCTGGCTGAAAGATGTGCAGGACAGGCTTGCCGCTGCTGAAAGTACTGCTGGCAGTAAAGACTCCCTGGAAAAGCAGCTGGTGCAAATTCAGGTAAAGCATTTGGTGAATGATATTCAAGGAAATTTAGCCAACCAGAAATGGCTCCTGGTCAGTTAAATCACTTGTTTGGGCTAACTGGTCATATTCGGCAGCCTAAATTTCAAAAACATGTAACTCCAAATGGGTCATAGCCTTTGAAGGGGCATTGGCAGGTCAGGGGTGTTCCCAGAAATTAAGGGCACTGTGGTTTGCATGCCTGCTGTTGGTTGACAGATGATTAAAATGTCCAATTGGTGCCCATCTAAAAACTGGCTCTTTTGGGCTGTTCTGGGGGCGGAGTCAACACTTAACCAGTTGAGTGCCAGTATTTAGCACTTAACACTGTGGTAACTGCATAAATAGGACCGCATAACGTCAGTCCTATCTTTATATGAGTCACCATAGCTTGTTAAACTAAATATTGCACTTAATCAGCTATATTTTTGCAGGCTTTATAAACCCAGAAATTCAATGCCAGAGCCTAAATGGCCCAACCGTGAATTTCTGGTGGTCAACATAACATTGACTGCTGCTTGCTAAATATCAGGCCCTTAGTGGCAAAACAGGCAATTGTGTAGACTTCCTTTTTTTCTTCACTTGTCTGACCTGTTAACTTGGATTTAGGAAATAATTCTAAAACTCATATTCATGAATAGAAGAGGAGTTCATGTGTGGGAATGGCTTGTAAAGTTGCCCAATATAATTCCATTTTCTAAAACCTTTATAAGCATACTTTTATGCGTAACAGACCGAATTGGGGCAGGATCTGAGCATAAGTGCACAGTTTTAGATTTTCAGATATGCATAAATTTCTTGAAAATTTTGTGTATGTTAATTGGCAGATCTGCATGTAGGTAGGTACTTGGCATGAGGTCATTTTGAAAGAGAAATTATCAACATATTTTCCCTTTGAAGAATGGTGGAATTTGTTTGCATATATGCTACGCAAGTTAGGTGGTCTGTTCAGTGGTGTAGCGAGGGTGAGAGGTGCCCAGGGTAGTGACACCCCTCCCCTGCCCTCTTCTCTGCCCCTAACCCCATCTGCTTCTTCCCCACCCCCTCCTGTGCGCGCTTGCAAGCCCCTTCCCTTCCCCCTTCCCTCTTTAATGTTCCCAGCGCGAGCAGCAACCCAAACCTGATGCTCACACCAGTGGCTCTTCCTCTGAAGTCACTTCCTAGGCGCGGGTCCAGGAAGTGATGTCAGAGGAAAAGCTGACGTGCGAACAGCAGGTTGGGGTTGCTTCTTGCACCCGAAATGTTAAAAAGGTACGGTGGAAGGGAAGGGGCATGTGTGCGGTAGTGGGGGGCGGGGTAGAGAGGAAGACAGGTGCCGGCATCCCCACCAAGATGGCAACCAGGGCAGACAGACCCCCCCCCCCCCTCCCACCCATCCCTACTACAACATTGGGTCTGTTACCTCAGACAGCCAGATCAGGATAGAAACTGAGCCTTTGGGTGATCTCTTTCATTTGATTATGTTTTGACATACTATAGGAAATCCTGTTGATGAAAGGTGAGGGTGAAATTAAGCTGAACATGGCTATTGGCAAAGGAGAGCAGGCTGTCAAGAGCAGCAATGAAGCAGGGCAGGAGGTGATTCAGAAGCAGCTCCAAACACTGAAAGATGTATGGGGTAATGTGAACAGCACTTCGCTTAAATCACACAGGTAACGTCATTTTATTTGACTTTATATGGCAGCCAGTGAAGGGCATGGACCAGATTCTGACAAGTTAGCTAATTCCCACCTTGATGCAAATAAAGGCCCGATGATATTATAGAAAATTGGACAAATTAACCCCTGCCTATTATTTTAGAAGTCTTATTTGTGATTTCCATGTGGAAACAATGGCATTTACACCTATATATTGCACATGTACAAACCAATTTCGGAATGCTTGGCGCTCCTCACTATGTAGAGATTTTAAGGGAGTGTATTTTGGGTGGGATTAGTGTGGAACAAAAAGCTATACATATATTCCTCATTAGAGAGTTGCGCGGGGACAGAAATCCCACCCGTCCCCACCCGTCCCCGCCAAGTCCCACCCGTCCTCACCCGTCCCCGTGAGGAATCCCACCCGTCCCCACCCGTCCCCGTGAGGAATCCCTACGTCCCCACCCGTCCCCGTGAGGAATCCCCTCCGTCCCCACCCGTCCCCGCGAGGAATCCCCTCCATCCCCGCCCGTCCCTATAAACTTCAGAAATAGTTATTTCATTTAATTATGCTACTGAATTAAAGGCTCTGGTAGAAACCCATTTACAAATAAGCAAAAAGACTTTATTAATTTGAAAATATTAATTGGGAAGAATACATACTTTGTAAACGGGTTTCTACCAGAGCCTCTAATGTTTATAAATTTTTATCAACACAACTAATATACTACTTTTCCTACCTTTGTTGCCTGGTTTCTGCTTTCCTCATGTTCTCATTCAATTCCTTCCATTCACTGTCTCTCTTCCTTCTGCATCTTCCATTTGCTCTGTTACTGTGCCTCTCCCTTTCTTCCCCCTTCCAAATTGGTCTGGCACCCATCTTCTTCTCTCCGCTCCCCCCATAGTCTGGCATCTGTCTTCTTCCCTGCCAGCGTCTTCTCCCTACTCTCTCTTCCTCATTTCCTTTCAATGTCCTTCTGCCCCCCATCTTCCCCATGTCCTTTCAGCGTCCTTCTCCCTCTCTGTCTTCCCCATGGCCTTTCAGCGTCCTTCTCCACCCCTTTGTCTTCCCCATGTGCTTTCAGAGTCCTTCTCCCCCCCCCGCCCTTCCCATGGCCTTTCAGCGTCCTTCTCCACCCCTTTGTATTCCCCCATGTGCTTTCAGCGTCCTTCTCCCTCCTCTGTCTTCAAGTGCTTTCAGAGTCCTTCCCCCCCCCCTCTTGTCTTCACCATGGCCTTTCAGCGTCCTTCTCCCCCCCCCTCCTTCTCTACCGCCCCGGGTGCAGCACAGCCGGCCAGGTCCCCTTACTTTTGTGGCACTTCCCCGACCGACCGACAACAGCCCCGGTCCGACAAACCTCCCTGCCCTTAACCGCGAATCTAAATTACCTTCTTACAGCTGCTGTAAGAAGGTAATTTAGATTCGCGGCTACAGGGCAGGGAGGATTGTCGGACCCGGGCTGTTATCGGTCGGTCGGGGAAGTGCCACAAAAGTAAGGGGACCTGGCCGGCTGTGCTGCAAACGGGGCGGGGCGGACCGCCCCCCTCCCTTGGTAGCCACTCGAACCGCGAGGCTACTCTCCTTCTCCTTACCTGCCCTGCCTGCAGCACAGAGCCGAACGGAAGTCTTCCCGACGTCAGCGCTGACGTCGGAGGGAGGGAGGGCTTTGTTTAAGCCCTCCCTCCCCTCTGACGTCAGCGCTGACGTCGGGAAGACTTCCGTTCGGCTCTGTGCTGCAAGCAGAGAAGGTAGGGAGAAGAAGAGCTGCGCGACTGAGTACATCCAGCCCCATAGGAGCCCCGCGACCCTCGGAGGCATCCCCATGGGATCCCCGCGACCCTAGGGGGCGTCCCCACGGGATCCCCGTGACCCTAGGGGCGTCCCCACGGGATCCCCGTGACCCGAAGGGGGAACCCGCGGGATGCCCACGGGTCTCGCGGGATTCCCGTCGTCCCCGTTCCCGTGCAGCTCTCTATTCCTCATTTCACAAAGGGAATACACTAAGGGCTCCTTTTATTAAGGTGCGCTAGCGCTTTAGCACACGTACAAGATTGGCACGCGCTATAGCGCACGCTAGCTGAAAAATTACCACCTGCTTAAAAGGAGGTGGTAGTGGCTAGCGTGCGTGGCATTTTAGCACGCATTAAGCACATGCTAAAACCGCTAGCACGCCTTTGTAAAAGGAGCCCTAAACTAAAACTTAGACCTCCAGACCGGGTCATCTTCATATAATAAAGCTCGACTTGGTTTACATCAGTTAAAAAAAATATAGAAAAGAGCATGAATTTACAATTTAGAGAATAACCACGTTTTTATGTTTTTGCGAAAAAGTTAAAATGAACCTAATTCTCTTAACCTTAGAGGAATATCATTCCATATTTCTGTTAGTTTGAAAAGATAGGGGGAAAAGTTCCATGTTAGCCTTTACCTTGCTCAACAGCAGATATAGGTTTTTAAAAAAGTACTCATTTCAGTCAGGACTTTATATAAGAGATTGAAGGAGTCAGTCTTCTTAACTCTATATAGTTTGTTTCCACCTCCGAAATGAAACCATTTTAAAATTGCAGCCTCAGTACGTAATATTGGCACTTCCATAGGTTTGTAAAATGGAGCAACCAAGTCCATGCTGTTCAATATTTGGAAAGTGGCTGCTCCCGATGCCTGTCCTGGCAAATACACATGTACTCCTGTGCGTATTTTATAAAAGGCTCTATGTCAGCTATTCTTTTCCAAAATACTACTAGAACTGAGAACATTTCAACCTGAATGTCTCAATCCCAAACTCTAAGGCCCTAATCGATTTAGCAGCGCTAAACGCTAATGCATGCATGCTAGTCTATGGACGCATTAGCATTTAGCACACGCTAATTCGATTAGCGCGCTAATCGGTTAGTGCACCTTAGTAAAAGAGGGGGTACATTTTAGATAAAATGGGGTGATCTTTATTTTGGGGAACTTCAGTGCATAAAAGCTAACACTTTTTTGCACTTGAAAGAAGAAATTCAAACTGACTGGCTTAAAAAGAAGAAAACTGGAAAGGTATGAAGGGGGGAAGGGATGGGAATTGATAGACCACCTTTCTGGGGTTACAGTCAAAGTGCTTTACAAATTATATACAGGTATGTTATTTATGTGCATAAGTGCACACTCGTAACTGCTTGGATGGCAGTATTTTAGACATTTAAGCACTCTAGGCCAGTGTTTTTCAACCGCTGTTCCGCGGCACACTAGTGTGCCGCGAGATGTTGCCTGGTGTGCCGCAGGGCCGCCGGGCCCGGAGCTGACAGAGGGCCCGAGGCAGGGGCGCCAGTAGCTCGCCAAGGCAAAGTGAGTCGATCACCCAGGACTCACTTTGTCTTGGCAATCTAATCTATCGAGCCGATAAGTCTTCTTCTCCCCGACGTCAATTCTGCAATCGGAGAGGAAGTTCGGGCCAGCCAATCGCTGCCTGGCTGGGCGGAACTTCCTCTCCGATTGCAGAATTGACGTCAGGGAGAGCATGCGTCGGCGTCGGCTTTGGGGCCTGTTATCCATTGGTGGGTCCTGTTCCCCGATGGCAGCGGCAGTGGCAGTGGCTTGGGGAACGGCAGGGAGAAAGAAAGAAAGGGGGCAGGCAGGGAAACAGAAGGAAAGAAGAGAAACAGAAAAAAAGAAAGAAAGGTCAGGGAGAGAGGAAGAAAAAGTTGGGGGAGGGAATGAGGTGTGGAGGAGAGAAAGCATACAGGCTGATAGAAGGGAAGAAAGATTGGATGCACAGTCAGAAGAAGAAAGTGCAACCAGAAATCACCAGACAAGGTAGGAAAAATGATTTTATTTTAAATTTAGCAAAGTGGAGGCAGTATTACCACAGTTTTCAAAGGAATTTGCCCAAATAACTTAATAGTTAACTGGGTAAATTCCCAGAGATGAAAACTTCCCTTCACTTACTATGCACAGTTCTGAATTTATATCTGCTGTCTATATTTTACAATATGGTCACCTTTTACTAAACCGCAATAGTGGTTTTAAGCGCAGGGAGCCTATGAGCGTCAAGAGCAGCGCTGGACATTCAGCGCAGCTCCCTGCGCTAAAAACTGCTATTGTGGTTTAATAAAAAGGATGGAGGGTATATTTGTCTATTTTTGTATGCTATAAAAACCAAATACAGAGAGAGACTGAGAGCTGTTGACGAAGAGCTACGTGTGTGTCTTTCTTCGATTCCAGCCAGAATATCAGCTTTGTGTTCAGCCAAACAGGCCCAGGTTTCACACTGAATAAAGTATTTTATAATTTTTATAATTTTTATTTCGTAATAAAGTAATTATAAAATACTTTCTTTGTGTTTATTTGATTCCTATTCAAGAGAATTACTTTATATATAGTCAATATAGGCAGAGAGTTAAATTTTTTAACATTTTCTAATGGTGGTGTGCCTCATGATTTTTTTCATGAAACAAGTGTGCCTTTGCCCAAAAAAGGTTGAAAAACACTGCTCTAGGCATTTAAATTAACCTGGCAATGGAGAGTTTCCACACAAAGGGCTCTTTTTACTAAGGTGCGCTAGCGTTTTTAGTGCACGCACAAAATTACCGCGCGCTAGACCACACAGTACACTTCTAGAATAATGCCAGCTCAATGCTGGCGTTAAGGTTTAGCGCGCACGCTATTCCGCATGTTAAGGCCCTAACGCACCTTAGTAAAAGGAGGCCAAAGTTTAAGGCAGTGCTTCTCAAAGCTGGTCCTAGAGTATCCCTAGCTGGCTGGGTTTTCACAATACCCACATAGAGCATGCCTAAGACAATGCTGTCTCTGATCTTTGGAAATCTCTCTCATGCATACTCATTGTGGATAGTCTGAAAACCTATCTGGCTAGGAATGATTTGAGGAACACAGTTGTAAATATGATCTGAGGCTAGATTTACTGAAAGGCACTACTGAATTGCCATGTGGAATGCTCTCCCTGAAGAGGTAATTGCGGAATCCACCGTTCTAGGATTTAAGGGTAAACTAGATGTACATCTCCTTATGAGTGGCATAGAGTGATATGGGGTAGAGAGTTGCGCAGGGACAGAAATCCCACCCGTCCCCACCAGGATCCTCTCGGTCCCCACCCGTCCCCGTCAGGACCCTCTCCGTCCCCACCCATCCCCACAAGGAATTACCTCCATCCCCGCCCGTCCCCATAAAAAGCAGCAATTACTTCTGACAGGATCATCAGTTCCACAGTTTCTTTTGTGTTTGCGCTGTTGTTTTCCTTGTGGAATCTCTTTGGTGGAACCCTTTTTTTGTTTTCTTTTCAGGTAATTAACTTATGAACCCCCTCTTTTACTAAGGCTGACGTGTCCATTATATTATATGGACAAACCCTGATTCCAAAGCCTTCCATCCCCGTGGGAGTCCCAATGGCTAGAGGGGGTCCCCGTGGGAGTCCCGTGGGCCATAGGGGGGTCCCTGTGGGAGTCCTGTAGGTTAGGGGGGATTCTTGCGGGACCCCCACGGGACCCGCAGGATTCCCGCGATCCCCGTTCCCGTGCAGACCTCTAATATGGGGACTAAAACTATGCTAGGGTACACCTGGCGGGGCCTCTGCATGTGCGGATCGCCGGACTTGATGGACCTAGGGTCTGATCCGGAGATGGTAATTCTTATGTTCTTATTTACCAAAATTCACGTTTTATGCAAGAGCATAGCATGTGATAACAGCATGTAAAGCACATGCTTACACAGTAACCCACTTTAGTACATTTAGGTTCTGATACTATATAGTGCAACCAAAGATGCACAAGCAGTTCTGTACATTTTGCCAGTTTGCATGTACAACGTAATTGCTTAACAAGGTGAGCAGCACCAATAATTGGCAATTAACAAGATTTAATGGGCCCTAATTAGAATTTATGCACACAACTATAAAGTGTGTGGATATGAAAAGGGGGTGTGGCCAGGGGAAGAGCATGGGCGGGTTGAGGGTGTTCCTAAAAGTTAGGCATACTGTTACAGAAAATGCCCAATCCACGCACAACTTAGGTGCAGGCATTTAGACCTGATTTTTGTTGGCCTAAATGCCTGCGCCTAAATGTTAGTCAAATGGATGGACGCTATTCGTAATTCTATAAACTGCACCTAACTTTGAAGGCAGTTGATAGAACTGCACTAAGTGCCATCCTTTTCAGCACATATATTTTAGGCATCATTTATAGCATATGGCCCCTAGCCTCTAAAATAATACTGTAGGTTTAGCTCTGTTTCATGATCAACAACAAAACAAGAATGACAATTAACCCAGAAGCTTAGTTAAGCAAATTTCACTACCAATCAGTACTGTTGTTTGGAGAGCTCCTATGATCAGAGGACTCCCATCAAAATTAAAGGTACTTTTCACATTTTTGAATTAAGCCAAACCAAACTTTTCTTTTATTACTTGGTGCTTTTTTCTTAGCACAACGCATCTGCTTTCTTTTGATGCCCTGTTAAGAGTGCTAGACAGTAGAGGATTAGAGCAATTCCAGGGGAAGAAAAAGATTGAATTCTGTTAATATCGAAGAAGCCAACTTATAAACAAAACAGCTATATTCTCAGTAGAGTGCTACCCTTGTTGGGTGTATTTTCAGTTGACAAAAGGTATTTTCCTAATTTCCCAGCTTCTAATGCAGGTTTGGTATACTTCAAGATATACTTTCCTTGATCCTATCAGCTTTTGCTTTAAATAAAGTGATTTGATAATGATGTAATGACGATGGTGTTGTAGTATAATCACTCTATGAATCTGTTTTGATTTTTTTTTTAAATTCCACAATGATTCTGTGGTCCAGTAAGGTGGGTTTGATGAAAGATGGAGGCAATATTTGATAGTTGATAGTTGTTGGGATGGCCACTGTTTATATGTGTGATCAGAGGTGCAGTTATCAATGTGTGCTACTGTTAAAAATGTATTATTTCACCACTAGCACAGGACCTATGCAACAAGACCTAGTTACTTTCAACTTTGGTTAACAACCCACATAAATAACTTCTCCACCTCAATGGCAATCTTTAATAGTGCCACTAGATATATTTATAAAGTTAAACATCAACGTTGGCAGTTAGCTTTAAATGAAAATCAGACCCATATTTTATATTGTTTTAAATAAAATATTTTAAAAAATAATATATCGCATGCTTAACTAACTCTCCTCTTTCATAAAATGTCAAGAGCCAGCCCAGCTAGAGTAGGAGGTACTACAGAGATCTCATTCACTGCCCATTTGTAAGAGAACAGAATTCCACTCAACAATGACCCCTATTGTCCATGCTCAGGGCATACACACTCTAGGTTCTATGAGCAGCTAGAATCTGAAGCTTCTATCTGAGACTTTCTGCAGATGATTGCACTAGATCAGGGGTAGACAATTCCAGTCCTCAAGAGCCGGAGCCAGGTCAGGTTTTCAGGATATCCACAATAAATATGCATGAGATAGATTTGCAGCTCAAGGAGGCAGTGCATGCAAATCTATCTCATACATATTCATTGTGGATATTCTGAAAACCTGACCTGGCTCCGGCTCTCGAGGACTGGAATTGCCTACCCCTGCACTAGATGAATAATTGGGGAGTTTCAAAGCAGGGGGGAATTCTGTGTTATATTGAAGTAGAAACCAAAGGAAATGTGAAAACTGTGGGGATGAAAAAAATTTAAATGTCAAGGGCATTCACCTGTCTGCTTCTCCTGTCATCCTAGTACTTTGGAATCTTTGATAAATCTTTGGAACGACTACTTGGAGAAGAAAAATCAGCTGGAGCACTGGCTGGAATCAGTGGATCAGAAAGTAGAAGAGCCTATACAGCAGCAGATGGGCTTGAAGGAGAAGTTTAATCAGATGGATCATTTCCAGGCTATCTTAACAGATGTAGAGGATCACACCTGTGCACTGCACCGTCTTACTGAGAAAGCTCAAGAGCTGCACGAAAAGACAGAAGATGATTCATTCAAGGAGGATGTTCAGAACGAGTTGAAAACCCAATTTCACGACATCACAACTGTCGCCAAGGTACTTTTTCTGGATAGTTAACTGTTCATCAATGAGCAACTCCCATGTTGCAATGTAGTTAAATCATAAATTTCCAATGTAGGCAGAAGAAGCTTGGATTTGGCTCCCAAGCCCATTTTTGGCTGATAAGTCAGATGCTAACAATGAATGGAGGAAGGAAAACAGAGCCTCAGAGGTCTGACTACTCTCTCCATCCTTGGTTCATTATACTTTGGTCTGTGGGAGAAATCTGTCAGCAGCTTCTCCCCTGATGCTTCCTCTTCTCCATTCAGAACCAGGGAGGGACCTGTTTCTGGAAATTTTACATTGTATTATATTACAATGTGTGTGTGTGTGGGGTGGGGGGGGGGAGGAACAATGTGTTGTTTGCCTAGGGCCCACTAAAGGGTTAAGCCTGTCCTTTGCCAGTACAGCATACCCACTGACCTATGCACCTGATTTTATGCGGGTAGGGTTTTCAGGAAAAATGTGCAAAAGTTTTCAAGTTCCATTGAAGATAAACTCTGCAGAAACACCTGTCATGGGGCAGTATAATGTAGAAGGATTTATGGTTCACTTAGCAGTATTATAAACACGTTACGTCTCTGTTAAGTGGTCTAGAGAAAACCATAACCTCTTATTCAAGTCCAAATATCATGGTCTAATTATACGACACAAAACCCAGGCTAATGAGAAATATCTTTATTATGAAAATAGAAAAAGATAATTCACAAGCCAGCTGCAGAATCTAAATATTGTTCAAACTATCTAATTACACAAATGAAACTCAGTACATGATTGTCACAATCTAATGGTTAGACAATTAAGTAAAACTTCTTGTTACACACACACACTATTCCTTATAATAATAATCCCTGATTAGCAAATGATTATATTATCACCCAGGTAACTTTTCAACCCTTTACCACAATTGATTCCTATCTAATTCCCAAGCTAATAAAAGTAATTTCCGTATGCTCACCCTTAATTAGCCTCTCCGGCACAATTAGGTGGAAGAGAAAACTTTTTGTCAGCTGGAAGACGTCAGGAATACCGTTGTAAAAGTTACACGTGTTGAAAATCCTTGATGAGGCTATAAATCATCAGCAATAAGTTCCGTTTATCTGTGCTAAGTTCAGAACAGTTTTTAAATGTCCGAATTTCTATCTCTTAGGCAGAGAATCACACGAGGTAACTTACAGGTCTAATTATTGAAAGAAAAAGTTTACAATTAGAACATCTGTGAGCAGATCTGAGCTTCCCCGGACCTTATCACAGACTAACTAATTATTAATTAATTAGCACCTTTCTTTTCTTGAATCTCATCAGATGACTTCCTCGGACCAATCCAGAAACAGAACTTGATGAATAGCCTTTCTGTATAAAGTATCATATATGCTGGAAGACCCAGGGCCGTTAGACAGATAAGAACAGAATAATTTCTTCAAGATTCACACTGTCCCATTATTAAAGCACAGATGAATGCCCTTGAATAGCAACATTCGGGTACATCCCCATAATGCATCAGGCAGAAACAGCAAAGCTGTGTACTTCTTATTTCTTGCAAAATTCATGCTGGAAAGTTGCTTGCAGAGAGATTCTTGAAACAATGGTTCAGGCTTGGTGACATCATAGAGGCCTAACCTTCAGGTGTGAATACGGAAATATCCCTACAATAAGTATAGATATTGTTTTAAGTAGAAATTTTCAGACAGCCAGGCGATGTAGGTAAATCACTATTTATTCAGGTAAATGGCTTCCTCCCAGCATAATGTGTACAAAGAAGCTGATCTAACATACTAAAGGCAGATTTATCAAGGCATTCCCATGGGCACCTTAGCAGAAAACTTGTTGATGTCTCAGACCATTATATTTCTCCATAAATCAAACAATGGCAAATATTAATGATCCCAACAAAAGGCATTCTCCTTCAGGGCAATTCTCTTAATTGGCACCTCAGTTTAGGCATCCCAGTGCCGTGTGCGTAGCATCAATTTCATAATGGCTTCCTGACGCCAAGATCCTGTTATAATGTCAGCACTGGAGGCACCCAGGTTTAGTCATGCCTTCTTATGCCATGCCTAAGGCCCTCTTCTATCAAACTGCGATAGCAGTTATGAGCGCGGGGAGCCGCACTGCTCATGATGCTCATAGGAACTCCCTGCGCTAAAAACTGTTATCGCAATTTGATAGAAGAGGGCCTAAGTGTGCTCCTGCTGTAGGTAATTTATAGGATTATATAAACGAAGTGGCCCAGTATTCAGCTGGCAGCGATCAGTGTTTTGTTGATTGCCACAGGCATTATTCCTGGATAATCAATGGTGGCCTTGTCTGGGCTTTGGCACTGAATATGTGGGTTGCTGGAGCTGGCTAACGCATAGCTGGTTAAATGTGATATTCAACACTTAACTGGCTATGGGTTAAAGCCAGTTAAGTGCTGAATATTGGCCATTAATAAGCCAAGTGCTAACTCTGCCTCTGGAATGCCCCCCAACTAGCCAGTTTTCATTTTGGCTCTAACTGGAGAATTCTATAAATGATACCTATATTAGGTGTCACTAGGCACCCTAATTGCAGCTGCCTAAAAATGCCTACTTTCAGAATCCATGCCTAACTTTTATTTTTTAATTGGCTTAATCAGCGTGGTGATCAATAAAAAAACATTAAACAAACAATTTAAGAGTTTGGCGCCAAACTCTTAGGATGCCTAAGTGGAAGCATCCTCCCACACCTAAGGACACCTATCTTAAACAGTATGCATGGTTATGGGCGGAGAATAGACATCATTGACGTAGACATCGTTAGGTGTCTGACATAGGCACCGCCAAATTAGGCGAGTGAAAAGCTGGCCTAATGCAGCGGTGCCTATGTCTAGGATGTCTCGCAATGCCTAAGTCTGCTTAGGCGCAAGTGGGTGTGATTTTATAAATGGCACCGTTTATTGGATTGACAACTGTGCTGTTTATAGATTCTGGCCCTAACTGGTTATTTTTAGCAGCACTAACCAGTTAAGTCCCTGAATAGGTGCTTTAAATGACCTAGAGCCATTTCTAGCTAGTTAAATGGCATTGAATGTTGACCCTTATGTGTATAACGGAGATATGCCAATAAACTGTCCATGCTCTACCCTTGTACACTACCCCCTTGTATTCGGGCACTAAGGCACTTAGGTGTTCCTTTTATAGAATGATGTCTAGCACACACAGGAGAGTAACAGTTTATAAATTGCCCTACTAGAGTACAACACTGTCATGCAGTGAACATTTTGTCCAGCAGAAATCACTTTATGACAAAGCCAAATATTCCCAAGGTAGCCCAAACTACAAAATGGCAAAAGCATATCTCCAACTATTCAATTGCCTATGCTGCTGAAGTGTTGTGCAGAACTGGAGCTTCGGGGAGTAATTTTATAAGGGACTTGAGCATATAGGACAACGTTTTACATGCTTAAATGAGGGTTCAGAAAATGTACTCATAAAAAAATAAGCACACAGACAAGGAGTATCACTTGTGATATACTTTTATGTGATATACTTCCAAATAGACTCAGAAAGTACCAAAAATAAAGTAAAATATAAAATAGCTACATCGACTCTATGCAGATTATTACAACGTTAGTTTAAGAACTTCAGCGGTACCATTCCAGCAGCTCAAAGAGTCTAATCCTTATTGGTTCATTGATCATAAAGTTATCTAATTTTTTGTTTCATTAATTACCTTAATTCAAATACTTCAAGGATGTATTTTTTCTTAATAGTTTAAACACAAAAAATGTAGGTGCCTAATGGCACCTACAAAACCGGCACCTAGATCATGTTCATAGGGTAGCCTTAAAACACCTAAGGTCGAAGTAAGCATAGCTAATGCCAGAAACAACTTTAGGTGCTTCCGTGGATGCAATTTACGTCAAACAAAGGCGCCGGAAATGTAGGCCTCGAAAACCCTGGCCCAGATTTCCAGCACCTATATTTGAGGTAGCTGTGATTCTACAAACGGCGCCGGTGTGTGATTGACACACAATCAATCGGTGGCCATTTTTTAGGCAGCCACCAGTACTGGCACCATTTGTAGAATCCAGCCCTAAATGGTGAAGTTCAATTGAATATCCAGTGCTGGATCTCACTCAACAGGGTTTAACCGAGCAGGAGCCTCTCATGCCTGGTTAAACCCTTTTGAATTTTGGGCAGTAAGATATGAAGGCTCAATATATCAAACGCTGCTGAAATATATAAAAAAAAATAAAAGTAGGAAGGCAATTTTTTTTTTTTTTACCTTGACCCTGCAATAGAGAATCGAGCATCAGGCCATTAGTGTCTCCATGCATTGTCTTGAGCAAAAACTATTCGTCCAGCCATTTCAATATATCTTACAAATTATATTCACACATTTTTTTTCACCCAACTCTCCGACCGGTGTAGAGGATATCAGATATCGGACAATAGTTAGAACATGTTGCATGGAAAAGGGATGAATTGCATAATAGGTCTTACAATATGTAGGATGTGCACTGATTTCCATAGGTGATATACTGCTCATTGTAGCCATGCCTTCTACTTTGAAAAGGATCTTCTCACTCGCAGCCACGCTATAGCTTCTTCTACCGCATGAACAGTTTGGGCACAACAGTGCAACTATTGCACAATTTATGAGGATATGAAATGCCATGATATCCTGAATTGCTTTATTATATTGGCAGCCCAGGTAGGAATGATCAAGCAGCTAGAATTTGTAATGTGTTTTTTAATCCTCAAGAATGAAATCAAGATGAATGTGAAAAAGGATATCACTTTGTTTGGTCATAGTTGTGAATTAATATTTTTTAAAATGGGTTCTGCATTGCTATTTTATCTTCTAGTTGTACAATAGATATCATAATAAGGGATGTGCACTGAAAATCTAAACTGCTGGTGTTTTTACATGTGCTTGCTAGGAGAAAGTGAGGAAAGCAGAGGATGTTGTAAAGGACCACCTGCTGTACCTTGATGCAGTCCATGAATTCACAGACTGGCTCAATTCTGCCAAAGAAGAACTTCACCGCTGGTCGGATGTGTCAGGGGATTCACCAGCTATACAGAAAAAATTGCACAAAATTAAGGTAATGAAAGAAAACTTAATGCTGCCAATTTTCTGGTAACTGGAAAGCTTTAGAGCAGGTTATGACCAAAGTGGCTGTTTATTTTCAACCTATTAGTTACTGCATAGCATCTAAGGGGGTACTTATTAAGGTATGGAACAATTGGGCTTTGATAGCACCTTAATTTAGCACAGAAGTGTGGGGGTTAATTTTACTACTACTGCTACTATTTATTATTTCTATAGCACTACCAGTTGTACACAGCATTGTTCATTAAACATGCAAGAGACGGTCCCTTCTCAAAAGAGCTTACAATCTAATTATGACAAATTTGCAGGAAAAAAAGGCTGAATCTATACATGCTGCTCAGGTAGGAAATTACAAGGGGACTGATAGGCAGATGGAGTAGGGGACTGTCGAGGGAACAACAACAGTTATGGGCACTTTACAAGTTGGTAGGGTTAGGACTTAAATGCAGCTTCAAAATAGTGGGCTTTCAGCCTGGATTTGAGTACCACCAGAGATGGAGCCTGACATACCTAGTTAGGCAAGTTGTTCCAGGCATACAGCGCAGCAAGGTAGAAGAGATGGAATTAGGAGTTGGCAGTAGAGGAGAAGGGTACCAACAAGAGAGATTTACCCAATGAATGGAGTCCGAACGTGGAGTATAGGTAGAGATTACTGAGGAATTGCAGAGTGAATACATGTGTAGGTCAATTAGAGGTGTTTGAACTGTATGCAGAAATAGACAGGATGTCATTGAAGTCACTTGAGGAGAGGGATAACGTGAGCATAACGACACTGGCAAAATACAAGGCGTGCAGCAGAATTCTGAATAGATTGAAGGGGAGAGAGATGGCTTAGTGGAAGACCTGCGAGAAGCAAGTTGCACTAATCCAGGCAAGAGGTGATACGACTGTAGATGAGGGTCTTGGTAGTGTTCTCAGAAAGGAAACGCAGGATTTTAGTGACGTTTTAGAGAAAGAAACAACAAGTTTTGATGGTCTGTTGGATATGCAAAGAGAAGGAAAGAGATAAGTCAAAGATGACCCTGAGGTTACACGCTGATGAGACAGGGAAGATGAGAGCATTTTTCGCTGAAATAGAGAATGGAGGAAGGGGAGAGGCACATTTAGGAAAAAAGATAAGACGTTTAGTCTTGGTCATGTTTAATTTTAGATGGCAGTGAGAGGCAGGCTGAGACTCGGGCCTGGATGTCCATAGAAATTTCAGGTGTAGAGAGGTAGATTTGTGAGTCATCAGCATGGAGGTGGTACTAGAAGCCATGGGAAGAGATTAGAGCACCAAGGGAAGAAGTGTAGATGGAGAAAAAAAAAAGAGATCCCAGGACAGAGCCCTGAGGTACTCTGACCAATAGTGAAATGGCAGTAGAGGAGGATCCTCCAGAGCTTACGCTAAAAGTGTGATGGGAGAGATAGGAAGAATACCATGAGATAACCCAAGCAAGGACAGTGTTTTCATGAGTAGGAGGTGATTTACAGTGTCAAATGATACAGACAGATCAAGGAGAATGAGGATGGCATAGAGGCCTTTGGATTTCACCAGGAATAGGTCATTGGAGGCTCTAGCAAGGGCAGTTTCCATAGTAGGTCAAGGATGGTTCAAGATAAAAGAAAGTCAAGACAATGGCGGTGAACAGCACATTCAAATAACTTGGATAAGAAGAGGAGAAGAGAGATGGGCAATAATTGGAGGATCAGGTAGGGTCCAGTGATAGTTTTTTGAGGAGTGGTGCACAGCCACAGTGTACAGCAATAGGTTGAGGATATGACAGAAAGGATGACAGTAGGTGATATAATGATCAGTAGACAGGCGAGGATGGGATCAGAGGAATAGGTAGTGAGTTTGGAAAGAAAATGTTCAGTTTCCTCTTCAATGATTTCAGAGAAGGAAGAAAAGGCATAAGAGGTCAACAGAGGGTCAGCATGGCAGACAAGAGGAGGGAGAGGCAGAGGCGATTCAGTTGAGAACTGAAGGTTAATCTTGTGAACCGTGTCATGGAAGCACTCAGCCATAGTCTGGGGAGAAAGTGAAGGAGGAGTTGGAGGTGAGGGCACTTTGAGTAGAGAGTTGAGTGTGGAATATAGATGGCGAGGGTTGGATCCAAGAGAAGCAGGTGTAGTAGTCTTGTTTCTCAAGAAGAAAGGTAGATTGGAAAGAGGGCCATAGGAATTTGAAGCACACAAAGTCAGCATGAGCACAGGATTTCAGTCAGTGATGTTCCGCAGATCAGGATTAGAGGTCAGCCAGGGCTGGAGTTTGGTGTGCCTTATAGAATATGACATGGGAGGAGTAAGGGTATCAAGAGCAGAGGAGAGAATAGTGTTAAAGGAAGACACTGCTTTATTAACAGATTTATATAGTGTAGTGTTTGAGAGGAAGGAAGAAACAGTGTAGAGAAAGTACACAGGTCAATAATCTGAAGATTCCTGAAAGTTTGTGAGGATAAGTTGGGGTGGGGGTGATGAGTTGTGAAGGCTATGAGATGATATTCAGAAATGGGATGAATTGAGGTCGAGAAGTTGGCAACTGAGCAGTCAGAGAAGAGGACAAGATCAAGGCAGTGGCCATTCTGGTGTGTGTATGTGTGTGTGTGTGTGTGGGGGGGGGGGGGGTAGGGGAGCACAGCTGAAGATTGAATGAGGATTTTAGAGCAAAAAACTGTGAGATGTAGGAGTCAGAGGTGACCTCAGCATGAATGTTAAAATCCCAAAGGATGAGAGAAGGTTTGAGAGACGGAGAGCCAGGAGATTAGTGAGAAAAGAAGATAAGTTTGTCAGGGAGCCAATAAATGAACGCTGTTGGGAGAAGAAGGGGAGTGACTAGAAGGATGGAGTGGACTTCGAAGGAGGAGAAGCAGTGAGACTGAGGTAGGAGAAAAGGTTGAAATTTGCAGGAAGGTGAGAGTAATAGCCCAATCCTCTTTTGTGATCAACTGGGCGAGGCATATGGGAGAAGTGGTAAATTCCATGACATAGGGCAGTGACTGACACAAAGTCTTCAGGGCAGAGCCAGGCTTCAGTTAGTACAAGCAGGTGGAAATAATGATAAAGATATCATTTACATAAACAAGCTTGTTGGAGATAAGAGTGGGCATTCTACAGGGCATGTGAGAAGAAGAGAGGAACAGAAATAAGATTGGAGATGTTGCAGTGCAATCTACATGAGTAAGATGAGACTCGAGTAGGAGGGCCAGGATTGGGATTGATGTCCCTAGCAGCGAGTAAAAGGAGGAGCAAAAGATTAAGGAGAAGAGCAGGAGAGGTCTGATGATGACGATGCAGATGAGATACAATCAGAGAGGATGGGGAAGGATGAATGAGGGGGAGAAACTACTGAAGCCTTAGAGCTATGAAGAAGGTGGGTAATAGAAGGGTGAATTCAAAAAATGGACAATGTGGACTTAAGGACTGCAGTGGTTTGGGGTGGAGGGGGAGATTGGGGCAGGTCAGTACCAAGAGAAGAAGATGTAATAGAAACATAGACTAGAACAGGGGTGTCAAAACTCGATCGCATTAAGGGGTCAAAATCCAAAACACAGGCTATGTTGCGGGCCATACCACACCCAATCTCTACCCCAGACCCCGCCCCCATAATACTACTAATTATAACACCATTTTTTCCATTCATTTTTCATATATACACACACAATATAATCTTAACACATAATGGTAATGGTTAACCACAAAATTAAACTACACAAAACACACTGTATGCTTCTCAACATTCATTCCTACCAGAACACAGATAGCTCCTATGCAAATACGGGACAAAAACTAAAAGTACTAATATATAAAAAAAACAAAAACAAATGAAAAACCCTAAAATTCAAGATTCTACATGCAGTACAACCCCCAGAGAAAAAGAAACAAATGTATTTCTTCCTGAGCAGTGCAAAAGAGAGACAGCAGATTAAAATGCTCAAAATTGACACAATTCAAACACTAACTTGAAAATAAAATCATTCCCCCTACCTTTGTTGTCTCCCTCCCTCCATGCTGTGCCTCCCTCCAGTGGGAGTCTAGCCTTCTGGCCGGCTCCAATCTGGCTGTTTTATGCGGCCCATGGTCCAATGCCCCCTGGTGTTATCTTGTGGCTGGCTCCCTCCTCCTCACAGCTGCAATGTGCACGAAGCCGTGTACAGCGGCTACTCATGCGTCCTACACCTGAACCGGAAGCCTTCTCTTTGACGTCGCAACGTCAGAGGGAAAGCTTCTGGATGAGGTATGGGACGCGCAAGGAGCCGCTGCACGTGGCTCCGTGCACACTACGACTGTGAGGAGGAGGGAGCTGGCCACAAGGGAACAAACACTGGGGGCATCGGACGGCGGGCCACATAAAACGACCAAGCAGGCCGGATTTGGTCCGCGGGCCTTCAGTTTGACACTTGTGGACTAGAAGATGGAAATGACACCTGGGGTGAGGTTGATCCAGATGGGTCAGGGGGATAATCCTGGGGCGTGCTGAGAAGAGTTTGCAGATGGATTGCATGGTCTCCTTTGTAAGGAAGATGGATGTGGTAGAGAAGTTACCTTTTATTAGCGGTATTAACTAATGCAGTTGTAAACTGTGGGTTTGTTTCTAAATATAAGGAAAGGGTGACTCAGTGGTAGTCAAGAGGGTCACATGATGAAAGGTTTGGAAGTAGGAGCCTCAATTAGTGATGAGTGGAATGAGGGGCAGGGCCTAAACAACAGGAATGTGTGTACAGTGTAGCTGTGGAATCAATCTCCAGTGATGTCCCTACAAAAAACAGAGGTGTGATAGAGATCTAAGGAAGTAGGTACAAGTTTCTATCATGTGATTAGTAGCGTGATTCAAAGGGCTATGCAGATGGCTGGAGGCCTGTTTCAGGGAACTCAGATCCAGGCTTCACAGTGGTTTACATAGATACAGAAAGTTTTTTAGACGTGGGAGCAAGTTTCTATAGTGCGATTAGTAGGGTGATTCAGAGGGGTATGCAGACGGCTGTATTCCTGTCTTGCCTGTTTAGATTGTAAACTCTTTCGAGCAGGGACTGTTTTTGTACACTTTGTGACTCTGTACAGCGCTGTGTGCGTCTGGTAGCGCTATAGCAATAATTAATAATAGTAATAGGGACTGCAGATCTAGGCTTCACAGTGGTTTACAGAGATATCAATAAGTTCAGTACTGCAAGCTATATGCTAATTATTAGGGCATATCCAGCATGTCCTCTGAAATTAATACATGGACGTGTGCATCGGCGCATGTATTAATCTGGTTTCAATTAGCATGGCTGCACTTAGGGCCAGATTCTATAAACGGTGCCTAACTCGATAAGCGCCTAGCAAAGCGGCACCTACCGCACGTCAGTCAAAGTTAGGCGCCATTTGTAGAATTACACCAAGCAGTGCCTAAATCAACGTGGGCACTGTTAGACATCATAATTGAGGGTGCCACTATATTAAACCAGGGTTTTCTTGGCCTAAGGTAGATGCCTACTGGCGCCCGACTCAATCCTCACCCAAACTTCACCCCTAAGCACGCCTAATTTCCATATAGGCACTGGTAGGTGCCTCAATGTAGACGTCTACCACAAGGTAGTAGGCGCCTACCGAGTTAGGCGCCTATTGGCTAATTATTTTTTTAAAATTGTATTTAATGGTACTTTCCATTAACATCACCAATTAAGCCAATTAAAAAAAAATTAAGTTAGGCACCTAAATTGGCAGGCACTGCCGATTTAGGTAACTAACTTCAGGGGGGTAATTTTACAACAAGTTGTGCTATTTTAACACAAGGTCTCACTGGATAAAACAGGACCCTGTATTAAAATAGCACAACTTGTGGTAAAATAACCCATCTTAACAGTCGCACACCTTGATGAATTTCCCCTTAAGTGCAGCTGTGCTAACTACACAAATGGAAGTTAGGGCTAGATTCACTAAGCAAACCGATCGTGTACCGATCGGTTTGCGACCCAATTTCCCTCCGACCTGATATCACTAATCTGTGTACCGATCATCTACGAACCGATCCTGATCTGTGCATGCAAATGAGGGGAAACGGCATGCAAAGCAGGAAGGACGCAATTCACTAAACTTTCTTCTGGCACACCGACTGGCTGGCCGATCAAAAAACAAGCGACTGGTGAGGACCAGTCGCTTGTGTAAAAAACCTGCTCTCTGCCCCATCAAAAGTGCCCTGCTCTCTGCCACCTCTCCTTCCAGTGTTCCCAAGACAATCCTTGCAGAAGATAGAACAGCACCGGAGGCAGTGAACTAGCCTTTCCCCTGCGCTCTGCTGCCCTTCCCCGCAGTGCGAGCCCATGGTTTTAACCCGCGGGTTTAAAGCGGGGCTGCACTGCGGGGAAGGGTGGCAGAAAGCAGGAGAGTCAATAATTATGCCTGCTTAGCTGTGGGGACTCACCGGGGCTGAGTGAACTTGAGCGCCGCTAACCCCAGGAGAAACGTTTTCGTGCTTGCGAAGTAGTCACAGAGGGGAATTGTTGATGCAGGCCAGGACTCCCGAGGGCTCGGATGAATAGGCGGGACAGTACACGCATGTGCAGACCATCTACAGGCAAAGTAGAGGGTCGGCGCATGCGTTAGGATCGCTACACAATGATCCGTGTCGTCAGATGGGGCATGCCTCCGATCACCCCCAGCCTGTCGCGGATCGGGCACGGAGAGGCAGGTTAGTGAATATAGCCCTTAGCTTGCTAATTACCGTGTGCTCATAACATTGGGCAGTCCATGCCCATTCCCTGCCCATGACCCATTTAGCTTGTGCCCCCTAATATAATATGCAAATAAGGTACAAATTAGCATACACAAACTGCCGTGACACTGTAACAATTGTTAGCGAGCTTTTACAGTAGCAGTTACTATGCTCTAATTTGTATGCTAACACAGTTTAACACACTTTAGTGAAAGGACCACTGTGTGCGCTAACACACCAACCACATTGACTTATTCTGCTAGCGTAAACCAAGTGGGTGCTTCTAGTAAGCATCATAAGGCTCCATAAAAATAAAAAAAAATCTACTGTGTAAACACAAGTCAAAGTTGGCAGGGACCTGCAGCTTTACTAACTGTTGCTCCAAGTTTTAAAGGTTAACTGGTTCCAGCCAAAATAGTTTATTTCACAGATGTATAGGAATTGTTAGCAAGTGAGTCAGAACATCCATTGTTTCTGTTATGCTGCTTTCTCAGAATGTTTGCGTTTTCAGTTGTTATTCCATTTCAAAATTAAACAAAGTATACACTGAGGTCAGGAAAAGCAGTAAATAATACAAAAAGCCATCTCTGTGTGTGTATTATATGCAATATATAACATGTCTTGGACTATTACTGAAAAGGCATGGCTTAAACCCTAAAATTATATATTTTAGAATTCGATGAAACATACAGTTAGACTAAGGGTGTCTAAACTTTTGCAAATAACTAAATATATATTTACATAAAAAAAAATTGGAGATATAATTCATACTCTTGTTCAGTAGTAGCGCAAAGTGACTTAGGGACACTAGGTATTTCCCTGTCCCCAGAAGGCTTACAGTCTACGAATCATTATTACTAAAATTGAAAGGTATTTGTGCTTAATGCAAAGACTTTGGTAACTATAGGGGAGGGTGTCCAGAATTCCTCCGACACTTTCTCCATAGTCAATTTCTCTGAGCAGCTGTTTGATACCACTCTATATGGAAGAATAGCCTAATAGTAAAAGCAGCAGACTTGTGAACCATAAGAACATAAGAATTGCCGCTGCTGGATCAGACCAGTGATCCATCGCGCCCAGCGGTCTGCTCACGCGGCGGCCCCCAGGTCAAAGACCTGTGCCCTAACCGAGTCCAGCCCTACCTGCATTCATTCTGGTTCAGCAGGAACTTATCCAACCTTGTCTTGAATCCCTGGAGAGCGTTTTCCCTTATAACAGACTCCAGAAGAGCATTCCAGTTCTCCACCACTCTCTGGGTGAAGAAGAACTTCTTTACGTTCGTACAGAATCTATACCCTTTTAACTTTAGAGAGTGCCCTCTCGTCCTCTCTACCTTGGAGAGGGTGAACAACCTGTCTTTATCTACTAAATCTATTCCCTTCATTATCTTGAATGTTTCGATTATGTCCCCTCTGTCTCTTTTCAAGGGAGAACAGGCCCAGCTTCCCTAATCTCTCACAGTACAACAACTCCTCCAACCCTTTAACCATTTTAGTCACTCTTTTCTGGACCCTTTTGAGTAGTACCGTGTCCTTCTTCATGTATGGCGACCAGTGCTAGACGCAGTATTCCAGGTGAGGTCGTACCATAGCCCGGTACAGTGGCATGATAACCTTCTCCGAGCTGTTTGTGATCCCCTTCTTGATCATTCCTAGCATTCTGTTTGCCCTTTTCGCCACCGCCGCACATTATGTAGACAGCTTCATTGACTTGTCGACCAGTACTCCCAGGGGTCTCTCCAAGTACCGCCCCGGACATTTTGTATTCATGTATGGGATTTTTGATACCGACATGCATCACCTTACACTTATCCACGTTGAACCTCATTTGCCATGTCGCTGCCCATTTCTTGAGCGTGGTTATGTCGCGTTGCAGATCTTCACCATCCCCTTGCGTCTTCACTACTCGGAATAACTTCGTATCGTCTGCAAATTTAAATCACCTCACTCGTCGTACCCATTTCTGGGAGGGAGGGGTCCAGATTCAAGTCCCACTGTCACTCCTTGTGTCTTTTGGCAAGTCATATATCACTATTTCCTCAGGAACTCCTTGCTTGGGACCTGGGTTGGAAACAGGATACTGGGCTTGATTGACCAGTATGGTTCTCTAATATACTTTACTTTCAAGTCCTATGAGTGGGGATGCATCTAACATTACCTACTGATGTTGTTTTAGATTAACCTGCATTAACAGCACTTTTAACAATTAATCGTATTACTTACCACATGCTGACTGCAATGTGCAGTCTGGCCCACATTCTATAAATAATGCTTAAATATATAAATAATTAAAGTTAGATACTTAGCCGATCTAGGTGCTTAACTTAATTCATTTAAAGGCTTTATTAGTGCTGATAATTAACAATTGACTTATATTACACTTAATTGGATGGTAGGCACCTAACTTGGTAGCTGCCTAACAGTTTGAGGTAGGCGCCTATTCCAAGGTGCCTGCCAGAAAGTAGGCATGGGTAGTAGATGGATCGTGGATGCGTTTTTCATGTAGGCATCTGTTTTGGACTTAAGCACACTCATTTAGGCCAAGAAAACTCTGGAATACATAGGGCGTGCCTAAGGTTAAGACTGAAACGATCAGGTCCCAATTTGTATTAGCTTCGTTCTGCTGTCCTGACTACAGATACATCCGGGACACCTCTTTAGAAAGAAATCACAAACACACACAAACGCACATGCAAATAGGCAAAAAGATGTCTCTTTCTTCTTTATTCAGAGTACTGCATACACCTTTTATAGCATTTCATATGGGTTGTTTTTTTTTTAGCATATGACTGTAGGAAAGACCATATATGGTAACAGGATACATAAAAGCAACTAGAAAAAGGTAGCAAACATAAGGGGGGGAATAGTGGGAAGTTTCCATTATAGCATATAATACTGTCTTGTCTAAGGTCTAGCAATGTTTTTTTTGTAACAAATGTTTCTTATCAAAACACGTCAACTACAGAACAAAATGGGGACACAGAGCTCAGAACACAAAAAGAAAAGACCTTGTGGGTTCTTGGCAAAATGATGTTTCAGCAGTTCCTTTTACACAAGCAGGAATAGAAAAACTTACAAAGAATATGTGCCCCTTCAAAGATGTCTTCTGAAGCCTAAGCTCATTTTAGACTTCACTAAACACAATGCTATAAAGTGTGCCTAACTTTTATAGAATTGCATTTAAGCGCCACACTACTCAGTGCCTAAGTTTTAGGCACTGAGTATAGAATTGGAGCTTATAAGCATAATCTCTGCTCATGCCCTACCCAATCTCCATCACATCACATAGAGAAACATAGAAAAAGACGGCAGATAAAGGCCGCGGCCCATCTAGTCTGCCCACCCTAATGACCCTCCCCTATTTAACTCTGTGCAGAGATCCCACGTGACGATCCCATTTCTTCTTAAAATCAGGCACGCTGCTTGCTTCGATCACCTGAAGTGGAAGTTTATTCCAGCAATCAACCACTCTTTCGGTGAAAAAGTATTTCCTGGTGTCGCTGTGCAATTTCCCGCCCCTGATTTTCCATGGATGTCCTCTTGTCGCCGTCGGACCTTTGAAAAAGAAGATATCTTCTTCTACCTCGATACGGCCCGTGGTAAACAGTTAGGGCCAGATTTTATAACTGGCACCTAAAAATGATAGGCACCTAAAGTTAGGTGCCTATTACATGTCAATCATTGGCGCTCATTACAGAATCAAACTTAGGTGCCTGTAATATAGGCCAGGGTTTTAAAGGCCTACATTATAGGCGTCTAACTCTTTTACAGAATTGCGCCTACTGTTGCCTAAGCCTTTCTCCACTCCTAAGCATGCCAACTTTGGTGTTAGGCACCACGTGATAGGCACCTATCTTTTGTGGAATCGTGCTTAAGAAGATATGCACCTATCAAGGGGAGGGACCTTAGGGGTCTGAGCCAATAAGGACCTTAGGCCTCTCCCTGCTACCGCAGGGGGGGGGGGGTCGGTTCCCAGTTCTGGTGCATCGGGGGTGGGATGTCGGGGAAGGCCATCATTGGCGGGGGGGGATGCTTTTCCTTTTTTTATGGGGCAGATATTGTGCAAGTGTAACATGCACAGTATCTGTGCCTATTTATAAAAAAGGGCTAAACTATGGTTAGATAGATAAGCAACTGGTCTTGACCATTAGCTTTTTTTTGGATCGCTAAAAGTGATCACTTTTTTTTAATGCATCGGGAAGCCATGTTAGAGCATCAATCACTCTGCTAGTTTACATGGCATTTCAATATTAATGAGCTTATTTGCATAGTTGGATCAGAGAATGAGCGATCAGGCAGAAAACCATGCAATGAGCCATTTTCTGCATCAGGTCGGTAAAGGTGATTGTTGCTAAACTTTAGTGGATCTGGCCCAAGAAGAGAAGGGGATTGAAATATAGGAAAGGGAGGGATGCGCAGGAAGAGGATGGTAAACAAAAAGGAGTAAAGGAGAAATTAGATGAGGGAAAAAGTTAAGGGATATCTGATAAGTGAAAGAGAAAAGGAGTATGTGCTATTGAAAAGAGGGATGTGTTGGGAGAACAGGACTTAAGGGATATGGGATAAGGGAGAAGAACATAGAGACAGGATAAAGAAAAATAAAAGAAATAGGACCTTGGAATGAAATGACCAAGAGGAAAGACAGGGTACAAAATATGTTTGATGGCAGAGGGCAGATTGAGAGTTTGCCCAAGATTATCCTCTTGGAAGATGATCAGTCACAGCCTCAGAGTTTGATGTAATCTTTGTTTCATTCGGAAAAGGCATTCTTTGTTGTACCTGTTCCAGAGCTTCATGATGTCAACATCTCTAAACTGTAAAGAGAAACCGTAAGCATACTTTACTGTCAAATGAAAAGGATGCAATAGAGGAACAACAAAGAACAATCAAGTTCAGAAATACTCCTTTTGATTCACAAACCACAAAAATAGCCATGTTGAAGACTGTAGTAGGCAACTCAGAGAGTTTGTTTATCCTTTCTTACATATTGTGCCAAGTTTCTGAGTCACTGCATTGTTTCCCTTACTTTCAGCACAGTTTAAGAATCATACTAAAAGTTGATTTTATAGGTATGATATTATTGCTTTAGCTGTAAGATTTCAAGTGAAACTTTGCTGCAGGGTAACACACTCTGTTCACAATTTGTAAGCATTCAGACTTTCAGCAGAAGTGAATCATGGTCCCTTTGGTTACCATAGCAATGGCTGTTCCATTACAGGAGCTGATAGATTCCAGACAAATCGGTGCAGGCCGTCTAAACAGAGTTGAGACGCTGGCTCCTACAGTGAAGCAGAACACAACTGCTGGTGGGTGTGAGCTTATGGACGCAGAGATCCAGGCCCTGCGGTCTGACTGGAAGCAGTGGGAAGACAGCGTATGCCAAACCCAGAGCAGCCTGGAGAATGTAGTGAGTCAAATGGCTATCTCAGAGCAAGAATTCACAACCCAAGTGGCCCAGTTAGAGAAGGCCCTGCAGGAGTTCAGTACACTACTTGAGGCCTGGACACAAAATCTCACCCCACTGGAAAGCAAAAACACCGATAAAGATATAGTAGAAGGCTGGCACCGGGAAAAGGTAAGAAAACCCACTTTCTGTCTCTTGTGCATGGGGAAACTTAGGACTAACAACACGAAGATCTATGAATAACCTTCTAATTCAGTTTTTTGTACTATAGGACTTGAGCAGCATTTTTAGCAGTAAGTAACTTCAGGGCTTCAAGTGCATGCTACATAACATCTGTACTTTAAATCTGAACTGAAAACAGTATTTCTAGGCCATAAAAATGTCTTTTCACTGCAACATATGTTTATCCTAGCGTACATGGATTCTGGAAGCTTGGCCTTGGAGCAGAAGACACTGAAGTTATTATTGTAAGATAGCACTGTCATCCCCTCTGGAGAAGTAGCTGATATAGCTCCAGTGGCATACCAAGGGGGGGGGTTGGTCTGCCCTGGATGCAGCCTTGGGTGGGGGTGCACAGCCAGCCAGGTCCGGAAAATTCAGCGGTGAAACAGCTCCCTTTCTCCCTCCCTGCCCCTTACCTTCCTGGTGCTACCTTCTTATAGCAGCTGGAGTATTGAAGCTGCGTGTGGCTGCAGTAAAGGTCATCTCTGACGCAACCAGAAGTTGCATCAGAGACGACCTTTACGGCAGCCATATGCAACTACAACGCTCGGCTGCTGTAAGAAGGTAATTTAGACTCGCAGCCACAGGGCAGGGAGGTTTGTTGGACCGGGCCTGTTGTCAGCCGGGCGGGCGGGGGAAGCGCCACGAAGGTAAGGGGCAGGGAGGGAGAAAGCGAGGAAAGGTAGAGTGGAGAGGAAAAGACGCTGAAGGGACATGTGGAAGACGGAGGGGGGAGATGGACGCTGAAGGGACATGGGGAAGAGAGAGTAGGGAGAGGACGCTGAAGGGACATGAGGAAGAGAGAATAGGGAGAGGACGCTGAAGGGACATGGGGAAGAGAGAGTGGGGAGAAGACACTGGCAGGGAAGAAGACAGAGATGCCAGACTATGGGGGGAGCGGAGGGAAGAAGATGGGTGCCAGACCAATTTGGAAGGGGGGAGAAAGGGAGAGGCACAGTAACAAAGCAAATGGAAGACGCAGAGAGAAGAGAGACAGTGGTTGGAAGGAATTGAATGAGAACATGAGGAAAGCAGAAACCAGGCAACAAAGGTAGAAAAAAAATTCTATTTCTTTTTTTTGCTTAAGGATAAAGTAGTATATTAGTTGTGTTGATAAAAATTTATAAACAAAGCGCTGCCAGCTGAACATCTCTTTCTCCAGTTCAGCAGCCAGAACTTTGATTTATAAGGATGGAATAAGCTAAATATTGCAGTACTGAGGCTTGTATGGATGCTACAGGGACGGTGACGGGGCGGTGAATGGGATGGCGGTGACAGGGCGGTGAAGGGGACAGTACAGTGATGGGAACAGATTTTTTTCCCCTTCTCTAGAGCTCACGTCAAAAGCTTCCCTCTAACTCAGCTTCCTGTTTCTGCTTTTGACTGAGCATCGCGTTGCCGATCAGAAGTTCTTTGATGCCAGGGGTAGAAGGACGCCCGTTGCCGATCTTAAGTGTCATCGCAGGGGGTGGGGGTCCAGATCTTGTTGCCAAAATCGGAAAGGTGAAGAAGGGAGAAAGATGGGCCTGTGGTGGATGGAGAGATTGAGAGAAGTGGGCAGATGATGGAAGTGGGGAGAAAGGGGAGATAGAAGAGGGCAGATGATGGAAGTAGGGAGAAGGGGCAGATGATGGAAGTGGGGAGAGAGAAGAGGGCAGATGATGGGGGAAAAGGATTGAGTTAGGGAAATACTGGAGGGGGTGAGGGAAAGAGGTGGCAAGCTGTAGGTAGACAGTAAAAAAGGAAATTGATGAGAGGGTAGTAAGAACGTAATCTAGATGGATGCATAAAATAAATTGAAAAGGAAAATGAGGGAAGAAAGGGATTGCAGAAGAGAGGTGTGGGAGAGGGAAGGAGAGGAGAGAGATGCCAGACCAATGGGGGTGAAAGGAGAGATGGAAGGGGGAGGCATACAGTTTCTGGAAGGGGCATAGAAGGAGAGAAGATGGCATATAGGGACAGAGAGATGGCAGACAGTGGATGGAAGGAAGAGAGTAACAAGAAAATGAGGAAAGCTGAAACCAGAGAAGACAAAAGGTAGAAAAAAAATTTCTATTTATTTATTGCTTTAGGAGTCATGTGTCACTGTTTCTGTGGTGTTGCATTTTATGCAGAGTCCAGCTTCTTGCTGGTTCAATTTAACCTTTGTCTATGTATTTCTATTTTATTCCCTTTTTTTACAAAACTGTGGAGCGTTTTTTAGTGCTAGCCGTAGTGGTAGCAACTCTGATGCTTGGAATTCTATGAGCGTCAGAGCTGTTACCACCGTGGCTAAAATCCACACTACAGTTTTGTAAAAGGGAGAAGGGTTAGTTTGTGATGACATATTCCATACTAGGCAAAGGTGTTTTCTGTGTTCTGTGTGTTCGAAAGACATGGTTTTCTGTTAGGATTGATCTGTACTAGACTGGCTTGTTTAGTTTTACAATGGGTGTATTGATGTTGTACTGCTCACTGCAATATGTAAGATGCTGCCTTTTCCTAGGTACTCATGTGTGACGTGTGGCTTGTTACTAAAAATCATGTTTTTCGTACAGATGGGGGGAGGGGTGCCAAAAAAATGATGGGCCCCGGGTGTCACATATGCTAGGTACGTCACTGCATAGCTCCCATACTGAGAAATTGAATAATGATGCCTCTTTCATTACCATTTATTTCTGTGAGGTTTATAAGATTGAGCTAAACAGTTTAATATGTGGAGAGGGTTTTAAGCAAATGTATTGTCTTCCTTCTTTATTCTTATTTAAAGGTAATAGCCAAACTGGAAATTACATTTCATTGTGTCCCAAATCATTTGACATCCTACTGGTCAGTTTTCAGAATGTACCCCTTTATTCATAGCTGTTCCCTCCAGTAAAATCAACAATACAGGGCACACTGGCAGGCACCGAACACATAGAGAAAATTATGCAGATAAGCAGGAATTATACAGGTCAATTTTCAATGACAGTGGTAAGAATGTTTTTTGAAATGCTGGCCAAGGCGCTCATCCGATAGTAGACCCATGGCATAGTCACAGTTGGGCCCAGGTCCACCCAAATGCTGAAGACCTATATTGTGGATATATGTTCTGCTGGCCTACTCTGTGCACTCCCTCTAAACAGAGGGGGCTAAATCCAGCTAATAGTGGAAGTTCTTTTTGCATCCATTGCTCCAGTAGAGGCCCTATTTGTTGTTCCAGGAGACTTTCTGGAAAGCCTACCAAACGTAAATTGCCCTCCTGGAGCGATCTTTGAGTTTGGTGGCATGTCCTGGCATCACCACGGTAGTGGAATCTTCCAAAGCCAATACCAAGCCTTCTAGCTCACTGCTTTGTCTGGTCGTGTCCACCAACAAGGGCTCGAGATGCCCCCATTGGCCTTCTCAAACTGAGGCTCAAGCATGCAGTACACCGCTGCAGTTATTTTGGCCAGTTGGTTCTCATTAAATTCTACTTGCGAGGACACTGCCGCATCCACCATTTTATCTGCCAGTTCTCGACTTAGCTCCTTTGGTTTTTTGGTCATTTTTCCTGACATTTCACTGCCTGACTTGTAGAGATATCTGTCCATATGTTATGAACCTTTTAACAGGTGCTTATTCAATTTGAAATCTCCTTTGGAATCAATTTTAAGGAGTTGGTGTGACATGGGGTCCAAGAGCCATCCAGGAATACGTCCTTACCGCTCAGTGTATCGCATGATCCCCCTCCCCCCCTCCCGGTGTCATTTTTCAAGATTGGTTCCGAGTTTAGACTGTGGGCTATACAGGTTACTAAATGTTATTTCTAAATAAGTGCTCTGAGCTGAGTGTGTTTAAGTGTCCTCTTTATTCTACCTTCCATGATAAGCCATGAAAGGCAGCAAAACAGTCAGCGCTGATACATGAAGCAGGAAGGCTCTTCTTTCTAGCTATGCACAAGGAGCTGTAAGCATGTCTTTTATTCTTGTTGTTAGTGTGGCCGAGCGGTCTAAGGTGCTGGATTAAGGTTCCAGTCTCTTTGGAGGTGTGGGTTCAAATCCCACCATTGCCAAGCTGTAACTTTGTGTTGGTCCTATGGGATGCTGTACCTTTTCTCTGAGTCTAGGGCTCTGTATTCTCTAAGCATCAGTATACTGTGTACAGTGGCAGGGCTGATGCTCCAGAATAGAACAGGCTACCCTAAAGCCAGGTGAGCTGGAGCTGTGTTGATGGCCAGTTGCTAGGCAACAGGAACCAAGGGCTGAAATAATAATTGCTGTTTTTTCTAGTTAGTGACCTGAATATGTGTATGTATTAAATATAGAGATAGATACATATGGCTTCTGGCCGGCGGTGTGCAATCGCTGCACCCACCTGGCCTTTCCCTTCTTCTACTTTCGGCGGCAGTGGCGGCAGGCAAGGAGCAGGTGGCGGTCTAAATTTGCTTCATAGGACACACCCTTTTTTCCACCCACTTTTTTGGGAGGAAAAAATGCGTCTTATGGAGCGAAAAATACGGTAAGTGACTTGCCCAGGGTCACAAGGTGAAGCATGGGATTTGAACTCACAACCTCAGGGTACTAAGGCTGTAGCTCTAACCACTATGCCACACACTGAGATCTGACTGCTTAGGAAATTTTATAGTCATTCTGATCCCACATGCCAGCAAGATTCTACTCAAGATCATTCAGGGGAGACTGCAATTATACATGGAATAAGAATTGCCTAAAGTTCAAATGGGGTTCGGGAAAGGGCGAGGAACAAGATAGATTTTGAGATGTATCCATGAAAAGGTAAAAGAATGCCAAAAGAATATCTACACGTGTTTAACTGACTACAGCAAGGCTTTTGACTGCCTAAATCAAGAAAAACTCAGGGCTACATTCACTGTTCCTTCTAAAGCCAAGCAGGAGTCCTCCAACTGTATTGCTGCCAGTAGGGGAGCACTGCTTCAATACTGTGTTTTCAATTCCTAGGGGCAGGCAGGTTTCCTGGAGTCCTGTATAGTTCACCTATCCCTCACTATATAATATATATATAATATAATATCCCTCACAATATAATAGTGAAAGAGCACCCCTTCCCCACTAGCAGGACTGTAGCTCAACTTAGAGGGAACAGTGGCAACATTAAGCAGAATGAATATACCAGAACACCTTATAGTTCTCATGCATAACCTTTATATTGATTAAGAAACAACAGTTTGAACGGAACAAGGAGAAACAGAATGATTCAAAATCAGTAAAGGTGTGCAACAAGACTGCATGCTTTCCCCTCTGTTCAATGCAGAATAAATCAAAGAAACAGGACTGTATGAAGAAAGCCAAGATGTGAAAGCTTGTGGAAGACTCGTCAATAATCTTTGTTATGCTGATCATGTCACACTACTAGCTGAAAATGAAGATGATCTGAATCATCAGATTATCAAAATTAAAGAACATACAGCCTGATTTTCAGCCAGCAGTGGCCTTTAAACGTGCTGCCTGCTGCCGACATGGAACTCAGATAGTCAATGCCAGGCCAGTTCTGGTGATCAGCACTGAATATCTGGTTTCTTTTTGGCTGCCAGCTGATAACCTAGTAAGCTAATATTCAACACCGACTGACCATTGGCTAGTGCATATAGAGCAGCTATTTATGTGGCCCCATTTATACTCTAATATTGCCCAGTTAGTGCTGCATATCAGGTCCTAAGTGTGATCCACCTCTGAAATGACTCCATAATTCCCTCAAGATGGCTGTTGTTTATGTGCTCACCACAAATATTCAGCGGGGGATAACTAGTTATTCACAGATAGCTGGTTGTGTTGCTGACCAATTGAATTACTTTGAATATTGGGTCCATAGTTTCAAAATAGGCCTATACCTTAATGTGAAAAAAAGGCAATGAGGATAACATTGGGGAAATTGAACTGGAAACTGATCCCGAATAAGAATTAGATAGTTTAAAAGAAGAAGTCATAATAGCAATTAAAGCTTTATCAAAAAACAAGTCACCCTGGTATCGACAGTATTCCAATTTAATTAATCAAAGGTTCATAAGGTGCTATCTTGGCCCTCACTCAATTGTGTCAACAGATTTGGAAGGAAAAAAAACATGGCCAACCGGTTGGAGAAGATCACTGTTCATATTAAACCAAAGAAAGATGATACCAAGGACTGTAATAACTACAGAATGATTGCATTAATTCCACACACCATCAAAATATTGCTGAAAATAATACAACTGAAGACTACAATTATACATTGAGCAAGAGCTACCCAAAGCTCAGGCTGGTTTTAGAAAACGTCGAGGGACAAGAGACATTATTGCCAATGTCAGATGGATATTGGAGAAGAACAAAGAATAACAAAAGCCCCTATACTTTTGCTTCATAGATTCCAGCAAAACTTTTGACTATGTGGATCACGATAAACTATGGATAACTCTAGCACAAATGGGAATACCCAAAAACATAACTCAGCTGTTAAAGAGCTTCTAAGAAAATCAAGAAGTTGTAGTGAGAACAGGATATGGCATCACTGATTGGATGTATCTTATCAAATTACTTGTTCAACCTTTACAGGTGAAGCCATCTTCAGAAAAGCAAATTTGGAAGAGAGAGTGTTGGTTTCAAAGTTGGTGGCTGAAATATAACCAATCTGCGCTATGCAGATGATACAGTGTTCATCACCAGCAGCAAAAAAGATATGCTATATCTGCTGAGAAAATTCAAAGCCGAACGTCATAACATGGGATTAGTACTGAATATAAACAAGATGAAGGTCATGAACACAGAAAATGATGAAGATTTTGAGCTTGAAGGCAATAGAATAGAAGTTGTAAAGGGATTCAATCTCCTGGGTTCTTTTATAAATAAAGAAGCAACTAGCAGAGAAGAAATACTCCGCTGAATAGCACTTGGTCAATCTGATGAAGGCTCTTGACAAAGTATTCAAAGACAAGGAACTAACACTCCAAACAAAGATCAACCTTGTCCACACACTCATTTTCTCAGTGGTCAATTATGGATGCAAATGCTGGACATTACGGAAACACAACAGAGAGAAGATTGACTCATTTGAGCTTTGGTGTTGGAGAAGGATTTTATGTGTACCGTGGACTGCCAGAAGAACTAACAAATCGATTTTGGAAGAGATCATACCAGCTGTGTCACTTGAAGCCCAAATGATGAAGTTATGACTGTCTTATTTTGGTCACACTGTCAGAAGAGAAAGTTCATTGGAGAAGGACATCATGTTTGGGAAGATTGAAAGAACTAGGCGAAGAGGGTGACCTGTAATCAGATGGCAGGACATGTTGAAAACAATCTTGGAATTGACGCTGGAGGACCTTATCGGACTAGCACAAAACTGATTTCTTTTTAGATCTGTAATTCAAGTTGCTAGGACTTGAACATGAGTCGATGGCACATAAAACTAACCCCACCTTTTACAAAACTGTGGAAGTGGTTTTTAGCGCAGGCCGGTGTGTTGAATGCTCTATGCTGCTCCCGATGCTCTATGAATGTTGGGGGCAGTGCAGAGCATTCAGCGCGCTGGCCTGTGCTAAAAAATGCTTCTGTGGTTTTGTAAAAGGGGGGTGGGTGGGTAACTAACTAACCTTAATGCAAAGACAAAGATCCTGCCTAGGGCTTCATTTCTGGGGAAACTACCTAGAATGCAGTTCCACTTCTTTTCAGATTCAGGAGCAGCAGTGGATTTCTGCGCCAGACCCTCCCTTCCAGTCAGCCTGCAGGGAATAGGAAGAGAGGAGGTGGTGAACACAGAACAGAGCAGCAGAGTCTAGTACTTGTAATTCAGCCTCTCTCCTATTTTTGCTCCTACCCTGGCCTACTCCCTTACCTGAATTCATTTTTACTTCCTTTTTGTCTATAAATTAAGCCCCAATTCTGCTAAATGGTAAAATCAATAATTTCATCTTTCATAGAGTAATAGTAGATAACTTCATCCTGTTTAAGAACATAAGAAGTGCCTCTGCTGAGTCAGACCAGAGGTCCATCGTGCCCAGCAGTCCGCTCCCGCGGCGGCCCATCAGGTCGAGGACCTGTATAGTAATCCTCTAGCTATACCCTTCTATCCCCTTTTCCTTTAGGAAATCATCCAACCCCTTCTTGAACACCAATACCGTACTCTGTCCCATCACACCCTCTGGAAGCGTATAATAGATTTGGATATCGTGTAAATAGTTATGGCCACTATAATTATATACATACATTTAAAAGTCATATTAATAACAAAACTGCTAATAAAGTATGGATATAACATGTGGGGTCAAATGACTCCAGTGGGACTCAGTGGTTGCAAAACATCTGAGACCCTCCAAGGTTAACAACAACAAAATCTCAGTTGTTACCAATCCAGGGCAATGGCTTCCCCCATCTCTGTCTCACTAGGTTTGGAACATGTCAATACTTTTTATAAAACCAGCTACATTAACTGCTCTTACCACATCATCTGGCAATGCATTCCAGAGCTCAACTATTCTCCAAATGAAAAAAAATATTTCCTCCTAATGGTTTTAAAAAGTATATGTCTGTAACTTTGTGTTCTCTAGTCTTTGTAATTTTTGATGGATTGAAAAATTGATCCACTTGTACCTGTTCTACACCACTCATTATTTTGTAGACTTCAATCATATCTCCCCTCAGCCGTCTTTTTCTAAGATAAAGAGTCCTAACCTCTTTAGTCTTTCCTCACATGAGAGGAGTTCCATCCCCTTTATCATCTTACTTGTCTTCAAATATGGAGAAATTAGGTTCTTACCTGCTAATTTTCTTTCTGTTAACCTGTAGACCGGTATAGTCCTTATAAATGGGTAATATACCTCACTATGACCAGCAGGTGGAGACTGAGAACAAAACTTGTATATTAGAATAGATTCCCCCCTAGTGAGTGTCCACGTTTGCGGAGCTGAGTGCCCTGTTGAAAAAAGAGGGCTTGCTGGTGCTTGTGGAACCTACCCCGGGAAAGCAGGTGGCCCAGAGAATGGATAAGTTTCGATGGAGGGAGACTGCACCTCGGAGAAGAGTGAAGGCGGGAGTGAGGTCTGCAGTAGTGGAACCTGCGGAGGAGCAGGCGGGAACCAGTGGGACCTGAGAGGGATGCCATCTGAAAATTGGACTTGATTTATATTTGGTGGGAATCTGCAGGGCAAAAAGAAATCAAACAACATATCACTCTTGTCAGAATGACTATGAAGGACATAGACAAGATCTTTAAGTACAGAGATGTATTTCTGAATACAAAGATTCAACTTGTCCAAGCTGTGCTATTTTCAGTAATGCCATATGGATGTGAAAGTTGTACAGTAGCAAGACAAGAAGAAAATGAATGCCTTCCAGTTATAGTGCTGGAAAAGAATACTGTACATACCATGTACCACTATTCCCTCTAAGCTGAGCTGGAGTTCTCCAAGTGCATTGCTTCCAGTGGTGAGTGGTGTTTCAATATTATGTTTACAATTGCTAGAAGAGGCAGGTTCCCTGGAGTCCTGCAGAACTTGCCTGTCCCTCATATTGAAAATGTGATAGCGAAATAGCACCACAGGACTATAGGTGGAGGATTCCAGCTAAGCTTAGAGCAATGGTCTCCAACCTTTTTCATATAAAGGGCTGCAGTATGAATTCGAGAAAGCTTTGAGGACAATTAAAGATTTGCACATACAGTAAAACCTTGGATTGCAAGTAACTTGGTTTGCAAGGGTTTGCATGACAAAACATTTTATTAAATTTTAACTTGATATACAAGCAATGTCTTGCAATACAAGTAATGTAATGTAATGTAATTTATTTCTTATATACCGCTACATCCGTTAGGTTCTAAGCGGTTTACAGAAAATATACATTAAGATTAGAAATAAGAAAGGTACTTGAGTACATACAGTATACACACATCACAACTGAACAGATGATTCTTCTCTCTCTGACACTGCGGGAGTGTAGTGACTGTTCTAAATGAGCAAAGTCTTGCAATACAAGTACGTATAGTATTTTATATTAAAGTTTTTGGGTTGTGGAAGGAATCGTCTGAGTTACCATTATTTCCTATGGGGAAATTCGCTTTGATATACAAGTGCTTTGGATTACAAGCATGCTTCTGGAACAAATTATGTTCGCAAACCAAGGTTTTACTGTATTACTAATTTTATAAACTGCCTTAACCTGCTTGTTCAGACTAGGTATTAAACATAAAAAATTAATACTAATTGATTTTACAACATTTCAAAGATATACAGTGGTGCCTCGCATAACGGACGCCTCGCACAGCGAACGCTGCGCACAACGAACTTTATGTCTTGATTCGTACAACGAACTTCGTTTCACACAACGAAGTCGCCCGAGCTGCATCCTTCCGCGCAGGCACTGCGCTTAACTGCCCTCTCTCCGCCTGGCTCCCTCTTGCCCCCCCCGACTCCCCGACACGATCGGGGCAAGAGGGAGCCCAAGCCCTCTTGCCCCCCCGACTCCCCGACACGATCGGGGCAAGAGGGAGCCCAAGCCCTCTTGCCCCCCCGACTCCCCGACACGATCGGGGCAAGAGGGAGCTCAAGCCCTCTTGCCCCCCCGACTCCCCGACACGATCGGGGCAAGAGGGAGCCCAAGCCCTCTTGCCCCCCCGACTCCCCGACACGATCGGGCCAGGAGGGAGCCCAAGTCCTCATGGCCACGGCGACCCCCTAACCCCACCCTGCACTACATTACGGGCAGGAGGGATCCCAGGCCCTCCTGCCCTCGACGCAAACCCCCCCTCCCCCCAACGACCGCCCCCCCCAAGAACCTCCGACCGCCCCCCAGCCGACCCGCGACCCCCCTGGCCGACCCCCACGACACCCCCACCCCCCTTACCTTTCTGTAGTTGGCCGGACAGACGGGAGCCAAACCCGCCTGTCCGGCAGGCAGCCAACGACGGAATGAGGCCGGATTGGCCCATCCGTCCCAAAGCTCCGCCTACTGGTGGGGCCTAAGGCGCCTGGGCCAATCAGAATAGGCCCGGGAGCCTTAGGTCCCTCCTGGGGGCGGGGCCTAAGGCACATGGGCCCAACCCGACCATGTGCCTCAGGCCCTGCCCCCAGGAGGGACCTAAGGCTCCCGGGCCTATTCTGATTGGCCCAGGCGCCTTAGGCCCCACCAGTAGGCGGAGCTTTGGGACGGATGGGCCAATCCGGCCTCATTCCGTCGTTGGCTGCCTGCTGGACAGGCGGGTTTGGCTCCCGTCTGTCCGGCCAACTACAGAAAGGTACGGGGAAGGGGGTTGGGGGTGTCGTGGGGGTCGGCCAGGGGGGTCGCGGGTCGGCTGGGGGGGCGGTCGGAGGGTCTTGGGGGGGGCGGGCGGTGGGGGGGGGGGGGGGTTTGCGTCGAGGGCAGGAGGGCCTGGGATCCCTCCTGCCCGTAATGTAGTGCAGGGTGGGGTTAGGGGGTCGCCGTGGCCAGGAGGACTTGGGCTCCCTCCTGGCCCGATATTGTCGGGGAGTTGGGGAATCGGCGGGGCAAGAGGGCTTGGGCTCCCTCTTGCCCCGATCGTGTCGGGGAGGCGGGGGGGCAAGAGGGCTTGGGCTCCCTCTTGCCCCGATCGTGTCGGGGAGTCGGGGGGCAAGAGGGCTTGGGCTCCCTCTTGCCCCGATCGTGTCGGGGAGTCGGGGGGGGGCAAGAGGGCTTGGGCTCCCTCTTGCCCCGATCGTGGCGGGGAGTCGGGGGGGGCAAGAGGGCTTGGGCTCCCTCTTGCCCCGATCGTGTCGGGGAGTCGGGGGGCAAGAGGGCTTGGGCTCCCTCTTGCCCCGATCGTGTCGGGGAGTCGGGGGGGTAAGAGGGCTTGAGCTCCCTCTTGCCCCGATCGTGTCGGGGGTGCCAGGGACCACACGGAGTCACCCACCGTACCACCCGATTCGGGTAAGCGCAGGTATCGGTGGGTGGCTTATTTGCGGGGGGGGTGCCTTATTTTACATTTTTTTCTAAAAAGGGGGGGCTGTCTTATTTGATGGCCCTGCCTTATCATCGGGGAAACACGGTAGAAAAAAAAAAAAAAATGAACAGTTAAGTCCCAGTTTTTGCCGCTGAGACTCTGCCCTCTCTCACTGTAAAATTAGACTCTACTTAGTCTGTCTTTAAATTTAAAAAATGTGTGTTGTTTTAAAAAACAATTATGTTTTTAGATGTATCTAAATAAAAATAATAACCAAAAATTTATCTTTTTTTATGTCATCTTAGCATATTTTATGCTGCAGAACGAATTATTTTTTTTTACATGTATTCCTATGGGAAAACGCGTTTCACATAACGAACGTTTCACATAACAAACTTGCTCCTGGAACCAATTAAGTTCGTTGTGTGAGGCACCACTGTATTTTAAAAACTCACTATATTTTGGATTACTGCAAATTCCATAAATGAGACACCTGAGTAACACATTTAAGTGATTGTTTGCATTTACTATATCAAGTGGGCAAGACTGAAATTAACACATTTACAGGATTTGAAGAACATGTCACCCAAATGTTTGAAAACTTCAATGGGGAACTTTGGGGGAATGTGTGTCGAGGGTCGAGTTAAGGAGTAGGGTCGTTAGGAGTGGGATCTCTAGGAAAATAAGCCTAGGTGGGTGGGTTTGTTAGGTGGGCAGACTTGATGGGCTATGGCCCTTTTCTGCCGTCATTTTCTATGTTTCTATGAGACCACTGGCTTAGAGGGAACAGTGCCATGGACTGCCTGAACATATCAGTTGATACAGGAGAAGATACTAAACCTAAGCTTTCTTTGGAAACTCAAATTGCAAGACTTCAACTTTCATATTTTGGACACATCATGCAAAGAAAATGATCATTAGAGAAAGACATCCTGTTTAGCAAAAAAAGGAAGACCAGCTATGTGATATGTTGATATAATAACAACAGCTATGGATGTCATTTTATCCTGGCTGGAGTGAACACGGTTTAGTCAATTATCCAGAAAGCTGCCATGAGTTGACACCAATTTGGCAACACCTAACAACAATAATGTGGATCCATTGCATGGGTGGGAGTTCTTTTTCCTGCTTCCCTCCCCTTATGCATTTCCTCTATCCGTCCCTTCCTTGTCCTCCCCATCTTCTTGTCCTTTCTCTTGCACTAACCCTTTTTTACTCCTCCATCTCCCTTCCACTTTCCCTTGCCTAACCTGTCAACATTTCCCCTGAGCTTATTTTTCCTTACCCTCCCAAACTTCTTATTACAAATTCTGTGGCCTATCTTCTGCTTTTTCTGTGGAAGGCTTGCTCTTCTTGTGCTAGGACAGTGTCCACCCAATTTTCAAAGTGATTTAAGTGAAATAGTGCAAAGATGCAAAGACGCTTTGGGGTGAGGATGGGGAGCCAGCTTATGGCACTATTGTTGGATATGACTCTGTCTGAAGTAATGGCAGAGAAGGGATGTTGCTGAAGGCAGTGGAGAGCTACCACTGATTCTTGACTGAAAGTCTGTGTGCCCATATAGGTGCCATGTTGCGCTGTTGATAGGGTTGACCTGGGGCAGAGGTCATGGTTTTGTGTAGCTTATAACTGTGGTGGGGTACGTACTTGGACTGATGCACATGCGTGCACTCCCTGTACAGAGAGACAGACAAACAAAACCTTCTTGCTATCTTACATATAGGGGAAAGCAGTGAATACTAGTATAGCAAAATATGATCTTGTGTCAGACTATTATGTTGGCTTAAAAATGGAATATAGGGTGCAATATAAATTGTTGTTATTAACTTACCTAAGCATATATCAGTTGGCTCCTACATATTTCATTGATAATATTTTACCTTATGTTCCGCTTCAAAAGTTACGTTGTGCAGGGCACTGCGATTTATCTATACCAACATGAAAAGAATTACATAGTAATATAGTAGATGACGGCAGATAAAGACCGTCCATCCAGTCTGCCCAACCTGATTCAATTTAAATTTTTTAAATGTTTTCTTCTTAGCTATTTCTGGGCAAGAATCCAAAGCTCTACCTGGTACTGCGCTTGGGTTCCAACTGCTAAAATCTCCGTCAAAACCTACTCCAGCCCATCTATACACTCCTTCAAACGGCCATATACAGACACAGACCGTGCAAATCTGCCTTAGTTCAATATTTAATATTATTTTCTGATTCTAGATCCTCTATGTTCATACCATGCTTCTTTGAACTTCATCACCATTTTCCTCTCCGCCACCTCTCTCAGGAGCACATTCCAGGCTTCCATCACCTCTCTGTAAAGTAGAATTTCCTAACATTGCTCTTGGGTATCATTAAGAAGGGTATTACGACCAGGACGAAGGAAGTCATCATGCCGCTGTATCGTGCAATGGTACGGCCGCATCTGGAGTACTGTGTCCAGTACTGGTCGCCGTACCTCAAGAAAGACATGGCGGTACTTGAGGGAGTACAAAGAAGAGCAACCAAACTGATAAAGGGAATGGAAAATCTCCCATATTCTGACAGATTGAAGCAGTTGGGACTTTTCTCCCTGGAAAAGCGAAGACTTAGAGGAGACATGATAGAAACCTTCAAGATCCTGAAGGGCATAGAAAAAGTAGACAGGGACAGATTTTTTAAATTAAGGGGCACCACAAGTACAAGGGGGCACTTGGAGAAATTGAAAGGGGACAGGTTTAGAACAAACGCTAGGAAGTTCTTTTTCACTCAGAGGGTGGTGGATACATGGAACGCGCTTCCAGAGGCTGTTGTAGACAAGAAAACATTAAATGGTTTCAAAGAAGGTTTGGATAGATTCCTAGAAGAAAAAGGGATTGGGGGGTATAGATAGGTATAGACCATTGCTCAGGCAATGGGCCTGATGGGCCGCCGCGGGTGCGGACCGCTGAGCAGGATGGACCTATGGTCTGCCTCAGCGGAGGCAACTTCTTATGTTCTTATGTTCTTATGTTCTTATGTTCTTAATCTACCACCCCTCAACCTCAAATTATGTCCTGGTTTTACCATTTTCCTTTCTCTGGCGTGTGCAGCGGCCCCACGTCCCAGCCCACACTCGGCCGCAGAACACTGGAGCTGGAGGCGCCTCAAGTACCGGGTTACATATATAACTTGATTTTGATATATATAACTTTGGGTTTGTCCTCCAGCTCCGCGGGAGCGCTCCAGCAAGGCAGAGGCAAACAAAATCGCCGCTGCAGTGGGCGAGCGGAAGGGGAGCCGCGTCCGCCTCGTGTGAAGCCGGATCGAAAGGGGTGATCTCCCTTCCGCTCACCCCTAATCTATCCTACCCCCCCTCCCCCCCCCCCCCCTACACCTAGCCGATTGGCCCCAAGGCTTCGGCCGATTTGTCATCGCTCCTCCCTATGTGGTTCGGAGCTTGTTCTTTCTCTGGAAAAGATTTTTATACTTTTTCATGTGCAGGCCCTGCAGAATGGAATAGACTTCCGGCCTATATAAAAGGCAGCAAGGGGGATTTGAGTACTTTTAAAAGATTACTGAAATGGTACTTATTTTGTAAAATGAAGTATGGGTGATGAAGAACTAATTATTAAATAGAGAAAAATGCACATTATCATTTAAGGATAAATCGTTTTGTTGTTTTGATTTTATATGTATGTTTTGTTATGTCTACTCTGTATGTGAATCTGTGATCCACTTTGTTAAAGGCGGACTATAAATAAAAACTATAAACTATAATGTACATGTGAAAGTCTCATAAACAAATCTGAAACTGGGCTACTCTGCAAGTGACTTGTGGCCACTGCTGCAGTACTGTCCATATGCTGCCTCTTAAGCCAATTGACTGTCTTGCTATAATCTTCCAGGAGAAGGACATGTGTGGAGGATAAGCTGAGTGAAAGCAAAGGAAAGCACATAGAGCTTCATTTTACTTATGCATGGAAAAATTTATTTTTATTACAAGGATTTTGTGCAGCACTCCACTTCTACAGATAAAAGTTTCATATTTTAGTGATAATGAGATGCATTTGATATTTTCCTCTTAGGAGACTTTGAGTACCCTGAAAGAGGCAGAGCATGTAACCGATGAGCTGAAAACACAACTGAATGAGCTCTGTAGATTTTCGGGGGATTTAAGTTTGTATTCTGTGAAAGTCTCTGCGTTGATCAAAGAATACAACAGGTAAATCATTCCTCTAAACTGGGATTCATATACACCTTTTTAATATTAATAGTCCTTTGGAAAATGACTATGTTGTTTGCTGATTGTCTGCGAACTGTCGTTCCTGTATGTCACAGAAAGCATTTGCAACATTTATCTTATTAACACAGTGGAATGCATTTTTGCAAAGTATAGCTTACCTCTCATATATCTTGCTTGCGTATCTTCATACAAACTGCAGTCTTTGTCTGAACATATGAATAAGTCTGTTCCTTTCTTGGAGGCTACAGTTTTAACAATGAAGGATCAGTTTTTATTTATAATAGTTTATATGAATTATTACAAAGACAACTTCTTTGCATAGAAATATGTCCAGACTTTTCAGAAACTGTTCAATAGGAAATAATAAAACAAGGAAACAAAACACAAAAAATATAGGTGATTTTATATCGGTTTTGCTGTGGTGAAACATTCTACAACAAAAATATATGCTTCTGGAAAGGTATGATCAATTTCTAATAATTGAGGACAAGCAGTTCACCATCATCAAGTACATAGATCCTGTGACTGATGCCAAATTAACAGATTCTTCCTGAACTTCTGAGAGAGCAAAATTTGATAACTTTATGCAGCATATATAATTCTTTGTAACATTTTAACTCTATACAAAATTCTATGTAACAATTTTGATGCCTGTAACCCGCCTAGAATTCTAATTAATGAGGATTCAGTAGGATATAATATTGCACATAACATAACAAAAAGGTTTTCCCTGCTCATAAGTGGTTAATTCACACATTGAATCTTCTTTCAATTCCATTTTTTCCCCCCAACAAATATCAGTTGAGTCTTTTTTTGTTGTGACCCTGCAAAGTTGTGGTAGAGATTTTTTTCTGTTTTTCATCTGGCTTCAACTGTAAAAATTTGTGTCCCTACTTTGTGGCATGTCTTATGTTTTAATAAATACATTTTAGGTTTGATGATCCTACTGAGCTAAACTACATTATTTTTCCTCACAGAACTGCTGGCCACCTAGCCAAATATTTTTATTCTCCTTGAACCATTATTTTTAGAGAAAAATGTCTTCATTTGATTTCTGGTAGTTAGGTGTTCAGAGCATTTATGTGGTTAGTGGCAGCGCTAGTTCATATAAGTGTTTTAATTGTTTATAAATGCTTTCCATTGCTGGAATATTATATTGGAACAAGCTTACTGGGCAACTAAGGTTATATGCAGATCACTACAGCTTTAAGATGTTGAAAACCAATCTGTTAGTAGATGCATACTTTTGACCTGTCTTTCCTAATATTGTTTGGGCATTTTTGTAACATTCTATCAAATACGTTATTGAAGAATTTGTCAGTCTTATTTTCATATGTGTTAATATTATTTTGAAGAATGATTTGTATTGTTTTTGTTTTATGTATATTTATTTGGAAACTGCTGTGACTCCAGGCAGTATATTAAGTTTTAAAATCTATAATAATAAAACCCTAGCCGTGCATGTGCACTTGAAACTACGTGTCTCTGTGCATCCGCAGTAGAAGAACCGCTGAGCAGGGAGCGACGCCGAGCAGAGAAGCATCTCAGGGATGAACCGCTGAACAGGGAATCGTTTCAGTGCAGTGGCAGCAGTCCTGATCTGCCCCGTCAACCCCCCCATTCCTTACCCAAAGCAGCAGTGGCAGGGCTGTAAACAGATTGTTCGCGGCAAGCCCTGGCAGGGCCTTTCCTCTGCCGCATCACTTTGGATGCAGTAGAGGAAAGGCCCTGTCAGGGCTGGCTGCGAACAGCCTGTTTACAGTGCTGCTACTGCTGCTTTGGGTATGGAATGGAGGGGTTGGCGGGTCAGGACTGCTGCCGCTGATACTGCTTTGGGGCACAGAGAGAGAGAGGAGGGGTTGTAAGTAATAGGGGGTCCAGGAGGCCTTACGTGTCTGTGTGTGTTCCATCAGGGTGAAGGGCTGGGGAGGGGCAGCCTGCCCGAAGATTCAGTGCAGTGTCCAGGGAGGAGGGGGTGGGGTTGAATTGAGGGGCAGACCTGTGGGGGCAGTGGACCAGAAGTGTGTGTGTGGAGGGTCCATCACGGTGAAGGGCTGGGGGGGCAGCCTTCCCAAAGATTCACTGCAGTGTTCAGGGAGAAGGTAGGTGGGGGAGGGGGTGGGGTTTGAATTGGTGCAGGCTCTGGTGTTGGGGTGCAGTTGGGTGAAGAGGGTTAAAGTAATGGGGAGGGGGAGAAGTACTGTGGGGAGGGGCAGGAGAGAGACGAGAGAGAAATTGGTCCTGGGGTGGGGTACAAGAGAAAGGGTAAAAAAGGAAGAGAAGCTGGGTGGGGGTGAAATATAGGGCCAGGAAGAATGGCCTTGGAGGCAATGGAAGGAAGGATAGATAGAAAGAGAGCTGGGACTGAAAGGGTGATAAATGCAGTAGAGGATCAATGAGGGCCAAAAGGGTACAGAAATGGATATAATGTATAACCAAACACGTACTAATTACTCTGTAAACTGAATGGACGGAGAAGGAGGGGTAGGCAGCTATCTCATTTCCCTCAAGAAAGACGACTTTGGGAAGTGGAATCCCAAATAAAATAGATTTATGCATTTCAAATTATACCCGGATATTCAACAGTGCTACCTCAACAGATAATGTTGCCGAATATACATGGTATCCTTGCCAGTCTGGACTGGTCATTAAAGGCTTGTTATGTATATAAAATTTGGAAGACTGTGGACACACCTCCAGAAAGGTAATGTTGACTTGCAGGATTATTCTCATCGAGTGCTATATTTTAGACCCTGGTGAGGACCAATATCACTTGAGGCCTGTTTACTATTTCATACCCTTGACTCTTCCAGGCCAGAATTGGGGTTCCAGACTAAAAATTTACAAAAAGGTCGAGGGTCAATAACATAGTAGCATAGGGGTCCTTTTACTAAGTCACGCTAGCCACATTAGCATGCGCTAAATGTTAGCACGCGCCAATCGCTAACACGTCCATTATAGTCTATGGACGTGGTAACATTTAGCGCATTCTAAAAAAGCTAGCACGCCTTAGTAAAAGGAGCCCATAGTAATGATGGCAGATAAAGACCTGAATGGTCCATTCAGTCTGCCCAAACATAAACTCTCTATGATTTAATTTAAATTGTTCTTTTTCTTAGATATTTCTGGGCCAGAAGCCCAGAGCTCTGCCCAGTTCAACAAAAAAAAACTTTCCTTCACACCTCCTGCTTGTGGGTGTGCTTTTTGAAGGGACTTTTGTCCAAGACCCTGAGCTACATAATCTCTAGGGTTTTTTTTTTTGGGGGGGGGTCTTTTTTAAATAAATATGTTTTACGGAGAGTATAGCCTGCAAATTGTAAGTAAAGGATCCTTTTTATATGCTCGAAAACTACAAGAACGAGAGGGCATTTGGAAGAATTAAGAGGGGACAGATTCAGAACCAATGCTAGGAAGTTCTTCTTCACCCAAAGGGTGGGGGACACCTGGAATGCGCTTCCAGAGGGTGTGATAGGACAAAGTACGGTATTGGGGTTCAAAAAGAGATTAGATGATTTCCTGAAGGAAAAGGGGATAGAGGGGTATAGATAGAGGATTACTGTACAGGTCCTGGACCTGATAGGCCGCCACGTGAGCAGACTGCTGGGTGTGATGGACCTCTGGTCTGACCCAGCAGAGGCATTACTTATGTTCTTATGTTTAGTGATTAGTTACTTTAGGTATTGTGAATATATATCTATATTAAAAAAATATCAAATAAGAATCAATAAGTATGATTATGCATAATAATATAAGAACTAGAACATAGGGAGTTAAGAAAGCAATAAATACACACAGGACATAATGTTTTTCTTCTGGTTGTGGTGCAGGAGACAAGCTCAAAATAAAACTGAAGCATTAAAAGAAGCAAAAGATTTGTCAGCAAATAACAGAAAACAAAAAACCCTACTACACTGGCAGGCCTATTGCCTGATTAAAATATATCAATACTCATGCTACAGCCCTTGGCCTGCTGGCTGGGCCAGGCAGCCGCCTTTGGCCAGCCCCAGTTCCTACTCCAATCTTTCAATAGGGGATGTTTTCTCATCAAACTTTCTTCTGCTACTATTTCCTTGGCTCCCTTAATGACACTCACAGAGCTGTCCCCCCACCCCTAGCTTGGAACAATCTGTATGGAAACTTGCCACCAAATAAGATAGTCAGTTGACTCCGACTCCCATCTGTTTCCTTGTGTCCTTCGCTTTAGGAACCAGAAAGGAAACTTTTAGGGGCTTCTCTTCCTAATATAATCAGGGCATATCCCTGGTTTACTGGGAAAAAGTTAAACACACTCACATCAGTTCCCTTTTCCCCTCAAGCATGATTTTTGCCTTTCCAGCACTGCTTTCACACACACTTTTTCTCCTAAATCTCAACTCAGGATCAAAACTTTTAAACATAAACTATAGTAAACATTTAACTTCCTTTATTTCATTCATACAGGCACTCCTGCATAAAATACTCTTGCTCGGGTTCCACATCCCCCTCTATGTCACTGGGAGAGAGAGTATGTTCTTCTGCTTCCATAAAATTAGCCTTCTCACTCTCAGGTTCCCCACCCCCTACCTGTGGATGAAAGGGCTTCTTGGAGCTTGCTTCTAGTTCCCCCACAGGGAAATATTCTTCTTCCCAATCAGGCTTTACTTTGAGCGCCAAATACCTGTCTCTCTGCCTGCACTTTCCTGCTAGGTACTGGTAAAAGAAGCTGGTGAAGAGCACATCTGCCTGCTGAGAGGAACTGCATTGCCTGGAGTTCGAGTCATAGCTGCTCCTCCCTTCTCTGCACAGCTGCAAGGCATTTATTTACCTGCAGGGCTGGCTCTGCCCTCTACCTGCTAGTACCTCCCCTTTCATTGATCTTCCCTGATTATTCTTCTGTTTGTCTGGCAGCCTTGCTGCTGAAACAGACTCAGTCCTCCCCCCTAGATGTGGAAAAGGAATAATAGGGAAGAGAGTTAGTTTTCGGAGCCCTCCCCACCTTGATCCCAGATTTCTGTGTCTTCAGGACCACTTCACCTTTCTCAAGCTGCTTTAAAGTCCTGTCTCTCCCCTTAAGCGTAGGCTTGCTTTCAGCCTGCTCTAGTCCCAGGGCTGGGTCTCTGGAAATGGCAGGTGCCTGTCTGCCGCAATACCTACAGTGGATCTGGCTGTGACAGCTGAAAGCAGGAGGATACAAGTTTTCTCTAGAAGAATATCCAAAAGCAAACTAGGAGAGAGGCAGGGCAGGATTAACCCTTCAAGTTTCAAGTTTTTATTGGCATTTGATGAATCGCTTATTCGATTTACTAAGCAATGAACAAAATTATTTTTTTTTAAAAAAGGGTAAAATACATAAAGACAAACCTTCACTGGGACTTCTGCCCACTAGCCTTGACCCAGCACACCGCTACCCCCAGCTCTGCCCTGCATTTCACTTTTCCCTCCCCTCCCTTATGTCTAGCATCTCCTTTTGGAGTGAGGGTTACTAGTTTTGTTTCTTATTAGCTAGCTCTTTGACCACCTCAAGCAGAGGGAAAGTCACAGAAAATATTATAGCACATATGACACCTGCCCCAGTGACCATAGACAAGGAGAGCAACAGCTTACTGCCGATGTAACAACTCTGGCTGTTGCTGTCTTATGTAGGGTAGCACTTAGTGATGTCATGTTGCAGCAACACTAACAGCTCAATGCAGCAATGTGACCATCAACGTATGCATGGTATATGGGGGGAGGGGGGATGCGTGGCAGAAAAGAGTGCCGCACAGCGATGCCGGGTACTACCTCCCCAGGTGCCTCTTTACCTTGCTACACCACCGCATGCCACCCTGTAAACTGAATTCCATGCCAAAGTGACAGATTTCATCAGAATTTATTTATTTATTTATTTTTTAATTTCTATACAAAAGTCAATACAAAATAAGAACAAAAACAAGCAGATTCAATCTTACATAAAGTCAATTGCTCAAAGAAATGCATCTACAAATAGTTGAGTCTTTAACATTTTCCTAAATGAGTTCCTCTCTCCACATTTTCGAATCTGGCTAACGAGGCCATTCCTTAGCTTGACTCCTGAACATGTAAAAGTCATGGCATTCGTTTCCACATATTTAGGGTTGACCTTTGTTTACAGCAATGCAGAACTTTTGGAATGCAATGATCTTAGTGGTTGATAACCAGACATCATACTCTTAAAAATTTCAGGAGTCGTACCATATAGAAATTGGTGACATAACATAATTGCTTTGTATTGAATTCTGAATACAACTGGCAACCAATGCAATTGTCGAAGATATGGAGTAATATGCTCATATCTTGAGGTTCTAGTTATCAATCTGGCCATGGCATTCTGAACCACCTGCAGTGCCCTGCACCTGGTCTTAGTTATTCCCAGGTAGAGGACATTGCAGTAATCCAGCCGCGACAACAGCACGAAAGTCAGATAGTGACAGCATTGGTTTTAAATGATGCAATAAATGCATCTGTGCAAAACATATTTGCACTGTCTTTACTACTTGACAACTCATTGCAAGTCCTGGGTCCAGTTTTACTCTCAGGACTGTCATTGACTCCCTCACTGGTAATATCTCATCCATCACTTTCAATGTTCTTGGCCAATTAACCTGGTTAGATTTCCCCACAAACATTACCTCAGTCTTTTCTACATTCAATCTTAAACCCTGCCTTTCCAACCATCCAGTAATTTCACTCATATAATTACTCAACAACTGTTCTAACCCATCTCCCCATACACACACTGGGAAGAAAAAAGATGATATCATCTGCGTATATGCAGTATTCGACCCCTAAGGATTGAAACAGCTGACCAGTTGTGGCCATGTAAATATTGAATAGTAACGCTGAGAGCGCCGAACCCTGAGGGACTCCACTCCTCACCTGAAAATGATGCTCAACAAACAGACTAAGTTACTTCTTACACATAGAAACAGAGAAAATGACGGCAGATAAAGGCCCTGTGGTCCATCCAATCTGCCCATCCATATCTCCCCTAAGAGATCCCACATGCCTAACCCATTCTTCCTTGAATTCAAATATAGTCTTTGTCTCCACCATCTTCAGTGGGAGGTCGTTCCACGCATCCATCACCCTTTCCTTGAAGACGTATTTCCTTAGATTACTTTTGAGTTGATACCCCTTCAACTTCATCTTATGCCCCCTTGTCCCAGAACTTATTTTCAATTGAAAGAGACCTGCCTCCTGTGCATTTGTGCCACAGAGATATCTGAATTTCTCAATGATATCTCCTCTCTCTTGTCTTGTTGTTCTAATTGTTCTAATATTTTCCCCATATAAAATTTACCCAGAACTATATTTATCTATACAGTTGAGCTCAAAAGTATACTGTACATGCCCCTTACAGAATTTGTAAGACGTGTATCACTTGTGGAAAATTTGAGTGATCTTGCAAAACACCATTACATAAGAACATAAGAATTGCCATCCTGGGACAGATCGAAGGTCCATCAAGCCCAGTATCCTGTTTCCAGCAGTGGCCAAACCAGGTCCCAAGCCTAGCTAGATCCCAGGTAATAAAACATATTTTATGCTGCTTATCCTATGAATAAGCAGTGGATTTCCTCCAAGCCATCTAAATCAGTGTTCTTCAACCTTATTACACCAATGGAGCGATGGAAATAAAAGAATTATTTTGTGGACTGGCAAACTACTAAGACTGAAATAAAAACCCTCGTTTCCACCTCATCTCTGCAGCTCGGTCCCTGTCCTGTCCCTGTGAACTTGGTCCCCGTCTCCATCCTGTGAACAGGGAGTGGAGAAAGAGAGAGAGAGTACTATGGTGCATCTCTCCCACTCCCTCTTACTACCATATCCAACATTTTTCCCTCTCTCATTCCCTAGATCATGTGCTGCATTTTTCACTATTGCCCACCAGCCCCATGCCCAACATTTCTCCTTCTATCACTCCTCTCCAGCACCATGCCACACCTCTTCCTCCATCACTATATCCAACATTCCTCCCCCTTGCATCCCCTTCAATCTGTCCCTCTGTTCCCTCTCCATCACCATATCCAACATTTCTCCCTCTCATCCTTCTCTTCCCCATGTATCTCTACCTCACTCCTCTCTCTCTCTCTATGCCCAACAATTTTCTTCTTTCTTCCTTTCCCCATGTGCACCATGTTTCCCTCTTACTTACACACTCATCCCCAACAATTCTCCCTTTCTATCCCCTCCCTTGTGTCCCAAGTTCATGCCTCCACCCTTCCTTCTGTGTCCCGAGTTCATGTCCCCCCCACCTTCCATCCTTTGTCCCAAATTTATACCCCTCCCATGTCCCAACACTCTCCTCCCCCTTCCCCTTTTCTCCCTTTGTCCCGCGTTATCCCTTCTCTCCCTTACTAGTTCAGGGCCATCCAGCTGGGTATGCTCCCCTCTACTGAAGCCGGATCAGTGTCCCTGCAAGTATGTGTCCGTCTTCCTTCTGGCTTGGCTGCTCCTTATTTTCAGTGCCAGCTGCACTTATTTGCCAGGAACAGCATGCAGTAGCTCTTGCACGCTGCATGCTGCTGACCTGGTTCCGGTTCAGGGTCAGCCACGTGCAGTGTGCAAGAGCCACTGTGCGCTGTCTTGGCAAACAAGTGCAGCAGGCACTGAAGACAAGGAGCAGCCAAGCCGAAAGAAGACGGACACGTGCTTGCAGGGGACACTAATTTTTCATGGACTGGCAGCAAATTATTGCGGACCGGCGGTTGAAGAATACTGATCTAATCTAATCTAATCTAATCTAATCCTTAGGTTTGTATACCGCATCATCTCCACGTTCGTAGAGCTCGACGCGGTTTACAGTAGGAGAAATAGGAAGGAACTACAACAGAGGGTTAGAGGTAGAAGTGTGAAGAAAATTTACAGGACTTGGGATGCCAAGATATAAGAGTTTCCTTGATTCCTAAGTTGGAAGGAGACTTACATTTTTTGAGAAAAGCCAGGTTTTCAGATGTTTGCGGAAAACTTGGAGAGAGCTCAAGTTCCGAAGATCTAAATAATGGCCTATGGATTTCTCTTTTAGGAAACTAGCCAAACCTTTTTTAATCCCCGCTAAGCTAACTGATTTCACCACATTCTCTGGCAATGAATTCCAGAGTTTAATTACTTGTTGTGTGATTAAATATTTTCTCTGCTTTGTTTTAAATGTACTACTTAGTAGCTTCATCACATGCCCCCTAGTCCTAGTATTTTGGAAAGAGTGAACAAATGATTCACATCTACCCTTTTCACTCCACTCAGTATTTTAGAGACCTCTTTCATATCGCCCCTGAGCCATCTCTTCTCCAAGCTGAAGAGCCCTAGCTGCTTTAGTCTCCCCTCATAGGGAAGTTGTCCCAAACCTTTTATCATTTTTGTCGACCTTCTCTATACCTTTTCTAATTTTGCTATATCTTTTTTGAGATACGGTGAACAGAACTGCACACAATATTCCAGTTGCGGCCATATCATAGAGCGATACAATGGCATTATAATATTTTCATCTTTGTTTCCCATTCCTTTCCTGATAATTCCTAACATTCTATTTGCTTTCTTAGACAGATGAAGGTATTTACCATCATATAAATGTATGTATCCTTTAGTAATCATAATAATAACTGAACTCACACAGTATTCCCTGATTAAAAGTATATATATCTCATAACAGACTAGAAAGGGTACTATTTCTTTCTAGATAATAAATTGCATTTCTTTCTATTATGCTCATACTATTCTGCTTTTGAAAGGTCACATGAAGCTTATCATTTTAGGGTCTGTCTCCAGTGAAGAGCTCGTCAGCACCATGACGTGGAGTTTGGTTCACAAATTCACATCCTCTTAGGGCCAGATTCTGCAAACAGAGTCACTATTGGCAGCCGCTTACAAAAACGTTGCTGATCGCATGTCTGTCACTCAACAGCGTTGTTTGCAGAATTGCAACTTGGGTGAAAGGTAGGCACTGGAAATGTAAACCAGGGGTTTGAACACTTCCGACACCTACCTTTCACATGAATCACATCTACAGAAGCAACTAATGGCACACACCTTTTTCGGCAGTAGGCACCTCCATAGTCGCGATTACGGCACTGTTTCGGGAGGCACAGGTAGTCAGCTACATTTTTTATTTAAATAGGATGTTAAGTAGTTTTTATGGGTGCAGATTACTTAAGTTAGGGGGCATTACGCCTATCGTCGCCTAACTTAAAGCACCGTTTGTAGACTCAGCCCCTTACTGTCTAGATAGGCCTTTTGATAGAACATTAGCTTTGCACTAGCCATTGTCCACGTCTCCTAGGGCCCATTTTATAATATAAGGCTGTCTTCCTGTATATTGGTGATGTTTGTTATTGCTCCCTTTTTGGGGGGGGAGATAATCCTTAAGTGGGAAGTCCCAGATGTGTAATGTAGGAAACTGCTAGTCTCTAGAGAAAATGTAGCGATGCTCCAGTCACAAAAACCTTCCCTCCTTCTTTCTGAGTCTCCCCTTCCCCCAATCAAATCTATTCTGCAGAAACGAGGGACACCAATAGAACACAGGAACTGCATTCATGCCTGTACAGAATGTTCTGGAAGAATCAGTTTGGTACGATGCAATCAAGTAGCCTATATTTGTGACCATTAAAACTGCTATTTTCAGAGAATCCTTGTGATAAGCAAGTAACTTTGCTGTGTTTTCCAGGCACTGTTTCACTGGCATGATGAATTTATTGTTCTATTTCTGTTTTCCTCCCCTGCCACCCACAAGCCTGTGCTTGCAAACTTCCAAGGGATGTCAGAATAAAGAGCAGGTCTTGGAGCAGAGATTTCGTATTGCTTTCAGGGACTTCCAGCAGTGGCTTGTGACTGCAAAAATCAACACTGTAAAGTGTTTTGATGTACCTCAAAATATTACTGAAGCATCAGCAAGTCTGCAGAAAATACAGGTAACAATATTTTAAGGTGTTTAGAGTCTTTTATTGGTATGTTTGTCGAGTGAGAACATGGATTGTGTATTTTTGGCCATTTGCTGTAGGATGTGCAAGGCTATGGTAATATTTGTAATTTGACTAATTAACAGTAATTTATTGAACATACAGTATATAGTCCTCAGCTGAAATCCAAGTTGTGCCACACACAGGGCAGGATTAATTTGTCGAGGGCCCCTAGGCACACAAGTCCACTGAGCCCCCCTGCCACGCCCCACCCCACCATGCGCCCAGGCGGAAACAGGAAGCTGCATCAGTGGGAAGCTTTGGGCAAGCAGCACCGCTTGCACAATTACAGTTCCCGTTGCCTTTCTTACCCACGTTGCTTGCTTGTCTTACTTTCCGTCGTTGGGGGGGGAGGCCACGTTGCTGATCGGGGGAGGGGCCCTCGTTGCCAATCGATGCTGGAGTGGCCCATTGCCGTTTGGAAAAAACAATGTTGATGCCCTCCTTCATCGGGCCCCCCTGACCATTTCGGGCCCTAGGCACGTGCCTACTTGGCCTATTGGTTAATCCTGCCCTGGTCACACAGGAAGCTTTAGAGGACAGGGCACTCTATTGGTTTCAGTGGAGCTACTGTACATCAGATTTCTGCAGTTTCTAAATTTATTCAGAAACATTCACCTGACTTTCTCCAGAATGAATGTTCTTGTAAACTATTTGGTCACTTTATGGCTTTGAAATTTCTAATTTAAAATGGCAAAGTCAGCAAAATTTGACTTACATATTATGAGTGATTGTTTCATACTTCATACAGTGACTCCATGATGAGTATTCTGAAAAACTTTCTAGGTGTGAGGCCTCAGTGTGAGTCTGGCAGATAGGAAAGGTCCCAGCGGGACACTATGAGCCAGATTCATTAACCTCCCTTTCCCATCAGATCCGTGGGCGAAGGGTGACCAATTCTCTAACAGTCTTCATGCAAAGTAACCCGATTGGAGACACTCCCCACACTGACCCTCACGAATTGCTGCAGAGCGATCCTGACGCATACACAGACCATCTTCTTGCCTGTGGAAGCGGTCTGCGCATGTGCTTGCTCTCACGTTAGTGAATCTAGCCCAAGGGGGAGGGGGGGCTTTAATGGAACAGAACACGCTGCAAGGAGCGAGCAAGAGTGCAGCCCCGCTTTTAACCCACGGGTTAAAAACACGGGCTCGCAAAGAGCAGGGCGGCAGGGGAAGGGGAGGATGCTGTGGGGGTTTAAAAAAAATTATTATTGTTATTTCGGTGAGCTATTCTCACTCTGCGGTGTGGCGCATGGCATGGGAGGAAGCGCGTGCGCTCTCTCTGCTTTTTCTCTCGCTTCACCATGGCAGACCTGGAGGCGGTGCTGGCCGATGTCAGCTATCTGATGGCGATGGAGAAGAGCAATTCCACACCGGTGGCCTGGGCTAGCAAAATTGTGTCGGGCAAGAGAGTGCATGACATCATTGTGTCGCACCCGCGCATGCGCGGATGCCCTCCTGCCTGACCAGAGCAAGCAGCGGGGGCGGGGTGGGGCTAAGTAAAATCTGGCAACCCTACGCTTAAGCATGTTTGACACGTGGCTGGTGTCCATTTTCATAGACATTGCCGACTTAGGTACCATTTACAGAATCCAGTCCAGAGTGCTTTTTTTTTTTTATGAACTGCACATAGCAACGGACAACAGGGAGGGTATCTTGAATCCTACAACCTAACAGGATTAGCCCGGCCTTGGCCTGGACTCAGCTCAACATCAGAAACTTTTGTAATCACCTGGTCCTGGGTACCCATACCAAACAGCTTAGCTTGTGCCCAGGACTATAGTTAGTGCACATACAGAGTTGCACATACTGTATATCATAAATTCTTAAAGCACTGACACTACTGCGTTGCGAGCACGGTGGCTTTGAGTACAGCTTTAAATCTTAAGTGCATTCTATTTCTTCATCCACTTACTAAGAGTTTCTTTACAAATCTAACATAGGCACATGCATGATGTACATATAAAATAGGCTCCCCGAATTAACCACAGTAGCTCACACATTTTATACCAGCTCCAAGCGTCTAACTCTGTCTGTGTAGTCTGTCTGTACTTGTATAATTTACAGCACTGGTTTGTACACCACTCTACCCAAATTATGCCCCTGGGAATGTCAATGTGCTTCAGCTATATATCTATAAGTATGCACGATCTCACAATTTTATGAGGTATTTTCTGCCTGTAAAACATGCTTTTTTTTTTAGTTCAATCATCTTTATTGACAGTTTAAAATATACAATTGAGCAGGAACAAATGAACAATACTTTAGAAATGTGTCCCCATAAGCATAGTTGTGTATTTTGTAATTAACGAAAGAAAAACTCTTCTGTCCAGGAATTCTTATCTGAAAGTGAAAATGGTCAACAGAAGCTTAACACAGTGGTGACCAAAGGGGACCTTCTAAGTGGTATTTGTTCACTAGAGAAGGCTGAAGCTATTCAAGGCAAAGTTAACAGTGCTAAGGAAGACTGGAAACAGTTCCTGTCAACTCTTCACCAAAAGGAATCTGTCTTGGAGGTACAGAAACATACTTATACATGGAATGCAAACCAATTCTATAACGTTTAGTCTCCCCAATGCTTATAATATTCTTTAAGTTATTCACTTAAGTGGGAACCTGGCCTGTGTCCTGCTCATGTGTATACCCTCTTGCAAATTCATGCTGGGTAAGATAGTCACTAATTTACAGAATAGCGCTTAGGTGACATATTGGCTTATATGCCTGTAAAAATACATTTATATGCTAGTATTCTTGTTATGCACGTAAGATGCATATAAATTAGGGCTACCGTATTTTCGCGGATATAACGCGCGCGTTATACGCGTTTTTACCTACCGCGCATACCCCTCGCGCGTTATATGCCTGAGCGCGGTATACAAAAGTTTTTAAACATAGTTCCCACCCCGCCCGACGCCCGATTCACCCCCCCAGCAGGACCGCTCGCACCCCCACCCCGAACGACTGCTCGCACGCGCTCCCACCCGCACCCGCATCCACGATCGGAGCAAGAGGGAGCCCAAGCCCTCTTGCCCGGCTGACTCCCCGACGTCCGATACATCCCCTCCCCGGCAGGACCACTCGCACCCCCACCCCGAAGGACCGCCGACTTCCCGACAATATCGGGCCAGAAGGGAGCCCAAACCCTCCTGGCCACGGCGACCCCCTAACCCCACCCCGCACTACATTACGGGCAGGAGGGATCCCAGGCCCTCCTGCCCTCGACGCAAACCCCCCTCCCCCCCCCAACGACCGCCCCCCCCAAGAACCTCCGACCGCCCCCCCAGCCGACCCGCGACCCCCCTGGCCGACCCCCACGACCCCCCCACCCCCTTCCCCGTACCTTTGGTAATTGGCCGGACAGACGGGAGCCAAACCCGCCTGTCCGGCAGGCAGCCAACGAAGGAATGAGGCCGGATTGGCCCATCCGTCCTAAAGCTCCGCCTACTGGTGGGGCCTAAGGCGCGTGGGCCAATCAGAATAGGCCCTGGAGCCTTAGGTCCCACCTGGGGGCGCGGCCTGAGGCACATGGGCCCAACCCGACCATGTGTCTCAGGCCGCGCCCCCAGGTGGGACCTAAGGCTCCAGGGCCTATTCTGATTGGCCCACGCGCCTTAGGCCCCACCAGTAGGCGGAGCTTTAGGACGGATGGGCCAATCCGGCCTCATTCCTTCATTGGCTGCCTGCCGGACAGGCGGGTTTGGCTCCCGTCTGTCCGGCCAACTACCAAAGGTACGGGGAAGAGGGGTGGGGGGGTCGTGGGGGTCGGCCAGGGGGGTCGCGGGTCGCCTGGGGGGGCGGTCGGAGGTTCCTGGGGGGGGCGGGCGTTGGGGGGGGGGGGGGTTTGCGTCGAGGGCAGGAGGGCCTGGGATCCCTCCTGCCCGTAATGTAGTGCGGGGTGGGGTTAGGGGGTCGCCGTGGCCAGGAGGGTTTGGGCTCCCTTCTGGCCCAACTACACAAAGGTACGGGGAAGGCGGGTGGGGGTGTCGTGGGGGTCGGCCAGGGGGGTCGCGGGTCGGCTGGGGGACGGGCGGAGGTTCTTGGGGGGGGGCGGTCGTTGGGGGGAGGGGGTTTGCGTCGAGGGCAGGAGGGCCTGGGATCCCTCCTGCCCGTAATGTAGTGCGGGGTGGGGTTAGGGGGTCGCCGTGGCCAGGAGGGTTTGGGCTCCCTCCTGGCCTGATATTGTTGGGGAGTCGGCGGTCCTTCGGGGTGAGGGTGCGAGTGGTCCTGCCGGGGGGGGGGATGTATCGGACGTCGGGGGGGGCATCAGGCTTTCAGGATGGGGACAGACCTTCAAGGGGGGACAGGACTTCAAGGGGGGACAGTGCACGGAAAGTCAGGGGGGTGAACGGAGAGTCGGGACAGCGCACGGAAAGTCAGGGCAGTGAACGGAAGTCGGGGGGGGTGAACGGAGAGTCGGGACAGCGCACGGAAAGTCAGGGCAGTGCACGGAAGTCAGGGGGGGTGAACGGAGAGTCGGGACAGCGCACGGAAAGTCAGGGCGGGCGAAAGGAGCGTCGGGCATCATGCGCGGTATACCCGTGAGCGCGGTATACAAAAGTTTTTGTACATGTCATTGTGATTTCTGCGCGCTATACCCGTGTGCGCGTTTTACACGGGTGCGCGTTATATCCGCGAAAATACGGTACTCAATTCCAGTCCTTGAGGTCCACAGGCAGGTCAGGTTTTCAGGATATCCACAATGAATATGATTTGCATGCAAATCTCTCTCATGCATATTCATTGTGGATATCCTGAAAACCTGGCCTGTGGACCTCAAGGACCAGAATTGAGTAGCCCTGATGTAAATGATACCATCTAGAGCAGTGGTTCCCAACCCTATCCTGGAGGACCACTAGCCAGTTGGGTTTTTGGGATAGCCCCAATGAATATGCATGGAGGTGACAGGAATGCAAATCTGCCCCATGCATATTCATTAGAATTAGCCTCAAAACCTGACTGGCTGGTGGTCCTCCAGAACAGGGTTGGGAACCACTGACCCAGAGTACTACTATTAATCATTTCTGTAGTGCTACCACACATAAGCAGCACTGTGCATATTTGGGAAAATTCAATAAATGGTGTGTAACTTTCCACATGCAAAATTGTGCATTATTCTCAGATGCACGCACAACTAAATTGGCTAATGAGCTAATTAGTGCAATAATTAGTTGCTAGCAATCAATTATTATTGGTGTTAATTGGCAACAATTTGGATTTGCACGCACAACTTGCTAGGTGCTCGTATACAAAAATTCTGTGTACAAATCTTATAGTGTGCAACTCAATAGGGAGCATGGCCATAGGATGAGCACAGCTGGGCCAAGGCATTCACTAAAGATTCATGCAGTGTTACTGAATACCAGGGATCTATGCCTACCCTATGTTTCCTTATACAATGCTCGTCATGCTATGTCACACCATACCATGTTTGTCGTGTTGTTTTTACCATGTTTTGTTTTGTATGCAAACTTGTAACCCGTTCTGAGCTCTCCTGGGAGGACAAAATATAAAACCAAAGAAATAAATAACCCCCTCCTTTACTAAGCCATGCTAGCATTTTTAGCGCCGGCCGTGGCAGTAACAGCTCGGACACTCATAGGAATTCTATGAGCGTTAGAGCTGTTACCATGGCAGCCGGCACTAAAAACGCTAGCGCGGCTTTGTAAAGAAGGGGTTAAATAACTTATATGCTAAGTTCTTAGGTTTCAGTTGGTGTAAATCCTTGTGCTCCAAATTGGACATGAATCACAGCACCATGCACTATTCTATAAAGGATGCCGACGCTGAAATGCCCATTATAGAATATGTTGAGCACTGATATTTTTGGGGTGCTAAATTTTCAATGCATTTACTAAACCCAGCCCATTATATGTAGGCACTTTTTTTTGTCTCTAGTGAGATCATAATCTAAGTTTTGTCCCAAGGGCATTAACCCTGGGAGTCTGCTGCACTCCTTGGGAATTTGTCTTCGTATGAACCTGGCCACCCACTGAGGACCCATCAAGAATTTCTGTTTTCATTAGAGCTTATTGCAAAAATATGTATCATTGAAGTGCTTTTAAAATTATTGCTCCTACTTTGTTGAATGGATTGCCTAATAAGATTAGACATTAACCCCCTCCCCCATCCCTGTAACACGGTTTTTAGCGCCGGCCATGGCCATGGAATTCTATGAGCATCAGAGCTGTTAGCACTGCAACTGGCGCTAAAAATCATGCTACGGATTTGTAAAGGGGGGGGGGGACATATTTCTCACATTTTAGAAAGCTTTTTATTTCTTTCAGATGGGATTTTAGATTAATTGATTGTTTAAATGTTTTATTATCTGTTTCATTGCCTGTTTTTAGTAGTAGACCACAGTGAGCAGCTTGACTGCAGTCTGTCAATTTGAAAAATTAAATAAACACCTCATAATTTGAAATAGTAACAAAAAAGTAGTGGATTTGATGTCTACAGTAAATACACCATTCTTTCATTATTTTTGTTGCTCAGAGCAGCTTTATTTATTTATAAGATTTACTGTATATTCTGCTTGATCTGAATATCCTCAGCGGATCACATGAACTACATAAATAATATACAATAAGAACACAATAAAATGGACATAAAAATAAACAACCCCCTCTCCCCTTTTACAAAACCGCAGAAGTGGTTTTTAGCGTAAGTCGGTGCACTGAATGCTCTGCTCTGCTCCCGATGCTCATAGGAACTCTATAAGTGCTGGGAGCAGCGCAGAACATTCAACGTGCTGACCTGCACTAAAAAACGCTTTCACAGTTTTGTAAAAAGGGGGGGGGGAAGTCTCATCATTAATGCTTCAAAGACAGTCAAATTTCTGATACCCGAAATACTAAATCAATCTTGATTGAGCTACTATAATTTTGTATCATATTCTGCCTTACGGACTCTATTTTGTGTATAAAATGACATTTGGAAGATTGTTTTCATTGCATATGTGGTTCACTGAATATATCATTGTCAGAAAATGGATGAAAATGAACATTTTGGGCTATGTTTTTTAAATGGTATGTTAGAGACAAACTTCAGCTGATAACTAGAACTTAAGTTTTGAACTTTGTACAAGTAGGTTTCAAAACTTCCTATAAACTTTGTTTTCCCACTATGCACTTCAAGATAACTTAGCATAGGATCAAGCAAGCAAAATAAATAAGACATTCCTTCTCTGACTTGCATCTATCTTGATAGAACCTGAAGGTAGAGATGAAGGACTTTGAAGCCAATGCTGAGCCCCTCCAGGCATGGCTGAGTACCACTGAGAAGGTGGTACAAGAAAGCAGTAGCCGGCTACATGATCTCTCTGCCAAGAAGAAAGAACAGCAAAAGCTTCAGGTGATATTACAGTGCTGAGTGTGGGACTTCAGCATGCCGTTTAAGACTCTGTCTTCATTCTTGGTTCCACGAATACTTGCTGCTCTCTTGTGACATTTCTGGCTTTTCTCATGTCACAGTAGTGCTTTCTCAGGCTAATGTTGCGCCCACAGTATGATTCTTCATAGCTATATGAGCATTGTTTATTCTTCAAATCTGAATGTCCTGTCTGCCACCAGATGACTGATTTCATTGCAAAACTGCATGGTATGCATGTCCAGGCCCTATGACATGTATGTGTCTTTCATGTTATCTGAGCTATAATGTTGTTGCATGCTTCCCCCACGTTCCACAATCACCCTCCCCCTTTGTCTTCTAACCTGCTTGTGCTTTACAGTCTATCCTTGAAGAAATAAGCTGCAATGAGCCTCAGCTCAACAGGCTGAAAGAAAAAGCTCAGCAGTTGTGGGAAGGACAAGCAGCCAGCAAAAGCTTTATGCACAGAGTGTCTCAGCTATCTTCTCAGTACCTAGCGCTAAGCAATCTAACCAAGGTAATGCACCATGCTTTGTATGCTGTCATGCAATTTGTGCGAGTGTGATCTGAAAGTAACATGGAAGGTCCAAATTTACTCTTGTAAAATTGGTTCTTGCTGCTCCAGGGAGCTTTACAGTGTGTAAGATATACAGGTTACTGCCTATAGTTTTAGATACGGGTAGTGATGGTAGGTTCTTCCAAAGGCCTTTGCAGTACTCATAGTCTTCTGCCTCCATTATCTTGTTATACTGTTTTTTTATAAAGATTGGAAGAAGAGGGTATATGCTCTCTCTTAATTAAAGAAAGAAGCAAGTGAATCACACACAGAAACGAATCCAAGTTGTGGCTTGAGGAAGCAAATTGGTTCCCAGTGTAAAAAAGATGTTTTATATTAAAAATAATGATACACAGATGTGTCTAACAGCTATTATAAAATTTTACACAAGTCATAAAGAGCAGCGTCTTATATACCCTAGATAGGTTTTTAGGTAGTGGTTGTTGGTGGGGGGAGGAGAGATCCTGTTGTTCTGGTATATGTTGGTACCAACAGAATAAGAATGTGCAGATGGGAGATTGTGGAAGTCAAAGTAAGGATTTTAGGTAGAAAGTTGAACTCTAGAATCTCCAGCTTAGCATTCTCAGAAATGCCACCAGTTTCAGGCGCAGGACCTAAGAGGCAGGCAGAGTCACAGAATATCAGTGAGGACATAAGTCATTTCAGAGACCTGGTGGAAGGGCAACAGCCAACCAAATACTGTGACACCAGGACACCCATTAACACAATATGATGGATCAAATTGGTGAATTGATAGCACTATATGTTAAGGATGGCATTGATAAAAGTTCTTCAAGAAGCAAAATGCAATATAGAATCTTTTTTGCTAGAAATTCAGTATATGATGGGAAAGAGTATTGTGGTGGGGATATACTCTAAGTTTTATTCCAAGTTTTATTAAAAGATATACCACTTGGGGCGAATAGTTGTCACAGCAGTTTACAATACAAATAAATGTAATAATTAATAGTAGGAAGAGAGAGAAGATAGGAGACATAGGATACGAGAATGAAAAAGGGAGGAACACCATTGTTAATAGGAAAGGATTAAGAGGAATGTTGCTGTGCATATGAGGTTACTACTTTTGGAACTAGAGGTCTATTCATGAAAATCATCATGGAATAGGTGAGCTTTGAGAGAATTACAAAAACCTGCAAAGGAAGATGAAGATCAAAGATATGATGATAATTCCAAAAGGTGGGGCCTAAGATGCTAGGGGGCTGATTCTATCAATGGGTGTCCCCGATTGTAGGCAAAGGTAGACATCCTACCACTGTCTAGCAGCTAATCGAGACAAACTTTTTTTTTTTTAACCCGAGGCAGGATGCCTACACTGTGGGAGTTTGCTGTGGTTGAGGGCCCTCACCCTGCACTCCTAGGTCTACCCTGACACCCCTCCCAGCCACCCCAGTACCTCATAGGAGAAAGTCCAGTGAGAGGGATACTTACAATCTCCACCTGATAGGCCCACCACTCCATAATGGCAGGCCTTCCCCTTAGTGGTGCATTCAGGCCCTGATTGGTTCAGATGCCTCCCATAGGAGGGGCCTTAGGCACTTGGGCCAGTCGGAGTCTTAGGCTTCCTTCCCAGTGCATCCTGGGATTCACTGGGAGTGGCCTAAGACTCCAATTGGACAGATACCTAAGGCCCCTCTCATAGATATCTGGGCAATCAGAGCCTTAGGCTACTCCCAGTGCATCCTAGGAGGCCTAAGACTCTGATTGGCCCGTGCCTAAGTCCCCTCCTATGGGAGTCAATCAGGGCCTTAGGTCCCTTCCAAGTGCATTCCAGAATGCACCAGGGAGGGGAAGGCCTGCCATTCTGGAGTGGCAGACCTGCCGGCCAAAGGGTGTAAGTAACCCTCTGATTGGACTTCTCCTACAAGGTACCGGGGGGGGGGGGAGTTGGGAGGGTTGTCAGAGTAGACCTAGGGGTACAGGGGGGGGCCTGCAGCCTTGGGGGCATTTCATGGGGGAGTTTGTGGGGGTGGCAGCAGGAGGAAATGGGCATTCCTCCTGCCAGTCTTTGACAGAGGGTGGGGGTTCGGGTACAGAAGGGATGCCAACTCCCTCCTGCCCGGCTGCTTCGGGGGGAGGTGGGGGTTCAACATCCATCCTCAGCAAGAGTTATGGGGTCCCCTGCTGCAGCTGCTCAGCTGATTGCGGCAGGGGGGATTTCCTTGCTGCGATCAGCTGATTGCAAGATTTCAGGTGCGATTCTGTAACTGGCGCCTATGACATAGGTACTGGTTAGAGAATCAGGGCAGTTAGGAGGGGTTAGCCAATTCCGTATAGGATGCCGGTGTGCGATTTTCAGGGAATTTTTTTTTGTTAAATTTAATATAAATAATTTTAGAAAAAAAAAACCTTAACTGTGCTGGAGCAAGACAAAACTTTAACAGGTCTTGATGCGTTTCACATCCAGTTGCTTTAGAAAACCTGACACAAACTTTTTCCAGTGCTGGTCTTGCAATCTGTTATTTCTTTTCAATTCAATCCATAACCATGCACAACCTAATTTTTAGGAGGTTTAAAATGTGTTGGGGTGGGGGGAAGGGGCAACAAGCTTATCTGCCCAGGACCCATCAGAAAATTAATCCTGCCCTAACTAGAAAGAGGATACTAGAGAAAACAACTGCTGTAGCATTTAATTTAAAAAAACTGAGACTATGATAAAATGAGGAAATCAGAAAAACTAAAAAGAGCCATTGCCAAGTCTAGGGTTACCAGATTTTTAAAGTAAAAAAGAAAACATGTAGCCCTGCCCCGTTCTGCCCCCCAGTCACACCTCATTCCACCCATGCCCTGCCAACAACTGTCCCACACAGACAGGTATGGGTATTCTGCTTCACTCAGTGGAAAACATTTGCCTGAACCGTACTGTATAACTGGTGTAGTAGATTGTTCTCCCGCAAATTTGCGATTTGCGATTCGCGGACTCAGTTATTTACAGTATTTTCTGATTGCCTCTTCCGGTCAGAAAATACAGGGAATGAGTCCGTGAATCAGCCTTCTGCACAGCTGATTCCTCCTCCTCCTCCTCCTCGCCTCCCTGATCAGCCAATCAGCCTTCTGCACAGCCGATTTCTCCTCTTCTTCCCCCCCCCCCCGGTCAGCCAATCAGCCTCCTGCACAGTTGATTTCTCCTCCTCTCCCCTCCGATCAGCCAATCAGCCTTCTGCACAGCCAATTTCTCCTCTTTCCCCCCCCCCCACCTCCCCCGGTCAGCCAATCAACCTTCTGCACAGCCGATTTCTCTTTCTCTCACCCCCCCCCCCCCTGGAGAATACCGGGTATGATTTACTGCACGTGTCGGTGCCCCAGCTGCCCTCTCCTGCCTTTTTACAGACTTAAAACCGCATTTGCGGTTCTCGATATTTGCTGGTGTTCCTAGAACGGAAACCCCATGAATTTCGGGGAGTACTGTAGTCCAGTTTTAGACATCAAACTTGGACCACATTAAACTTTTCTAGATAGTTAACAAGCAAAAGTTAATTATCAGGCTGACTGCAAGAGTAAGGTGAGACACAGAATACCCAAAACCTACTATTAATTCAGTTCTTACATACTATCTCTAGAAGTTGCAGCTTTTTGTATTCATCACATTCTGTAAACATGGAGAAAATGAAATTTTAATACAGTACCTTCTACTCTCTACCCACGGTCATGCAGACAACACACCCAATGGCAGCCCAACGCTAACTGCTGCTCCACACAGGGGACTGTTGTGCCGCCAGGCTGTCAAACCTCCAAAGAACAGCCCAAACTGCTGCTCTCCATTGCATCCTCTGCTCCCCCAGGCAACAAAATCCAACAGCCTGACGGGCAAAATAGCCTGCCCTGACTACTACTACTACTATTAATTATTTTTTGTAGCGCTACCAGACGCATGCAGTGATAGAAAACTTGTTTTTGTGTGTGCAAAGGTCTATTCTCTTCACTACACTGATCTGTTACAACGTATTCATGTACATGTGGTATACATCTCTGAATCATTTCTAATATGATGTTAGCCGCAATGATTCCTAGTTGACATTTCTGGGATACAAGAATGGGATGGTATAAGGATCTTCTAAAAGCACCCATAGTACTCTGCAGAGTTTTCTATCAATTATATGCTACATCATACAAGGGATATTACATTAGTAATAAGGCTCCTGAGGCAGGCTGAAACATGTGTGTGTCGAGCCATCGTACATATTTTTCTCAGTTGTGTAGTAAAATTGCACACCAACATCATTGAACATCTCCAGTGTGGTTTGTTTGTCTTTGGTCGAACTGTGGAGGTTTTCTCATGGTTTTCCCTGAGTGTAGTGTTCTCTAAGCCAGTGTTCTTCAACTGCCGGCCCTTGGACTGGTGCCGGTCCATAGAAATTTTCTGCCGGTCCACAAGGCCAGCATGTCCATTGGACAGAAGACAGTGTTCTTGCTGTTGGTCCATGGTGCGATCAACTTTTAGTTTTTTGTCCTGCATTTGCATGAGGTTATCTGTTTTCTGGTAGGAATGAATGTTGAAAAGCATAGTGTGCTTTGTGTATTTTAAATTTTGTGGTTAACCATTATGTGTTGTTAATACGATTATATTGTGTGTGTATATATGAAAAATGAGTGGAAAAATGGTGTTACAATTAGTACTATTATGGGGGCGGGGTCTGGGGTGGAGATTGGGTGGAGATGGGCAAGACTTAGCCCAGTGTTGTTCAACTGCTGGTCCACAGACCGGTGCCGGTCCACAAAATAATTATTTTATTTCTGGCAGTCCATAGGTGTCAAAAGGTTGAAGAACACTGCTCTAAGCGGTATATCAAGCCATAACAAACTTGAAACTTGAATGTCAAAAAGAACACTAGTCTAAGTGACAGAAAAATAATTATTGCAAGAAAGTTTTGAAGGCCATCTGTTTATTTTATTTTGCAAATGGAAAGTTACGAAGAAAGAATGAACAAAATTATTCATTCTGTTTTCCAATAATGTGTTTTATTTCTTTTTCATATTTTGGGGGGGTATCACACTTTTCTAGTAAATCAATTCCAAATTTATTTTGTCTCCGATAGATTTCAATATTATTGGCCATATTGAAAGGCAGAATTGGATTCATAAGTTGACCCCTCTGATACTAATCTATTTCTGTCCAAATTCCAGGAAAAGGTATCAAGACTAGATAGAATCGTTGCTGAACACCATCAGTTCTCCCGAGGCCTGAAAGAATTGCAGGATTGGATGACAGATGCTAATCACATGTTAAAATCTTACAGCCATGATACTCCTGACAAATGTGTCCTAGAAAGCAGGATGTCAAAATTGGAGGTAATATATATCTATGTACACTCACAAACCTGTGTTTTTTTTCCCTTAGGCCCTTTCATATCATATGCTAAAAATAGCTTCCGTAGCTATAACAATAGTGTTCGCAATGAATATCAGATTGCTGATATATTGGTGTTTTTATTGGGCCCAATACACAACAAAATTCTGCTATTACAACTTGCCAGTATTGGGGGGGGGGGAGGGCTCTGAATCCTTTATCTAAAGTCTCGGATTGAAGCAGAACACAGCTAAATATATCCCACAGAGCAAAATGCTCTATGGCAGGGGATAAAGCTGAACATTCATCAGTTCCAAAGCTTCAAAAGCCAAATACAACTCAGAACAAAGTGGAGAAAAAAGGCAAAGGCTGGAAAAAAAACCTCCATTTATATTCCATTTAGTTCAAAGATCTCCTGACCTCAAAATTCTGAAATATCTCAGCCCCCTTCACAAAAAATAAATGTCACCTTGGCAGACATCAGCTCTCCCAAACATTAAGATCCTTCAACATATAGCCTAAACAATGGAACTGTTTCCTGTTTTCTTTTTTTAGATGTTTTTCCCATGAATTTTTTTGAAAGATGTTATTTTTGCTGTAATCTCTTAACTGTCCTGTGATCTTCCTTTTGTCTTTTCAAATATATCGGGTACATCTGTTAGGCACCTACCATTTAACTGCAATGTTCAATTAACAGCACTGATTAAGGCTTTTTAAATAATTAAGTTAGACACCTAGATTGGATAGGCGCACCAATCTAGTTGCCTAACTTTAGGCGTCTTTCGTAGTGGTGCCAGTGGCGTAGCGAGGGTAGGAGGTGCCTGAGGCAGTGGCACCCAGAATCGCCACAACGAGCACCCCTCCCCCCCCCCACACACACACTCGTCCCCACTGCTTGAGTGCTTCCCCCGCGTACCTCTTGAAATGTTCGCCGGCATGAACAACATCTTTTACCTGCTGCTCGCGCCGGCCTTGGCTCCCTTCTGACATCATGTCCTGGTCCCGTGTCCAGGAAGTGACTTCGGAAGGGAGCCAAGGACGGCGCGAAAAGTAGGTGGAAGAAGCTGTTCATACCAGCAAACGTTTCAAGAGGTACCCAGGGAGCGGAGAGGAGGAGATGCACTGGAGCCCCTGCCAAGATGGCACCCGGAGCAGTCCATCGCCTCCTTACTATGCCACTTGCGGCACCTAAACTGATACCCCAATTTGTAGAATTTCCCTTATTTTGGTCACATTGCAAGCTAATATTTGTTAATGGCCATTAATTCAGATCATGGAAACTGGCTGTTCTCCAGCTGCACTAAAACTGGTCTTACTGCACAGGAAAGACCTGGTATGCTAAGGCCAGTTTTAGTGCAGTTTTGTAAAAAGACCCCCTAAATATTCAAGGAAGGATCAAGGTGGTAGAATTGTGCACCTAAGGGTTATGAATACATTGAAAGGAAACAGCAAATTGTGGAAGGATGAAATGATGCAATGTACCACAGATCTGGAAGAGGCTCTCTGTGAAACGATTTAGGCATGGGATCCATGTCTAAATTTTTTGCATGGGATCCATGCCTAAATTTTACGCAGAGGATAAAAAGGGGGTGCAGAAATGGGAGGGTAATAGGCAGATCAGGAGCGTTTTTTTGGGTTTGCATGTGTAGTTATAGAATTAGGGGAATCCATGCCTAATTTAGGTGCAAGGATTTGCACCACATTTCAGTTGGTGAAAATGGTTAGGCACGGTTTCCAGGCATAAGCGCTAATCTATAAACCAAGCCTAATGTTAAGCGCTGTTTATAGAATAGTGCTGAGAGTTTTTTGTTTGTTTCTTTTTCAGTGCCAATTTTCTAGACACCATATAAAGAATTTAGTTCTATATGAACAGCCTTTTCCTGGATTTAAATAGAGCTGTGTAGCTGCAGGCAGCAGATACTGCTTTTTTTTTCAGGGTGGAAAGGTATTCGGTTTTCTGAGCCACTTAGGAAATTGGCAGAACAACCCTATGTTATGGTGCACTTTGCAATTGAAGAAATGTCTCCCAGAAACTGATATGATCAATATTTTTATTTTCCTTTTTCTTTGCAGGCTTTACTGTTGTTGAAACAGGAAAAAGAAATTCAGGTGAAAATGGTACTAACTAGAGGAGACTCTGTGCTGCAAAACACCTCTCCGGAAGGGATGCCTGCTATTCAACAGCAGCTGAAGGAACTAAGAGACTCCTGGGCTTCCTTCCTGTCTGCTTGCATACAGTGTAAAAGGTACAAGGATTCAAGATCAAAGTGAACTGGTCACCATGGGGGTAACTTTATAACACAGCATACATCCTTACACTGTGCAGCTACCAGTGCATTTTCAAAATGAAATCATAGAAACATAGAAACATGATGGCAGATAAAGACCAAATGGCCTGTCTTTAGCATCTACTATCTCCACTTCTCCCTAAGAGATCCCATGTGTCTGTCCCACGCTTTCTTGAATTCAGACACATTCTTTGTTTCCACTACCTCTACCGAGAGACTATTCCATCCATCTACCACTCTTTCTGTGAAAAAGTATTTCCTAAGATTATTCCTGAGCCTATTATCCTATGCCCTCCCATTCTGGAGCTTCAACTCAAATGAAAAAGGCTCAAATCATGTGCATTTATGCCATGTAGGTATTTAAACGTCTCTCTAGAACAATACTAATACTAACAGTCTATAAATTCAAAAATGCAACGATCTTCCCACAATCACAATCACATTTTCGGCACTGAAATGTGATTGTGATTGTGAGAAGATTGTTGCGTTTTTGGATCGCAATCCTGGTCTTTAACAACAGCTGTGAAGATAAGTGAAACCTTCATTTAGGTTCTTTTTCCTGTTCCCTGTGCACAGTGGTGAAATATGTCCCCATTTTCAAAGACTACATTTTGAGAAGTAGTGGAGTTTTTTTACCCATGATACAGATTAAGAACGGCTGAAAAACTCATTGGGTTGCCGTCTGCATATGAAATTAAGTTGAGGCTTTTTCTCCACTTTACTTAAATGGTTTTTCAATGGGTAGTCCCACCACTTGGCTAATAACATTTTTTGGAGTAATGAATTTAACCGTCTCTATCATATCTCCCCTCCCCTGCCTTTCCTCCAAAATATACATATTGAGAACTTTAAGTATATCTCCCTTATGCCTTAGGATGAAGACCACTGACCATTTTAGTAGCCTTCCTCTGGACCGACTCCATCCTGCTTATATCTTTTTGAAGGTGTGGTCTCCAGAACTGTACACAGTATTCTAAATGAGGTCTCACCCAGTCATATACAGGGGCATCAATACCTCCTTTTTCCTATTGGCCATACCTCTCCCTGTGTACCCTAGCATCCTTCTAGCTTTCACCGTCACCTTTTCAACCTGTTTGACCACCTTAACATCATCATATACTATCACAACCCAAGTTCCGCTCCTCTGTTGTGCACAAAAGTAATTCACCTCCTAAACTATACCATTCTCTCAGAATTTTAGAAGCCCAAATTCATGACCTTGTATTTCTTAGCAATGAATCTTAGCTGCCAAATTTCAGACCATTCTTCAAGCTTCGCTAGTTCCTTCCTCATGTTATTCACACCATCAGGGATGTCTATTCTATTGCAGATTTTGGTATCATCCACTAAGAGACAGATCTTAACTAACAGCCCTTCAGCAATATTGCTTACAAAAATGTTAAAAAGAACAGGTCCAAGAACCAAACCATGAGGCACACCACCAGTGGCGTACCTAGGGTATGTGGCACCCGGGGCCCATAATTTTTTGACACCCCCCCATGTAAAAAAATATTTTTTTGTAATGACCATGAAACGGAATAAATGGTCAGAATAGAAACAGGCAGTGAAAATTTTCTTATATTCCAAACATAACATAACATAAATTATGTCTGAATTGTCATGACATCAGAAGTACATATGGAGTAGTTGCAGGTGATGCTTGGGACAGTTCTGATTGTGTTAGTTCGGTTTTATGTGTTTTTTGAATAGAAGGGTTTTTATTTCTTTTTGAAGGTTTTGCAGTCTGTGGTCGATGTCAATTGGTTGTAGAGTTGGGGGTCGAGTGTTGCAGCTCGAATGGCTAGGAGGTTGTCGAACAGTTTTTTTTCTTTTGACGTTTTTGGTTGGAGGGTGTGTGAATGGTGCGTGAGTTCTCCTATGTCTGTTTGAAGTGGATTGAATTATTTAGCTGAAGAAATTAGTTACCCCCTCATCCCACACACATTAATTCTCTTCCATTTTTGTTCCCATTATAAAAAACACTGATAAGTTCCCAGAAAAAAAATACATTAAAATAAGAAGTGAAAACAAAGGCCCCTACAGATGAGAACATAACATAAGAATAGCCTAACTGGGTCAGACCAATGGTCCATCATGCCCAGTAGCCCATTCTCATGGTAGCCAATCCAGGACACTAATACCTGGTCAAAACCCAAAGAGTAGCAACATTCCATGCTACCGATCCAGGGCAAGCAGACACTTCCCCCATGTCTTAATAACAGATTATGGACTTTTCCTCTAGGAATTTGTCCAAGTCTTTCTTAAAACCAGCTACACTATCTGCTTTTACCATAACTTCTGGCTACTTCATTTTTAAGTTTAGATCTTTCCTTTCAAACAGAGACCTTGCTAGATGTCAAATACAGCACAAGGTAACTTCACATGGACTTAGCTGTGCAGGAAATGTGAATCTCCTCATACACCCACCATATAGTGCAAAAATGTGCAAAGGTCTGTTTTTTTCTTTCGATCACTACATAGCCTAATACCACACAAGCAGCGCTGTTACAAACATATTCTGTAGGTCAATGCTAAGGATAACAAAGTTTCCTTCCTTGGACCAGAAGGAGATACTGATAAACCACTGGAAGAGATCCCAAAACAACACCCAAAGACCCACTCAGTGTGTGAACCAGTTGAGTGGAGTGGACTAACTGGGGGGTGGAAATGGGCCCGGAGTTTGCTCAGCAGAATTTCCCAGACCACCTCTTCCTCTCAACACATTGACACGCTGCCACCACCACCACTAGGAACACCTCACTGGGTAGGCCAGCTATGCTATAAACTTTATAAAACACATTATTATATTTTCTTATAAAGCACATATTTTAACTGAACTCTCTGACAACCTCAGCCTTTCCATTCACAAAAATAGAAGGAAGAAAAGTTCCCATTTCCTGCTGTCTCATGTCCCCGGCCTATACAATATTTTTTTTCTGACCAAATCCTCGTTTCACTTGCATTATAAAGTACTGAGGATGCCATCTCTCCCCAATCCCAGGTCCTAAAGTCTAAGACAGTAGCGCAAACTAATGCTGCCAGATTCAGGAAAAAAAATTTTGATTCGATTCAGCCTATTGAATTGGTTTTTCAATTCGATTTTCCTGCCCAGTTGGGTGATTTTTTTCAAAACACCTGGTGGGTTTTATAGCTTTTTCACCCCCTTTGGCTTCTCCTAATCACACTGGCACTGTGGTGTAAATAAAATAAAGAAACAAAAAGGACTTTTCCTCTCTCTGTTAAATCCTAGCTCACGTTTGCAGTCCAACACCAGCTCTGGCAGGATACACATTTCAAATCTGACATATTATAATCACAAAACAGAAAATAAAATTAATTTTTCTACCTTTTGTTGTCTGGTTATATTTCAAATCTTGTTGGTCCAAGGCTCTGGTTTTCTTCTGATAACTTGGGGTCTCCTTCTTTCTTCTTTCTGCATGCTAACCATCCATCTGCCAACTCTGTCCTCCCTTTCCATTTCCCTTCCCTCCCCAGGAAGTCTGGTATCTTTCCTTTTTTTCATCTCCCTCCACAGATCCACCTTTTCTTAAATACCCTTTCATCCGGCATCTCTCCCTCCTTCCCCACCACCCGAGTCCACCATCTCTCCCTTTCTTTTCCCAATTACCCTCCTATCCAGTATCTCTATCCCTCCTCCACACCATCCCTTGTGTCCAATTTCTCTCCCTTTCTGTTCCTTCCCTCCCTAAATCCCATGGTCCATCATCTCTCTCCCTCTCCTCTATTTTCAGACCCATTATTTCTTCCTCCCCCCCAAAGTTTGGCATATGCACGTCTCTTTGAACACCCCCTTCCCTCCGTGTACTTCTAAACCAGGGTCCCCCCCAAAGGCCTGTCCCCCCTTAAAGGTCTGCCTGTCCCCCTTGAAGGCCTGTCCCACCTCCTTGAAGGCCTGTCCCCCCCCCTTGTAGGCCTGTCCCCCCCTTGAAGGCCTGCCTGCCTGTCCCCCCCTTGAAGGCCTGTCCCCCCCTTGAAGGTCTGCACCCCCCTGAAGGCCTGTCCCCCCTTGAAGGCCTGTCCCCCCTTGAAGGCCTGCACCCCCTTGAAGGTCTGCACCCCCCCGAAGGCCTGAACCCCCCTGAAGGCCTGCACCCCCCTTGAAGGCCTGTACCACCCCCTTGTAGGCCTGTCCCCCCCTTGAAGGCCTGTCCCCCCCCTTGAAGGCCTGTCCCCCCCTTGAAGACCTGCACCCCCCCAAAGGCCTGCACCCCCCCAAGGCCTGTTCCCCCCTTTAAGGCCTGTTCCACCCCCTTGTAGGCCTGTCCCACCCCCTTGTAGACCTGTCCCCCCTTGAAGGCCTGTCCCTCCCCCTTGAAGGTCTGCACACACCCCCAAAGGCCTGTCCCCCCCCTTGAAGGCCTGCCTGTCCCCCCCCTTGAAGGCCTGTCCCCCCTTGAAGGCCTTCCAGCCTGTCTGTCACCCCCTCCTCCTTGAAAGCCTGCCTGCCTGCCCGCCCGCCCCACCCCGAAGGACCGCTCGCCCCCTGGCCTCCCCGCACCACTATGAAGCAGCACTACCTATGCTCCCGGCCTTGCCGTTCAGTCCCCCCCCCCCACCACCCCCGAAGGACCGCTCGCCCCACTGACCTTCCTGCACCACCTATGAAGCAGCCGCAGCAGGATCCCGACATCAGCGATATCTGCGCTGCTTAGGCGTTGCTTCCTGCACCGCGTTCCCACCCCTCCTCTGATGTCAGAGGAGGGGCGAGACCGCGGCGCAGGAAGCAGCGCCCAAGCAGCTCAGGTATCGCTGAAGTTGCGATCCTGCTGCGGGCTGCTTCACAGGTGGTGCAGGAAGGTCAGTGGGGCGAGCGGTCCTTCGGGGGTGGTGGGGGGGGGAATGAACGGCAAGGCCGGGAACACCCCCTCATGGCTGGCACCCGGGGCAGACCGCCCCTCCCGCCCCCCCCCCCCTTAGTACGCCACTGCACACCACTGGTAACATCTCTTTCCTTAAAATGATCTCCATTTACTATTACCCTCTGTCACCTTCCACTCAACCAGTTCCTGACCCAGTCTGTCACTTTTTGGCCCATACAGAGGGCATTCAGTTTATTTATTAGGTGCCTATGTGAAACACTGTCTTCCTCTATCCAGTTCTCTGGTCACCCAGTCAAAGAAATTGATCAGATTTGGCTGACAAGACCTGTCTCTAATGAATCCATGTTGCCTCGGGTCCTGTAATACACTGGATTCCAGAAACATCACTATTCTCTGTTTTAAAAACATTTACATTAATTTTCCACAGAAGTCAGACTTATCAGTCTGTAGTTTCCTACTTCTTCCTTCCACTTTTGTGGAAAGTGACCATATCCACCCTTTTCCAGTCTTCCAGTACCATTCCTGACTCTAGAGAAGTATTAAAAAGGTCAAGCAGTGAGCTTCCAGAACTTCCCTAACTTAGGTACCCTCAGATGTACACCATCTGGCCCCATTGCTTTGTCCACCTTTAGTTAAGCTAGCTCCTCAGAAACACAATCTTTTTTTTTTTTTTTTTAATTCTTTATTCATTTTTAGAACTCACAATCCTTTTTTTTTTATCAGAGTCTACTACACCTTCAGCCGTAATTGCATTTGTTTTTTGTGGTCCTGCTCCCAACGTTTCAGCTGTGAACACAAAACAGAAATACTTGTTAAGCAGTTAAGCCTTATCTTTATCAGTTTCTACATATTTTTCACCTTCACCTTTGAGTCTCACAATGTCACTTTTGTACTTCTTCCAATTGCTAATATATCTACAAAATGTCTTGTCCCCCTGTTTTACCATGTCAGCTATTTTTTCTTTCATGTGCATCTTTGCTTTCCTGACTACTCGACCAGCCTCTCTTAACTTTCCAGATATTTTTGTCTGTCTTCCTCTTTCTGTGATCTTTTGTAATTTACGAAAGCTAACCTCCTTTTCCTTACCTTCTTAGCTACTACTTCTTTTCCTCTTACTTTTACTTACTTTCTTCCTATGGGAGGAGCCTTAAGCAACCTGGGCCATTCAGAGCCTTAGGCCCCTTCCTGGTGCATCCCAGGATGGGGAACCCTTTATACCAGCATGTGTGGTCTTAGGTACTTGTTACTGTATTAGATTGATCTATCTTATACAAAATGGATGATACATTTATTTTTCATATAGTCAGCTTGAAGGAGCTCTGTCCAAATGGACAAGTTATCAAGATGATGTTCGACAGTTTTCCAGCTGGATGGAGAGGGTGGAAGATAGACTGAATGCTTCTGAGAGACAGTACGGAGAGCTGAGAGACAAAACAGCTGCTCTTAGCAAGGCAAAGGTTTGTACACATTCTATGGCTGCGTATTACATTATATTTATTTCTTTATAGGGATTTATTAACTACCTGTATGTAGAGATTCACCCAATGTGGGTGTAGTTTGACATACACAACGTACACTGTGTTAACAATGTAACAACAGTAAAATGACCAAATGCTCATTAGTGAGTAACACATCATGCAATCTGTTTTGCTGAGGGTAAAGATGGATAGTGATGCTTCTTGAGGAGACCTTAGAAACCTCAAAGGTGTAGTGAAAGCTAGCTTATTCTTTAAGTGCTTTCGCCCATTTAACAATATTAACTTCATTTTACAAAGCTGTGCTAGCAGTAGCCGCACGGCAAAAGCCCCCAATACCCTTTAAATCTCTGTGGGCTTCGAGGCAGTTATCGCAGTGGCAGCCACTAGTGCAGCTTTGTAAAAGGGGGTTAACGGTAGCCAGTGCAGTTTTTGTGGGCTTTCCATTGACTTCTTTCATGTATACCAGGGCTATTTTATTTGTAACCAATCGTGCTAACAATGTCAAATGCTAAAAAGCCCATAAAAATATATTGGGCATTTTAGCATTTACTGCATGTTAATTATTAGCATGCGCTAAATCAGTTAGCATCCCTTCATGAAATCCTCTTTAGGCTCTTAAGTGTGGCTGAAAATAGGGCACACATTTATGAGCCAAACTTAGGCGCATAAATGTAGGAGCATAGCTTTTTATTTTTAACAAGTGGGCCCTTGGGGAGAAGTGTAGAAATGGTGCCTAAGCATACCTACATTGTAGATGCTGCTCTGAGTGGTTATCAATCAACCGCTAGGCGCCACTTATAGGATCACACCTAGCGATGCCTAAGCAGAATTAGGCTTCGCTAGGCACCAGAGAGGTAGGCGCCTTTACATTAGGCCAGGTTTTACTTGTTCAGATTTTTTTTATTTATTATTTATTTAAAAATTTATACCCCATCTAAAAATCTAGGCGGTTTCCAAACAACATACATAATCCTTTTAAAATATAATATGCATACAAATATAAAAACACTGTCTAATAACTGCTTTGCCTCTCAGTCCCTCACTCCTTCACATAAATGTACTTACAAATAGCTGTGTGTTTAAGAATTTTTTTTAAAACTGCTCTACCAGCACTTAAATGTATTTGCCCCGGAAAGGCATTCTAGAGTTTTGTCCCGGCTGCTAAGAACATGGAATCACTTACCTTTGCATGATGTACCTTGCTATTTTGACTTCTGACAATCTCATTCTACCTTCAGATCTTAATACCCTCCTTGGTTGATATACTTCCAACAAATCATGAAAACATGCTGGAGCTACATGATATACAGTCTGATGGATTATTGACAGTCAGTACTTTGTACTGTACGCTCTGTTGAATGTAATGTAATGTAATGTAATTTATTTCTTATATACCGCTACATCCGTTAGGTTCTAAGCGGTTTACAGAAAATATACATTAAGATTAGAAATAAGAAAGGTACATGAAAAATTCCCTTACTGTCCCGAAGGCTCACAATCTAACTAAAGTACCTGGAGGGTAATAGAGAAGTGAAAAGTAGAGTTAGAGGAAAAATAAAAATAAAATAAACATTTTAACAAGACAGCATTGATCTAAATACTTTGGAAGGTAGAAGAGAGGAGAGAAAGGAATAGAAGCAGAAGGGGGAGCCGTTGAACAGTAGAATTCTGGAGAAATTTAAATGATAGAAATAGAACAAAACAAAGACAAAAGGCAAAACAATAGATAAGATTAAAGATAAATCATAAGCTGGAAAGAAAAATAAAATAATCAGCAGCCAATGCAACCAACTTAGAAGCCTAAGTCAATCATACCTATTCTCCACCTCTAACCATACCTACTTTCCAGGTAGACATCGTTAGGCGTCACTAGGCATCCTAAAGAGTTCACCACCGACTTCTTAATTGATGATTTAAATCTCTTTTTTGATTGGCTGAAAACTGGCGTGGTCAATTACCACGGCAATTAAAAAAAGGTTGTGTGCAGATTCCAAAGTTAGGCATCCTTAATTAGCCTAGTGGAGCCTAATATAGACCTCCTAAATAGATTCCAGCCCTCAGACATGTTAGGTGTCAAGAGGGTGCCTCGACTTACGTGTCACTAGGTGCCACTCTGAGCTCTGCAATTAATTTTAATAGCAGTCAATTACCACATCAATGTCGGTGAAGTGGATAATGTATATCATACCACAAAACAAAAATGCTCCACTCTAATAGCTAAGGGTAATGTCTTTAAACAGAAGAAAAAGTCTCAGGTTTGTCTAGGCAGAGCACAACGTGCTCAAACCTCCTCCACCCACATCATTGGCTACAAAAATCTTCCGTGAAGACTTTACTCTTGCCGCTAGGCTAAATTTTAGCTTGGGACACAAATCGCTTAATTAGCAATAGTGTTGCAAGTGTTGAAGCAAAAACGTGGCGTCTCCCAAAAGTCAACGTTTCACGGATCACTACCGCTTCTTCAGGGTTTGCTGACACCCCGCTTCTTCACACTGTTTGTGCTATTTGTTGCCACGATTTCCTCTGCCTAGACAAACCTGAGGCTTTTTCTTCCGTTTAAGGACATTACCCTTAGCTATTAGAGTGGAGCATTTTTGTTTTGTAGTCAATTACCACGCCATTTAAACTAATTGAAACAATTTGGGTTGCACATGGATTTTACCCCCCTTTTACAAAACCATAGAGAGGTTTTTAGCGCTGGCCATGGAAGTAACAGCTCCAACGTTCATAGGAATTCTATGAGCGTTGGAGCTGTTACCACCATGGATGGCACTAAAAACCACGCTGTGCATTAGGCATCCGCAATTAGGGTGCCTAGCGATGCCTAACTAGGGAGCTGTTTATAGAATCTGGCCCTTGGTTTCTGGTTTTGGTTTTGACAATTTTATGCTTGTAAAAACACATACATTGCTCACTTTATACCCATAATACCTGTAAATTAATGTACATAAAGCAAACAAGATGCTAGGAATTATTAGAAAAGGGATGGTTAACAAGACTAAGAATGTTATAATGCCTCTGTATTGCTCAATGGTGCGACCTCACCTTGAGAATTGCAATCAGTTCTGGTCTCCTTATCTCAAAAAAGATATAGCGGCACTAGGAAAAGTTCAAAGAAGAGCAACCAAGATGATAAAGGGGATGGAACCTCTCTCGTATGAGGAAAGACTAGAGAGGTTAGGGCTCGTCAGCCTGGAAAAGAGACAGCTGAGGGGAGCTATGATTGAAGAATCCTGAGTTGTGTAGAATGGGTACAAGTGGATCAATTTTTTACTGCATCAAGATTTACAAAGACTAGGGGACACTCAATTAAGTTACAAAGTAATATTTTTAAAACCAATAGGAGGAAATATTTTTTTTTAAATCTCAGATAATAGTTAAGCTCTAGAACACTTTGCCAGAGGATGTGGTAAGAGCAGTTAATCTAGCTGGTTTTAAAAAAGGTTTGGACAAGTTCCTGGAGGAACAGTCCATAGCATAGTCTGCAGTTGAGACAGACATGGGATGTTAGCATGGAATGCTACTACTATTTGGTTTTTTTGCCAGGTACTTGTGACTTGAATTGGCCTCCGCGATCGAGGGATGGGCCATTTTGTGAATCAAGTCGGTTAGCAACAATCGTTGCTAAACCTCTGAAAACAGGTTTAGCGAAGATCGCTGACTTTAATGAATTGGGGCCTAAGTATTGAATTGTGTGTGCATGTTTATTGAATTAGGAGATAAAAGAGCAACTGGGAGCCCCTTACACAGGTAAGTGCAGAGAAACAGAGAAAGTAGCTTTTGATACATGCAAGCTTCCTAAATGCTATTCTATAATGGTGCACATTAGTGGAATAGGGATGGATTCTATAGTATAAGTGGCACTCAAAAATGGGTGAACAGAAAAAGAGGAGTCTTCCTTTGCCCAGCACAGCAAGAAGCAAAACAATAGAAAGGCAAAGCCAATGTCACAATACAACACAAGGAATTTTATTGAAAGTTCCTATGGGAAGTCCCAAGTAGTATCCTGGTTTCGGCAGAACACTGCCTTTTTCAGGGGACATACCAAATTAATAATAGTAGTATCTCTATTTCAGGTAGTCTTGAAAAAGACCTTTAGGAACATACTGAAAGAAGTACTGACAGCCAAACTTCTAAAGAAACGTGTCAAAGAACTCACTGTGAGAACCGATAATAGAAATACCACTGTAATATCCTGTTATCAGTTTGGTATGTCCCCTGAGGAAGGCAATATTCTGCCGAAACCAGGATCCTAGTTGGGACTTCCCATAGGAACTTTAAATAAAATCCCTTGTGTTGTACTTTGACATTGGCTTTGCTTTTCTTTTGTTTTGCTTCTTGCTGTGTTGGGCAAAGGAAGACTCCTCTTTTTCTGTTCACCCATTTTTGAGTGCCACTTATACTATAGAATCCATCCCTATTCCACTAATGTGCACCATTATAGAATAGCATTTAGGAAGCTTACATGTATCAAATGCTACTTTCTCTGTTTCTCTGCACTCACCTGTGCCTTACTCAAAAATGGTTCCCAGAAAAGATCAGTGCTAAGCATGATTTTATAAAAGTCTACACTCTAAAATTGTCAGTTCTCATGCAACTTTGGATGCCCGATTTATACCTGCCTAAACCTGTTGAAACCACTGGTGCCAAAGTTGGGCATGCTGACACAATATTCTGTAACAATGCCCTCATTTTGGAATGCTCCCGACACAATCATGCCCCTCCCATGACCACACCCCTTCCCATTTGTATGCTATGGGATTTGAATGCCAAGCATTATAGAATAGTGCACAGCCAGATGCACATGCAAATACTAAATGATGTCAATTGACATCAATAATTGGTTAACAGCCAGCGTATTAGCCAATTAAATTGTGTGCATAACTGTAAGGGGGTGCATGTGTGAGAGGAGAGGAGGTGGGGCTTCCAGTTGTGCACCTTAGTTATAGAATACTTTACATTTCCTGTGCTCTTGGTGCATTTAGGTGACCACAGTTACACTAGGTCTATGGCTTGTGTAACTGTAGGCACCTAAATATAAGATGTTCTAATGCTGGGCAACCAGATTCCATTACTGAGCTTAAAAGTAGGTCCCAGCTTATTGAATTGCCTGCTAAACTCACAACAAATCACTCCCTAAAGCAGGGATGTCCAACCTTTTGGCTTCACTGGGCTGCATTGGCCGAAAAAAAATGTTTCTGGGGCCGCACAAACGTGCAAACGCTGCAGTGAGACACAGGAGGGAGCCGGCAAGATGGTAAACACCCAGGGGCAGCAAAGGAAAACACTTCATCGCTCTCGACTGGGGCCAAACCTCGGGCCGCAGGTTGGACACCCCTGCCCTAAAGCCAAAAGTGAAAAGATACAAGAAATGGCAGCAAAAGCAACAGAAAAAGAACTTCTTACCTTGCAAAACTATGAGAAATCAGCTTCATTGTTTAGCTTGGCTTTGCTGTGTTTTGCTCTACAGTTTTTGAATGAAGAAGTACGGAGTCACAGCAGCTTGCTGGAAACTATTGAGGAAAAAGGTGCTGGCATGAAGGAACACTGTGTAACCCAGTTAGAACTGCAGGACCTCCAGGAACGATATAGCACTTTGAAAGACCAGACAAAGGTACCCCATATATAGAAAAAAATCAGAATATCTGAGGTAGCTATTTGCAGTACCTATCCTTTATTGTTCTCTAATGCATGTTTTTCTTTTTATTAATCATTTTTTAATTACATATTTCAGACAGAATAAAGTAATGAAATATATAGTCCACATCAACGGAAAGAAACAACAGGAAACTAATTAGCAAATTATTAATATTCCTAGAAATGGACCCTGTCAGCTATACATACCGATAATTTCTTTTTCATTTTTTATGTCTTTAACCACCCCACTACAGAAACTTATTTTTCAATCATCAATCTTTCTAGTACGTAAAAGTTATTTCACCTTATGGAGGTTACGAACTATTAAATCCTATTTTGAATTTGCTGCTTTTCAACTGTTAGTACAGTCACTATTACTGAATCTTCTTGATTACTGCAACATTGTCTATTTCAGTGTTTTTCAACCTTTTTTGGGCAAAGGCACACTTGTTTCATGAAAAAAATCACGAGGCACACCACCATTAGAAAATGTTAAAAAATTTAACTCTGTGCCTATACTGACTATATATAAAGTAATTCTCTTGAATAGGAATCAAATAAACACAAATAAAGTATTTTATAATTACTTTATTATGAAATATTAAGTAAACAGAATAGTGAAAAATTATAAAATACTTTATTCAGTGCGAAACCTGGGCCTGTTTGGCTGAACACAAAGCTGATATTCTGGCTGGAATCGAAGAAAGACACACACGTAGCTCTTCGTCAACAGCTCTCAGTCTCTCTCTGTATTTGGTTTTTATAGCATACAAAAATAGACAAATATACCCTCCATCCTTTTTATTAAACCACAATAGCAGTTTTTAGCACAGGGAGCTGCGCTGAATGCCCAGCGCTGCTCTTGACGCTCATAGGCTCCCTGCGCTAAAAACCACTATTGCGGTTTAGTAAAAGGTGACCATATTGTAAAATATAGACAGCAGATATAAATTCAGAACTGTGCATGGTAAGTGAAGGGAAGTTTTCATCTCTGGGAATTTACCCAGTTAACTATTAAGTTATTTGGGCAAATTCCTTAGAAAACTGTGGTAATACTGCCTCCACTTTGCTAAATTTAAAATAAAATCATTTTTTCCTACCTTGTCTGGTGATTTCTGGTTGCACTTTCTTCTTCTGACTGTGCATCCAATCTTTCTTCCCTTCTATCAGCCTGTATGTTTTCTCTCCTCCACACCTCATTCCCTCCCCCAACTTTTTCTTCCTCTCTCCCTGACCTTTCTTTCTTTTTTTCTGTTTCTCTTCTTTCCTTCTGTTTCCCTGCCTGCCCCCTTTCTTTCTTTCTCCCTGCCGTTCCCCAAGCCACTGCCACTGCCGCTGCCATCGGGGAACAGGACCCACCAATGGATAACAGGCCCCAAAGCCGACGCCGACGCATGCTCTCCCTGACGTCAATTCTGCAATCGGAGAGGAAGTTCCGCCCAGCCAGGCAGCGATTGGCTGGCCCGAACTTCCTCTCCGACTGCAGAATTGACGTCGGGGAGAAGAAGACTTGTCGGCTCGATAGATTAGATCGCCAAGACAAAGTGAGTCCTGGGTGATCGACTCACTTTGCCTTGGCGAGCTACTGGCGCCCCTGCCTCGGGCCCCCTGTCAGCTCCGGGCCCCTGAATGCAGGACTGGTAGTACTGCCCTGATGGCGGCCCTGCGGCACACCAGGCAACATCTCGCGGCACACTAGTGTGCCGCGGAACAGCGGTTGAAAAACACTGGTCTATTTGACAATCACTAAGAAAGAATTAGGGGGACTGATACTAATACAGAACACAGTGGTCAGGCTGATTTACGGCCTGAAGAAATATGACCATGTCTCATCTTATTACTGTGAATTACATTGGCTTCCTATGGAAGCTCGAGTGCTGTTTAAGCTGAGCTGTTTTTGCTATAAAGTACTGTATGGATCAGCTCCTCCTTATTTGGTCAATAGATTCTCCTTAGCTTCATATAAACACAGCAGAAAAACTCATCCTTTGTTTAATTTTCCTTCTGTCCAAAGCTGTAGAAGTAAAAAATGTCTTGATCATACACTAGCGTATCAAGCAGCCTCTCACAACAAAGAATTTTGAGTGTTCCTGCTCACAGCTTATTCTTATAAACATTTTAAAAAACAGCTGAAGACTTATCTTTTTTCCAAATATATGATTAATTAATTCATTTTGCAATATGTTTATCGTTAGTAAACCGCGTTGAACTTGTGGTTAAGCAGTCAACAAGTACAATGTAATGTAATGTAATGTAAAAATGTAAAGAAGAATCAAAGTAAATATATCTATTAGATTGCAAGATTATTACACATTTGCAAGGAAATTGAAGAAACAGTATTGTAGTAAGGGGGGTGTGGAGGGGGGGGCAGTCCGCCCCGGGCACGGTCTTCCTTAGGGCGCTGGTACCCCTCTTGCCCTTCCCACTCCTCCCCCTATTGCGCATGTGCCCCTTCCGTATCCCCATTACCTTTTAAACTTTGGCACGAGCAGCTCCAAACATGCTGCTTGCGTCAGCTTTTGCGATCTCTCTGATATCACTTCCAGGAACCGTGCCTAGGAAATGACATCAGAGAGAGCACCGAAGCTGACACGAGCAGCAAGTTCATGGCTGCTCGCACTGAAGATAAAAAGGTACGGGGAAGGGCGCACGCATGTGGCAGGGGGAACAGGGAAGAAGGTGGGAGAGCATGCCACTCCTCCAGGTGCCGCTCACCCCTACTATGTCACTGTGAAGGAAAAAATATCCTTCTAGGCCCAGATTCACTAAAGATAGCGATTCAATCGCTGTTGGCCGATTCCTGGCCAATTTTGAAACGGCAATTGATTCACTATCTTTTTTGCATGCAAATGATTTGCATTACATCACATGCAATCAGGATGAAGACCTGAAATAACATCCATGTTATAAGAGATCTCTTTACTGAGAATAGTGCATTTATTATGATACTTCAACCTCCATTTGTAGTGATTCAGGAGTGAGTTTGTTGTTTAAAAGGGTATTATTCAAATGATTAAAAAGAAGTGGGTTAACATAAGTGCCATATTAAATCATAAAATGGAAGTTGGACACTCTTGTGTAAAAAAAAACCCTTTAAAGCAAGTAACATAAATTATCCTTAATACCCCCTTTTTTTCAATTCATGGTAACACAGTTAGCAACAGGTCTGCAGTGGTTGTTTTTTTTTTTTTTTTTTTAAATGCATTTCAAATCAAACATACTAGAATCCACTTGTTACAGCAAATCCAGAGTATTCAATATCACATAACAATAAAGAAACATTCATTTTAGATATATCTTTTTAAACTCCTCCTTAGACCACATGAAAACAAGAAAATTAATGAGACAAGGAGATCTCTGTTTTAAATCCAGCAAATTTAAGGAAAGGGCTTAACGTGTACATGGCCAACTTTTCTTGCAGCGAGTGCTTAACTTAATTTAAACTTTCTTTGTGTCCAGAAAATGTCGAAGTTGTTCCGGAACAGAAAACACATACTTAGTCCCTGCATATCTGAGGAGGCATTTTCAAGGATAACTTAGTAGAAAAGTGGCTCCCATTTTTAACACTTCATCCCGCATAGCTAGAAACAACTTTCTATGGTCTTGAGTGACCTTTGTCACATCAGGGTAAATCCAAATTTTTTGTCCCAGGAATAGACTTTGTGAAGATTGAAAAAAGGCTTTCATTATAGCATTCAAGTCCTGCTCAAACCTCATTGAAACTATCAATGATGTCAGATGCAGGAAGAAATTGAATACCGCAAAACTATCAATGTTCCACGGTATTCAGTTTCTTCCTTGGAACTCTCTAATATACCAGTTATATCGTTCAAATCATATGGTTGCGGATTATCTGGTTGATTTCTAGACTGTTTTTCTAAATTCCTAGATAAATAATAAATTTTATTTACGGGTGGCAAATGTTCAGGAGAGAATTTCAAATTCTCCTTGAGGTATCTTTTAAACATTTTAATTGGTGTGTAGAAAGCCGTTTTAGGAAAGTTCAATAGGCGTAGGTTAAGAAGCCTATTAAAAACTGTTCAATTTTTCTTTGAAGAAAAAGTCTCTCTTTGCTACATTAGAAGAAACATTCTGTAGTGAGGAAATCTCTGTTTTGATATTTTCAAATTTCAAATTAGTTTCAACCTTAATATTTTGAACTGAATTGGACAAGTCGTCTAGTTTACTCACAACTTTTGAAATGTCTCCTGCAGTTTCAAGTTTCTGTAGCACATTCCATATGTTCTGAAGAGTCACCATCGAGGAGTCAGTTCCCTCTGCTCCTTGATAGGTAGTTGACTCGGCGTCCTGTACTGCGTGGTGCCCTCTGTGTGAATGCATCGAGCTCATCAGCTCTCCAGAAATCACACTGCCCACGCCTTCCATAGCCGGGTTCAGCGGCGATCGAGCTGCTGGGGGGAAAGTGATGTCTCAAACTCCAAGGCTCTAATTTTTCCCTGCATCGGTGCTACGGCAGGGATTCTCCCTCCTACTACAGTAGGTGATCTGGTCAAAAACGGGTCCATCTGCGTTTGTCCGGGTGTAGAAGGGTCCTGCCGGATAACGCCCTTGCGCTTGCTATGGGACATATTACCTAACACACTGCAGCGGTCAGGCTCCGGAAAAAAAAAATGAAGTTGTAAGGTAAGATGGAACTCTAGCATTGACTGCTTTCACGCTGCCGCCATCTTATTTTCCCCCAGTTTCAGGCTTCCCAGCAGTTGGGTTTTAGGCTAATAAAACCTGATTCAAAATAGCCAAGCAATTGTTAGTGAATCAATCACTTGGCTATTTTGCATGGAGTTTTACTAATTTGCATGGGTTGGATCGGATTGGATAGGAGATTGATTGGTCAGCAGTTTAGTGAATCAGGTCAGGGAACGATCGCAAAACCAGTAAAATTGGTTTTGCGATCGTTGTTACAGGATCGGAAGGTTTAGTGAATCTAGCCCCTGGAGACATAGCTCTATCTTTTAATTTCAAAAACTCCTTGCGTCGTAGTTGTTTGGACCTAGCAACATCCAGAAAAATCCAGATAATCTGACCACAAAACTGATAATTTTTGTTCTAGAAATATTTTTTCAAGACATTTATTTTCTCCTGTTCTGTTGAAAAGGTAGCTATGAGGGTAGCTGTAGTAGCAATTTCCTCCTGAGAGGATTCAAGGAAATCTGTTAAATTAATAGATTCCTTAGCACCCTCCTTTGCTTCACCTTCAATAGTCTCAATTTTAGGTGCTGTAACATATCTACAAACAGAAATAATTAATTATTCCACTTTATCCCAAAGCAATACCTCCTTCAAATATCTGTGTAGCAAAATCTCAGGAAACAGTAGATAACAAATAGGAAAATTCAATAAATGCAATGTTTTTGCTCTCATTTGATTTTCAAGAAATTCTAATTGCCTGTGAATAATCAGACTGTCTTTAACAAAAGGTTAGGAAACCAATTGATAATTAGGAAAATTTGAAGAAATCTGAGATAGGGCTAGATTCACAAATCTGCCCGATCAGGACCGATCCATGTCTGATCCAGGCAGGTCTGATGGATTCTCCAAACTGCAATATGCAGATGGAGGTGATCAGAGGTCAGATGGTCTGCGCATGTGCTGGACTTCTGGGCCCTGCAGAGATTTTTTTTTTTTCACTTTTTTGGCGCCTGTGGCTTTAACCCACTTAAGCCTGCAGGTTAAAACCATGGGCTTGCACTGGGAAAGGGTGGGAGAATTGGGGTAGGCAGGCGATCGGGGCAGCAGGAGACTCGAGCAGCAGGAGAGTCATGGCTTCAGGAGAAAAGATAGCTCCTTAGCCATGGGATGCAGGTGATCAGGGAAGGCAGGCGATCAGGGCAGGCAGGAGATCCGGGGCAGTGGGAGAGTCGGGGCAGCGGGAGAGTTGGGGCTGCTGGAGGCGTTCGGAGCAGTGGGAGATCGGGGCTGACAGGGCAGAGAGCAGGGCGGCAGAAGGCCGGGCAGTCGGAAAGGGCTTGAGTGACTGGTCCTCAGCAATCGCTTGTTTGTGATTGGCCAGCCCACTTGGTGTTGCAGGGTTTTGGTTAGTAAATCGCATTCCTGCCTACTTTGCATGCCGTTGCCCTCATTTGCATGCGCGGATCATAGGATGGTCCGCAGAGAGGTAAGTGAATCAGGCCGGAGGGAAATCAGGTCGCAAAGGGGTCGCAAAACCAATTGGTACACGATCGGTTTGCTTTGTGAATCTAGCCCATAGTTTGGCATCCACCTTGGCATCCTGTATTCGTATATGAGATTTTTGTTACCAGCATGCATCACCTTACACTTATCCACATTGAACCTCATTTGCCATGTCGCTACCCATTTCTCGAGCGTGGTCATGTCATGTTGCAGATCTTCAGATAAACATGAAATATAGAACACTCACAGTTGTGTAAAGTGCATAATCTATGCTGAAACAGAGGGAAAAAAAACCTCAATATACCCCAGAGATACAATCAATAAGTTGAAACCATTTTGGGGTTAAAGTATCATCATTGGTCAACACCTCCATTATGAATCAAATTTTATGTATAATTTAATTGTTTTTAATAAGGGGCGTGGCTTGGACGCGCATGAGGAAGGTCGGCTAATAAGTGAGCTCCAAGAAAAAGACCTTGAAAGTCTGCAAAAAGTCTAAAAGAATTTAAAAAAAAATAAGAAAAAAAAGCCTGGATTAAATAAAGAAGATAAGATAAAAGATGGCAACAGGAAAACAAAACAAGAATGACTTTGCGCTGGCTGGTAGCAGCAAAAGAGCAAAACCGGAACAGGAGACAGGTTCAAAAATGACAGATATAGAAGTAATAAAAGAACTAAAGGAAATAAAGGAAATGCTATCAGTTTTAACAAAAAAAGTTACGAATATATCAGAGGACATTTCAACGCTAAACAAAAAAATGGATCTCCTGGAATTAAAGTCAAATAATCTAGAAGAAAGAATGATGCTTGTAGAAGAAGAAGCAAGTTACAGTCGAACAGAAAGAAAAAAAATAGAAATACTTACTAAAGAAATTGAAGATTATTCTAATCGAGAAAGAAGAAGTAATGTCCGTTTGATTGGATTACCAGAAGGAGCAGAAAATGGAAATCCGGTAGTTTTTATTGAAAATCTGTTACCCAAACTACTTCCGATAAAAACAAAATATCCCATAGAGGTAGAAAGAGCACATAGAGTGCCTATGAAGAGAGGAGAAAATCAACACGGACCAAGACCATTTATATTCAAACTATTGCGCCACCAACAGGTCTTAGAAATACTTCAACTAGCAAAGCAAAATAAAGGTCTTAAATATCAAGATGCTTATATCCACTTTGTTCCTGATTTTGCTAAAAACACAGCGATAAAAAGGAAAAAGTTGCTGGAATTGAGGCCAAAACTAAGAGAATTAGGTGCAAAGTTTGGATTAATGTATCCTGCAAACATGAAGGTTACCATCGGAAATAAAACTTTTACATTTGATGATGCTGAGAAACTAGAGAAATTTATTCAAACTCAAGAAATACCTATGTCATCCTAATTTTGAATAATATGTCTTTAATTTATTAATTAGAAATGTTGGGAAAAATATTATACTATATATATCATCATATATTAATTATATAGAGAAAAATAACTTTAAAGAATTTACTATATTTCAAAATGCAACGATTTAGAATGTTTTTAATTAGCTTCAAATATATTCTTTTCAACGTCTCTCTTACAATAGAATTAGAATGTAACAGACATTCTAAAATGCAAAAAAAAAAAAAAAATTTTAAAAGGCTTAATGCAATTATATGTTTGTAAGTTTAACAGGAAATAATTATAATTATAATATAAAATATGAAAAGAAAGAAAGTTAACATAAATTTAAATGAATGTAATATAGAAAAGATAATATAACTAAAAGCCTGCTTTGAAATTTATTACAGACAGAATAGATTGGTGGGAATATCAGAGATAAAAAAAAAAAATTGAGGGGGATGGTTTTTCGGGTGAGGTTTTTCTTTTCCTGTGGTGAGACTGCTGCGGGATCGCACACCGGACACATATATATACTTGTTTGAATTGTATTCCCTCTTCTCTCTTCAAAATGACTTAAAAATCTAAAAACTTACAATCCCGAAGGTCTATGCGTGAGGAACACAGGAAATGGATTTTTTTCATACCGGAAACACAACATGAACATATAATATAAAATATAAGAAGAAAAAAGAAGAAAAAGAAATAAGAAAATGGATTACAAGAACTTTGGAAGATCGTAAAGAACTATTCAATATAATCTCCTTAGGAAAAGAAGAAGAAAGAAGACAAGGAAAAAGAAGAAAATAAAAATGAGAAGAGATAAAGAGAGAATCAGATAAGTGGAGAAACGATGTATGTGCCTGGTGTGTGATTTTAGCGGTGTTCTCTCATGGGGGGGGGAGATTCTTTACTTGTGAAACTATTGTTCCTATATCATTATGTTCCCATATTAATGATATTACTATAATAAAATATAAGATGAGAGGAAAAAGTTTTTTGGGATATAATAAAAGATAAATACTATATTTATTTATTTATTAATGAAATAATGGTAATAAATATAGAATTTTAAAATATCCTAAGAAATGTATATGAAACTGACTGAATTCATAGATATATAATATATGAATTATTTACATTTTAATATTATTTAAATATTTAATGACTTAAACTGTATTTGGAAAGCTAAAGGGTCTTCTTGGAGTGTATTATGGCTAATCTTGATATGCGTGTTGCCAAGTATACACTATTTTTGCTAAATGGGGAGGGAAGGGAGGGGGGTAGGAAAAGGGAGATGAAATTAATTAAAGAAAATCTTAAAAGTAAGGGTTTAATAATAAATAAAAGAATATATATTAAACATGTGTGGATATCTGATCAAAAATATATTTATAGAATTTTACTTCAAATATTACTTATTAATTTAAATGGCTCTTAAAATTTATTCTCTTAATGTCAATGGTCTTAACCATCCAATCAAACGAAAGAAAATACTAGATTTTCTTCATAAGCAAAAAGCTGATATTTATTTCATACAAGAGACACACTTGTCAGGTATTGAATCTAATAAACTAAAAGAAGGTTGGGTGTCCAAATGTTTTTTTGCACCGGCTGTTGGAAAAAAAGCAGGAGTAGCTATTCTCATAAATAAAAAATGTATAGCAGATTTTAAGTTAATAAAATTTGATCCATTAGGAAGATGGGTACATATTAAAATGGATCTGAGGAATACAACCCTAGACTTATTTAATTTATATGCTCCTAATTCAAATCAAATGGAGTTTTTCAAAAATATTCAGCAGATATTACTACCACTGGCTGCTAATAATTTAATAGTAGCTGGAGATTTCAATGCTGTAATGGATCCTATTCTGGATAAAAAACCAAGTAAAATTATGAAATCATTAGGATTAAATAATTTGATACAAACTTGTGATTTAGTAGATATATGGCGTATCCTTCATTTTAATGATCAAGAATATTCTTTCTGTTCTCAGGTCCATAAATCCTTTTCAAGAATTGATTATATATTCGTTTCTAATAACATAGCACAAAAAGTGATGAAAGCAATTATTGATCCTATTATTATATCAGATCATGCTGGTGTGTGGATTGATCTGCAGAATGATATATCAGTTTATTCTAAACCAATTTGGAGATTTGATAATGCTTTACTTGCAGACATAAAATTTATAGAAAATATTAAAGAAAAAATGCATGAATTCTTTCAATTCAATAATTCGGATAACATAAACATTGAAATTTTATGGGACGCTTATAAAGCAACAATGAGAGGGAATATCATATCATATTCTGCATATATGAAAAAACAACTTAAAAAACAATTTATACAATTGGAACAAGAAATTAAATTATTAGAACAAAAATTAATTATTAAATGGGAACATGATACATTGCAGAAATTATTAAAAACAAAAGTTAAATATAATGAGATTTCTTCTCAATTTGTAAGGAAAGATATGTTCTGTCGGCAAGTACAGTATAATGGAAATTCAAATAAAAATGGAAGATTATTAGCAAATTTTATTAAAGTAAAAAAAAGAAAATCTAAGATTATTGCAATTAAGGATAAACGGGGCAATACACACACTAGTAATGAAGATATTATAAAACAGTTTCTTGATTTTTATAAGGATTTATATACTTCTGAAACTTATGAAAATAAAGAACAAGATGGTATAGAATTTTTAAAGGCATTTATTGGACCAAATATTCCGGATCATATAAAAGGAAGTTTAGAAGAACATATATCTTTAAAAGAAGTAGAATCAGCATTGAAAGCTCTTAGAGTTGGATCCGCTCCAGGTGGAGATGGATATACTGTTGAATTTTACAAAACATTTCAAAATATTTTATTACCTTATCTATTAAATTTATATCAATATCAAATAAATAATGGAAATATATCAGGAACTATGGCTGATTCTGTTATAATTGTCTTACCAAAACCAAACAGGGATCCGACATTGATAACAAATTATAGGCCTATATCTTTGATGAATGTAGATGCTAAATTAATTGCTAAAGTGCTAGCTATAAGATTAGCAAAAGCTCTTCCTTTTATTATTGATATACACCAAACAGGATTTGTTGCTAAAAGACACTCTTCACATAACACTAGATTAGCATTTCATTCTCTAAATTTAGCAAAAAATTTGAATGATCCAGCTTTTCTAATATCATTAGATGCAGAAAAAGCATTTGATAGAGTAGAATGGAAGTTTATGTATCAAGCTCTAGAATGGTTTGGTATAGGACCTGGTTTTATTAAAATGATTCAAACATTATATAGCTCCCCTGGAGCAAGATTAAATATAAACAATAACTTATCTGATAAATTTAACTTGCTAAGGGGAGTTAGACAAGGTTGTCCTTTATCTCCCTTACTTTTTGATATCGTTCTAGAACCCTTATTAATTGCAATAAATCAAACTAAGGGAATAAAGGGAATCACATTTTCTAATTGGGAATTTAAATTATCTGCATATGCAGATGATATATTATTATATTTAAGAGAACCAGAAGACACCATTCCACATCTACTTAATTTAATAGAAAAGTTTGGAAAGTTTTCTGGATATAAAATCAATTGGGAAAAATCTGAAGTTCTTCCAATTAATATCCATTGCACCAAAGGATTATTTGATTCATATTCATTTAAATGGAAAGAGGAAGGACTAAAATATTTAGGTATTCTTATAAAAAATACAATTGATGACACAGTTAAAGAGAATGAAAAACTTTTATTAAAGAAAATAACAGAAATGTGCGAGCAATGGAATCCTTTACATCTTTCTTGGTGGGGAAGAATCCAAACAATTAAAATGATGATTTTACCTGTGGTTTGTTATCAAATGAGTATGATTCCAATATTTTTTCAGGGGTCATTTTATAAAAAATTAAACAGTATACTAACAAAATTTGTTTGGTTTGGGAAAAGACCAAGAATCGCTTTAGCATCATTACAAAAAACAATTAAGGAAGGAGGGGTAAATTTTCCAAATTTCTATAGGTACCATCAAGCCTATATTTTAAGACAGGGAATGTATTGGATCCTCCCAGATCTCATGGAAAATGTACCCGACTGGTTATATTTAGAATGGCGCCTCATGTTCCCTTTACATCCAGAACATTTCATTAGTATAACAATACCTAGGAGATATAAAGATCATAGAATTCTAATAGATACCTGGAAAACATTAAGATTTATAAGCAATTTATCAACAGATCCATTGGCTAAATCTTTAAATCAATCTATTTGGGTAAACTCCAGGATCAAAATTGGTGGATTTAAAATAGTATGGAAACAATGGATAAAAGCAGGTATACGTACTTTAAAAGATGTAATAGTAAATGGATCACTGCTTAGTTTTTCACAATTGCAACAAAAATTTGGATTAGAAAAAACACAATATTTTAAATGGATGCAATTGAAGCAGGCCATTCAGGAAGGGTTCCCTGAATGGAAGAATCTTAACACTCAATATAGTTTACCAATCCTTTGTTTTCAAGCGGATTTTCTAGGACACCAAGCCGCAAAATGGTATAAGAAAATAAATGAATTTTTAAACAAAAAAAAGAGATCAGGACTTAGGGATATTTGGAGTATTGAGATAGGACAGATAATTTTTCCATCTCAATGGCAAAAATTTTGGTCCTGGAGAATACATACTACAAGATCAGCATCTATGAGTCAAACATGGTTGTTTTTATTACATAGAGTTTTATGGACCCCTACGAGATTACAAAAATTAGATAGTAATAGATCTAATAGATGCTGGCATTGTAGGATAGAAGTGGGGACATTGGACCATTTACTATTCTTTTGACCCTGCATTAATTCCTTTTGGAAATTAATTTGGCCCCAAATTAATAATTTATTAGAAAATCATGTTGGACTATCATATGATACAATATTATTTGGAACAGCAATGAGAACACAAAGTCCGATTTCAGCTAATAATAATAAACTTTTATTAATTTTAACAGGGGTCGCCATACAGCAAATTACTCAGAACTGGAAGGATTACACTAAATTGAATTACACTTTTTGGTGGAATTAAATTTGTCATATATATAAAATGGAAAAAGTATTGGCATTACAACAAGGTTATATTAAAAAATTTAATAAAATATGGGGACCATTGACAAATTATTCTACTGATCAGATATAATAACACATGTATAGAACATATAGAAGGGGTAGGGAGGGAAAACTATTGTAATATTAATATGATATAAAATTCTGATAAAGGGTTTATTTAATTCACATTGTAAGAACATTTAATAATAATTTCAAGTGTTTTTTCATAATTGAATGTATTACATGTATTTCACTTGATGTAAGAATTTAAAAAAAGAATAAAAAATATTTATTAAAAAAAAAAATTGTTTTTAATAAATAATTATACGATTAAATATTTAATTTTCTCATATTTCAAATAAGTAGAAGAAAGCTGGCAACCATGTAATTCTAATGGTGATATTCTATGATCTGGCTTTGAAAGTAAATTTTTAACAAGCACTTATCTTTATTTTTGAGCTGATGGAGGCCATATCCATTTCGCACCAGAAGGCTTTTTCAAGGAAAATGATAAAAATTGCTAAATTGCCAGTATCGGTTCTTTTTTAATTGAAAATCTGCTCAGGAGTTGCTTGTTAAAGATTTACTTTCAAAGCCAGATCATAGAATATCACCGTTAGAGTTACATGGTTGCCAGCTCTCTTCTACTTATTTGAAATATGAGAGAATTAAATATTTAAATATTTAATTGTATAATTATTAATTAAAAACAATTAAATTATACATAAAATTTGATTTATAATGGAGGTGTTGACCAATGATGATACCTTAACCCCCAAATGGTTTCAACTTATTGATTGAATCTCTGGGGTATATTGAGGTCTTTTCCCTCTGTTTCAGCATAGATTATACTGTGAGTGTTCTATATTTCATGTTTATCTAAGGATTGTAGCATTTGAACATTTCACTTGGCTCTCCATTCATTTGATTCAGCTCTTACATTGCAGATCTTCGCAATCTCCCTGTGTCCTCACTACTCTGAATAACTTCGTATCGTCTGCAAATTTAATCACCTCACTTGTCGTACCAATTTCTAGATAGTTTATAAATATGTTGAAGAGCACGGGTCCAAGCACCGAGCCCTGCGATACCCCACTGGTGACACTCTTCCAGTCTAAGTACTGTCCATTTACCCCCGCTCTCTGTTTCCTATCCGCCAGCCAGTTTTTAATCCATGTGAAACGGTTACTGACAGCTTGGCTGATTGTATCTGGGTTGTATGTGTGGACCAGCTTTGCCACATATGGAGGTCCCAGAGGAAACATAGGACAAAGGGAAGTTGAATGGAAGAAGTGATCTGTTTTGCTGATAGAATCTGCTGGAGGTAAGATTCTCCTATGTGGAAAACTCTGCCTATATTCTAATGCCTGACCAGAGCTGTGATTGAATGCTGCATAAAACTGTTTCTTGCAGCTGTGATAAAGACTGGTTTGGGGTGTGGCAAGCCCTACTGAGAATGTCAATGGAAAGCAGTGTTCCCTGAGCACCATGCTCTGCTCTGTCACACACCTTTTTGTAGTTATATAACCACACTCAAAAGGCGATTTGCATACAGGTACTTCAAGCATTTTTGCTACCTGTCCCAGTGGGTTCACTATCTATCTAATGTACTTGGGGCAGTGTAGGTTTAAGTGACTTGACCATGGTCACAAGGAGCAGCGTGGGGTTTGAACCCACAACCTGTAGCTCTAACCACTATAACTAATAAAGTGAATTAAATAATAATATAAATGTTAAAAATCATTGAAAATGATTTTAAGAGTGCTCAGTGTGATATCTTATTCAAAACCAGCAGATTATAAGAATGAAGATATATTATCTTTACATCATTGCACTCACCTCCCTACCAGCCCTAAACATCTTGTTGAATATAAACTGTTCAAGCAAACTTATAGTAAAAGATGTAAATGGATGAATACTTAGCTGAATTCACAAGATGTCAATTTGATTGAAAGATATTGTAAAGTTCACCACTCATAAATGAGTTTGCTCAAAATGATCAAAGTATTGTCTTTAAGGGCTGCTCGTTGATGTTAACATATTTTGCAATGAATTACTCCATGTTGTTACTCCATATTGTTGTAGCTGGTTAGGAAATAGTAATGAACAAAGTGAGTCCCCACATCAACCGCAAAAACCAAAATGAAAATCAACGTGTGGCTAAAACATCGTAGTCTGAAAGCTAAAGAAAAGTGTCCAACATTTCCTCATTTCCTCAACACCGATCGTGTTTCGCTTTAAATAGCATCATCAGGAGGAAAACTAAAAATAAAACAAAGAATAATAATAAATTTGTTGCAGTTGTCACATATCAAAAATATTTTGAAGGTATATATAGTGTATAAACTTTGAAAAAATTTGTTGAAAAAATTACCTTCGGGTCCCCCAATGGAGAGAACACGCCGTCAGGGATGGTTCAACAAATGAGCCGAATCAACGTGTGACGTTCGAACGTACCGCCATATAAGAGTCGCCAAATGGTCACATGATGTACAACGTACTAATGGTATAATATATTACTAAATTGAAACCTAATGATTAATTTTTACCTGATGGTCCATTCGATTTCTCTATTGAGACCATTAGGAGTTACTGTGTTCCAAGTATAGATTAAACGTTGTTCGTGATACAAGAGAATATGAGAGATATCACCCTGCCTGTTAAATTTGAATTGCCTGATTACACAGAATTTGAGATCATCTAAAGAATGGCCAGCAGAAAACCAATGATCTGTTAAAGGAGCTTCTAGTTTATTAGTCCGAATACTGCTCAGATGTTCCGCTATTCTTAATTTAATGGGTCTTTTAGTTTGACCTATGTAAACTTTATTGCATGATCAGAAAATCCCATATATTACCTGGGAGGTGTTACAATTCGAGTGACCCCGCAAATAATAGATTTTATTCGTATTAGGTATCTTGATTTGATTTGTTATCAGAGAATGGCTGCAATATTTGCAACTGCCACAACTTGTATGTCCCATTGATCCAATAAGATCTTGATGTAAAGGATTAATATTGAAAAATTCACCTAAATTCTTACTTCTCTTATACGCAAACATGGGAGTCTCTGAAAACACTGGGTGAAAACTTAGTATATTCCAATGTTTATGTATAATTTTTTGTACATGAGAGATTTTACTAGAGAACGGCAATACACAAGTCATTCTTGAATTAATTTGATCAGACTTATTGCTAGGTAACAATAGCCAATCACGATGAGCGTTCTTGGCCCTTTTATGTGCAACTCTGATACATTGTTCCGGATAGCCTCTATCTCGGAATCGTTGACTCATTGCCCTTGCTTGATGATAGTATTCAATAGATGAAGAACATAAACGTTTCAATCTGAGAAATTGACTATTCGGTATACTATTTTTAAGCTTTTTTGAATGAAAACTTCTGTAGTGGAGAATAGAATTTCTATCAGTGTTTTTTCTGTAAATAGTTGAATGGAAATGGCCAGCTATGAGAGATATTTGAATATCTAAAAAATTTATCTTAGACCTGTCCATATTGGCAGTGAACTTGATATTGCAGTCACATTCATTGAGCTGATTCACAAATAAATCAACTTCCTCCGCAGTGCCTTTCCATATGAAAATAATATCATCAATAAATCTCTTCCAAAATAAAATCTTAGAAAAGAATATTGAATTGTATATGCATTTGTCTTCAAATTGGGCCATAAATAAACATGCCACGGCAGGAGCTACTGTTGCTCCCATGGCAACACCTTTACGTTGTAGATAGTATTGATTCTCATATACTCATATACAAAATAATTATTATTTATCACTAATTTAGCCATGAACATTAAAAGATTAAGTTTATTGCCTACTTGTGATGATTTCAACAAATAATTTTCAATAATTTGTAAAGCTGCTTGTTGGGGTATACTAGTATATAGGGAGGTTATGTCTAATGTAACCAACATAAGATCCTCTGTATTGATAGAAGAAAAATCTAAATCCCGAATTTGTACTAGTAAATCCATAGAGTCTCTAATATAAGAGCGAATGGTCAACATAAATGGCTGTAAATAAAAATCGATATATTGTGATAAAGGTTCTAATAAGGATCCACAACAAGATACTATAGGTCTCCCTGGTGGATTATTATGTGATTTATGTATTTTCGGGAGAAACCTAATCATCGGAACTGAAGGATTTTTACAATATAAATATTTGAATTCTTTAGATGATATAATGCCCTCAGTATTAGCTTGACAAAGAGTGGTATATATGATCCGTTAAAGATCTTTAGTCAAATCATTGTCCAACCGTTGATAGATTGTAGAATCAGAGAGTTGACGTCTAGCCTCTGTATGGTATGCTTCCGTGTCCATAACCACAACTCCTCCCCCTTTATCAGCACGTAAAATTTTTATAGAACTATCATGTGTCAAAGTATTTAAAGCTGTTCTTTGTGCTCGTGTCAAATTATGATGTTGTTTGTGATTAATTGTCTCCATTGCTGCCATATCCCTCAATACCATACCCTCAATTGCTCTAACCAGTATGCCACATCAGGGAGATTGAATTTAAAAAAAACAAAAAAACCAACAACTTCTGCAGGCCCCACAGCCTGAGTCCTGCATAAAATAAGCTGGTGAAATTAGGACATCTTTTGAGCTGTCCTAAATTCACCACTTATCTTATGCGGGCCCCAGCTGAATATCGCTAGTGTCCAGATAAGCCCTGGCTCTTCACTAGCACTGCTCCCTAGCCCACTACTGACTGACCAACATTTTTGGGGCCAGAGCCGATATTCAGCAGCACTACCCAGCTGAATATTGCTGAATAGTACTGCTGAATATTGGTGGTTTAAGAAGTTCAGAGCTATTCTGGCCTGCTAGTTTTTGAAGGTGACTTACTTAGTAGCTGAGTTGGGGGAGGGGGGTTTGCAATGGGGGAGTAATAAAAAAAACTTTTTTTCACTTTTATAGTTGGAGGTATCTATTATTAATGAGACTGAATTAGTTGAAAGGGCAAAGGCTCTTGATGGAAGATGTTGTGTTACTAAAACATAGAAACATGATGGCAGATAAAGGCCAAATGACCAATCTAGTTTGCCCATCTGCAGTAACCATTATCTTTTCCTCTCTCTAAGAGATACCAGGTGCCTATTCCATGCCTTCTTGAATTCAGACACAAGTCTCTGTCTCCACCACTTCCTCCGAGAGACTGTTCCACACATCTACCACCCTTTTTGTAAAACAGTATTTCCTTAGATTACTTCTGAGCCTATCACCTCTTAACTTCATCCTATGCCGTCTCATTCCAGAGCTTCCTTTCAAATGAAAGAGACTCGAATTATGCGCAATTACGCCACGTAGGTATTTAAACATCTCTATCATATCTCCCCTCTCCTGCCTTTCCTCTAAAGTATACATACTGATATCTTTAAGTCTGTCTCCATACGCCTTATGACGAAGACCACACACCATTTTAGTAGTCTTCCTCTGGACTGACTCCATCCTTTTTTTATATCTTTTTGAAGGTGCAGTCTCCAGCACTATACACAATATTCTAAATGAGGTCTCACCAAAGTTTTATACAGAAGCATCAATACCTCCTCTTCCTATGCACCCTAGCATCCTTCTACCTTTAACCGTCACCTTTTCAAACTGTTTGGCCACCTTAATAATCATCACATACAATCAAATATAAACATCACATACAATCACACCTAAACCCCTCTCTTCTGCCGTGCACATAAGTTCTTCGCCCCCTAAACTGTACCTTTCCTTTGGGTTTTTGCAGCGCAAATGCATGACTTTGCATTTCTTAGCATTAAATTTTAGCTGTATGCTCAAACCATGCAACTATACCACATGTTGTTGGTTGGTTGTCAATAAAGACCTACTTTAATTTTTTTTTAAATGAGCAGTTAGAAAGTTGATCCACTGTATAGGGAAGGATCAATAATTGAAATAACTTGTTAGTTTAATCCTATTGCAATTTGCAGATTTCCTGAACTGTATTCAGATATCTGGTTTAAAGAATATAGTTCTGACCAGGCTTATTAACTCCTGTGTATATCTTCCATATCTTCATATTTTTTCAGAATGGTGTCTAATACATTTTCTCCTTCTTAAGCTAAATTCACAAGAAAGTAAAATTCAGAATGATCAATATCCTCATTATTTGTTACACTAGAGACTGATATTGGCAAAACTATTTTTGATTGACAGGAGGCAGTGGCCAAGGCTGAGAAGCTCGTCCAAACACACCAAGAATACCAGCAAGGGCTGAAGGTCTTTGAGGCTTGGTTACAGCAGGAAATAGAAAAACTGGATAGCTTTTCACACCTTGAAGGTGATGTGCAGGCTCATGAAACCTCTCTCCGAGATCTACAGGTAAGTGAGTGACATGACTTTTTTTATCATTTTTTTTTTTTAATTCTTTATTCATTTTCGTATGTTACTGTAAGTTTCGGTTCGTGGCCCCCACAATATTAGGTGGTAGGGGTTAAGTGAAAGGCATACTGACAAACGCTGGTCCAAGATTCAGTTCCCTCACAGATGACTCACCAGGAAGTAGAATAAATGAGCACATAGCCAGAGGTGTTTGCATAAAGAATATATTCTAGAAATAGGCTTACAGAAAAGTAATATTTATAATTATTACAATTAAGCATTACAATTAAATAGAGAGCATAGCAGTTTCCCTGCCTTACAGAGTTCAGAGGCAAAGAGGGACATAGAAGCTTGCAGTTCTAGGAAGAGCCAGAGAGAGAGAAACGGGGGATGGTCTAAGCTTCGTGTTCCATAGATAAAGGGAAGGATAGACAGAGAGAGGGAGAGCCAAGACAGAACCAGAGTGCCAAGCAAAGAGCCAAGAGATAGCTAGATAGAAAGAGAGAGAGAGAGAGGGCCAAGACCCCTCTCCTGATAGCTTGATAGAAAAAGAGATAGACATTGATAGAACAGAGAGCAGGCTTTTATACCTTGGAATCTTATTCTGAATAGAGAAAATATTGTATCTCCCAGTATCTTTCTGTTTAGAACTTGCAAACTGTTTGAAACAATGGCTAATTTAATTGACAAAGGAGGGTGTAATACCTGCAAGCATGGTGATGGGATTAGGTCTCTGGCTTCTTTGTTTCTTGATCTGTGCACTTGGACCTAAGCACCCTCTTAATCAGACATTAACACTTTTTAGCTAGTCATGATTCAATCAGGGAAACTTAAAACCATATCAGGGAAATTTAACAAAGTCTCCCTGCACTAAGGGTCTATCTGCCTTCCTATGCCAGAGTCAGATTGATATAATTTCCCATAGGCCTCTAGGCTGACATCTCCCATACTTTTTTTTTTTTTTATTCTTTGAAATGAAGGCAAGCTTGTGGTACCCTTCTTTAAACAGTCAATCTGCAATTAGCAGATGCTTCTTTTACCTCCAACATTATAGTCGCACGTCCCCTTTGCTGCAGAATCTCCAAGCTATGAAGATAAACAGTTCCCATTATGAGTTCAAACCTCTGTCTTAGGTTGTATAGGCCATCATCTGGGCGGGGATCCCAGTATGCTTATATCTTACCCGTCGTCGAGCGAATGAACGGTGCATAAGGGATGCAGGAAGCTTTTTCAAGAGGTTCAGGTATAAAGGTACCAAGATGTCTTAAGAGAGTATCTAAGTATGGAATATGGGAAAATATTATATCTGACCCTGGTAATGGTAATGCAATAGGCCATGCCAAATTAAAACCAAATTAGAAAGTGTCAGAGAAGATACTGGAAATACATGTATAACAGCCTTAAAAGTTAGAAGGAAGCTTTGTGAGATAAAGAAAAGTACATGTGTTTCACTTTACAGCAAAGGAGAATCATAATAAGAAAAATCATAATAATACATAAGATAATGATAGGGTGAATTAAAACATTAAATACGTGGTTTGCAGTGGGCGAATACCCAAAGAAAAGTTCCCAAACTGAGACATGAGCGTCTCGTAGCAAATTTTGTGCAATCTGTCCATTTAAAAAAGTGATAGTATGATTCACTTCTTTGGAGGTTTTCTTGAGTTGTTCAATGTAAGTATGGAGTTCAGTAAAGTTCAGCAGCTTTTGAAATGTCTTGTTGCCCATACCAAGAGGTAGTGGATGTACAGCATATGAAATAAAGTCTGGAATGTCCATATAATAGGTTAAATAGGTTGAATTGTACAGCAAAGCGTTCTTAGGAAGGTGGCTATATCCGATGAACAGGAAACATTGTGTTGCAGTCAGGGTGCAGGAAGATGAATTAGTCCAGCAGGAACCGGCAGTCTCTTTAAACTGGTGAGATGCACACTTGGGATGAAATGATGTTTGCACAGGATCTGATGTTTGCACAGGATCTGTCAGTCACTGGAAATTAGTGGTATTCACCCTTGAGATGAAATGATGTCTGTGCATACAGGGAGGGATTTGAAAAGAGTCCCAATATCATTCAGCAGCTGTACTCCAGTGTGATCCAAATAAGATAGAAAATGGAGGAGACACCATGTTGCCTGTACTGAATGGAGAGAGAGAGAGAGAGAGAGAGAGAGAGAGAGAGAGAGACCAGTTGCCTGTACTGAATGTGGCAACATGTACATATAACTATTATGGCAATTCAGAGAAACCATAATTCTGTACTGAATGTATATATAAAAAAATTATGTCAGAAATGTGTACTAAATCTAGTGAGGAGCATAGAATAAACACGGTATAGATATAGAATAAAACCTTTTCTTAAAAATATAACCCCTAACTAAGCTACATTTAGCATATGCAAATTATAGGGAAAAAAAAGAACATTGCGCAATTGGCTAGTTAAAATAAAAAAAAAAAAATGGGGAAAAGAGCTCTAGAAATGGGCAATGTTATGTATCCTGGGGTACCCCCTAAACTAAAACAAATAGACATAAGACAGACCACATGGCACAGACAACATAAAACACAAATTTTGAGGCGTCCATCTATCAAGTGCTCAGGGCTGAATTTAACTCTGCAAATAAACACATTGTTATAGAGAGAAAAAAAACAGCAAAGATGAACTCCTGAGTAGTACAAATAATGCATATCATAACCATCTCATATTCAGAAAAGGCACGTTCTTTGGAACGTCTCTATCTCTGCAGTGATAAAGAGGAACCTTGGAAAACATTAGAAATATCTTTGTGCCAAAATTGGTCTGGGATGGCTATATATTTGCTGCTAAGAAAAAGAAAAAAAAAAACATTTTAAATTGGCAGAATCCTCAAGGTCACTTCAAACAAACTTTGTCCATGTTCCATTCAGGCCGACCTGGACCACATGTCTGCCACCTGGGTCCCACTGCACTCGGAGGAATGGGCACTGCGGTGCAGAAGTCAGGTGCAGGCTAGATTTGTCTTCTTTTGTCTGCACTGTCGTGTCCTGGCATTCAGAGGCAAGGGGCAAATTCCAAAAATCATTAGTCATGTCTAGGACAGAGAAAAATGCACATTTAGGGTTAAATTTCACAGTAATGTCACAGCAAGAGGCAGCCACTGGCACTACAGGCTTTGAAATCTTAGTTAGGGCCCGAGAGTCTATAGTGAGCCTACTGGAGCTCCCTGGAGAGCCACATGCTAAACAGATAGGTCCACTCAGACCCCTCTCCTCCATCTTAGGCACCAGTTCTGATGCTGGAGGAAGTACTGGATGCTGTCTTTGTGGTTCAGGATCTTTGCCCTCAAACAAAATTTCTGTGTACCTTTTCCCACAATCTTGTGCCCAAATTGAAAGATCTGCAGCCTCTGAGTGAGTTACACGACGATCATGCTTCTGCATTAGCATGCTACACTGTGTGGCTAATTGCACAAGAATAACCTCATGAACCAAAGGTTTAGAAGCATTAGGAATTCCTGAACCTAATACAAGACCAGCCACTTCAACTATTTCTTTGCCTGTATTCTCACTCATGCTGGCAGTAGTTTCTACAATGTCTTTCATTTGTTCCTTTTGTGGGATAGACACACACTTTGAAGCTTTGTCAATTAGACCCTGAATCTCACAAATTTCCATATTTTTCTGATCTCCAGTAGGAGGCGCTCTATCTGTAAAACTGATTCTGGCCCCTGTATCAATTAAAGTTAATTTATCCTGACCCTCTATGGTAGTATTAACATTGGGGCGGCCGCAAGTGTCCAAAATCAAAGGTGCCACATACCTCAAGCTGAATTCTGAGTCTGACATCTTTCCCTTATCCTGCGTCTCCAAAAGTGAGTCCACAGGTAAGCGAAAGGAGTCTGGCTGAGCTGTGAAGGCCTGAGTCACCTTGGCATTCGGACAAAGAGAGTCAGGACATCCCTATGGACTAGCACTGTTGTTCCTAGCTGTCAAATCACTTTTTACCCTGTCCAATTCTATCTGCATTGTGTGCCGATCCTGTTCCCATTTCATCTTCTCTTTTTCTAATGCTTCTGTCTGTGCTCTGAGCTCATGGAAAGGAATGTAAGTGGAGGCATTTCTGTAACTACCTCTGACATGCCCTCTATTTCCTGTGTGTGGTGTGCTCTTGTATTGGGGTGCTCTCTCAGCACACCACCTTCTAGCTTCTGATACTGAAATAATTTGAGCTGGCTGGGTATTCCACACAGACCCAATCCTGAGCAGTAAAGTGTCAAAAGGCGTAGTTTTAGGGTCCTCTGAGAACAACAGAAGGTGTTTAGTAATCTCGGGAGGTAATAATTCTAATAGGAATTCTTTATGTTCTCTCTGGCCATAATCTGAGGAAATGGGCCAATGTTCATGTTCGTTAAGTACCGCGTTGATTACCCACACTCTATATGCAAACTGCTCTAGTGTATCACTTGGCAGGGGTGAAAGAGTTCTAAGTACTTGCAAAGAGGTGCAGCGAAATAATTGTTCGATGCCCATCTTTACAAATTGGTATGGATGAACAAGAGATCCAAATTTATAGTAATGTGGACCCAGGGCTAGGTGCATAAGCTTATCAAAATCTGCATTGTGCCTTTTGTATTTCCCTAGACCCCAGTGAATCAGTATGTCAATAGCCCATTTGCACCATTCATTTATGTTAAAAGGCATAGGGCCCACTTTCTCCACTATTCTTTCAATGTCACTATCTTTCATATGTCCCTGCAGCACTACAGTTACTGGAGCTGTGTCACTTATAGGGGTACTATTGGTATTGCTCTGGCCTGGTAATGAATTTTCCTCACTTTCGTTTGTCGGTTCTTCTTCCTGTTCTACATCTGTAGCTAGTTTACCCTTTCTCTGACCTGCTACAAAAACTGTGTTCTGTTTCTCTATAAACTGACTACATGGATTATATGGTGATGGTGGCACAGGTGCAGACGGCAGAATCTGTGAGGAGACAGCAATAGCTTGTCCCTGTGAGGCACATTTTGACTTTAATTCTGCCTTGGCCTCTTCTAATTGTTCATTTACAGTTAAAAAGGAATTTGTGGCTTGAACAATTTGGGTTCTTAGCATGGATATATTAATTTGTGCCTCATCTAAGTCTTTGGACAGCTGATGGCACTGATTGTTCAAGTCAGTGTTTTCTTGTCTGATGCTAATAAGTCCTCTACAGAGACCTTGAATGAAAAAGCATTTGCGTTTATCTGTTTTCTTTCTAAACTCCTGAGAATGAGAAACCATTTGTTTCTGAATATCATGCCATGTGTTTTCTGGAAAATTACCCTCTTATGGACCCCCTTTCTTGTCCAAATATTTGTGTACAATATCTGTGAGTTCTTGAAAATCAAAAGGGTTCATATTTGAGGCTGCAGAAGTCTGCCTTGGTTCGTGGGCCTTGCTCATATATTTCATGAGAGAGAATGGGCTTCTAAATGTCCCTGTCTGTGTGTAGCCTTTGAGATTGAAATGCTCCCACTTATGAAGGAGGGAGACTTTAGTTAATAGGTAGAAAATCGAGGTAAAGCGTGTTAGGCAAGAGTCATTGGCATAAATAATACACTTATGCCTACACTTGCCCCCACTGGTTACTACCTGAAATTTACAGGCAGAAGTTTAGCAGGAAAAAAATATAAGAAGTCTGTTAGAAGAGCAGAGGTGTCAGCTGCCAGTTCCAGTCCAGTGTGCACTGGGCCTTTCACCAGGGCAGAGACTGACAAGAAATAGAATTAAAAGCACAAGGTAAAAAAGTAAAAGTTATTAGTACAGATGTGGCGTGTCTTAATTGAGTGACTGTTTTCACTTTGAACCCTGCTTTTCTTCAGAGCAGCTCAAATATTCTTACATGCAACACCCTAGCAAGCATATAATAGCAAATCATACAATGCAAAGTGGCACAGGTAAACTACAAAGACTTTTGATAGTAAAATCTCACCAAATATAAAACCCAAAATATTACTGAAACTTTTCACAATTGTGTCATCCAGTCTAAAACAATTTAAGGGTTCCAAAAGGACTTTTGATTTCTATCTCACGCTGTCTATCAATCAAAAATAGAAAGTCAATTGATATATAAAATCTCACCAAGTATAAAACCCCACAATATTACTGGAACTTTTCAACAGTGTGTCATCCAGTCTAACGTATAATCAATCTAAGGGTTTTGCAAGGACTTTTGATTTCTATATCACTCTGTCTATACATAATCCTATTGCACAGTGCATAAAAGGAGGAAAAAAAAAAACTTGAATTCTACTTACCCAAATGAAATCATCAGGAAGGACCGAGACAAAGCCCCCAAAATGTCAGGTTGGAGGGGTTATGTTTGACACGGCCTTACAATCCGCGGTCCCGAGTTCAATACCTTCACAGAAGTTTCATTAGGGATAGAATCAAATAAGAAGCACAGCCAGGGGTGATTATATAAAGAATATATTCTAGAAATAGGCTTACAGAAAAGTAATATTTATAATCATTACAATTAAGCATTACAATTAAATAGAGAGCATAGCAGTTTCCCTGCCTTACAGAGTTCAGAGGCAAAGAGGGACATAGAAGCTTGCAGTTCTAGGAAGAGCCAGAGAGAGAGAAACGGGGGATGGTCTAAGCTTCGTGTTCCTTAGATAAAGGGAAGGATAGACAGAGAGAGGGAGAGCCAAGACAGAACCAGAGTGCCAAGCAAAGAGCCAAGAGATAGCTAGATAGAAAGAGAGAGAGAGAGAGGGCCAAGACCCCTCTCTTGATAGCTTGATAGAAAAAGAGATAGACATTGATAGAACAGAGAGCAGGCTTTTATACCTTGGAATCTTATTCTGAATAGAGAAAATATTGTATCTCCCAGTATCTTTCTGTTTAGAACTTGCAAACTGTTTGAAACAATGGTTAATTTAATTGACAAAGGAGGGTGTAATACCTGCAAGCATGGTGATGGGATTAGGTCTCTGGCTTCTTTGTTTCTTGATCTGTGCACTTGGACCTAAGCACCCTCTTAATCAGACATTAACACTTTTTAGCTAGTCATGATTCAATCAGGGAAACTTAAAACCATATCAGGGAAACTTAACACAGTCTCCCTGCACTAAGGGTCTATCTGCCTTCCCATGCCAGAGTCAGATTGATATAATTTCCCATCATTTAAAACTTAAAGATACACACTTGATTAACTCTCATATAAGCATCAAATTTAACATTTCATTACAAATTAAAATTCTATAATATTTTAAATATTATGAAAGAAATCTAACATTTATATCATCCTTATTGAATCTAATAATCCCTCCCCCTCCCTCCCTATTCAATAAATCATAAAATCATCCTTACTGTGAAATTATTGAAATACTCATGTATTATATAATAACAACAAGTAAAACCCACCCTTTTCCCCCCTAATCAAATAACTTAACATGGGAAAAGTTAATCATGACTTTTTTTCTTGAAAATAGATTTGCCACTATGCTGGCTGATCAAACTGTAAAATAAATATTATATTTGCTGATCATTTCCCTGCTAGAACATTATGCTCTTGCACAATGACATGCTACGGTCCTTATTTTAATTATTTATTTATTAGCATTTATGTACCACCTTTTTACAAACTCACCACCTGTTCCTCTGATCCCATCTACTTACCACTATCTCTTCCCCTCTATCTGCTACATCCACAATCTATCATTCTCCATTGCAACTGTGCCCGATGCCTTCAAACATAAGAACATAAGAAGTTGCCTCCGCTGGGTCAGACCAGAAGTCCATCGTGCCCAGCAGTCCGCTCCCGCGGCGGCCCATCAGGTCCATGACCTGTAAGGTAGCTGACGTCTAAGTCCTTTTAATCCCCTTAGCCTTCTCTGTAAGCCCTTACATAACTTATCTCTACCTCTATCTGTATCTCTCAACCCCCGTGTCCTTCAGGAAATTATCCAATCCTTCCTTGAAGCCCGGTAGGGTACTTTGTCCTATTACAACCTCTGGAAGCGCATTCCAGGTGTCCACCACCCTTTGAGTGAAAAAGAATTTCCTGGCTTTGGTTCTAAACCTGTCCCCTTTCAGTTTCGAGTGCCCCCTTGTTCTTGTGGTTCCCAGTAGGCTGAAGAATCTGTCCCTTTCTACCTTCTCTATACCTTTCATGATCTCGAAAGTCTCTATCATGTCTCCTCTGAGTCTCCGCTTTTCCAGGGAGAAGAGCCCCAGCCTTTCCAACCTGTCTGCGTAAGAAAGGTTCTCCTTCCCTTTTACCATTTTCGTTGCTCTCCTCTGAACCCTCTCAAGCATTGCCATGTCCTTCTTGAGGTACAGTGACCAAAATTGGACACAGTACTCCAGATGCGGGCGCACCATCGCGCGATACATCGGCATGATAACTTCCTTCGTCCTGGTTGTAATTCCCCTCTTAATAATACCCTACATTCTTTTTGCTTTCTTTGAGGCTGCTGCACATTGTGCCGTTGATTTCATTGTTGTATCTACCAGCACACCCAAGTCTTTTTCAAGGTTACTTTCCCCTAGCACTGATCCCCCATTTTGTAACTGAACATCGGGTTCTTCTTCCCTAAATGCATGACTTTGCATTTCTCTATATTGAAGTTCATTTGCCCACTCTTCCAGTTTGTTTAGGTCCCTTTGTAGGTTTTCACATTCTTCCGCCGTTCTAACCCTGCTACAGAGTTTGGTGTCATCTACAAACTTTATAACTTCACACTTCGTCCCCGTTTCCAGGTCATTTATGAATACATTGACCAGTAGCGGTCCGAGCACCGACCCCTGTGGAACACCGCTCGTGACCCTTCTCCAGTCCGAGTAGTGGCCCTTCACTCCAGCCCTTTGCTTCCTGCCTGCCAACCAGTGTTTAATCCATCTGTATACGTCCCCTTCCACCTCGTGGTTCCGCAATTTTCTAAGTAGCCGCTTATGAGGTATCTTGTCAAAGGCTTTTTGGAAGTCGAGATAAATTATGTCTATGGGATCCCCTATGTCCATCTGGCTGTTTATCCCTTCAAAGAAGTGCAGTAAGTTTGTTTGGCACGATCTTCCCTTGCAGAAGCCATGTTGGCTCGCTTTCAGTTGTCCATTTTTTTCTATGTGCTCACTGATGCTGTCTTTTATCAATGCTTCTACCATCTTGCCCGGGACTGAAATCAAGCTTACCAGCCTGTAGTTCCTCGGGTCTCCCCTCGCTCCCTTTTTGAAGATAGATGTGACATTCACTATTTTCCAGTCCTCCGGGATCTCCCCAGTTTTCAAGGATAGGTTACAAATGTGTCGTAGTATTCCTGCTATTTCGTTCCTCAGTTCTTTTAGTACCCTAGGGGTGGATTCCATCCAGGCCTGGTGATTTGTCGCTCTTCAATCTATCTATCCGTTTGAGGACATCCTTATGGCTTACCTCTATTTGCAACAGTTTTTCCTCTTGGTCTCCACTTATGATCTCTTCTGGTTCTGGTACATTGGATGTGTCTTCGCTTATGAAGACTGACGAGAAGAACTTGTTTAACCTGTCAGCTATCTCTTTCTCCTCCTTTACCACTCCCTTTCTATCTCCATCATCTAACGGTCCTACTTCCTCTCTCGCCGATTGCTTCCCTTTAACGTCTCTGAAGAAGATTTTGAAGTTTCTTCCGTCCCTCGCCAGCCTGCCATTGTTATACCGCTCCTCAAAAAACCCTTGCTAGACCCAACCTGCCCTTCCAACTATCATCCTGTTTCCTTCCTCCTCTTGTTATCCATGTTACTTGAACATGCCACTGTTATCTTGACTTTCTTTCATCTCAAGCTATCCTTGACCTATTTCAATTGGGTTCTCGCCCTCTTCATTCTACAGAAACTGTCCTTAAGAAAGTCTCCAATGACTTGCTTCTGGCCAAATCCAAAGGCCTCTACTCCATCCTCATCCTTTTTGATCTATCCACAGCTTTTGACACAGTAAATCACCACCTACTCATCGATACACTGTCCTCGCTTAGATTTCAGAGCTCTGTCATCACTTGGTTTTCTTCCTATCTTTCCCATCACACCTGTAGCCTATTATCAGCAGTTCATATAGTCCAAACCACTCTCTTGTAAATCAGGCTGGTATTTTATATTGATTTTATGCTGAATATGAAGTATTTTTTTTTTGTAAGATGTCTGAAATGTCTTTGAAGTACTATTATGTGTGTGCTTTTGTACTTCGCCTTGAAAAAGGTGGATTATAAATAAACAAACCATAAACCATTAATGATGCCTCCAATGTAAAGGTCCCAACCATAATCTCTCATAAATTATGTTCACAGATGTCCAAGAAAAGTTTTCATAGTTGAGAGAAACAACATGAATATATTTTTGTGCTAGAAATTCTTGTCAAAAAACTTTAGCATCAGAAGTGTGGAGGGACATAATAAAAAAATACGTCTTAAGTATGTTTTGGACCTAAGTTGCTAGTCGCCCAAAATCGGCAGTGTCTAAAGTCCATTCTCGAAAAATACGTCCAAAATATTTTTTAATGAGAATCGTCTAATTATACGTCCAGCCATTTGATCGTCCAGACCACTAAGTCATCTATCTTTATACCCCATTCACATCAAAAAATTTGTCCAAGTCAAAAACACCTAGAACAAGACCTTTTGGACGTGGGAGGGGCCATCAAAGTGATGGACTGGACACCCAGACATGGCAACACAGTAGTGGGGCACCTTACAGGGCACTGCTGCTAAGTTCACAAAAAAGAGTGTCACAAACATCTCACCAGAACTCCCTTATAGGTCATGGTGAGCCCCCCAAAACCTACTAGATCGTCCTGTCTATAACCTCAATATAACCTGTCTATAACCTCAATAGCCCCAGACTACTTAAGCCACCTCTGTGCTGCTCTACTAGATTTTCCTATGCCTGTTGCTAATGTTCTGGAAGCAGGTATGTATGTTTTTATTCCGATTTTTATGGTGTTGTTGTTGGGGGGGGGGGTCAGTGATCACTGGGGCAGCGTATGGGGGTCTATACTTTGTGTCTGAGGTGGTTATTTGGTCACTTTGGATACCTACTGGGCACTTAGACCTGGTTTTACATCGCCTAAGTCACAATGTACATGTTCGGTCTAGGCAGTCTCATTAAACTTTTGGTTATACTTGCTGGTGAGAAGTCTGTAGAAGCAGCAAAAGAACAAGTGTCCAAAGCGAAGCTTACTTGGGACCTTTAGCTTCACTTTGGACACTTGTTCTTTTGCTGCTCCTACAGACATCTCACCAGTGCCTCACCTATAGTGTCCGTGCGCACTGTGTCAGACCTTCAAGGCAGACTCTTGATAAAGGCACAGACACCGAAACAATGCCAGTGTCAAATCTATGAGCTTTTGTAGCATATTTATTAATAAAGTGACTTTCTAACCATATACTCGTGGCTGATTACTTGACATCTTATCCTCACGATTCCATTGTTGTGTTTAATCTGTATACCCAGCAGGCAGAGATAGAGAGCACTGAATTGTGATATATAGGATGCTTTGCTCCCTGGCTGCCCAGTATTCTCTATCTTCAGCAGACAGTTGGATGGATATCGCCCATGCTCCTGGCTTTGTTCTGGTGAATACTAATTCAGTGAGCTGGGAGTCCAGTTTTGGGGTTTCTGGTGTTGGGATACACCTGGTGGTGCCAGGTCAATTCCCACCCCCCTGTCCAGAATCCATTAGGGTATCAGGCTCCCTTCCTCCCTCCTCAAATTGAAGAGTGCAAAGAATTAACAGGAGGGTTTATTTTCTTTCTTTTGGGATGATAAAGTAAAAAAAAAAAAAGTGAAGAGCAAAACCCCGGGGAGCTAGCATCGGCCTATGTTGTCTGAATTTCTGTAGTCAGCAGCCTCTACCCAGAGACCGGGAGGCAAGTGTGCGAAGCAGCCGGCAGGGTAAGTCCCATAGCCTTGCTGTTTCTTCTTTCTTACTGCCAGGGTCTATTTCATTGTACTCGGCTCTGAATTGTCAGCCTCCTACAGCAGTTGTCTTCGAGTTTACTGCAGTTTCCCAAGGGAGGAGGTCTTCCTGCATGCAAGAGTTGCTGTGTAGTCAGGCATTGTAGAGCTTCATGGCCACATAAAAAAAGGGGCATGAACAGCACAATCAGTAGTCAAGCTGTGATTTTGGCGGAAAGTGTGCTCTTAATGGTGGCAGAGCATTTTAAATGCTGCTCCCGCTATGGGAGGCAAAGAACAGCAACTGGCCTTTGTTCCAAATGTTTCTCAACACCGGAAGTCCTGGAGATGGCCCGGTCTCAGTCTTCCACTGTGGAGGGCAGTGGGGAAGGGGGGGAGGGGGTTACCAGATCCCATATTAGGGGGTGACCCCGTGAGTCCTGCTATCTTGGCTCCTTGAAAGGGAATACAGGGAGGAGTTTCTGCTGGGATGCTTAGTTAAGGTGCTTTTGGAGCAGAGACCTTGGGCAATCATGCTTCTGTGTCTCGGCGAGTTTGAAGGCCTCTCAACCCTTCTTCCCGGAGTCTGTGCTGCTTCTGCACTAGGCCTTCCTGCTGAAGCAGGCCAATCCTTCTTTGGCTCTATGAGCGTTGGAGCATTTACCCTGCTGGCCTGTGTTAAAAACCTCTAGCGCCACTTAGTAAAAGGAGCCCACAGATAATTCTCAATTTAACTCTACACAAAATTCTGTGTATCAATATGTTGCCTGCAACCAACCTAGAACTCTAATTAATGAGAATTCAGCAGGATATAAGATTGCACATAACATTGATTTCTGCATGCAGGGCTCTAGTTATGAATAATGTTTCATGCTAGATGGATGGAGACATAGGGTGTACCAGCATTTCATAATGACATATGTATATCTTTACAGGAGTTACAGCTACATTGTGCAGAGGGACAGGCATTACTGAATACAGTCCTTTATGCCAGAGAAGAAGTCATTCTCTGGGGCATACCTCACATAGAGGACTGTGCATTAGAATCTGTGCAGCATGACTGGCAAGCATATCGGCACAGGCTTTCGGAGACCAGAGCCCAGCTCAACACAGCCCTAAGTCGATTAAAGCTAATGAATCAGAAGTTTCAACAAGTAGATGTTTGGCTTAAGGCCATGGAAGAAAAAGTGAATATCAGAACAGGAAGACAATCTCTCAGGGCAACAAAGGAGATTCAGCTGCACCAGATGAAGGTATTGGGAAATCATATAAACTGTGGACTAAGGCTATTTATTCACCTGCAAGATCTTTGAGGTCGCAGTATTGTTATCTTTTCCTAATTTAGTTAAGGTACATTTTGAAGAGTCTCAGAAGAGTCCCTTTTATTTTGAGGGACCTTTGATATAGGATTGGCTGCCATTCTTTTTTGAGACAAATGACAGGCACAAGTTGTTTATTTATTTTGATTGAATAGCTTTTCTTCCCAAAGGAGCTCAGAATGGGTTATAAGTAGGTACTCAAGCACTTTCTTTATCTGTCCCAGTGGGCTTACAGTCTAACTAATGTACTTGGGGCAGTGGAGGATTAAGTGACTTGCCCAGGGTCACAAGAAGCAGTGTGGGGTTTGAACCCATAACCTCAGCATGCTGAGGCTGTAGCTCTAACCACTAAACCAGATTTTACTCCTTAGAAACACCTAAAGGGCTACTTTTCCCCCTGATATTTGATCAACTAATGTAATGGAGCAGGATGAATGGCAACTTGTGACAAATGTGCATCGTTGTGTTTTAGATGGGAGGGTCCCCTTGGTAGGGTAGGGATATACAATTGTTGTTGCATACCTTTGAAGAACCACAAGGCCCTTACAATAAAAGGAGGATCAGAGGAGCCTAGTGGCTGGAGCAAAGGTTTGAAAAGAAGATTCAAAGTCCACTGATGCTCCTTGAGATCTTGGGCATATTGCTTCATCCTGTATTGCATCTGGTGTAAAACTTAGACTGTAAGCTCTCTTAGGCAGGAACCTACTAGCTGTACTTGAATCTGTAACATCTCTAAAGTTTGCATTTAAAAGGGCATTTAAAAACAAATCTAATGGACGGGACCACTATATGGGGAATACTGGGGAATGTGTATGGGGAAATTTTACAACAGGACACTTGTGTGAAACATCCAAAAAGGTGCTTATTTTATAAAGGTGATATAGGTTCCTATATGCCTTAATAAGGTAGCCTTGCAGATCCAGGCCCAGTAGTGCATAAATGCTGTCACACACTTTAAAAACTACTCTGAAATTTATGGGTGTATTCTATGCATGTGCACATTGCATCCCAGCTCCAACCACATTATTCCCTCAGGAATGCCTATGTGCAGATCATGTTAAAGGAGCATATACCCTGCAGAAATTGCTTTATAAATTTAGCCCTACCATTAAAATTTCCAGCCTTAAGAGAGGCAATTTTGGCAAGCAGGTGCCCTTTTAAGAGAGCAGCTTTTAGTAGCTCGGGTTGTACATGAAGAAGGTTAATTCTGTAAGTGGTTGCCCAGATTCTGTTATAGAATACTAACCTGGTCTCTGCACCCAAACTTTACACGTCTGCAATTATACCGGCCATAAACATGGCAAAACTCAAATCACATAAATGCGACAGGGATGCATATAACTGCTAATATTCAGTAAGTTATATGCACAAGTGAGAGCCCCTCATGTTCTACCCATGTGTTCTCCCACCTTAAATTTATGTGATATGCCACATACATGCTCCACTGTAGAATCCTAAATGTAGTGGGAAGCCAGTGTAAATTAAATAATAATGGGAAAACATGATATTTACTGGCCACATAGGCAGACATGGCATGTGTAACTGCATACACCCAGTTACAGAACTACCATGAATACGTTTGCTGTTAGTGCATACACCTGTTCATTTTCAAAGGGGCACTCATAGGTTATTTCCTTTTTAAGAACTTGTCCTGCCTATGCAGGCTAAAGTGCCCATATATTCTGCACTCAGCCCTGGATGCATAAAGTTATCTTCTTAAAATGAACTCCTGATTGCCACAAAAGAAAGGATATCAAGCCTATATTAGATTGGAGAAAATGTTCTCTTCCTATATTGCTGATTTGGTCCTGAAAGATGGGAACAGTTTGTCAGGTGTGTGGCATGTGATAAGAATATAGGGATATATCTTGGAGTCTTTAGGTGTGACTTCTGATATTGATAGGATACGACTGAAAGGTTGCAATTAAAATAACTAAACTTCACACAGAAAGGTTACTAGAACCAGAGGGTTTCAGTATAATAGGAACAGAAGTGAAACTATCATAGAACAACTATAAGAGGGGATTCACTGTTCCAAGGTTTATCCTAAAAAGTTTTGTATGTACTGACAGTTTATTTTTCACCTGATTCACATAGAGATTCTTTTGTTTTGGTAAACATAAATTAGGATTAAAATAAAAGTTGAAAAATAAAAAATTAAGGCTAAAGGCTTCTCTACATCTTTACCACAGAAGTGGCATGAAGAAGTCATTGTCTACAAAGATGAGGTTGAAGAAGTTGGACTGTTAGCACAGCAGATCCTGGAGGAGAGTCATATCACCAGCAGACTGGGCAGCCAAGCCACCCAGCTCACTGCCCGCTACCAAGCTGTTATTCTCCACGTGCTGGTAAGAATCTGTATGCCATTCTCCCAAATGAATGCATGGGCGGTGGAACTAAACCGATGCCCTCTGTGTGGCCATAGACTGACAAGAAGGCAATTTTAAAAAAGGTGCACCTGCATTTAAGTGGCTCTGATGCTTATAAAGGCAGACTAGGCATGGCTTAAAGCATGTGCTTGCCGAGAACGCTATTCTGTAAGTTCACGCATGAATGACATAGCATGCAATCAAGAAGGATGTACAGATGTGGGAGAAGCATGGGTAGGATGGATGTGGGAGTATTACCCATCAATGCACATTTCTTATAGAATAATAACAATTGCACATGTTGTTTGGCACGCTCTCCTATGTCTACCATTGACTTGAAATAAGCAAGCATACTTTTGTTGTTGCACTAATGCAGGTTTGTGCTAATAATAATGGCCTCAGAGGTCCATCATGTCATTATAGAATTAATGCTCCATGTGCTATGCTGAGGTGCCAAAAAGGAGGTACCAGTTTACAAAATTGCTACCATAATGTACACTGTAGACTTCTTACTAGCTATAAAATCAAATCAGAAGTCTGTGTCATTGTGGCCCACCACCTGGTCTCCTGTTGTCATGAAAGCTTGAAATACATTTCTTGGTTTAAAGGTGTTCCTTATTCCTGCCAAAGAGCTCGTGTCAGGTTAGCCTCAAATTGTAAATCTTTCATTGGTTATTTTCAGTTTTCACTTTTTTGTAGTGCTATTTGAAGTCCCCACAAAAATTGGTGAGCAAACATCAAATGAACATCAACAAAAAACAGTTTGCTGAATAGGATATCTTTAGAGGGCACCAGACTGTCCCTTAACATCAATTAAACTCCTGATCATAAATAAGAAGCTTCAAATCTCCTGGACTGATTATAATAAAGAAGCAATCATCCCAACATGGAGTACAATCCTATGAGGCCTTTCTAATGGTCAGATGGCATCAAAGATTATCAGGCAGGGACATTATTATGGCACTGAAAATATTTAACAGCATTTTATTAAAATGCTTGATGTCAGGTCTCTTAGCTGCCATAGGTATCAGTAGTTGGTATGATCACCACCAAACAAAAAAAGTATGGCAAATATATTGTTTTATGCAAATGATATAGGTCAAAATTGATGCATCTGAAAATCAGTTAAAAGAAAAATATTGCACTGAAAGTTCCAGATTTAGGTATATTTGGTTAAAAAACATGCAATCTGGTTGCTGCTGGTAGCTTGAGTGGAGAAGTAGCCTTTTGGTTAGTGCAGTGGCCTGAGAACCTAGGTACAAAAATATGTACTTGTATATAATATGTAAACCACTTTGATTGTAGCCACAGAAAGGTTGTATATCAAGTCCTAGCCACTTCCCCTTTCCCAAGTTACTTAAATTCTTCTTAATGCAGGTACGAGTGCATGTACATAATTTGTTACTGGTTTCTCTGGCAATGCCTATGGGATATAGGAAAAGGGGGGAGGGAGAATTGGCACTTGTATACTGCCTTTTTGTGGATTTACAACCACACTCAAAGCGGTTTACATACAGATACTTCAAGCATTTTCACTATCTGTCTCAGTGGGCTCACAATCTATCTAATGCAATTATCTAATATATAAATTGGCAAAGGGGATATCAAATATCTGAAGAAGAGTAGTTGAGTGGCTCTCCTGGGATGTCTCCACAATCAGCAGCACATTTCACACTGAACCAAATAGGATGTTCATAAATAAACTTGGGATTGGTTCCAAGTTGATTGGCTGGATTGGAAACTGGTTGAATAGTACATTGAAATCTGTCTGAGGAGAGAAAGGTACAGTATGCATGCCCCAGTGATAAGTCCTAGAGCCAGTTCCATTCAATATCTTTCTGGGTGGTATTCTGGGGGAGTTAGAAAGGAAAGTTTGTTATTTTTGTAGATGACAGAAAGATCTGTAAAAGAATGGACATATCTAAGGAATAGACACTATGATAGTGGTTCCCAGACCTGGTCCTTAAGCCCCTTCCCAGTGCTTCCTGGGAAGGACCATGGGCACCTGAGCCAATCAGGGCCTTAGACCCCCCCTCCTGGTCCATCCCAGGATGCACTGGGAAGGGGAAGGCCTGCCATTGTGGAGAGGCAAGCCTACCAGGCAGAAAGGACTGGGCATCCCTCCTGCTGTCTTCTTCAGTATAAGGAACAGGGGCAGATTGGGGAGTGTGCAGGGGTCTGGGTGGCTGAGGCAGAAGGGAGTGGAAATCCCTCCTGCTGATGATCTTTGTGGGGGACTGGGTAGGTACAGTCTTTTCAGGGGGAGGGTCGGGAGTGTGTGTGAGGGGGTCCGGCTAGCCATGATCTTTGTGTGGGGAGGGTTTCTGAGGCAGGAGGGAATGGGCATCCCTCCTGACTCTCATTTTTTTCAGGGGCCATCCTGGCTGATAAGAGGAGCATGCAATATGACAGACCTGTTGGTAATTTTTGGTCATTAGTAGTCATCGCTAAATTTAGTGCATGCCTAAGCAATGTTAGGGCATCGATTGGCGTACTCATTTTAATGTTAATGACCTTGTTTTAATACTGAGGAGGTCGTTTGAATGGCTGAGTCAGAGGCTGGTACAAACACATGGAAAAGCCTGCAGTGAGCCATTGTGTGTATCGGTCAGAAAACTAGGTTGATGTTCAAACAGTTCAACCTGGTTTAGCGACGATTGTTAGACAAACAAAAGTTTAGTGCTTCTGAGCCTAAGAGCAGTGCAGGGTTGCTGTCCACATCTTTTGTCAAATGAATGTGCTGGTAGTAAATGTTTGTAGATGCTTGCCACACATATTTAAGATCAATATTCAAAAGATTTATATGGGTAAAATAAGCTTTTTCCCTCATAAGTCTTCCTCTTTGTTCAAGTGGACAAATGCACTGAATATCTGTGCAAAGTTAACTGAACAAACTTGACAAGTTAATTTTGTTTAGCAACCACCATCTAAATACTGGACTCATTGTTTTAAGTATGTTTTTATGTTTTTGGGCTTTTAAATTCTTTAAAGGAACAAATCCAATTTCTTGAAGAAGAGTTAAGAAGCATAGAGGAATCAGAATCTGCAAACAGCTCCTATGCAGACTGGTTTGGAGAGGCTCAGAAAAACTTCAAAAACGTAGCAACCAACTCTGATGTCGTGGATAAAACAGCGATGGAGAAAAAAATGAAGAAATTAGAGGTAACCTAGCACCTTGTTATTAAATTGTGTCTTCCTCTGAGTTGATATGGGGAGGTTATTTTGAGAAATAAAAAACATCCAAAAGTGGCATAAAGGGGAAAATGGACATTTTTCTCATCAAACTCTTTCAATTCACTATTTTCAAATTTAATTTTCTAGATGTATATATGCGCTGTGTATCTGCAGTTCATCTAAAACTCAGGGGGATGTATTTGAGGCATGATGTGGGCCAGACTTATGACTTGGATGTTTTTCTGCCATAATCGAACATTTAAGAATAAGTCCAGGGCACCATTTGGACAGCTGGGATTAGGCCTTTTTTAACAACAAATAAATGTCAAAAAGGTTGCCCAAACCACAACACTTATAATGGAATTTGTGAGCCTTCCGTACTGACGAGGGGGAGCAGCCACTGAGAACCCTTTTGTGAGTTGGCAGGAGAGTTTCCTGGCAAGTAAGACTGGTTAAAACTAGACTTAACCAGTCCTACTTGCAAAGAAACCTTTTTGGGCATCGGGGTCTGCCTGTGAGGTTTTTTTTTTCTCTCCAGGTGGGAAGGATTGTGGTACTTTAACTAGGGATTTCGTTTAAGCTTTTAAGTGGCCATTTATCAGGTGCTTGTCAGCAGAGCATAAGAGTTCTCACACGTTTCAAACAGACCAATTACAGCAACTCCATAAGTACATAGAAAACAGAATAGCAATGAAAGTAACACCATAGCAGAGATTTTTCCCTCTGGGAATCTCTGGGAGCAAACTGAAGCAGCCCAACCCTATAGACACCTCGCCCAGACTAGTTCCATTAACTTGGGACTCTGCATCCCATACTGAAGATTAGAAACACAAAGATGGATAAGAGGAGGTTCAGGTTAGGATCTAAAGCTACCATGATCCCAGGATACACATCAAGAGCAGTATTAAAGAAAAATCTCAGGCTGTTTCTGATATGAACTATTTGACCTTAACCAGTTGTTCATTTAATCTCAGGACATTTGTTGGGTGCTTTTAGGTAATAATTAGGACTGCAGTAATCTTATTGTTTGGTCATATCTGCTTTGAGCATCCAGGGCTCTCTTGAAGTGTAACAAAATTAAAAAGGAAGGGCAGTTATCTGCTTTTATTACAACTGTGCATATTTTTCTACTTTCAGGTACTGCTCAATGACCTAGACAGAGGCCACCATTTGCTGAAATCTGCTCGTGAGAAAATGGAGAGAGCAGTCAAGTACCTAGAAGGAGATGAGGCAGACCAGCCAAGAAAAGAAATCCATAGTTACATGGAACATCTTGAAGAGCTAACCAGCAATATCAGAAGGGAACACACCACCTTAGAGAAGTGTCTCCACTTGGCAAAGGAATTCTCAGACAAATTTAGGACACAGACCCAATGGATCACGGAATACCAAGCTATTCTGCACAATCCAGTAGAGCCCAAAACAGAATTGTATGAAAAAAAGGCTCAGCTCGCCAAATATAAGGTAACTCAGAAAACTAAGGGCTCCTTTTACAAAGGTGCGCTAGCATTTCCATGCGCTAAAACCGTTAGTGCACATTTGTAAAAGGAGCCCTAATAGTGCTTTGAAGCATTGGTTCAGTTGATCTCAGATGTTTATGGAGCTTGCCAATATATGTTTCATTCTCTGAATTAAGAGTGCCACTTACTCAAATGTAACTAGATTCAACTGAGTATTTCCATTCAACTGAGTATTTCTGGATCAGTCAATGGGCTGCTTACTGGTTGAGTTGGGCATTGTTCTTTAGCCCCAAAGACAGGTCCCTTACCTGCAAGCTGGCTTCCTGGAGCAGCTAGCATAGGCCCTAAGAGACCCCTGCCAACTGGGGACAGCCTTTACCCTCCTCCCTCTCCCCCTCTCTATCTCCCCTCCGGAGCCTCATTCTTAAAAAAAAATTGTTTACACATACAAAGCACACCGATTGGCTGTTTGATAAAGTTCAAGAAACAAAAAAAGAATAGTGAAAGCAAAACCAAGCTTCAGACTGAGCTCCAGATGGAGGTAATCAGGTCTCCATCCTATGGCTGTGTGGGGAATTCCCTCTTCCAGGTCAGAAAGCTTAGGGCATGGGCACATGAAAGGGGAATTTCAGGATCCAAGATGGCCGTGACTAGCTGATCATTGGAAGGACGTGATGTGAAGCTTGCCGCAAGATAATTTTATTGCTACTATTTTGGCGGTTTTACCATCAATTTTTGCTCTGAGATGCCGAAGAGGAGGGGGAGAAGCACCTCAGGAGCCTCGCGGAGCTCTATTAATCCCCCCTCCGCAACTATAGAGTAGTTTCTCCACCTCCTGCAACAGGAGCCGATTCCTTCAGGTAACTGCCCTCTAGACGCAAAGTGGAGCCATGACTGATGTCTTTGAACCGGAAGTCATTTTAAGTCCCGAAGTCAGAGAAACTCCCTTGCAGCTGCAGAGAACCAGCTAGGACGGATCCTAGACCTGCATCCGGAACATTTCAGGGACAAGAGGAGCAAGGGCAGTGACAAGATTAGAGTTTGGGAGGTGAGCTCTTCAACATAAACCAGAAAAGTGCTTTTTCTGTGGTAAAACCTCCCAAAGTGATAACGGAGAGGCTTTGGGATCTTGTTATCAAACTGGGAAACTCCTTAACACCACAGATAAAAAATGTTGAAAAGAAATTAAATGAACAAAACCAAGAAATTAAAGAACTTAAACAAGATTTGACTTTAACCAAAGTAGATGTTGATAAAACACAGAAGGAAGAAACTGGTATAAAACAAGTACAAGATACTCTGATAAAATTTAAGGAGGAAATTAGAAATGTTAGAAAATAATGTTCGTGCAAATAATTTGCGCTTTTTGAATTTTCCCCGAGTTTTCTATGTGACGCCACGAGAAATGCTGAAAAGGTATTTAGATGAAATTTTGGGTGTCTCTGAGGAGTCAATTCCCCCATTTACCCAAGAATATTATTTACCTGATAAAATTAATGAGCAACAAGAGACTGACCAGGTTGAACAATTAGATGTTACAGCAATGTTGGAGACCTCAATAACAGAACAGGCTAAGTCTGCAACCCTCTTGGTAACAGTAGCACTTACGTTATATAAAAATTGGTTGATGAAATTGTTGTTTAAAAATAGGAATATAGAGTTCCTTGGTAGGAAAATACAGATCTTTCCAGATGTGTGTAAAGAGACCCAGTCCCGAAGAAACCAGTTTCTACTGTTAAAACCCGCTGTAATTTCAATTGGGGGGATTTTCTTTCTTAGTTTTCCATGTAAGTGTATGCTATACAAAACTCTGGCTTTCATTTATAAATCATTGATTCCCTAAACCTCAACTAGACTACTGAGGTCTAACGATCAACATTTACTAGTTATTCCCTCACTTAAAATTATTAACACACAGCGGCATTTCATCTTCTCTGTTACAGCTCCTCAAACATGGAATTCCCTTCCTATTTACTTAAGGGAAGAAAACAATTTGGATAAATTTAAGAGCAAACTAAAAAGCTTTCTTTTTTTTTTCCAATTCTTTATTAATTTCAATACTTACAATAAGTGTAACAATAAATACAACATTTTATGCTCAAATATCACACTAAATATTCTTGTAATATCCATTTCAGAATTGAATCCCCCTCCCCCCTTATCAATTACCATGTCCATACATAAAATATCTATTATCATCCCATACTTTCTTTTTAAAGATGCATTTAGTAATTAGAAAGCCTGACCAGGAGTTTCATTCTAATCCCATAACCTCTTTGAGGTTCATTGTTCTTTCCCTTCCTATTGTTTTTTTACCATAATTGTCTTCTCTTCTATCAATCAATTTGTATTTCTTTTCCCATCCTTTCCTCGTGTTTTATTATGTTTTTTAAAGTTAGTCTTCAATATGCTTTGTAAGGTTTGGTCCTCTGTTTCTTTTTGTTGCCCCCTTAATTTTCGCTTAGAATTTTCAATAAGTGAAACTTAGATATGGAACTAATAAGTATGTATTTTTGGATCCATCACACCTTACCAAATTTTTAACTTTGAAGCGCCTGGAGAAAGAGGGAACAACAACAATTTAATTTGGCTCCTTGTATAATGATTAGTTAGCCTTAATTCTTCTAATTTTTTTTTCTCTATTAAGTGTATTATCCACTCATTAAAAATCTTGGATCATGATTTGTGGACTAGAGATTATAATGCTTGGAGTATTAACTGATTATTCCTTGTAAAGTTTATTTAATCTAAGTAATCTTTTCTGTACAAGATGTTCAAAATGCTTGTTAAATTTTGAAAATTGATAAATAAATAATAATAATAATAAAGAACACTTAGGGCATGGGGCAAGCTACAGCATGCCATGTCACTGTGGATCCTGTGGTGGCCACTGGCTGTCAGACAAGTCTAGTTCCACATGTCCCTGCTTTAGACAGAGATTTTGTAAGACCCTATGGCAGGGGTTGGTAATTCCGGTCCTCTAGAGCTGGAGCCAGGTCAGGTTTTCAGGATATCCACAATGAATATGTATGAGATGCAAATCTATCTCTAGCATTTTTATTGTAGATATCCTGAAAACCTGACCTGGCTCTCGAGGACTGGAATTGCCTACCCCTGCCCTATGGGGTTAATTTTCCTTCAGGGACTTTTAGATGTACATTGACTCGTTCCAGGCTGTATTTGCTGCTTTGCCAGTGATGGCACTGGAAACTAACCCCCAGATTCTATATATTCCGGCTAAAGTTGGATGCCTACATTGGCACACCTAGCCGATGTAGTCACCTAATTTAATTGTTTGATAGACTTAATCAGCACAAATAATTGACAATTAGTACCTTCTGTTTGGTGTAAATTGCACAATTGAATGTTAGGACCTAACTTAGTAGGCGCCTACCACTTTGAAGTAGGTGCCTAGTCCAAGGTGCTTACCACAAAGTAGGTGTAGTTAATGGGCAGATCGTGGGCATGTTTTGCACACAGGCACCTGTTTTGGGCTTAGGCACTGGTAGGTGTAGTATTTAGGCCAAGAAAACTCTGGCATAAATGTGGCGCACTTAAAAGTTAGGATGCCTAGCAATGCCTAAGCCTGCTTAGGTGGCACTAAGCATAATTTTATAAAGTATGCCTAACTTTAATAGAATTGCATTTAGCGCTGTATTAGTCAGTGCCTATATATAAAATCAGGCCTTAACTGTGTTTCTCTACTTCCATATGTTGGTTGGGGGATATAACCCACTGATGTGGAGTGGTCTAGCAGAATTAACAAATGGAAAAAAATTCACTTTTTACCAGCACAGTCATGCACACATCTACCTACACCTGTCTGAGAGCAGGTGCAACTTTGTTTAGGAAAGTTATATTATAAAGGTGCATATATTGCTTTTATTCTATAAATGGCACCTAATTTGGTAGATGCCTAGGAAAACGGCATCTACTAAGTTAGGCACCATTTGTAGAATTGTACCTAGTGGCATCTAAATTAAGTGCCAAAAGGCGTTTACAGCTTAGGTGCCGGTATATTAGGCCAGGGCTTTCTTGGCCTATAATACCAGCGCCTATCTCAATCTATACCCAAATTCTGCCCCTAATCTCTACATCACACCTACCAAGTTGGGTACCTCCTGGCAAATTAATTTTTTGAATTGTTTGTAATGACGCTTTCAATTATCTGTGCTAATTAACCAATTAAAAAAAAATTGCCTACAAATAGGCACTATTTATAGAATTAGGGCCCGTGTGCTTTTCTTGCCGAAAGCATCCTGCTATTCAATCAAAACAGATGTATAATAATTGGTTTATGAGGTCAATGAAAACCACAGAAAAACTAAAACAATATGTATATTAATATGTATTTGTAGAAACAATGAACACCTCGAATTATTTTGAATACAACAGTACTCTAATCTAACAGTTTGTTTGCATTTTTAGTTAATTCAACAGACAGTACTATCCCATGAGCCTTCCATAAAAATGGTTAAGGAAAAGGGAGAGGCTCTTCTTGAGCTGGTGAATGATGTCACTGTTGGGAGCAGAATTCAGAAACTTCAGACTGATTACCAGGAGCTTTGGAACGCAACAAAGGTAAGATAAGCCAGGTATTTTTCATGAATGTATGCCATAATTAATACATGGGTCCTTTTATTAAGGTGCACTATCTGATTTAACGCACGCTAAATGCTAAGACATCCATTATATTCCTACGGGCATCTTAGCATTTAGCTCACACTACTCTTTAGCATGAGCTAAATTGGTTAGCGCACCTTAATAAAAGGACCCCACAGCGTTTCCCATGAGGGGTTATGCTTAGTCAGAAAGAACTATCAATGGATGTGGAATAAAGGTTTGAGCACAATTATCAATGAAAATTTCCTCTTTGTCTGGCCAGACCAGTTATATGGGCTTATGCTCTCCTGCCAGCAGATGGAGATTTAAAACCATTGGTTGATGACATCAACCTGTAGAGTCACGTGCAGTCCATAGCCAACCAGACTTTCTCTAGCAGATGGCAGGTGAGGTGGGCCTGTACAATATTGATCTGATTTAAGATGTCAATAGTAATCAAGACGATGGCCAACCTAGTGGAAAGAGGTGCAGCCCTTAAGGATCCACAGGATCAATAGGATCCTTAAGACAACAATCTGAGAGGGCTATTTAATCTGCACCTGTTTCTGTTGCACCCAGCAGTTGACAGAAAGGTCGTTAGTGGGATCATCAGAAGGAGTCTCAGGCTGCATGCATTAAAGCAAGCATCACCTTTCTAGAGGATGCCTTCTATGATCTTATCCAAGCATCAAAATGGCCATTTGTGTGTCACTTCCTGTGACCTGGGTTCTGGTCAGCAGATGTAATCATGAAGAAATGACTCAGCAAGCTCCCATTGAAGGGGAAGCTACTGTTTGGAGAGGATTTGGAGAGAATGAAGTACCAAATGTCCTAGAAAATTGGTCTCAATGAGCAAGCTGTTTTCCAACAGCAGAATCACTTCAGGGAGGTGTAGAAGTATACCCCTGGAAGGATGGACATTTCCCAATGGAACAGACTTTGGTGCAGAGAACAATATTTTCATGGCAGCTTCAGAAAGTGGCAGCAAGGACATAGGGGGGTGCCCATAGTGCAGCACATGTTAAAAGAAATGACGTTACTTATGTGTTGGACAGAAAAGCACGCGCTGACATCCTTGACAGCAGCTTACGTAACTGGAGTGGAGAAAATGCAGGTAGATTTCCCGAGCAGGAACACATTGGACCCAGAAGTGTAGATATTAGTGAACTTGGGCTTTGATCACCTCATCCAGGTTTGGGGACTATCTACCATGGATTGATGATGACTGGTAAAAACAATAAGGTTCCCAGGATCTTCAGTTGCCATAAGAAACATTGGTTGGAAAAGATAGATGCTTTGCTGCAGACTTGGCCTTGAGATGGGCCAATGTACATGTTTCGCTGTAGCCCTTCCTGGCCAGGGTGATTCGGAAGCTGGGAAGTCATTTAGGTCTCACTTTTCTTGTGACTCTGAATTGGCTGAGGAGGCCAAAGTATGGGGATCTTGTGAGGCAGAAGGTAGGATGTTGTCTGTTATTGCCGAAGATGGAGGAGCTTCTATTTCAAGATACAATTCAAATGACAGACATGTCTCCAGCCTGTCATACAGTCAGGATCTGGAGATGGTAAGGTTTGGGAAGAAATGATATTCCAGTTGCATAATAAAAACTCTGTTGTGTTTCAGTGTTCCAGAATGAGATCAATTTCTGTACAATGTATCAGTGTGGCACATTTTGAGGTGCTGGGATTATTTATATACTGTATTATGGTTTATGTAGTGTCTTTTTGAAAAAAATCTCCCAAAGTATACAATAAAAATAGTCTAGATATAAGCAATATGCAATTACAGCAGTATAAAAAAACAAATATTAAAATAACAGTATACACTACTATGTAATATGCTACTTCCAGTGTAAGCATAACACATTTTAAAATGAAGTAAGTGGAGGTAGACCATATAGACAGATAAGATAGAATAACAAGAGTTTAGGTAGAAGATGAGCATGAATTTGTCAATGAAAAATTGCATATGGAGTTGTTTGTGTCATAAGGAAATCTTGCTTCATAAAATGCAGCCAAAGTTATTCTGTGTGTGTTTGACTATTTAGTTAGCTGCTTCTTCCATAAAAGGCACGCTATGGACATTGTGTTTTATAGAGGGCCAGTGCAGGGTCATCATTTGTCAGCTCACCTGGACTTTGGTTGTTTTTTAAGAGGTATGAAGTATCTGAGGACCCTCCCTTTAGTGGCCAGTGGGACCTCCGTGGGACCTAAACCTTAAAGATATACTGAAAACATATTCTTCAAAATATATGTGGAGGGGCATAATAAAAAAAAACGTCTAAGTCCCCTTTTGTCCTAAGTCCTTAAACGTTCAAAGCAGAAGCAGGGAAAATGTCCATAACCAAAACAAACATCCTTGTTTTGATTATGGCCTGCCTCTACTAAACGCCCAGATCACCACTACGTCTACAAGTGCACCCCCATGACATAGAAACATAGAAGATGATGGCAGAAAAGGGCTACAGCCCATCAAGTCTGCCTACTCTGCTTACCCATCCCCTGTCTAAGCCCTAATGACCCAGTTTCCTTATCTTGACCCTCGCAGGGATCCCACATAGGTATCCCATTTATTCTTAAAGTCTGGCACGCTGCTTGCCTCGAGCACCTGCACTGGAAGCTTGTTCCAATGATCAACCACTCTCTCTGTGAAGAAATACTTTCTGGTGTCGCCATGAAATTTTCCTCCCCTGAGTTTGAACGGGTCGGCCGGGGGGGGTCGCGGGTCAGCGGGGGGGGGGGGCCGATCGGGGGTTCTGGGGGGGTGGTCATTGGGGGAGGGGGGTTGTGTCGAGGGCAGGAGGGTCTGGGATCCCTCCTGTCTGTATTATAGTGGGGGTAGGGGGTCGCCAGGGCCAGGAGGGCTTGGGCTCCCTCCTGGCCCATTCGTGTAGGTGAGGGGATCGCCGGGGCAAGAGGGCTTGGGCTCCCTCTTGCCCCAATATCATCAGGAGTGCCGCGACTGCCGCGGGGCAGGAGGGCTTGGGTTCCCTCCTGCCCGACTGTAATTGGGGGGGTTAGCGATCGTGGGGCAGGAGGGTTTGATATATCACGGCAGGAGAGATTGGGCATCTCTCCTGCCGCGATGGTTGCGATGGGTAGGTTGCCGGGCCGCTGAACTGATCACACCAGCAGCCATCAGCTTAGTGGCCCCTTTTTCGGCACTTAGACCTGGTTTGACTTCGTCTAAGTCAAAAAGGTCTAAGTGCCGACTAGGCTACATGTCAAATGTTTTGGTTATACCTGTTGTACGCCTAGATGTAGGTCGGCCCACTTCCTGCCCACTGCCCGCCCTTTCCCCTCCTCTAAACACGCCTCTTTTCTCTCTGTGCGTCTAGAGGCAGGGGAAAGGCCTAAGCTGTTTTTAGATACATCTAAAAATCAGCTTTGGTTATGGGTACTTGGACGATCAGGCTTTTTGATCATCCAAGTAGCCATTTAGGACACTTTTTAGACGTTTTTTTTTTTTGATTATGAACCCCTTAGCTTTTAAATTGCCTCAACAATTTTGTTGACACAATTTAAAAGCTATATATATTTTGAAAATTTTGCATTAATTTGATATATGTTTTGTTTTGGTTTTTTGTAGGCATATGTTGCAAGCCTTGAAGTAAAAGTTAAGGATCATGAAGTTTATAACAATGAACTTCAAGAAGTGGAGAAGTGGCTGTTGCAAATGTCTAGTAAATTGGTCACTCCTGATTTCATGGAGAGCAGCAACCTGGAAACAGTTACCCAACAATTAGCCAACCATAAGGTGAGACTGAAGTTGGTATAACACAGAAATTTCATTGGATGGTGCAGGGTAGAAATGTATGTTTCAATGAAGCCTTTTCATATTTGCAGGCCATAATGGAAGAGATTGCTGGATTTGAAGACCGTTTGAACAGCCTCAAAAATAAAGGTGATCATTTAATTAACCATTGTGCAGAGCATCTTCAGGCTAAGCTGAAGCAAAGTATCCAAGCCCACCTACAAGGCACACGAGACAGCTACTCAGCCATCTGTAGCACTGCTCAGAGAGTACGTATTGCTCCATTATCCATGTGCATGTTTGGATGAGGGAAGAATAAGTGATTGTAATGGTTCTGTACATAAATCTTCTAATGTCTCATGCAAATCTAGTGAACTGCAGTGCAAGTGAAAGAAGATGGCTGATATTCCTATAGGCAACAGAGTACTTGATTTGAATTTATCTGGATTAGTAAAGGAGCAATCAGAAGTGAAGGATTGTGCTTGTCTAGAACAGTAGTTCTCAAAAATGTTCTAGGAGACCAGCAGCCAGTCAGGTTTTCAGGATACCTCAAATAAATATGTACAGGGAAGATTTACACAAAATGGAGGTAGGGGGCCTGCAAATCTATCTCTTGCAAATTCATTGTGGATATCCTAAAAATCTAATTGGCTAATGGTCCTGCAGGACAAGTTTGAGAACCCCTGATTTAGACTAATCTAGATTAAATGGTGTGAGTATGTGGGAACATCAATTAAACAAGTTGTGTCTCCCTAGTCACTCAGAGTAGAGAGATAGAGGAAGTAATATTCAGCCCACAGCTTCAGTTTGTTCCAGCTGCAAGATGACCTAACTTTGGATTTTCAATGCTGGGCTATGCACAGCTCCCGGCATTGAATATACCATGTAAAATGATTTTTGTTCCTGGGCAGTAAGTGTAATTTCCAAATTTATTTTGATTAAAAAGTAAAGAAAATATCTGGTGGGCTTAAGATCCTATAGTTATACTGTACTACTATTTATATTGATGGAAATTTCTAGAAATTTCTTGAAGTTACTCTAAGGGGTCCTTTTACCAGTCAAGCAGTTGTCTGGGATCTTTGTAAGATATGGTAAGCTATAACAATATCTTGTGCCTTCTCCGTTTCAGGCCCACGTCTATGGAATAACTTGCCAGGGTATATCTGCTTTTGTATATGTTTACAGCAATTTAAGAACATTTTGAAATCTTATTTGTTTCCAGAGGCTTTTGCAGATTCATGAGAGTTGCTGTTTACAATTGTTTTAATCATCACCCTAGCCAGCAGTTTAACCATCCTCCAACTATAACTCCCATTCCTTGGCATCCTGTTTGTCTGTCTTGATTGATTAGATTGTGAGCTCATTTGAGCAGGGACTGTCTCTTTCATGACTATGTACAGTGCTACGTACATCTAGTAGCACTCTAGAAATAATAGTAGTAGTAGTAGTAGTAGTAAGTAGGTTTCCATCCACATCTGAAAAGCCCTTACTGCCTGCCCTTTTGCAGGCAGTAAAGACTCCTGCGTTAACCCGGCAGTAAGAAGCGCCACGTGCCTTTACTGCAGCACGCCAGTGTATTATGGGTATGCACGCCCAAAGCATGTCCCTTCTTCGGCCCACCTCTACCCACAGTAAGCCTTACTGCCTGAATTGCCATGCAGTAAATCTTTTTTTTACCAGAGTGGCATGTGTGGTACACCTGTGGTATTGTTTGCAGTGCAGCAATACCCTACTGCACCTTAGTAAAAGGGTCCCTAAGTTTACTCAGCTTGGAGTCAATCTGGAATGTTCTGCCCAAAAAAGTAAATTTCAAAATATCAATGTTCTGGTCACAAAAGCAAAGTTTGAAGGGAATGATAGCTGTCAAAAAAGGGGGTGCAGAGATAGGTGGGTCATTCCTTTAAGTTACATACATAAATGTAAAATAAGGGAATCTGCATCTAACTTTAGACATGGGCATTTGTGTCACGTTTCCATTGGTACAAATGGCTGCGCCTAAGGCATAAGCGCTATTCTGTAAACCACACCTAACTTTAAGCATGACTTTTAGAATTGTATTTTTTTCAGCATCGAGTTTTTAGGTGCCTTACATAAAATTTACCCCAAAATGTTTTTGTGCACACATGGGTCAGCAAAATTTAAAGAGAATATTGAAAGTGGCGCCAGCTGGGTAGGGAGCTTAGATCTACTCAGGGTAGCTTGTTATATATTCCATTTGTGTGCATGGTAAGGAACACTCTGTTGAGATCAAGGATGCTTTTCTACTGCAGCCCTAGAGGTTTGGAACAGCTCGACTGCAGAGATTAAGCATGAGATGAATTTCTTATTTGGGGGGGAAAATGGTATAAAGTTGGCTCTTTCTTGTTGATGACTATGATTAAAAGATTGGTTATAGAATTTTTACTTAACTTCAAAGTTTAGCCATTATTTTTTTCTTCTGTCAAATAAGCTCTTTTTGTGGATATTTGAATGTATTGTAGTGTAGATATTCTTTAAATTGAACACTGTTAGACCAGGAGGACAGTCTAGAAGTGTTAGTAATTTTACTTCCCACAGAGGGGATACAAGCTGTAATTGACTCGTGTGTTCTAGGTGTACCAAAGTTTGGAACATGAGCTTCAGAAGCGCATTAGTCATCAAGACACACTGCAACAGTGCCAGGTGTGGTTGTCCTCAGTTCAGCCAGAGCCGAAGCTTGACACACAGCCACCTTTCACCTTGATGGATGCAGTTAAGCAGGTATCTGAATTCCACTATGCCAATGTTCAGACCTTACATAACATTGCTGCAGCAGATTGACTTAATAGCAAAATTAAGAACATATCTGATACTAAAGTTTATGAAGGGGTAAAAAACATAATTCTTAAATTATGTTTTTTAACTCGAAAACTTAAAATGTTATGAAAAAGTAGGAAATCTCTTCATTTGTATTCTGTGGTAAGTGTACAGTTCTTCATATGGGGCAGTGGTACAACCAGGTAGGGAAAAGGGAGATTAAAAATAAATAGGGAAAGGGTTTGAGTGTTGGACTATTATAGAAACTTATAGAAGATGGTGTAGAAGATGGTCAAGAAAGAGGAAAGAGCGTCATCTTGTATAAAGCGGTAGTATGGCTCTGTCAAGTTTCCAAGAGGAGGAAATAAGGTCAACTAGTGTTAGTTGGTGGCAAAGCTGTAGTATATTTTCAAATATAATTGAGGAGGGAATGACAAGTTTCACAGCATGTTCTGTTGGCTGATTTATCCATACCTTCCAGCTAAGAACAAAAAGAGAAGTAGAGCTTTACCAGTAGTCAAGGTAGAACAGCTGAGAAATAACTTTAGGTACAATAAGATCTTCTTTAGATGGGGCATAATCCCATCACTCTACCCACCATTCAAGGATATGCTTTCTGCCAGTTCCATCCACCTTCGCCAGAGCTTCATTGCTGTAGCCCAAGAAAGGGGATGGAAGAAACTGAAGTTAATTTTTACAAAAAAGGTTCATTTGGGCACTGATATCAGACAGCAATAGCAGTCATTGTCTGATGAGATCTACTCCTGAAAGAATGGTTTTGAGTGTAATGTGCAAAAACTGATTGAACATATATGAATCTTGTATATAAAGGCGAAGATGAATTTCATTTCCATAAAGTGACTTCTATACATGTCCAGAGGCTCGCTGTAAGGGATATTTTATGTACTTAACTTCTGAAAGACCTAAGAGAGGGTAACTGGCTGTTTTAAAATGTATACAATAAGCTTTATGGATGAGCTACTTATTTTGCATCAGGTTTAACCTTTCTGTATGGGTAAGTTAGCATACATTTGTATAAAGTAATTGTCTTCCTTTAGGTGAAGCATTACAGGGCGCTGCAAGAACAGGCCAGCACTTACTTTGACCTTCTCTGCTCCATGTGTGATTTATCAGATGCCTCAGTGAAGAACACTGCCACAGACATCCAGCAAACCAAAGAAGCGGTGAGATAGCTTGGCAAAGCTGCCTTCTTTTCGCTTCATTTATTGCTGCCATTTATCTTACAGGCAAAGTTTAACTAGAGCAGAAAGCAAGATCTGCTTAAAACTGGAAATTGTCTTTATTTTCAAATTATTATAAAATACCCTTTTGCCATGAAGGCTATTGTACTGTGGGATTCTAATAGTATTCATTTATTCTATTTCATAACTTTCAAACTAGGTTGTGTAGTGGTAGGATAGCTTTTTCAGATAATAAAAATTATGCTACATGGAGTTCATGTGATTCAATGTGAGCGTGACCCACTGTAACTAGATTGAACTATTGTAATTTATTATTTTGGGGATTGGCTAAGACAAAGTTGAAAGCATTACAGGTACTGATGAATTCAGCAGCTAGGCTGATTAGTGGGGTTACAAGAACAACACTTATAACTCCCACACTGAAAAGCCTTCATTGGTTGCCAATTGAACAAAGAATTCTGTTCAAAGTGTGCATTCCTATATCAATCTGCACCTTGTTGGTTTCAGTCTCTCTGGGAGGTTTACAGACCAAATAGAGCTCTACGGTCTGAGGGGGGCATGAGATTAGTAGCCCGAACAGCTGAAAATGTAAGGTATGTGGCGATGAAACTGAAAATGTTCTCGCTTACGGGCATGTCTCTTTGGAACAGGCTTACTGGTCAATTCAGACAATGTACTGATCATTACAGCTTCAAGAAGTTGCTGAAAACTAAGTTGTTAGTTTAATTCCCTCTTTCATTTAAATCAAACTCATTTAACATATCAAAAACTGTTTTAATTTGAAAAAAAACAGAGGGGACATTTTCTTTAGTCTTGTAGAAACCATCACGTTCACAAATTGCTAAAATAAAAATGCTTTCAGATATTTCTGAATTGACTTAAATTTATCCTCAGTATTATCTCAGATGGCAAAGTGTTCCATAATTTAGCTGCCTTGTATACAAAAGAAAGCATAAATGGCTCTTTTGATTTCACTTCTTTTCGGTTGGGGAAAAATATTCCTAATTGGTTCAAAAGGGATAAGTTCCTATACTTAGAAGGAAAAACTATTATATTACACATATATTGATGTGCCTATCCATTACCCATTATTAAAAAAAACCAAAACAAAACAACAACACTGTATAAAGCTTAAAAACAGACCATTCTTTGATTAAAAACCAATGAAGTTTTATGTACAAAGGTGTTACTCTATCAAACTTTCATGCAGAGCAAGTTTCAAGTTTCTTACTTTTTAATATACCGACTATCGACGAGCACCTGGCTAATTTACAATGTTAAAAATGAAAGGTTAAAATAAATTATTATAAAGGGAGGGGAAATGTGAACATTAAATGGACAAATTACAAATACGAACATGAGCTTGAGGGGGAAGGGGGAAGGGAAAGTTAATAATTACATCATTAAAAAAAAAAAAAAAACAATTAAAAAAAAAAAAAAAGGAAGAGGGGGGATATAACATCAGGAGAGGGGATCGCTTCTTAAAAGCGGTTCATATTTAGTTTGCTAGCTGTTGGAAAAGAAATATTTAAATGCTATGGTATGCTTCTTGGAATAAAAATGTTTTTAGTTTAATCTTGAATTTGTCGAGTGAATTTTCAAGGCAGAGTTGAGATGGCATGGCGTTCCATAAAGTTGGAGCACAATACACTTGAATCTAATGGGAACTGACTCCTACCAATAGTCAAATACTCATATGATGAAATTTAAATTGTTAGTTCTTACTCACAGAGCATGTTGTGGGAAGGTTCCTTTCTATCTTGCTTTATTAGCCATGCCATATGTTCCTGAGAGGACTTTATGGTCATTTTCAGATTATAAGCTGGTGATACCTACTCTCTAGAGCCCTTCTAGAGTCAACTCAGGTCATTGTTTTTTGTTTTTGCCTAGCACTTATTCTTTGAGTCAAGGAGGGGCCAATTAGGTATACCTGCTGTGTTTTCTGTTTCTATATTTATGTGTGTTTGAGTTTATGCGCTTGTTTTTAGGTCTTTTCTATCAAACTGTTGGAGTTCTTTACTCTTAGATTTTTATATTGATTTTGTATTATTGGAAACTGCTGTGACCTCTTTTTAGCCTAGCAAAATAGCAAATTTTAATCAACTATAAGCTTGCACATCCATCTGTACAGACCCAAGTTTAAATTTTTGTCATTCTACTTACAGATTGAACAAAGGATGTTGCATTCCCAGGACCTGGCTCAAGGCTGGGAAGAGATAAAGCACATGAAGGCTGAGCTCGCAGTGTATTTCCACGATGCAGATAAGCAGCTTCAAAGCATGAAAAAGAGACGTGCAGAGCTGGAACTTAAAATTGCACAAAACATGATTTTGCAGGTTAAGGTAATGTCTGGTTACACCTTATGTCAATGAACTTAAAGCTGTAGAACTAACAAACATTGCAGCCTTTGCTAATCAGTTAGTGCACACAGTAATGCTACCATGCTAATTGTTCTAAAGGTTTCATCAGCACAGAAATGCCTACTTTCTGCCCCAGACACACACCCTCTGTGAAAAAAATTATTTATTTTTTAGCATGTGGTTTGCATATGCATTTTGCAAAATTACTACAGGATGCCTCAGCGTATCCCATAGTAAACCCTTTTAAGCTGTGGTAAATACGCACTAATACCACAGCTTAGTAAAAAGATCCTTTAATGTGTTTAAACATGTTTCGCTGTGTTAGCTGAATGGGAACTTACTGTTAACAGAGTCATTTTCAAGTTACCGTGTACTAATTTTGGTAATTAAAGCATTGTAATTGTAAAACGTTATTGCATATTAGTAAATAGAGCTTGTAAAATATAAGAGGATTCAGTTTTACATAATCTAAAACAGTACGTTCTAGAACTTGCCCAAAAAGTGGAATTTAAAATACATTGGATGTGAGATTAATTAAACAATGTTGTTTAATCCACTTCAACCCTTGAAATTGGGCTTGAGTATCTCATTATTATTGCTTTGAATAGGAATTTAACCAGAAGCTTCAGTGCAAACAGAGTGCTGTCATCGTTCTGACGGAGAAGGTGAACCAACTGACCCAAGGACAGGAGTCTCCAGAGCATACAGAAATAGGGCACTTAAGCAATCAGTGGTTGGACCTGTGCCTTCAAGCCAACAAGCTTTTATCCCAGAGAGAAAGAGATCTAGGAAGAACAAGGGATTACCATGACTGCATGAATATAGTGCAAGTCTTTTTGGAGAAGTTCACAAAGGAATGGGATAACCTTGCCAGGTAAAGCAGATCTCACCTTGCAATGTAACAACTCACATATAGCACATTGAGGTCTGCTCACTAATAAAGCTACTCACTGTGTGTTACAGGTTAGTAAATGGGCCATACTATTTGTACTTATAAGAGGACCTGGAAATGATGCTGCAGATTCTGTGACACAATTGAGTGTCAGTATATTATTTCAGCTTTAGAAGTGACATGTTGCTATGACAGCAAGAGAAAGTGACAGATAACTAAACCCGAAACACAAAATTGAAGTCCATTCCAGTTTTTAAATTCACAAAAAATATCTCAATGGATTTTTTCATTGGTTTATTTCATGCAAAAAGCATTTTCGATATGAGGTCCAAATCCGATTTTGGATGTTTTGCATCCAAAAATCCAGTGCCAAAAACATGGCCATTTTTGAACCAGAAAAACATCAATCAATTTGGTTTGAACATTGCCCTATTTTAGACATTTTTGTGCTCAGGGCGTCTTTCTTTAAGGAACCTTTTAAAACAAAAAAAAAAACCATCTAAGGAAAAAATGTACAAAACAAGCCATTAAGATGTCTTACTAGACCAGCCTATCGCAAACTGTGTGCCTCCTGTGATTTTAAGTGTGCCGTGGCACACTGGGCAGGAAGAGAGGTGCCGGTGTCACTAACTTGCAACTTCCTGCCTTCTGCTGCCGATATGAAGAGGAAAGCAGGAATATCGGCAGCAGAAGGCAGGAAGTTGCAAGTTAGCTGACGCCGGCGCCTCTCTTCCTGCCCCTGTATGCCGCGGGACACTCAAAATTAGAGATGAAGAGGAAACAGGAGTCACAGCAGCGGCAGCTCAGTGTGATTTTAACTTAGTCACACAGCTGCCACTAGCATTAGTTTAGATTTGGTTTCTTCAGGGAACCTTTGCTAGGCCGCCCCACTTTGATGATGCGAGGCAGGCCGGCCTAGCAAAAGTCATGAGAACTGCCGCAAGCCTAGAGAAAGGAGAGGTATGCTGAACAGGAAAGGAGGGAAGGGAGAAGTGGTACTGCTGAACATGGGGAGTGGGGAAGGGAATAGTGGTACTGCTGAACAGGGGGAGAGGAAGGAAGGGAGAATTAGTAATGCTGGACAGGGGAGGAGGGAAGGGAGAAGGGGTACTGCTGGACATGGGGAGTAGAGAAGGGAGACATGGTACTGCTGGACAGGGGGGATGAGGAAAAGGAGACGTAATGCTGGACAGGGGGGAGGGAAGGGAGAAGGGGTACTGCTGGACAGGGGGATGGGAAGAGAGAAGGGGTAATGCTGGACAGGGGGAGGAAGGAAGGGGTACTGCTGGACAGGGGGGGAGGTAAAAGGAAGGGAGAAGAGGTTCTGCTGGACCTGGCAGAAAGGGAGGGAAAGGAAAGGTGCTACGCACTGGAGGGGAGGGTGAGATGGTGAATGGGGAGAGAGCATGTTGGGTTGGGGGTGGGAAGGAGGGATGCCACTTGAGGGAAGAGGCAAGGACAGAGAGAGAAAGCATGCAGGAGGCAGAAAGTGTTGGACTCATGGAGAGGGCAAGATGGATGGGGAGGATAGAAAGGAGGGAAAGCAGAAGAGGGCAGAGAGGGCAGAGAGTGAAAAGTTGGACTCATGGAGGGATAGAGAGAGATGTTGGTTGGGTGAGCGAAGGAGGACCAGAGGAGAAGCATTCAGGAGGAAGAGAGAAAAAAATGTTGGACTGGTGGAAACGAGGGAGAAATGTTGGACTAGGAGGAGGCCAGAAAGGAGGAAGAGAAAGAGAAATGTTACACTGGGGGGGGGAGGAGAGATGCCTAAAGGAAGGGAGAGATATCAGACCAGGGAATGAAAGGGAAGCAAGGAAGTCCAGTAGCGCTATAGAAATAATAGTAGTAGTAGAGAGAGATGCCATTTTATGAGGAGAGGAGAGAAATGCAAGACTGGGAATGGAGGAAAGGAAGGAGATGTTGGACCACTGGGGTGGGGGGGGGGGGGAGGAAAGGAGAGAGATGTCAGACCATGGAAATAGGGAGGGAAGGAAAGAGAGATAGGAATGGAAGATAAGACATAGAATAGTAGATTTTGAGAAAAAAGCAGAAAAATGGAAATATTGAATGTTGTTAATGTCAAAGATGGATGCAAGGCAGAAAGCGAAGATGGAGAAAAAAACAGTCAATGGATAAGAAGTCCCTGGAAACATAGTTAAAAACACAGAAAAATAAAGTCACCAGATAACAAAGGTAGGGAAAATTATTTTATTTTCAATATGGTGATTGAAATGTGTCAGTTTTGAGAATTTATATCTGCTGTGTATATTGTGTGTATATGAAAAATGAATGTTCAAAATATTGCATTACAATTAGTAAAGGGGTGGGATCTAGGGAAGAGCTTGGGTGGGTCTAGGGTAGAGTTTGGGAGGTATGTGGTTGTGGGTACTCAGTTGATATTTGGTAGACTTCACTGCTGGCATGCCCTACTGGCATTTCAGGGCCTGTCTGGAGGGCCTCTGTGCATGCGTGGATGTCAGCGTGATGACATCACGCATGCACGTGATGTCATCACGGTGATGTCCGCACACTTCTGAATGCTTCGAGCCGTGGCCACTACCTTTAGTATGCCCCGGCTTGAGAAAGTTTGAGAGAGACTGTACTACATAGACATCATCAGCAGAGTAGCTGAGCACCCTAGGGGACAGTTCATTAAACTTCATATAAAATGTCCCAGGTACACAACACCCTGGAATACAAAATAATGTACTTTACTGAACTGTGTTCTACTACAATAGCCTATATGCTGCAGATGTCACCTGTATGTGGATTCAGTAGGTATTTTGGCCCAGATTGTATAAATGATTCCTAAAGATAGGTACCTAAATAAATAGGCACCTAAAGTTAGGCACCTAACATACCCCCCACCCCACCCCTTTTATGAAGCCACGTGGTGGCAAAACTCCGATGCTCATAGAATTCCTATGAGTATTGGAACTTTTACCACTGCAGCCGGTGATAAAAATAGCTAATGTAGCTTCATAAAAGGGGGAGGGGTGGTGGTTAATTAGTAAATTGGCTTCAATTTTGAGTTTTTTAAAAGCTCCTAATTAAAAAAAAAAAAATTATTAATTAGGAGAAAGGTGCCTGTGTTCTTAGGCACGATTCTACAAAAGATAGGTGTCTATCACATGGCGTCTAACGGCGCCTAATACAAAAGTAGGTGTGTTTAGGGGTAGAGAAAGACTTAGGCGCTATTAGGCATGATTCTCTAAAGGACTTAGGAGACTATAAAGTAAGCCCTTAAAACCCTGGCCTAAATTACAGGCGCCTAAGTTATAAGTCAGGTGCTGCTAAGTGCAATTCTGTAATAGACACCTAAGTGTGATTGACATGCAATAGGCACCTATCTTTTTAGGTGCCCAATTACAGAATCTGGCCCTTCAACTAATATCCAATCTGTCAATCAAATCGGGAAGGATCGGCAAATGTTACGCCGATTTTCAATAAAGGTTCGAGGGGAGATCTGGGAAACTACAGACCGTTGAGTCTGACCTCGGTAACGAGAAAGATGGCAGAGGCGCTGATAAAGGACTGCATTATTGATCACCTTGCTGGACACGATCTGATGAGGACGAGCCAGCACGGCTTTAACAAAGGAAGATCCTGCTTGACGAACTTGCTGCATTTCTTTGAGAGAGTAAACAGGCAGATAGACAAAGGTGACCTGGTCGACATTGTATTTCTGGATTTTCAGAAGGCGTTCAACAAGATTCCGCATGAACGACTACTTCGAAAAATTTCGAGCCATGGAATCGAGGGTGAAGTACTCACGTGGATTAAAACCTGGCTGGCGGATAGGAAATGGAAAGTGGGGGTAAATAGACAATACTCGGACTGGAAAAGCATCACGAGTGGAGTGCCACAGGGCTTGGTGCTTGGAAGCATGCTCTTCAACATATTTATAAACGACCTGGAAATTGATACAACAAGTGAGATGATTAAATCTGCAGACGATACAAAGTTATTCAGAGTAATGAAGACGCAGGAGGATTGCGAAGACCTGCAGTGTGGCATAAACACACTCGAGAAATGGGCCGCGACTTAGCAAATGAGGTTTAACTTGGATAAGTGTAAGGTGATGCATGTTGGTAACAAAAATCTTATACATGAATACAGGATGTCCGGTGCAGTACTTGGAGAGACCCCCCAGGAAAGAGACTTGGGAGTACTGGTTGACAAGTCAATGAAGCTGTCCATGCAATGTGCAGTGGCGGCGGCGAAAATGGCAAACAGAATGCTAGGAATGATTAAGAAGAGGATCACGAACAGATCGGATAAGGTTATCATGTCGCTGTACCGGGCCATGATACGCCCTCATCTGGAATATTGTGTCCAGCACTGGTCGCCGTACATGAAGGACATGGTACTACTCAAAAGGGTCCAGAGAAGAGTGAATAAAATGGTTAAGGGGCTGAAGGAGTTGCTGTACAGTGAGAGATTAGAGAAACTGGGCCTCTTCTCCCTTGAAAAGAGGAGACTTAGAAGGGACATGATCAAAACATTCAAGATAATGAAGGGAATAGAGTTAGTAGATAAAGACAGGTTGTTCACCCTCTCCAAGGTATAGAGAATGAGAGGGAACTCTCTAAAGTTAAAAGGGGATACATTCCGTACAAACTAAAGGAAGTTCTTCACCCAGAGAGTGGTAGAAAACTGGAACGCTTTTCTGGAGGCTGTTATAGGGGGAAACTCCCTCCAGGGATTCAAGACAAAGTTAGACAAGTTCCTGCATTTTGGGGTTTCTTATGCATAAGTTCAGATATTAATTTATACCACCTGGCAGCTTGATGCCCAAGCATATCTGCCTGAAAACAGAGGAATTGCAAGCTGTAGTAATTTTTAAAATTATGCCAATCAGGGAACCCTTTCTGAATAGCCTGCTCCAGTTGCAACCATTTATAAAATTGAGATTTTTAAATACCAAAAGATTGTTGCAACCATGAAAAGTCAAGCCATTTTTGATTTAAAATAACATCTTCCAATGTTCTTATGCCTGCCTGCATCCATTCCTTCCAGGCAATTTTAGAGCCGCCTATTTGTATCTTGGAGTTCAACCATAGGGATTGACACAAAGACTGTTCTATAGGAATTTCAGTTATCTTATTAATATATCTCAAAGTCTTCCAAGTATCCAAAATAATATTATTATTCTTAGCATAACTGGGTAGTTTAATGTCCAGTAAATGAGACAGATGCATTGGGGACATAATTTTCCACTCCAAAATTAACCAGTCAGGATAATGTTCCATGAGATCAGGCAGGATCCAATACATACTCTGACACAGAATATAGGCCTGATGATACCTATAAAAATTTGGAAAATTTACCCCTTCCTCCACAATTGGTTTTTGCAAAGATACTAAAGTAATTCTAGCATTTTTGCCCATTCAAATAAACTTAATAAGGATACTGTTCAATTTCTTGTAAAATGACCCCTGAAAATAAATTGGCAACATACCCATTTGGTAACAAACCACAGGCAAGATCAGCATTATAACTGTTTGGATTCTCCCCCGCCAAGACAAATGTAATGGGTTCCATTGCTCACATAATTCAGTGACCTTCAGCAATAAAGATTTTTCATTTACTCTAATTGTTTCTTCCAGCGTCTTATAGATCCATATTCCTAGATATTTTATACCTTCTTCTTTCCAAAGAAAAGGGAACCGATCAAACAATCCTTTTTGTATATTTGGTGGAAGAATTTCTGATTTACTCCAATTTATTTTATATCCTGAAAATTTTCCGAATCTTTCAATCAAATCTAGTAAATGTGGAATGGTAGATTCAGGATTTCTCAAATGAAGCAGTATATCATCCACATATGCAGAAACTTTGTATTCTCGGCCTGCATATGGAATACCTTGAATCTCCTCAGCTTGTTGAATAGCCAATGACAGAAGGATTTAAAAGACACTGGGGGAAGGGAGTTCAGTTAAAAGATGATCCCCACCCATCACCAGGTGAGATGCAGAGCACCATCTTCCTTCCACTCTGGGTGCTGTCTTCCCTACTATGCCACTCCCCCAAACCCCCACTGATAGCTTACCATATATGCTATTTAACTGAAAAATCTATGAATTTGGAAGAATAGTGTGAAACCATTCAGAAAATTAATTTTGACATTTCATATAATCTAACTTGCAACTAGAGAACAATGCTGCAGTAATAGTTAATTTTCTCTTTTGATTGTTCCAATAATATTTTTTATTTTGCTTACAGATCTGATGCTGAGAGTACAACTCATCACCTAGAAGCTTTGAAGAAGTTGGCATCATTACTGCAGGAAAAGAGGGTAGCCCTCGATGATTTGAAGGACCAAAAGCAGAAAATTTCAGAAAATCTAAATTTAGATGACAAAGAATTAGTCAAAGAGCAAACTGGTCATTTTGAACAACGCTGGGCTCAGCTGGAGGACTTGGTGAAGAAGAAAATCATTTTTTCAATGAACACTTTGGAGGAGATGAACTTGGTGTATTCGAGATTTGAGGACCTATTGGAGTGGGCTGAAGAACAGCAGCCTACTGTCTCAGAGGCTCTTAAACAGAGCCCTCCGCCTGAGCTTGCTCAGAGTCTCTTGATGGACCATCTCTCCATTTGTAGTGAAGTCGATGCCAAGCAACTCTTTCTTAAAGCACTTGTTAAAGATGCTGACAGAGTAATGGCTAACCTGGGCCTTACTGAAAGGCAGCATCTTCAAAAGGTTATATTAGATTCACAGAAACATGTGGAATGTCTAAGTGATCTAGTTAATCAGAGAAGAAAACACCTAAATAAGACTCTTTCTGAAAAGACCCAGTTCCATATGGCAGCTCATCAGGTCACAAATCAAATTCAGCAGCATGAAAAAAAAGTAATGTTCCAAGAGCATATTTGTCTGATGCCAGATGATGTGGGCAAACAGATCAGGACTTCTAAAAGTGTGCAAGCAAGCTTAAAAGCCTACCAGAATGATCTCACTACACTTTGGGCCCAGGGTAGGGAACTGATGAAAGAGGCAACAGAACAAGAACGGAATGAAATTTTAAGTAAGCTGCAAGAGGTACAGAACATATATGAAACTGTTTTGCAAAAATGTGGCCATCGACTATTAGAACTTGAGAAGGCTATGGTTTTTAGGAAATATTTCAAAGAGGATTTAGATAAAGCTTGTCACTGGCTGAAAAATGCAGATGTCATCACATTTCCAGAGATCAACCTGATGAATGAAGATGCTGAACTCTACTCCCAGCTTTCCACATACAAACATATTATTGAGCAAGCTCCTGAATATGAAAACCTTTTACTGAATTTCCAAAGGAATGGTCAGGAAATCTTGCCATCTCTTAATGAAGTTGATCATTCATATCTGGATGAAAAGTTGAACTCCCTGTCCCACCAATTTAATAGCATTATATCCCTGGCCAAGGAGAAGCAATACAAACTTCAGGATGCAATTGATGTTCGTAAAGAATATGCTTCCTTAGCTGAATTAACAAATAAGGCTCTTACAGAGCTGGAAGATCATTTTTTACACATGAACAAAGCCCCTGACAACCTTTCGTCCTCAGAGGTTCTCTCTCTTCAGCAGGATTACAGTGCACTTCTCACCGAGGTGGTAAGCCTTGGGGCAGCAGTAGATGAACTAAATCAAAAGAAGGAGGGCTTCCGCAGTACTGGGCAGCCATGGCTACCGGAAGAGATGCTGAAGCTTATTGCTTTGTATCATAAGTTAAAAAGACAAATCGAGCAGAAAGTTCACCATCTGGAGGACTCCATTAGCGCATATCAAGTACACGAGGAACTATGTGTAGAGCTGGAAGCGCTGTTAGAAACAGTAAATAGAGATCTGGTTAAGGTGAATGCAGAAATGCTTCCAGCAGAGGAGAAACTGAAATGTTACCGTGCTTTATCTGGCAGCCTTCAAGACTCAGGAACTCTTCTGAAGAAAGTGTCTGAACATTTGGAAGAGCTTTATCCTCAGCTTCAGTCAACTGCTTATGAGAGTGAAGCTCAGCGGGTTCAGCTGTGGCAAGAAACGTTGAAATCATTGCATAGTACCAGTGGAGAGAGGACATTAGAATGTGAAAGTAGGCTGGTGCAGAGTATAGACTTTCAGACCGAGGTTTGCCGCACCCTTGACTGGATAAGACACATGCAAAAAGAGCTGAACAAGCCAGTAAAGGTAGATGTTAATCTTCAGCACATTCAGGAAGAGGTCCGAAAGGTGCAGATTCAACAAGAAGAGTTACAGTCAAGGTTGAGAATAATGGATGCCCTAAGCAGGCGAGAAAAAGAGAAATATACAAAAGCCAAAGAACTAATACCTACAGATATAGAAAGTACCACAGCTGAACTTTCAAAAGAGGGGGAAGAAACTCAGGAAGTTTTGCATAGCAAGCAGGTTAGTACATTCCAGATTATTCAATCTCTCTGAACAAATAAATATTATTATCATAGAGCCTTGTTACAGTTATCACCAAACTTGTCATTTTATTTCCCCATCTAACTCTCAGTAGGAAATAATAAGACACATCATCCAAATTAATATTTTGTCTTCTACATTCCCAGAGACAGTCACATATTTTATTGAGCATATATTGCCAATGGTCCTTACTCATGAGCCATTCCTTATTTCTACCTCTAAAAATCTTGAAATGACATCTGTTTTATCCTTCAGTAGTGTTAAACAATTGGTATTTGTCATACTATAAACCCATCACCATTCCCCAGAAATTATAGTCTAAGAAAATACATTAGGTATTCTCATTCAGTCTCTAGGTATCAGTGGTTTTTAGCTTGCTAACATCCGGTATTTTACAAACAGCTTCATTCTCACCAGACATATCATTGCTCAAAGTTGTTTTTCAGCTGTGGCCAGCTGGTTAGAGAAAAATCACTTGATAATCCAGCATGTTCCTGATTATGCTCCCATTTTGTTAGGACTCCCTATATCCATTTCTTCCATCCAGATGTTAGATTGTCTTCTTGATTCCTAACTTTCTTAAGGGTCAGTCTTGTCAGTGGTGAAAGTATGTTTCTTTGTGCTTAGGAGCATTCTGGCCATTCACACTTTCCTGGGAGGTGAGGAGTACCCTAGTGGTAGAGCTGCTCCTTGTGGCCCTGGACAAATCACCCAGTCCTCCATCTTTGAATGTGTAACCATAAAAAGGCAGTGGACATGTCCCATCCCTTCGCTTCCTCCTACTCTGCACTTGCAATCAATCTCACTGATTACTAAGTCCCTTTGTAATGGACTGAAACTTTCTACCTTAAAATGCTTAAAGATTGTGTAGAATACAATCATCAAGCTGTACATTCTTTATTTCTCAAATTCAAAAAATAAACTGAAACCTCTCTCTTTTCCCAGGCATCTGCTGAATGATTCAGCTGCCGATTAGGTGATGACACCAAATTCTATTCTATGAACAATGTACTTTTTTGTTACTCTTATATTGTTGAGCTGTGAACCACTCAGAGAGTCATCTTATGGGGCGGTATATCAAACTATAAACTTGAAGCTTCTCCCACTTCCATTTTTTGATTAATTTATTGATTGTAAACTGCTTTGGTCCCATGGTGCCTCTCAAATAGTTAAAACTGAAAGTTCTCTCTAATCAGACTACTGAAGGAAAACAGTACAAAAGAGCCTATCATTATTAACTCTTTTAGTAAAGGGTTAAGTTTGATAATCCTCTAAATACCCCAGATGATAAGTAATTAGCAATATTTTTCTGTATAAGGTGTAGACCATTTGAGTGGCTTTTTTTGGTCCACAAGTCTGGTCATGAATCATACCAATGATTAGAATTACATTCATTCTCATCCTCATCACTCTGTTCTTTTTCTATTCATTATGAGTGGCTGAGAGTAGATTGTGATTTGAATTTGCAGCAGTTATGGTGATGGTTGTTTAAGTGATGTTTTCAAAATTCAGCTAGATTGATATTCTGCATCCCTTCTTATATAATCTTTAAGCCATTGGTGACTTGGCTTAGGGGACTTATAAACTCATGGAACAGGGAACGACAGATTAGGTTGCTACCTCGAAAATCTGGGTTTTGTTAAGATACACAGGAGTCCGTACTGTAGCTGTTGATGCCTATTTCCCATGAACTGCAGAAGGGTATCACTTTTAAGACTGGAAACTCCTCCCCTTCTTCAGTGGAGGACAGCACCCTCCTCAGTGGGACCCAAAACAATCTAATTCCACAGAAACACAAGAGAAGGAGAGGCATGGGGAACTCCCCTGGCCAAAAACACATTCTGCTTTGCTCTGAAACTTAGAAAATAGAACAATGATTAATAACCAATTAATGAGTAAACCCTAAAATTGCTCTTTTTATTTTTAGTTCTGTTTGCAAAGGCCACTTTTGGTGCAATTTTTTTTATCAAAAGTAAAGACTTGTGAGCATAGAGTACTGATGATAACTTATAGCAGTGCCCTCAGATACCTGTGCTGTTTTTCATCAACGAAGGCTTTTAAACAGCTTCGACAGGTTAGTGGTTATCTTTCATCGGGTTCTGCTTATTGTATAAAGTGCAAAACTAGTGCATATCTATAAAATCTTCTAGTATGAACTTTAAGAATAGAGACAGCACTTATCTTAAAGCGTTGTCTGTGCCCAACGGGACCCATTTCGCCGGTCCTTCGGCTTCATCAGGGGTCGTGGTAAATTACTAGAATAAATATAGTGAAAGTGTGTTATTATATCATGCTAATAATCTTAGAAATAATAAACAAACGGTGGTACTTACTGGGCAGCTTGATTCGCAGCTTTCTGTTCTAAATTGAAAATGGCGTTTGTTCTAGTAATTTACCACGACCCCTGATGAAGCCGAAGGACCGGCGAAACGGGTCCCGTTGGGCACAGACAACGCTTTAAGATAAGTGCTGTCTCTATTCTTAAAGTTCATACTAGAAGATTTTATAGATATGCACTAGTTTTGCACTTTATACAATAAGCAGAACCCGATGAAAGATAACCCCTGTCGAAGCTGTTTAAAAGCCTTCGTTGATGAAAAACAGCACAGGTATCTGAAGGCACTGCTATAAGTGTTTACATTGTATCCAGTTTGAGCAATTTTTTTTATGGCAGCCATCTTGAATTTTTAGCAGTCTCATTTAAAACCTCCTTTTCTATCTTAAAACCACTTGTTTTTATAAGTGAGGTTCTCTGATGGATTCCCTGGGCCTTTTTAGTCCCCTATCCTGCGTCAGTTGAGGAGTGGTCATGTGCCACGAGATGTGGGAGAAAGGGGTGGGAGCTTCAGGCTCGGCCCCATCAGTCCTCCAAGGTCTTGGAACCCCAAAAATCTTGGAAAATGGTCCAAAGGGAAGAGATCCTGCTCAGATGAACCAAGCAGCGAAGGGGCAAAATGCAAGTGTATGGTAGAGGATAATGCATCTCCTCTTCTCCAGTCTGGGGTTATACAAAGAGCCCCAGGTCCCCCCGTTGCAAGGCTTTTCTGACTTTGTCAGCCTTCTTCCGGACTATCTCCAGCTGTATCTGGAGGGCCTGGAGCATGTGCGGATGTGTATGACATCATCCACGTATGCTTAGAGGCCCTCCAGATGCGGCCTGAGCTTGTCTGGGCTTTCCAAAACCCAGACAAATGGGTTTTGGAAAGTCCACCGGGAGGCCGGACAGTCCTCTAAAAAGAGGACATTTCCGGATTTTCATGGATGTCTGGTAACCCTACTTCACCCTCACTGCCAAAGCTGGTGGTATATGAAGAGCCCCAAGAATATCCTCTCCAATTTTAACATATTTCTACAACCACAAGGGAAACATACCAAATTACTTGATATCAACCATTATTAATTATACAGATAACATACAAATTTTATTTCTACCCCTTGATTCTTTTGAAACATTGTTTCAAAGTGATTCTGTTGACACATTTTATTTTTTAACATAGAGACACTGTTTTCAATCATTAACGAGATGACAACTAGCAGATTTAAGTTAAATCCAGGCAAAACAAAGCTGAGTAAATAAGGTTTTGTTGACAAGAAAGTGGTTTTGATCTCCTAAATATGAAGTTTAGGAGTCATTACTTAGCGATACATCATTACTTGTGGAGGACCATATCAGTGCTGTTATTAAATTATTTTAAGAACATAAGAAGTTGCCTCCACTGGGTCAGACCAGAGGTCCATCGTGCCCAGCGGTCCGCTCCCACGGCGGCCCAGCAGGCCTATGGCCTGTGAAGTGGTCCCTGACTATTCCTATAACCTACCTCTACTTCTATCTAAGTATCTTCTATCTAAGTATCTTCTACTTCTATCTAAGTAACCTTCCTTGAACCCCTGTAGCATGCTCTGGCCTATCACAACCTCTGGAAGCGCGTTCCATGTGTCCACCACCCTCTGGGTAAAAAAGAACTTCCTAGCGTTTGTTCTAAACCTGTCCCCTTTCAATTTCTTCAATTTGTACTTGTGGTTCCCCACAGTCTGAAAAATCTGTCCCTGTCTACCTTCTCTATGCCCTTCCGGATTTTGAAGGTTTCTATCATCCTCTAAGTCTCGGCTTTTCCAGGGAGAATAGCCCCAGCATTTCCAACCTGTCAGCGTATGAAAAGTTTTCCATACCTTTTATCAGTTTAAGATTGGTCACAAAGATTTGATTTGTTCCTTTAGCCACAGTCTGGACTTGCAGAGTGAGATGAACTCTCTGGGTCTCACCAGCTTTTCAAGGAATAATAGCAGGTACTTTTTCAGCTTGAATCCATTTTGGAGACTCTGAGTCTTGGTTGGCTTCTGCTGCTTTTTCTCATGTCCCCAGCTGGAAGTTCCAACAGACCTCCAGAAGGTCAACACTTTTCTTAACTATTTGCTATTCAGGCTGAGGTGTCCTTGGAAAACTGTTCTCTTTTTGCAAGGCTTAGCTAGCCATGATAAGATGCAGTTCCCAAAGGGCTCTTGACTTTACTTTTGCTCCCACCCAAAAGCCCCCATTCCCCTAAATACAGAGCTATGATAGTTTCATCCCAAATTCCAAGCATGAAGCACCCTATGGCAGTGATGGATATCCAGGCTCATTCTCCATTATATCACTTCAAGCACACCAAGAGATTGGTAGCAGGCTTCAGACCATTCTTCAGATAAATAAACAAATAAATTACAATAAAAAATTGAAAAGAAGGCAAGTTTGTGCCTTGCTGCCCCAGTTTTATAACCTTTCTATTCCCCATACACAATGATAGTTGAGTGATTTTATGGCACTTATTTCTATTTCTTTGATAAATGACTTTTTACTTTCTAGGCTTTTGAAATATTTATGCTGGCTGAAATTCAGAGGCTTTTCCTCTGTTGCTTGTCTGCTTATACTGTACAGAATTATTTAATAAAGCAATTGCATGTTTGTTTCAGGCTACATTGACTAAAATTCATGGTCTTAGTCAAAGATACTATCGAGTGGTACGACTAGCCAGTGACTGGCTAGATGATGCTCAAGAATTGCTACAGCATTCAGCAAATGGTCTAGATGTGGAGAATTCTGAAGAAAGCCTAAGGAATCATATGGAATTTTTCAGCACAAAAATAGATTTTGATAGCCATCTTCAAGAGTTACGAGCCCTAGTGTCTCAGCAGGAGTCATTAATCCACACTGAAGGAAGAGAACAGCTTGAAAAAACTATAGCATCCTTAGAGCAAAAAGGTCAGAAAGTGAAGGAGGCGTCACAAACTCAGCAGAATATTTTACAGAGGTATGTCTCTACTAAAACTTGCCAAAACATATAGGAAAGTCCTCATATACATTTTCCACAGATGAGAGTGGAATGTGTGTTGTTTGAATTTCAAACACATTTATCCCAATGTGTTGAACCTCAAATAGAATACATTTCAGACCAATTTGTAGTAAGTTATATGAGAACAGCATTGCATATGAAAAAATATAAAATACAATTAGAAAATGCATCTTTGATTTGACAAGGGATCCAAGATTCTATATCACCTCAGAATCTCCAGTAGCCAAGTATGGATCTCTGTTCATCATACAGGCTTCTATAATACAGAGATTGTAAAACAGTGCCCAAATGAACTGATTATTGTAACTATCTCCACCACAAGGTTATCATTAACTAAGTTTGGTGTGGGCTTCATGACTGGAAAAATCCAGTAAGAGGATAATTTGTGAAGCCATTTCCAATAGATGAAGCATCCATATTAGACTAGAACAATCCCTAGACAAGTATGAATCCACCCTCAAAACCTCTCTCTTTAATGACACTTTTGAATCTTAAATTCCTTTCCTATTAATCTCCCATTCCCCTTCCAGGTGCTGGATGGGACAGCTGTCCTGTACGGAGAGTGTAGAATGTACTTTTACCTTTTTCTTTACTTATCCATGTCCTGTCTTTGAATGTAGCTCCTCTTATCCACCTCTCTCCAAAATATATTGCCTACCTAAAAGAATTAGGTTGCAAAATCCCAATCAGCAGAATTTATCTGCTGATAGTTTGGATTTATCTAATTTCCTGGAGGGGTTGGACACTGAGACTCAAGTTCCTGCTACTTTATTGTTAGAATTTGGTATTGATTCAGATAGGGAATGGATGCTTAAGTTGTTTTTCAAATATAAAGATGTTCCCTTCTTATCAAATAATATTAGATACTTCTTTTCTCCCCCTCCCCCCCTCACCAACATTTCACTTCTCCAGAAGTATTAGGGAAAGTACAGAGCCTATCTGTGTGAATGATGGCAGTAATATTTTATTGGTGAGCAGGAAGACTTATTGGTTACAGCTGTAGAGCTGACAAGTTACCCAGTTCCAGGAGGGAGATTCTGAATTAGTCCTAGATTTCTGTAACTCTATCCTGCTACATTATGGAACAAGAAGTGGTGATTTTACTTGGTAGTATTAGGGACTACAAATAGCACACTGAATTGGGATGCAAGTTCAACCACTTGACTGGCCAAAAAGTCTCCATCCTAGAGCTTGGTAACTTGTCAGCTCTGCAGCAGTGAGCCAAGAACCAAGCAAGTCATTTTCACCCTCCATTGCCTCTGGTACAAATTAGAGGTACCAAAAATTGAGGTATATATTTACAAAGTTTTATGTGTGAGAACAGCTTCACAAATGGAAGCAGCAAAATATAAAATTGCACTCTCTATGGTGTTTTATGAAAAGGATGTATACAAAAGTGCATTCACCCTCTCAGGCATTATCCTCACTTCCACACCATCATGCAAAGTTCTTGTATCTGCTGCCAGTTCTTTTCCTCAACTTGCAGCACACCCTTCGCACTTTCTCCCATTCTTCTTAAATTCCTTCTCCCTTTCAACAATCTCAATCCCCCAGAATACTCACTAATTCCACAGCTATCTCCCAAACCTCCACCTACTCTCCAGTCCTTGCTACTCAGCCCCTCCTTCCCTTAACTAGAAGCCTCCCCATTGGCTGGATCCTACCACTGCCTCTGCACTGGAGCGGAAAAGCTTTGTAGAGTTACAGAGGGCTAAATTATGAAAAATATCCAGATACTTTAGCAATCATTCTGACTTTGAGCCTGATAATGTACTATTTTGTAGAACCCTAAAAAAAATCCAGACAGGTGGCAATCCAAGGCTCTGAGTCCTCATCACACCTGACAAGGCCCCTCCCCCTAAACTTTTGAAACAGAGAAACATGAAGTCAGATGAAGGCCAAATGACCCATCCAGTCTGCCCATCCACAGCATCCACTATCCTAGTTTGCCTATGCTTTAATCCGATTCTGTTTGCATCTCAACATTATTATTTTCTTATACACAGAACTCCAGAAATCTGATTTCTTGATATTTTATTTTGAAAGGTGTGCTGCTCAGTGGCAGGACTATCAGGAGACAAGGCAGCAGGTCATTGAGTTAATGAATGAGACAGAAAATAAATTATCTGAGTTCTCCGCAGCCAAAGCATCATCAAGTCATAAAGCAGAAGAAAAACTATCATCACATAGGGTAAGATTTCCCAGAGACAAATAAAATATATTTTTCCCTTCAAAAACATAACTTGTTTGGAGCAGTAAAACCTGTACACCTAGGAAACAATTACATACAACCTTTTAAGCACATTCTATAAAGAGATGCATGTCACATCTAGTGCGTGAATCTCAAAACGGTCGTGGCAAAGAACAGAGTGGATTATGGGCATTCCTAAAAGTTAGGCACACTGTTCTAGAATTCACCTACTCTGCACAACACTTAGGCACAGGTATTTAGGCTTGGCTTTCATTGGCCTAAATAGGTGCACCTAAATGTTAGTGACACGTATGGCCACTAAGCGCAATACTATGTATGGTGCATGCCTTTTATAGAATTGTGCTAAGCACTGTTCTGAGCAGCACTGATTTTTTTGGGTGCCATATATAGAATTTGGGGGTAATTGTATAACAGCACCTCAGCAACCAGCTCTCATTATAGTGTACTAGCAGAAGTCAGCATTTATATGCCAACATTTAGGTGTGCCCACTTATGCCATTTCAGTATTAGGTGCAATGCATGCACCTCCCTCGTGCATTTACACGCTAAATAAGTTATTCACTAAAGGTACAGAATACCATGTATAGGGTTACCAGATATCCGTGAAAACTAGGACATGTCTTCTTTTTAGAGGACTGTCCAAGTGTTCAGACGCACTTTCAAAACCCGCCAGTTTGTCTGGATTTTGGAAGGCCCTGAACTTGGGACTGGATCTGGAGGGCCAATGAGCATGTGCATTGCATCCATGCATGCTCAGAGGCCCTCCAGATTCGGCCCAGACTCAGAAAAGAAGAGATGAGGTTTGTGTGGGGGCATGTCTGGGGCACAATAGGGAGGGGCCACATGCCCACTTTTTTCATGAAAAAACCTGGTAACCCAACTTATACTTACATGTGCAAATATAACAGTCTCACATACATGATAATATTCTATAATTGTAGTACAAAATTGATACTTATGTTTGGGTATTAAGGTTATAAATGAGGAGGATACTTAGAAAATTCCTAAGCCTGTGCCAGCAATCATTGCACAATATCTACCTCATTAGAAAAAAAAAGTAAAAAAGCACCCCCCTCCCCCCCGCTGATGACAGCCTTCCCTGATGCCCCCATCTCCCCCCCCCCAGCGTCAGTGAAAATGGCAGGAGGTTATGGTGGGTTATGGGTTTATATATATATACAATTGTTATTGTCTTGATGGATTTATCAAGTGTTGTTTTTGAGCCTATGTATGATTTTTCTTGTACACTTGTTGAATGATTAAAAAGGAATAAATAATTAAAAAAAAAAAAAGAAAATGGCAGGAGGAATGCCCACTTCCTCCTGCCATGCCGATCCCCCCAAAGAAAATTGGCAGGAGGACTGCCTACTCCTTCCTGTTATGGCATCTCCTCCCCTCCCATGTGAAAAAATTGGCAGGGGGAGCATCCTGGCACTGGATGCTCCCACGAACCCCCCCTCCCTCCCCCCGGTACCTTTGTCCATTGGAAGGAGGAAGGAAGAACGGACCCTCCTTCAAGGCCCATCGATCCTAAATGTTGGGCCTTCCCTCCTCAGTGTATCATGCAATGCACAGAGAGGGGTCTAAGGCCCTGATTAGTTCAAACTCCTAAGGACCCTCTCAAGTGGAGGGACCTTAGGTATTTGAGCCAACCTGGGCCTTGGGCTCATCCCTCAGAATCTTATGGGATGCATGGGGAGGGGCCTTAGACATCTGAGCCAATTAGGGCCTTAGGCCCCTCCCTGTGCATCACATAATGCACCGAGGGGGGGCCCGCCATTTAGGATCGGTGGGTCTTGAAGGAGGAGGGACCACGCTTCTCTCCTTCTTTCAATGAACAAAGGTACTGGGGGGGTTCTGGGGTGGAGCATCCAGTGGCAGGAGGGATTGGGCATCCCTCCTGCCTTTTTGAAGGAGGGTGGGTGAAGGGGGAGGGTAGGGGATGGTACAGGGGAGTCTCCTTTGGCAGGAGGGTGTGGGCATCCCTCATGCCAATTTTCTTTTGCATGGGGGGGCATGGCAGGAGGTAGTGGGCATTCCTCCTGTCATTTCACTGTCACAGGGGGAGGATGTGTGTGCTTTTTTAATTTGGGGCAGATATTGTGCATGTGTAACACACACAGCATCTGTACCCATTTAAAAAGGAAAAAAAAGGATTCCTGCCCCGAACAGCTGAGTGGCAGGAGGCTTTCCCCTGCCTCTCAGCTGTTCGGGCTTCCCCTGCCATTTCTGCGCATGTGTGAGAGTCTCTCACAGCCATCAATTGGACGTGAGAGTCAGGAATTACAACGAACCTTCTCATGAATCATTTGCATGCAAACTTTGTAGTGCATCGATAGCTCTTTTTGAATCGGCTAAAAAATCGGATTGGACCACACGGTCTTACCAATCCTCTTAGTGCATCTAGGCCAAAGCTGGCTATTTTGTGGGTAGTCCATGGGTGGAGTCAGCACTTATGCATTTAACGGTCAATATTTAGCGTTTAACCACCTAAGTTTAGTGGTCAGTCCTATCTTTATGCACTATCTTTATGTGGTGAAGTGCTACATATTTCACTTAACCACATAAGAGTTATCAGGCCGTATGAACCCAGATATTCAATGCTGGTGCCCGACATGACCTGGTGGCAGCTTAAAAAAAATGTTCCTCACTGCGAGTTGAATATTGACACACATCCCCCCCCCCCATGCGCTAGTGTAAAGCTTGATGTGAGTTTAGTACTGTATGCTACTAGGATGATCATTCACATTTAACATAGAAAGATAAAGACAACAGATAAAGATGATATGGCCTACTCAGTCTGCCCATCCACACTATCTACTATCCGTTCCTCTCCCTTAGAGATTCTCTGTGCTTGTCCCAAGCTTTCTTGAATTCAACAGTCTTCAGTTTCACCACCCCTACTGGGAGGTCTTTGCATGTATTCACCACCTTTCCATGAAAATGTATTTCCTTAGATTACTCCTGAGTCTTTCCCCTTTATCCCACTGGAGTACTTCCTTTCAATTGAAAGAGATTCTCCTCTTTTGCATTTATGCCTCAGAGGTATTTAAATCTCTCTGTCATATCTCCCTACAGCAGGTTCTAATGTTTGTCATTATTTTTATTTTCTAGGCATTGGTATCCACAGTAAACTCATTCCATGAGAAAATTACCACCTTAGAAGAAAAGGCCTCTCCAATGGAAAAAATTGGAACTGATGTCAGTAAAGCAACTATCAGTAAATCTATGACGACTGTGTGGCAGCGCTGGACCTGGCTTCGCAGCGTGGCCCGAGAACAGGAGAAGATATTGGAAGATGCAGTGCGAGAATGGCAGAGCCTTAATAACAAGGTACCTCAAGATCATTAGTGCATGTCTTGCATTACTTTTGATAAGTAATCAGATGGAAAGAATGATTAGTGCAGTGCCTCAGAGATCTCTCCTAAGGCCAATTATGTACAATTACTTTGAGTGGAGGCTTTCAGGTGAGCTGTTTTGTGAAGGTGCTTAACTGCATATTTTGCCTTTTTAAAATTAGTGCAACAAATGTATACGTGTGCCTTTCCTCTCTAGGTACCCTGATTCACAACAGAATGGAAATCCCTAAGGGAGTAAAGTGAATGAGATACAAGCAAGGAAACCTTCAGGAGCACTGTTCCCTCTAACCTGAGCAGGAGGCCCCTACTTACATTCCTATCAGTAGGGGGCGATATTTCGCTATCACATTTTCACATTTTATGTGATTGCATAGGTTATGGTTGGGATGGGAGGGAGTGGGTTAAAATTTGAATGTTTTAATGTTGAATATGATAGTGATTCAAGTGATGTATTCAATTTCAATTGTTATTTAGTGTTACACTTGTTGTATGATGTAAAATGAATAAAGATTTATAAAAATAAAAAAAATAGTGGAAGACAGGCAAACTTTAGGACTCCAAGGAACTTGCCTGTCCCTAGCAATTCAAATCACAATATTGAAGCACCACCCCATACTGGAAGCAATGTATTTGGAGGACTCCCACTCAGCTGCCTTAGAGGGAACACTATTCAGGAGTAGTCTGTTATTTGGCAGTTAAGATTCAGTGCAAAGGATACCTAAAGACTTGTAAAAAAATATATGCGGATTATACCAAAATCTACAATAGAGTAGACACGCCGGATGGTTTGAATAACATAAGCTTGAAGAATGAGCTGAAATTTGGCAGCTAAAATTTAATGCTAAGAAATGCAAGATCATGCATTTGGGCTGCAAAAACCTGAGAGAACGGTACAGTTTAGGGGGTGAAGAACTTATGTGCACGACGGAAGAACAGGACTTGGGTGTGATTTTATGTGATGGTCTTAAGGTGGCCAAACAGGTTGAAAAGGTGACAGCGAAAGCTAGAAGAATGCTAGGTTGCATAGGGAGAGGTATGATCAGTAGGAAAAAGGAGGTATTGATGCCTCTGTATAAGATTCTGGTGAGACCTCATTTAGAATATTATGTACAATTCTGAAGGCCACACCTTCAAAAAGATGTAAAAAGGATGGAGTCGGTCCAGAGGAAGGCTACTAAAATGGTGTGTGGTCTTCATGATAAGGCGTATGTGGAAGGACTTAAAAATCTCAATCTGTATACTTTAGAGGAAAGGCAGGTGAGGGGACATATGATAGAGACGTTTAAATACCTATGTAATATAAATGTGCATGGTTGAGTCTCTTTCATTTGAAAGGAAACTTTGCAATGAGAGAGCATAAGATGAAATTAAGAGGTCATAGGCTCCGGAGTAATCTGAGGAAATACTTTTTTGCGGAAAGGGTGGTAGATGCGTGGAACAGTCTCCCAGAAGAGGTGGTGGAAACAGAGACTATGTCTGAATTCAAAAAGGCCTGGGATAGGCATGTGGATCTCTCAGAGACAGAAAGAGATAATGGTTACTGCGGATGGGTGCCTGGATGGGCCATTGGCCTTTATCTGCCATCATGTTTCTATGTTTGTATGTCTGTGTTTCTATAGAAAAATAAAAGCAGATAAAGACCAGCCTTTGGATTCTATATATGGTGCCCAAAGTTCTGCACCCAACTTTGAGCATGCTTACAAGATGCACCCGCAAATAAATTGGATAATGAACTCTGAACTATCAACAATTGGGCACTAACAACCAATTATTGATGTTAATCAGCATTTCTCAAAATTTTTATACAAATCTGGATGTGCACACCATTCTAGAAGGTCATTAAGACTTGATACCTGGTGCCACTTTTTGATATTCTTATTCCTCATTCTCCCGCTTGCCTGCTTTGGTTACATAATGATTATCTCTTGTTTGTATCCCCACTATCTAGAGCTCATTATGAATCTACTTTGAAAATCTCCTCCAAAGTTTAAATCAGGTTTAAAGGCCATTATTTTACCCTAGTTTGGGGGCATTGTGACTTATGGGTTGAATTTCAGCAGACTGCACCTGACTCATCAGTATTTCTATTTTTTTCAGTGAAGTTATTGTATTTTTTTTTTTTAATTCTTTATTCATTTTTTCATCTTACATCAAGTACACAATATTACATCATTTAAAACTTTTACACATCACTTGAATTTCTTTCTATTGTCATTGTAAATACATAAATTTATTCCCTCCCCACCCACCCTTTCCACAAATATTTCAATCAAAAATATCATATAAATATTGTATTCTTATCTATTGATTAAACTTTTAATAGAACTTTATACCATCCCCTCCCCTATGTATAAATATACTGTCAGTGGAAAATGATGTCTAATCATTACAATAATTTGTCAATGGCCCCCAAATCTTTTTAAAATTATTATAATTTCCTTTCTGTATAGCAATTATTCTTTCCATTTCAACAATTAACCTTAAAGAAAATTAGAGAAATTAATGCACTGTACTGAAAGTAAAACAGAGGCGTACACGCCTTGAGAAAATATAACCCATATTATAGTCCACATCAAGAAAAGTATGACGTTATTTTAAGTTGCCCTGCTGTTTTTAATTGAGGGTAGTATCATACGTGTTATATACAGTAAACATAAACAGCATATACTATTGTAAATTTGTTTGCTATAAAAATGAAATGACTTTAAGCAGGTAAGAACGAGAACATGTCATCATATGACATTCAAATCTACATTTTCACAGATTACAGAAAGGGATCTTACTGAAAAACCACATTCAGAACATGGAGGACAATGAATATAGAGGCCCTTGTACTAAGCTGTATTAAGCAGCTAACGTGATGGTATCAGCAAGGTAGACAGTAGCGCAGGCCTATGCTACCATGCTAAAATAGGGCCTTTGCTTTAAAAATGACATGTTACCTGTCTTATAGTGAGCTTAACTGTGCATACGCCAATGCTCAGGTATCCAGGAATTTTCAGACAGCCACCCGAGTAGCATAACTCATGGTGGTAAAATCCTCATTAATCCCAACTTAGCATTAATGACGTTTTAATCACTTTTTTTTATCTTATTTCATATATATATAAATATATATATATAGTTTATATTATACTTTATGTATGTATATAAAGCCAACAGCTTTTATATCTATGATTTCTGTCCCCTTATCCTGGCAGCTAAAAATGGCCGCAGCATTCTCTATCACTCTGAAATAGGGCAACTCCGATGACATCAGCCTCGAACAGGGCCAATCACAGCTAAAGAAATCAAAAAAGGCTGAGAGCAAACCCAGGCATACAACCTCCAAGGGAGGGGCCCAACTTCAGGATAACAAAGCCAAAAACCCGGACTGGACTCAGACTACTTCCTAAAGGAAAAACTTTTTTTCTTTCTTTTTATATTTAAAAATCTACTTGAGCTATCCAGTCCGATGTTTCGTTTAACCCAAAAGGGGTCATGGAGTTTAAATTGTGCATCCATCGTAGCTCATTGATGTTCAAAATCCTATCAGGGTTACCTCCCTCCCACCCAACTGTAGTCATGTCAATAATTCTCCATTTTAGATCTTTCAATGTGTAGTGACAGAGTTTCCAATGTCACACTAAAGGCGATGTTTCATTTTGAGTATTAACCCACGATTTATGCTCTGTCAATCATGTTTTGATCGCCCGTGTAGTACAGCCAATATATAGTTTGGGGCACGGGCATTGAATTAAATATATCACAACAGCAAAACCTCAACTTCCCTCTACTTATCTATGTCCCCCAGGGCTTACCCAGGGGATAGAAGTGGTGGCATGTGGGACTGGGTAACAGTGAACCTCCTTCACTCTAACTCAAATTAGTGCCAGATCCCCAAATGATGCTGATGACCCCCTAGCAGTCATCTCATGGTACTATAGGTCGTTTTGGGATCTGGCACCAGGCTGTAGGGTATTGAGGAAGATCACACTTCTCATACTTACAACAATTGTTAGTGCCTAAATGTAGCAGGGATGCACATAACTTAACAGTATTCTGTAGGTAAAGTGTGTAATTGGTGGCCCCATCCATGCTTCATCTTTGTGTATGCCCCCCTCCCTTTGAATTTTACACACTATAACACTTATTTTGAAGCATATGGATATCTCAAAATGCTCAAATGGATGTCCATGTGCTTGAAACATCCAAATTCCAATTTTGCAAAGGCAAGATTTGGATGTCCAACACTGCTGTCCCTCCAAATAGCAAGAGGGCATGATGTGGGAGTGTTTGGGGCAGAACTAGGTAGGACCCAAAATCAGGATGTCCAACTGTGATTATTGAAGGGGAAGAAACAGCCAAGTCTAAAAAGGACATCCCGATTTAGACCTGTTTCAGGCATGTCCAGAGTACAAAAAGATGTTTTGTGTGAACAGCTGTTTACTGGAGTGAAAGTGAAACGGAAAAGGGATATCAGGCTCTAAAACAGCTTCAGGTATTATGGACATTCTTAAAATAAGTATGAAGCAGGTCTATGGAGTAGTACTAGTGGTTAATGGAATGGACTGCAAATCAAAGGACCTAGATTCAAATCCCACTTTAACTCTTATTTTTTTGTGAGTCTTACAGAAACAAAGTCATAAAATAATCTTTCTCCTTGGACAAGCAGGATAGAATTAGCCACACATGGGTGCTATGTCAGTTCCGCTCTTCCAGAGTCCAGAAGAGATCCCAGTATAAGTGTCTATGTGCCCACGCTGTGTGCAGGTAGTCATTGTAATGAAGGTTCCCACAGTCACAGTGAGTTTGGTTTCTTTTTTTTTTGGAGGGGGGGCAAGATATGGACAAAATAATGGAGAATGAATGCTTTCCTCTTCTGTAGAGTGGATGAAGTAGAATGAGGGGGAGAAGCAACTGTTGCACAGGAAGGAGCACCTGCACATGCCCCGAGAGTTTTGTAGTCTCTTCTGGGCTCTGGAACTGGCACCCTTAGGGATGAAACTATCCAAATGTGGCTGATTTATCCTGCTGCCCACGGAGAACATCCATTACAATTAATAAACTCATATTACTTTTGTTCACCAGGATATTTGTGGAGGCTTACTACTACTTTTATTCATCATTTCTAAAACACTATTAATGTCAAGTCAGACCACCCAATATTCATACTGCAGGAGAAGCTGGCTATCTCCCATGGTTGGTGAAAAAACAAAAATTCCGTGCTGGCACCAAATTCAGTGACTGGCAATGAATTTCCTTTTTTTTTTTTTGGGGGGGGGGGTGGATGGGGGTGCTGGCTGGCTAAGTCTTAGTGGCCAAAGATAGTTCTACTTTTTAGATGGATCCATTTGGCTGTTGAACTTAGCTGGTGAACTGTTGAATATTGGTGGTGACCAGCTTTGGCATGCAACATAGTCAGTCACCGGCCAATCTGATAAACAGCCAGTCTGATGATATTCAGTGGATAATAGCTATCTCCTGCTGAATATCGGTGGATAACTGGCTATGTATGAGTTTCTCTTTTGTCCTTCTGTCTTCTGATTGCCTTTTTTGTTTTGTTCTTTATTCTATTTGTCTTCATTCTGTGTATCTGTTTTTCTTAGGGAATACATGTATGAAGCCACACTCAGCTACATTATAAGCATAGAGTTTTGTTTGCATCCTTATATCTTGTATGCATTTGTACTCCTTAATAGTGCTGGCTGATTCACCGATTCAAATTGATTCGCCTGTTCACTTTGGTGATTCAAATCGGGCGATGGTGCGTCCGCATCTGGAGTACTGCGTCCAATATTGGTCGCCGTACCTTAAGAAGGATATGGCGTTACTCAAGAGGGTTCAGAGGAGAGCAACATGTCTGATAAAAGGGATGGAAAACCTTTCATACGCTGAGAGATTGGAGAAACTGGGTCTCTTTTCCCTGGAGAAGAGGAGACTTAGAAGGGGATATGATAGAGACTTACAAGATCATGAAGGGCATAGAGAGAGTAGAGAGGGACAGATTCTTCAAACTTTCGAATAATAAAAGAACAAGAGGGCATTCAGAAAAGTTGAAAGGGGACAGATTCAAAATGAATGCTAGGAAATTCTTCTTTACCCAATGTGTGGTGGACACCTGGAATGTGCTTCCAGAGAGCGTAATAGGGCAGAGTACGGTACTGAGGTTTAAGAAAGGATTGGACAATTTACAGCTGGAAAAGGGGATAGAAGGGTATAGATAGAGGATTACTGCACAGGTACTGGACCTGTTGGGCCGCCGCAAGAGCGGACTGCTGGGCACGATGGACCTCGGGTCTGACCCAGCGGAGGCATTGCTTATGTTCTTATGTTAAATCTATTCATTTTCTGAAAAAAACTGGATTCGCCGATTCAGCAACCAACACCCTCTCTTCCACACCCACCCCTGGTGAGACATGACATTCCTCCGGGCCTCCTAAAGTAGCGGCAGTGATAGCTGATCAACAGAGACAGCGCTCTGAATGGACTGATCACGGCCTGCCCCACCGGGGCCTTCCCTCTGCCGCATAACTGATGATGTCACTTTATCACAATCAGTCTGTTTATAGCACTGCTTCTTCAAGGCTAGCCACCGCCATGCTGCTGCTGCTTTGGGAAGCCCAGAGGTATATCGGGTCTCACGGTAGGAGGGTTGGTGGGATGCTGCTATATAGGGGGAAGGGAGGAAGGGATAGAAAGCTGCTACAAGGGTGGGGAAGAAAGATACTGCACAAGGGGGGGAGAGAAAAGAGAGGAAGAATTGTTGGGGTGAAGGAGAGGAAGTAAGAGATAAAATAGAGATAGAAAGGGGCGAGAAGGAGAAATCCTGCATATGGTGGATGGGAGGGAGACGTAAGGAGAAGGAAGAGGGAGAAATGTTGAACATAGGTTGGAGGACAGGGAGAGATGGTGCTTGGGAAGAGAGAAAGAAATGTTGCACATGATAATGGAGAGGAGGAAGGAAAAGATGCTGCATGAAGTGGAATAGAGAGGTTTGACCCAGGGCGCAAGGCAGAGAGAGAGAGAGAGAGAGAGAGATATGATAGACAGTGGGAAAGAAACAAATGTTGGATATGGCAGTGGTTGGTAGAAAAAAATAATTTTATTTTCTAATTTTGTGATTACAATATGTCAGATTTGAAATGTGTATCCTTCCAGAGCTGGTGTTAGACAGCAAGAATGAGCTAGGACCTAACAGAGAGAGGAAAAGTCTTTTTTGTTAATTATGTTTACACCACAACACCAGTGTGGAGTTGGAGAGGGTAAAGGAGGGTGGGGTGGGTGGAAAGGCTACAGAATAAACCCGTCAAGACATTTGTAAAAAAAAAAAAAAAAAAAAAATAGCCCGATTGGGCGGGAAAGATAATTAAATCAAATCAAATCAATAGGCCAAATCGAATCAAAAAATTTTTTCCCTGAATCAGACAGCACTACTCCATAGAGCTGCATACTGTACAAGCATATCTATTTCAGTACTACAGTATATTAAACAGTAATTGGTTTCCACAGATTGAACAAGCCACCTTAGCAATAGATCAGCTACAAGATCGTTTACCAGAGAGCTCAGTAGAGAAGGCCTCCAAGGTAGAGCTGGCTGAAGTCCTGCAGTACCATGACACATTTGTTGAAGAGGTGGAGAAGCAGCATGCAACCCTCATGCTCTTGAGACACCATGCACTGGGCAGAGTACTACGAGATGTGGCAGAAGAGTCAGCTTCTCAGGAAGAACTACCCATCGTGCAAGAAATGAAGGCAATGCAAGACAGGTGTACAAAGTAAGGCCATAGACAACATTACTTCTCATGTCTCAGAGTCTAGGGGTTGATATTTAGGCCACAGTGGTCAGTTGACAGTCATGGGCTGAATTAAGTATGGAGTAGAGTCAGGTGCTGCCTTAATTAGCCAGATCAACGCAGCAGCCCAGAACTTACCCAGTCAGTCTTATGCCTGGATAACTCGTCCCATTTGTTGTCTTAACTTTATGTACTTACTTAGCTGGTTGACAGAGTGATATATCCACTAACTAGGTAAATCATGGCTTTGCCCCAGCACTGTTCCAACAGTGCTACAGCAGATATTCATTGGCACTATCCAGTTAAGTGCTGATAAATTTCCTTTTCCAGCCTGCTTAGCATAGTTTAACCAGTCAAGAATTTATTCTGCCTGGAAAAACCCTTTTGAATATCAGGACCTTTGTTGTCACAACCTTACACTGGCCAAAATATATTCCAAATATACAAAATATCCATGTCTTTCCTTAAATTGTTTAAATTTGTTGTTTTGCACTGAGATTTTTGAAATTGTATTTTAGGAAGCTTATGAAGTGACTTTTTGCTTTTTATGAGTAGCCATATCTTAGTCATTGTTACTTGTCTATCATGCTTTTTATTATTTATTTATTTTCTATACCGTTCTCCCAGGGGAGCTCAGAACGGTTTCCATGAATTTATTACAGGTACTGAAGCATTTTCTCTGTCTGTTCTGGAGGGCTCACAATCTATCTAATGTACCCGGGGTAATGGGGGGATTAAGTGACTTGCCCAGGGTCACAAGGAGCAGCGTAGGTTTCAACCCATAACCTCAGGATGCTGAGGCTGGAGCTTTAACCACTGCACCACGCTCATCCTCATGGTGCTTGCAACCAGTGTCTGGTCAATATTCAAAATGATTTAACTGGTCAGGAGAACCTCCTATCCTGTTAAATCACGTGTGCCTGCCTAACCTCTGATAGTCGTGCCATTTAACCAGACAGTATTGCTGAGTATCAGCACTAGCAGCCCCAGTGCTGTCTGGTGGTTCCTCGATGGATCCTAGGCAGAATCAGTTCTTAACCAGTGAGTGGCAGTTATAGACCATCAACCACTTCAGTAAGAGGCTAAATTTTCATAGCAAAAAGGCTGCCTTAATTCTAACCGCAAAGCTCATCAGGCATCGGTCTGAATGTTGGCCGGTGCCCAATTAACTTCCAGGTAGTAGCATCAGAATTTCTAGTCCCCTTCCTCCCCTGTGATTAAGAACATCTTTCCTCCCATCCCCAGCTACAGGAGGGCCCCAATTGAGCCCCCTTCCCAAGACTATCATATATGCAAATCTCCATCATGCATATTCATTAAGGATATCATGAAAATCTCAGGACGGGTTTGAGAACCACTGCCCTAGACCATCAGGGATATTCAAGGTAGGCAAACAAGGTGGAAGGCTTGTTTGGGGCCTTCTTGTTGGGAATGGAAGAGAGGGGAACTTGGGAGTTAGTGAGGCCACCTGTTTCCCTTACACAGGTCCTGGCCAGTGTTCAGTCAGAGCTTGCATAAGTATCTTATGCCGGGCCTGGCTGAATATCAGCCTAGGCCTGCATAAGATCTTGCAGCTAGCATGTACTCTCTTATGGCTGTGGCTATATAGTACATGTTCTTGCATTGATTATCTGGGTTTAATTCTACCCACAGTGGTCAGAGTTTACCTGCTGAATATTGATTGGTTTATTTTTAAGGGGAAATGTGCAAGCTGTAAAAAGACTCAAAATTACTCTCTTAATTTGGTCATTTTATAAGTCATTTATTTGGACAAAATAGTGTTGCGCACACAGAAATGGATGTTTATATAACTGACCGAGTTATATGCTCTGAGGGCAATTATAAAATAAGAGAGATCATATACAATACAACTTTCTTTCTTTGCTCAATTATTTAGACGGTCCTCCTAAAGGAGCCCAGAACGGTTACAAAGTACATCCACAATATAATCGAGACAGGACAGAGATGACATAATTTACAATATAGACATGACAATAAAACATATACATTAAGCAGTATCTGGTGAGAGTTAGGTAGTGTAGGTGCGTTGACTCTGATGCATGTCCTTAAGGCGCTGGGTTTGTGAAGAGGAAGGTTTTCACAGCCTTCCTGAAGCTCCAAAGTCCATCTAGTGTTCTAACAGATGGGGGGGGGGGGGAGATGGGTATGAAATGTGAGTAGGAGCTTTTGTCGGCTGTTTTAGTTTTGAGGGAGCAGCCGGGAGGTATAGTCAGTCATTTTTCTCCTTGGGACCTCAGTGGTTGCTTTGGGAAGTAGATTTGTAGTTTAGTTGTCATGTAGTGTGGAATCATTTTGTGGAAGGTTTTGAAAGCGAGCATCAGGGCCTTGAAGGCGCAGCATTTTTGAATGGGCAGCCATTGCATGGAAGCTAATGCAGGGGTAACGTGGTGCCAAGGTTTTCAGGAGACGGATTGCAGCGTTTTGCACCCTTTGGAGGCTGGAGAGAGTTTTGGTAGGCAGGCCCACTAGTAGTGTGTTGCAATAGTCTAAGCGGAATAGTACAATTTTTCTACATGGAATCAATGCCCCTCACAGCAAGAGGATTTACATTTGTGACTTTAAGTTAGAGATAAGTGAATCTAACATAGATGCTAGATTGAGATAATAATGATGGGATGTGGATGAAGTCTCTAAGAAGCATTTGGTAATTATGAGGGGAAAAGGTATGTCTTTAGTTTTTCATAAAGAGACAGTATGTGGCAAGGTGTCACAGATATGCGGGTAGATTGTTCCAGATGTGTGGTCCTAGGAACTCAAAGGTGGAGTTAAAGTCTCTCTTCCGACGTACTTGTTTAGAGGACAGGAATGATATCTTGAAGCACTGCGTAGAACATGAGTTGAGGAAGGCATGGGTGACCTTAATGTTGGACACCAGTCTGCTGGCATTTTCTCCATAGATGGCTTTGTGGATCATACAAGCCCACTTGTAGTGAATCAATTTTTTTCACTGGTAACCAGTGCAAAGTAGTAATGGTCTGGCTCTCTAGAAATTAGAGAATGACACAGGGACAAATTTTTCCCCATTCCTAAGGGAACTCATTTTCCTGTCCCATCCTGGCAAGTTCTTTTCCTATCCCTGCCCTATTCCTGCAAGCTCTGTCCTCATCTGCAAACTTTAAAATCATAAATATATGAGGCTTGTATGGTTAAGACAGAGCTTACAGGAATGGGGCAGGAACAGCAACTAAACTCGTGGGGACAGGACGAAGAAATTGAGTTCCTGCAGGGACAGGGAAAAATTTGTCCCCATATCATTCTCTACTTGAAATTGCTGGATCTGTCAATTATCCTTGCTGCTGCATTTTGGAGCATTTGTAGTCACTTCAGTTTTTTTTCTCTGTAATGCCATAGTTGAGGGAGTTTCAGTAATCTAGGTAAGATAGTAGAAAGGCTTGTGCCACCTTTCTAAAGCTGTCGGGTTAAAGTCGACAAGGTTTGTGATCTGGCCTTTGAATGACAGAGAGGAGTCTAAGGCAACTCCTAGCACTTTAGTGGAGTTCTGTTTCATGAACAACTCACCTGTAGGCAGTATCAGTTCTTTGCAAGGAAGCAGGTCATAGTCCCCGAACCAAAGCATCCTGGTTTTCTGTTTGTTGATCTTGAAGAAGTTGCTCTGAGCCCATGTGTTCAGGCTTTCAACAGTAGTTTGTATGAGGAGTAGTGTGTCATCCAGTGATTCGCTGGAAGTTACATCGGATGTGTCTTATTGCCTTGAGTGTTGATGTGGTAGGTAAGATATACTTTGTTTGTTTCATGAATCGTGGTCTTATAAATGATATAATTAGGCTACCTACATTTTCCAACTTAACCCATAGGAAAGCTTTTTTTTTTTTTTTTTAATAAATTATTTTAAATATTAGATTGGAGTCTTAGTAAATCTAATGTCTCACTGAGACCTTGTTGCATGGAGCTGAACAGAATCACAGGCTTTATCCTGACTATCTCAAGAAGACATTAAGGTCCAGATTCTGTAATCGGCATCTAAAACGATAGGTGCCTAAAATCACTATTTTGATGCCCATTACAGAATCGTGCTTAGTGGCTCCTAACTTAAAACTCAGGCACTTGTAATGTAGGCCAGGGTTTTAAAGGCCAACATTATATGTACTTAGAGGTTCCTAAGTCTTTCTCCACTTTTAACACGCCTACTTTGGTCTTAGTCGCCGATAGACACGATGCGATAGGCACTTATCTCCCAATTAATTTTTATTTTTTTTCAGTTATGAGCTTTGTAAAAAGAGCCCGCAGTAATCCAATGTATAATCGCCAGATGTGGATTAGCCAATAAGAGTGAAAGGCAAGGGTCCAATGAGCAATGAGAATTTGTGAACTTTCTCAATAACTTCTACACATACTTTACATTGATTGGGAAAAACTGTGACCACAAACTATGAGCTTAGCTTAAACAGTACATGAATCTAATAGAATCTATAAACCATTACTTGAAGTATTAGTAACTATACATAACACATTCATGACCATTACTTGTTGTTCATTCTATGCTTGAAAATAAATAAAACTTCTTAAACTTAAAAAAAAACAACAACCCAAAAACCACACATTCATTTTCTTGATGAGGCATAGAATTATGACTAATGCTACTTGTCATTGTCTCTACCTCCGGAGTCATAAGAGAGCCTATAAATTAAAGCTAAGCCACTTCCTTATTTAAAAAAAAAAATTGAGCAGCATAATACAAATTACAATGCAGCAGTTAGATTGATTTTCAATTTAAAGAAGTATGACCATGTTACTGATTTTTATTGTCGACTGCATTGGCTTCCAGTTGAGGCATGGGTTAAATTTAAGCTGGTCTGTATTTGTTTTAAGGCACTAACAGGCTCAATTCCTGAGTATCTTATGGAGTCTTTTATTATCACAAATTCTAAACATCCTAGGAAAACACATTCATTGTTTTCTTTCCCTTCTGTGAAAGGATGTAAATACAAAAAATTTCAGGAACAACTATTATCTTTTCAGGCAGCCTCATGGACTAGGGACTTAACTTATATATTTACAATCCCAACTTCATATCAACAATTTTGACATGCCTTAAAAACGTATCTTTTCAGGGAGCATTTTGGAAGTTAGAAATCAGATGTCTATTCATTTATATTACTAGTCTTTGTGAACCGCATAGAACTTAATGGTATTTGCGGTATACAAGTGAGTTTTATGTTATGTTATGTTATGTAATGCTAACAATCATAATATACAGAATGAGTTGTTGGGCATTCATAAAAAGTTTGAACTTAATGGGTCTTCTTTTAACCCATGCAACAGTGTAACTTCTGGAAGCTAGTGCTCTTCAATTGTTTAACCTCCCTGTGTTCATTTGCTTGTTTTAGCATCCAACAAAAGGTGAGGAGAAGCAAGAAGTTGCTGGAGCAGGAACTAAAAGAACGGGAAGAGGTAGAGAAGAAGATTAACACAATCAAGTCATGGATTCAAGAAACTAAAGAGTACTTTCTGAATCCCACTGTAGATGTAGACACTCAACTGGAAGAACTGAAGGTATTCACTTTTTATAGTGCCACATTAATAGTGTTAATAAGCATAAAAACAAGTCAGATTTTAAAATATTTAAGCTTTTCGGTGATTATATGCTGCAGCTCAGTAATCACTGAAAATTGGTATATTAACTCCCAGGAAAATTCTACACACAACCCCCCTTTTTTACTACATTGCAGTAGAGGTTTCTACCATGGCCTGGAGCGCTAAATGCTCATAGAACTCCTATAACTGTCAGAGCAGCATCGGAGTATTTATCGGCTCGGCCTGCGATAGAAACCTCTACCATGACATAGTATAAGAGGGTCAATATTTGAAATTCTGCATTACATACTATAATCACGCTCTCTGAGTAATTATTAAAGTGCAATACAGTTAAAGATTTTACTCATAAATGCAGAATTCCAGCATCTTAAATTCTAAACTGACTCTCCCCTTGCTCAGTCCTCAGTTCACTGTCTCTCCTCCAGATTTGATCTCTCCATCTCTTTCCACTCCCAGACTCAGTCTTCTGCTCTCTGTTGATTGAACTGCCCCCAAGAATTGATTCCCCAACTTGCATGCTCCCCCATTCCTTGAGTACAGATTTTCTGCCTTCTTGAAACAACTGGAAGATTATGCTGTGCTATAATGCTGAAAGAAAGTGTGGCATATTGGATAATCTTCCTTCTCCTCTACATTAGAGTGTAATTAGGCTCCTCCTTCTTTCTATGAGATCAACGGATAGGCTTTTCTAGTTTACATTACTTGAATGCTTGTAAACTTTTCAACTATGCAGGCCTACTCAGAATTGTTCCTTAGAAAGCCTTGTCTTGCACAGCATCCTTACATCCTTCTCTTAGATCAGTGGTTCTTAACCTTGTTGGAGGTACTGAACCCCACCAGTTTCATATGCGTGTTCACCGAACCCTTCTTTATTGGAAAAATAAAATATGATTTTTACAAATTCAAAACATAGGTATACAGTGAGGGAAAAAATAATATCAATTTTGAAAACAAAAAAGTTCTCCTATATTTCGAATAATAATAACATAATAATGAAATTTACTGCAAATCAGTGTGACTTCTGCTGTTGCCTCTCAGAGGGATTAAAATATTAAGATAGGTATTACACGACATACCATCACAACAGTTACAATTCGACTACTGTGCGCATCAAATCCCCTGCAGCACAGATAGGCCAAGCGATGTTGCGTGATCACCTGCAGCCAATTATGGACAAGCGGGGCGTATCATCACGAATCATAAGTGCTTCGGTCACGTTCAATCATCTATCAGTTAAATCCACAAATTTTGATCAGGAATTGATTGATGTATATAAGGCATTAGTTACAGATTGATAGATCAAGAAACCGAGTACACGATCAGTCTTGATCAAAATCACTGAATAACTGATAGATGATTGAACGTGAGTGAAGCGCTATATGAGTCGGAGGTGTGTTTTGACCTCCGCGGAACCTGCGAGACTGACTCACTGAACCCCTGGGGCTCGGTCGAACCCAGGTTAAGAACCACTGTCTTAGATCATTTATGATATCCCAATTCATCATTTGTGTGCATGTTTATTCCATGCTATAACATATTTATAATGGAACTTTAACTAGAGTGTGGTGTAGTGGTTAGAGCTACAGCCTCAGCACCCTGAGATTGTGGGCTCAAATCCCACACTGCTCCCTGTGACCATGGTCAAATCACTTACTCCTCCACTGCCCCAGGTACATTAGATAGACAGTGAGTCCACAAGGACAGATAGGGAAAATGCATGATGTACATGTATGTAAACCACTTTGAGTGTGATTGTATAACTACAAAAAAGGTGGTATACAGGTCCCAATGCCTTAATCCCTTAACTAAAGGCATTACAAAAGAATATTTGTGAGTGATAATAAGCTGAGGGCTACTTTGATATAGCCATGCTAGTCCCAAAGAAAAATGGGATTGCTGTATTCTATAATCATTTTTATTGGGGCAATACGGCAAATATCAAAAGATAAATGGGTCTGATATTCAACCAGCAGTGGTCAGTGTTTTACTGACCCCCTACAAGCTTTACTCCCAGATATTCAATGTCAGCTCATGACTGGGCACTGGCATTGAATATCTGGTCGTATGTGGCCAGCTAAAACTTATGTAGTTAAGTGCAATGTTCAGCATTTAACTGCATAAATTGAACCACATAAAGATAGGACTGTGTTTGATGTAATCCTATTTATCTAGTCATATCATCCAGTTAACTGCTGAATATTGGTACTTAACTGCTTAAGTGTTGACGCCGCCCCACACCACCCACAGAATAACCGTTTTATTGTGTGGTGGTTAATGCTGATAGTCAGTTTTACTAACCAGTTAAGTGCTTCTGAATGTCAGCAGATAACGCTGCTTGTGCAATTTAAATAGCCAAAAGCATTTTCTGGCCATTTAAATAGCTTTAAATATTTACCCCCCAGTGTTTTGTGTGAGTTGCCAAGGTCACAGAGGTCTCATTATAATAGAAAATGGGATCTGTTTGGTCTCCACAGCTGATGTGAAAACTCATCTTTATTTTTTTTTTCAAATTCTTTATTCATTTTATCATCTTACAATAAGTACACAATATTACATATCATAAAAAATAAACACATCACTTGAATTTCTTACTAATATCATCCTAAATATATAAATTAATCCCTCCCCACCCACCCTTCCCTTAAATATTTCAATCAAAAATATCATATAAATATTATAAACGTATTTAATAATTAACCTTTAAAAAGAAATTTATACCAACCCCCCCACCCCCCTATGTATAAATATACTATCAGTGAAAAATGATGTCTAATCATTACAATAATTTGCCAATGGACCCCAGATCTTTTTAAAATTGTTATAATTCCCATTTTGCAAAGCAATTACTCTTTCCATTTTATAAATGTGGCACAACAAATTCCACCAGAATATATAATTAAGATTGTTATAATTTTTCCAGTTACTAGTGATATGTTGCATGGCAACTCCTGTCATTATCAATAAAAGTTTGTTATTACTTGATGATATTTGACTCTTTGTTCTCATAGACATACCGAACAGAATAGTATCATATGATAGAGCCACATGGTTTTCTAATAAACAATTTATTTGGGACCAAATTGATTTCCAAAAAGCCATGATATAGGGACAGTAAAATAATAAATGATCTAATGTCCCTGCTTCCAGATTACAATGCCAGCATCTATTAGACTTAGAGCTATCCAACTTTTGTAATCGAACAGGGGTTGATAATGCTCTATGTAACAAAAAAAAAACAAGTTTGTCTCATAGATGCGGACATTATACATCTCATTCTCCAAGACCAAATTTGTGGCCATTGAGATGCAGAAATTTGATGCTTAATCTCAATGCTCCAAATGTCTCTAAGACAATCTTTAAATATTTTGTGCATTGGTTCAGTAAAAGGTATCGACTTCCACAGACTTAATATCCAGTGCCAGTTTTGCTTTTGAGAATAAATGTAACCCACTGAGTGAAAAAGTACCCAAACTGGGGTATGCGACTTATTCATACTACAACAGAGGGGGATATCAACTGCATAATCTTGCAAAATTTCAACTTTGGGTATGGAATAATTATGTCTAAAAAAAATAAGAAATGTTTATCAATGAAAAACATACTTTTTGGGAAAAAAATTACAAACTTGCACTTTATAGGAACATCAAAGTTATGAAAAAAATTGCATAGTTCTACTGACTCTGTAATACACAAAGAAGATGTCTAAGTCTGACTTTGGATCTTTTCCGCATGATGTCCAAAGTCGGAGGTGGACAAAAGGCCATTTTTAAAACTGGCAACACCGAAGACATTCACTTTTTTTTTTTTATTGCCTACTTAGACGTCTTGTCCACTAGGACATTCAACCCTTAGGACGTCCAACTTTATTTACCATTTTTGACCACAAACCATCCAAGTTCAAAATGTCCAAATCTAGACCATTTGGACGTGGGATGGGCAAACATTGTAATGGACTGGCCACATACATTTACCAATAGAGCAGTGGGGCACCTTAGAAGGCACTGCTGTGAAGAGTGCTAAATGTACATCTCACCACATCCCCCTTATAGTTTATGTTGAGCCCTCCAAAACTCCCTCCAAACCTACCATACCCACCTGTCTACCACCCCAATAGCCTTTATGGCTGCAGGTGACACCTATAGATATATGGCAGTATAGTAGGATTTTGGTGGCCTCATACTTTCCACCATAATTGTAGATGTTAGAGTGGCTTATGAGCCTGGGTCCTTCTTTCTATGGCTTACTAGCCCACTCACCAGGCTACTTAACACACCTGTGTAATGCTGTACTAGGCTTTCCCTTACCAGGCGCTGCTGTTCTAGAGACAGGTATGTACTGTTTCATTCAGATTTGGGGTGGTGGTGGGCGGTGGTTCAGTACGTAATCCTTCTAGTGGTAATCTGGTCAGTTTGGGTACCCTTTTGGCACTTAGAAGCTTTTAAAACAGATCTAGCTCAGAATGTCTAAGTTCCATCCAGGATGTCTTGGGAAAGGTTTGATTATTACCGCAAGACGTCCAAGTCTAAGCCTGCCCAAAGCCATCCCAGAACACGCCTCCAGCACGACCCTTTTAGTTTTGGACAAACAGCGGCTAGGACACCTCGCATTATGTCCAGAAAGACGGTTTTGAAAATCGGCACTTGGACATCTTAAGAGTTTTGAAAATGGCCCTAAAATCTTTAAAAAAATGAAAATTGTCATATTTACCCCTCCAAACATTTATAGCCTTTACCATCATTGTTTGCATCTCCCACTTGTGGTACGTTTTCACTCAGGGTTTCACAAATTGTTTTCAGTAATAACATTTTACATATATTTTCTTCTGTTTCATAGTCCCTGTACAGTGAAGCAAGCTCTCACCGTGAGAAAATTGAAAAAATATCAGAACAGCAGCAAAATAAGTACCTAGAGCTTTATACCATTTTACCTTCAGAGCTATCTTTACAGTTAGCAGAAGTATCATTAGTCCTTGGAACCATATGTGAACAGGTAAATCTATAGAAATATAATATTTGCATTATTAGTTTTTAGCTTACCCCCCTCTTTTACTAAGGTGCGCTAACTGATTAGCGCGCGCTAATCGAATTAGCCCGCGTTAAACACTAACATGTCCATAGACTAACATGCACCCGCGTTACCGTTTAGCGCGTGCTAATTATATTATCGCACGCTAATCAGTTAGCGCACCTTAGTAAAAGAGGGCCTTAGTTTTTGTTCTTCATTGGATTAGGACTAATACTTGAAAAGAAGCATTTGAAGACACAAACTGTGTGCATGTGGTGGTTAGTGCTATGATAGGTAAACTGGGAATTTTTTTTTTGTTTATTTTTTATACTGTTGTACAAATCCAAGCTAAAGGCCCACTTTTTTTAAACTGATTTCAACTCTTAAACTCCCCCTCACTGCTGCCACTATAACTTCCCCAACCCTGAAATGTCCTGTCTAAATTAGATTGTAAGCTCTTCTAGGCAGGGACCGTCTACTGTATGTTAAAATGTACAGCTCTGCGTACGCCTTTCAGCACTATAGAAATAATAAATAATAGTAGTAGTAGTAGAACTGTATATCAGAATACAGGATGTCAGCGGTATATGCATATACCGCTACAAAAGTTAATATACTTGAATATGTCTGTGCTACATCATAAAACATTACAGGCAAAAACTCCTTTCGCTCTTGTAGTACTGCCATTGGGGGATTTGCTCAGATCTTCATTCAGTTCTAGATTCTCTGCAGGGCTAGGTCCATGCTCAGACTCTCCCTAGAGTACACCAGGGGGAGGGCAAGGTTGCACACAGAGGACTTCTACCTAAGCACCTGAGAGAGACTGAGTCTCTTTATTCTCTGTACATTGCCCACTTCCCCATAACCTTATCCTCAATAGTGGCATAGCAAGGGTAGGAGGCCACACTCGCATCCTCCCATTCCCCCCCCCCTCCCCCGTACTTATTTAAATCTTCATCTGCGTAAGTAGCTTCTCCGGCCTGCTGCTCTTGCTGGCGCTTTCTTTCACTCTGATGTCATTTCCTGGCCCTGTGAACCAGATGTGATTTCAGAGGGGAGCCAGTTCAGTGCGAGCAGCAGGCCAGAGAAGTTGCTTGTGTTGGCGAAGATTTAAAGAGGTACAAGGGTGAGAGGAAGAAAGGGCATGAGCGTGGCGTGAGGGAGCGGTTCGCCCTCTCCCCACCCACCCTTACTGTAACACTGCCTCAACTCCCCCATCCAGTCTGTAAAACTGTATCTTGTTTGCTTATTGCTTAATGTCAAATAAGAAACTGTGTATTGTGGTTGCTACATAACTGCTATAGCAACTAGCAGTCAGATCGAATTTGAGAACAAAAGTTCCATTTATCTGAATGTCATGTGAACATTCTTGAAGTATGCAGCTAAAGGCAATTACTCATTTCTTTTTATATATCAGATTAAGGCAAAAGAGAAAGAAACCCAGCAAATCATAGCACTGAACCAAGAATTTAAAGAAAAAATTCAGGAGATAGCCGAGGATCTGGAGACTGTTATAGCAAAATTGAAAGAAAAGACTAACAATATAGTCCAAGCTAAAAAAGGCCAAAAGGTAAGAACATACCAGCCTGAAAACCAACCAAAGAGGGCTGCTTTTATAAAAGGGCACCAATACCAAAGCTGGGGAAAAAAAGTGCCTGTTTTAAAAAGCCAATATATATAAGGGTACAGTTGTATATATCCCCAAAATATGTCAAAGACACGTTCTGTATAATTAGTTTAGCAGAAGGGTTTCATTCATATTACATTCAAGACACAACAGACAAAAAATGATAAATACAAAAACGGAGAAAAACAAACCTCATACACAGGCAGCCGGGACTATACAAGTACCCTAAGCCTCAAAAGGCTACTTCAGGGGAAAATGGCTGCACAGCTCTACTAGTTTGCTATGTGGGAGCGTTTGAAAAAACATTTTTTCATATGAATCATTTTCCCCTGAAGTTGCCTTTTGAGGCGAAACAGAAGTGCTTTCTGTCGGGAAGTGGAATATTGGATGAAAGAACGATTGCTGCTGCAATTTGAGATAAGTTTTTCAAGTTTCACATTCTTTGATTTTTACGATATTAAGAATTACTTATATTTATACCAGGCTGTTGCCATTGCAACCAGTTTTAGAAGATTGGATTTCTACCAATATATTTTGATGCACGAGCCTGAATGAAAGGATATTTACATATTTATGTACGGAGTTTTTTTTATTTTTTATTCTTTATTCAGTTTTAACTCTTGCAACAAGTGTACAATATTCAATCAGATAATTCGTACAAATCACTTGACATTCTAACAATTATTGTCAAATGCATATAAAAAAGACCCCTCCCCCACCCATCCCATTCATCAGGAATAAACCCATTAAATCACATAACATACCTCCCCATCCCCACATTAAATATAGTTCTATGTAATAAAAAGGTGTCCAAGGTGTCTATGCAATCAGAGTTTTTTTCAAACCAGCGATGATACAGGTGGCTTAGGGTACTTATATAGTCCCGGCTGCCTGTGTATGAGGTTTGTTTTTCTCCGTTTTTGTATTTATCATTTTTTGTCCGTTGTGTCTTGAATGTGATATGAATAAAACCCTTCTGCTAAACTAATTATACAGTACGTGTCTTTGAATTGTTTTAAAAAGCCAACATGAATGCTTATGTGCCTTTACAAAATAGGCATCTTCTAGAACCAGCCCCAGAAGCGCACAAATTCACACATGCTTCAAAGAACTTCTAAATGTATGTGTATGAGGGGGTGCTGAAAAGTTCTCAGCCCAACCAAACAGATTCCTAAATTCTGAGCGTTATTTTGCTACTGTAGCTGAAAAGAATCATCTTATTTTGTCAAGTGCCAATTTGCAGAAACAGAATTTTATGTTTTGACATTGTTTTAGATCATCAATTGAACCATATCCACATCATTCTCGTCTTGGTTGGGCTGAGAACTTTTCAGCACCCCCTCATATATGCATATGCATGTGTATTTTGTTCATTAATTTACAATACAAGATAGCGATCAATTTGCTTATGCTTCAGCATTAAGCATTTAAAATACATTTCATACAATATCCTGCGAATCTTAACCCCCCCATGTGGGAATTGTTTTAGGCATCTGGCCAATTGGAGTCTTAGGCAACTCCCAGTGCATCCCAGCATGCATCAGGAAGGAGGCCTAAGACTCCAATTGGCCCAGGTGTCTAAGGCCTCTCCTATGGGAGGAGCCTTAGGCACCTGGGCCAATCAGGGGATCTTCTACAGCGCATCTCACAATGCACCAGGAAACCCTGCCATTATGGAGAGGCAGGTCTGCCGGCCGGAGGGAGTAAGCATCCTTCCAACCGGACTTTCTTCTAAGAGGTATGAGGGATGCAGGGTGTTGGGGGTTCCGGGGGGATGGTGGTGGTCAGGGGTTCAGATGTGTGAAGGCAGGAGGGAGTGGATATCCCTCCTGCTTGGCTGCTTCGGTGAGGGGGGTCACCACTTCGGGGTGGTCAGCAGCAGGAGGGAGTGGGCATCCCTCCAACAAATTTTGCGATACATATCAGGGGTCTTATGCCTCAGCTGCTCAGCTAATTGTAGCAGGGGTATTTCCTCCTAATCAGCTGAGCCATGGCTTTGGGGAGGCCTGCTGGCTCAGCTTATTAGGGATTCCCTTGCTGCAATCAGCTGATGGCAAGGGATCCCTCAATCAGGCAGATGTGATTCTCTAACCAGTGCTGGTGACATGGGCACCGGTTAGAGAATCCGGGGGGGGGGGGGGGAGGAGGGGAGTAGGCATCTGTCCGTTAGGGCAGATATGATTCTGTGTAGGATGCTGGTGTGCGATTCTCAGCCTCTTCTTAGGCGTCCACTGAGATCAGCATTCTATACAGAATCAGCCCCTAAAAGCTCATGGATTTCTCAGTTAAAATTTATTTTCTATATTCTCCACTTTAGAAGATTTCCTAAATATCATCTTAAAACATCATCAATTTTACTTCTCTTCCCCCTTCTCTTTTCAGACCTCTTTTTTTCTTTTCCCTATTTTCTACTTGTGCTTCATCAGTTTTAGCATTTGAAAGTATTATTTAAATAGATACTGCCCACAATACTGTACATGTCACTCAGATTTGGATATGTAAAGACCAGAGTGGAATTGTCCAAATAAGAGAGATGTGCACTTAAAAAAGGGGGTCCTCCAATCCGTCTGATGATATGAAGATCTTTATTGTTCAAAACATATAAATGACACATTCACGACTCAATGACTCGACATGTACATGTTTCGGCCCTCAGGTCTGCCTCAGGAGTCCTAAAAGATGTGATGGATGAAGTGCACAATATAGTGGCACTCAGTTGGATCTGGCTTAAAAGGTCAATCATGAAAGAATACCATATCGCGTATTAGTCGAGTGCTGATGATCAGCACCACGCGATATGGTATTCTTTCACAATTGACCTTTTAAGCCAGATCCAACTGAGTGCCACTATATTGTGCACTTCATCCATCACGTCTTTTAAGACTCCTGAGGCAGGCCTGAGGGCCGAAACATGTGCATGTCGAGTCATTGAGTCGTGAATGTGTCATTTAGATGTTTTGAACAATAAAGTTCTTCATATTATCAGACGGATTGGAGGACCCCCTTTTTTAAGTGCACATCTCTCTTATTTGGACAATTCCACTCTGGTCTTTACATATTCAGTTTGTGGTGCTGTTTTCCCCCCTTTTATACTCAGATTTGGATACCCAGGGCAGATGCGCGTGCAAATTAGTTAGTTAATGAGGCATTAAAAAATAAATAATTTTGAGTTGATTGTTAACAATTTGCAAGCACCTCTTGCCCTAGTTGCTATTCTACAATATCCACACCTAACTTTTCTAATGCACAGTTCAAAATGGGCATGACTATGGTGGTGGTGGTGGGGGAGTGAATTCTTAGAAGTTAGGCGCAATGCTATATAGCAGTAGTTCCCAACCCTGTCCTGGAGGACCACCAGGCCAATCGGGTTTTCAGGCTAGCCCTAATGAATATGCATGGAGCAGATTTGCATGCCTCTCACTTCAATTATATGCAAATCTCTCTCATGCATATTCATTAGGGCTAGCCTGAAAACCCGATTGGCCTGATGGTCCTTCAGGACAGGGTTGGGAACCACTGCTATATAACACTGTGATTTGTGCACCCAATTGCCAAAAATTAGGCATTATTATTTACAGAACCAAGAAAACCGGAAACCAAATCCCCGCAGATAAAACATAAAAGCAGAATATTGGGGACTAGTCTTTAAGCCCGTTACATTAACGGGTGCTAGAATAGATGTGTCTGTCTGTCTGTGTTTCTTTATCTCTCTCTCCTTGGCCGCTGTCTGTATCCTTCTGTCTCCCCCTCCCCCCCGAGCAAAGCTGTCTGCCCCCAGCACCCACCTCCCCCCCAAATGTCTCTCCATGGCCCTCTTCTGTCTTCCCCCCCAGAGCAAAGCTGTCTGTCCCCTTTCCCTATCTCTCCATGGCCCCTTCTGTCTCCCCCCAGCACACCCCTCCCCCCAAAGCAGCCCCCTATCCCTCTCCCTGTCTCTCCATGGCCCCTTCTGTCTTCCCCCCCAGAGCAAAGCTGTTTGCCCCAAGCACACCCCTCCCCCCAAAGCAGCCCCCTTTCCCTCTCCCGCTGACTCTCTCTCTGGCCCCCTTTTTCTGTCTGTCTTTCTGTCCCTCTCCCTGGCCCTGTGTCTTTCTTTCTTTCTGTCTCCCTCCCTCCCGCTGTCTGTCTGTCATTTTTCCCCATTTCCCTGTGCAGCAGCATTTCCATCCCACTTCCCTATGCAGTAGCAATAGCATTTCCCTCCTATCCCCCCCCCTTTTCCTCTGTAGAAGCAGTAGCAGCATTTTCCCCCACTCCCCCTTTCCCTTTTCTTACCTTATCTTCCCTGCTCCGTTTGGCCCCTCCCCCTTCTTTTACTGTCGTTGTCGATCCGACCTGCTCCTGACCCTCCCACCGCCGACAAACCTCGGGGTTCCAGCCGCGTAGGCAGCACTTTAAACACGCTGCTTCGCGGCCTTCTACTGGCGATTTCCTCTACCGCATCTGTCTCCGATGATGTCATCAGAGACGCGGCAGAGGAAATCGGCAGAGAAGGGTGCGAAGCAGCATGTTTATAGTGCTGCCTACGCCGCTGGAGCCTGGAGGCGACGGAGAGGGCAGGGGGTGCTAGCGGCCGGCAGCGGTGGAGAGCAGGGAAGGGCGCGCATGGCACTTGTCTTGCTTCGCGTGAGGCCGGTCTGTAAGCCGCGCATGCGCACTTCCTATGTGTGCTACAGCTCACGGAAAATGTATGCACGCATAGGAAGTGCGCATGCGCGGCTTACCATTTCATTATATTAGATAAGTCTAGGAACAACCATCTTAAGGTGGTTTTACAAAGCCGCACTACCGGTTTAACGTGCGTAATGACATGCGCTAGCCGCTGCTGCCTCCTCTTGGGCAGGCGATAGTTTTTCGGCCAGTGCGGGGGTTAGAGCGTGATGAAAAGTCGCACGCGCTAAAGCCGCTAGCGCGGCTTCATAAAAGGAGCCCTAAATGTATGGGATGTAATACTCTTGACAGAACCTTTGGATTCTTCAGATAGATATTTCTTAAAACACTTCAGTTAGGCCTGATGTGGCCCATGTTTCGGCAGGCTTGCACCTTTATTTTCACCAGGTTTCAGCAGGAGTAAATGCTGATGGCTAAATTTAGGTGTGAAATTCATGCTAAGCTAGAATTCTATAGGGGTTCTCAGCACAGAGTACCCTTTATAAAATACTAATTTAACACAGATCCTTCCGGCACCTAACTCAATAAAGCCATTTCCCATGTGCAGAAAAAGGGGAAAAGACCTTTCTTTCAATGTCCTATTGCTATTTTGATTAGTTTATATTTTGATTAGTTTTTCTTATTATGTCCTTCCCTCATTTATTGAATTGCCTGTAAACCGTGTCGAGCTCTATCTTTATGGAGATGATGCGGTATACAAACTTAAGGTTTAGTTTAGTTTAGTTTTAGTTTACTTAACTGCAAGAATTTCAGTACCCAGCAGATTCTTTTTCCTCATTTTTGTTAATTTTTTTTTAAAGTCTGTTTCTTTACTTTTTCCTGTTTTCCAGGGCCTCTATGAAGAGCTGGACAAATGCAATATAAAGTTAGTGGAACTGGATGTAGAAATCCAGGACTTTGCTGAGCAGAATGCCCTGCTAGCTAAGCAGCTGATGGACCAAACAGGAGGGCTGACAGAGCTCTACCAACAGGCTATCAGGCAGGCTGAATACAGGGCAGCTAAACTCAAACAGGTATTATCATGTGGCCTAGTATGATGATATAAGCCTCTGATCTCTACAACACTGTTTATTGATCTTCTTTTAAAAAAAAAAAAAAAATGCACATGCCATGTTCCCACCCCCAAGTGTAAGGTCTTTGAAATAAGAACATAGCCAGAACTTAATTTTGGAGGAGACCCAGGGGTGGACTGGGGGGCCAAAACATGCCTCCCCCTCCCCCCCCCCCCAGCCACCACTTTTGCCACTTCCGCATCATACGCATAACGCATACTGGCAAAGATTCTCAAGCCCTGCCAGCTGAAGAGATTCGTCGCTGGAACCTGCACCTTTGCTGTCTGACCAATGAAGAAGCCAGCATGTGCTGTAGTCTCCAATGCCAACACTTCTGCAAATGCTTAAACTGAGCATGTGTGGAAGTGCTAGCACTGGTGGCTGGAGCACCCTGCTGACTTCCTGCTGCTCAAGCAAAATTGGCAGGGGTTCCAGTGACAAAACTCTTTGGCCTACAGGGCTTGAGCATCCCTACCAGTCATGTATCTGGTGCTTCAAGTTTGAAGGGTGCCTGAGAACAAAGTGGAGAAAGGGCAGGCCCCTTGTGGTTATGCCATTGCTTTAAAATAGCGCCTGCAATTGCTATCTCTGTCTCCATTTTATGGGGATAATTTAAGTGGGTTCCCAGCTGATAAATCCAAATAGGTTTCTGTGGCCCTTATTTTAGAAGCATCCTCAGGGAGGGGTCTTTGGTGAGAGATCTTTTTTAGGAGTAGTTGGAGATTGATGACAGGATCAGATATTTTGGGGAGCCATTGATTCTGGGGAAGGCAAAAGGGGCATTTGAGGCCTGGAAGAAAGGAGAGTTCCTACTGCAGGGTCAGGGCACTTGGAGAAGGGGTTGCATATTCATTTTCCCCATGTGCTGCTGTTTGAGAAAAAAAAAAATTCTGCTCCTGCAAGGCATGGGTAGCCATTAACATGCAATCCATAAAGGGCTCTGTATTTGGCTGATCCTTTTGTAAAATGCTATAGAATTCTCCTTGTCCTGATCTTGACATCTGAATTCCCCTAATGACTTTATAAATTAAGCATTCTGAACCAGCTACAGTAGTGCATAATATTTGCATCAGGTATAAATTTGTGCATATATTTACACCTGATACAACTAGTGTGCAAATTTCTATGTACATTCTCCCCCTGATTCTATAAATGGTGCCCAAAGATAGGTGTGCAAGTGGGTGCATGATTATAGGATAGGGGTCCTTGCACAGAAATTATGTAATTGGTTCAATTAGTGCTCAGTTGATGATAACTAGACCAGTCTGGTCTCTAGAATAAGCTCTGTTGTTGTCTATTGTAATCTATTTGTTGTCATGACTAGTCTGTTTTCAAATGATTGTGAATGTCTACTTGTAACCCGTTCTGAGGTTCTGGGAGAACGGGATAGAAATCGAAATAAATAAATAAAACTATCATTAATTGACCTTAAAAAATGCTAATTGGCATTAATTAGGTGTAACACACATAAGTGATCTTATGAAGCAAATTGAAGCAAGAATATTATTCAAATTCGGTTGTATTTGTTACAAGACATTGGATGGTCTGGTGCCTACCTACTTTATTGATCACTTTTAAGTTTGTTAACAGAAAGCACTTTACGATTCCAGACTACAGTCAAACCTTGGATAGCGAGTAACGTACTGTGCGAGTGTTTTGCAAGATGAGCAAAACATTTTATTAAATTTTAACTTGATAAATGAGCGTTGTCTTGCAGTACGAGCATGTATATGCACATCACGTCAAGTACGTACAATATACGCACATCGCATTATATCGCTGAGCGCGGCTGAACATAATACAAGCACCCACAGTTCAAGTGCGCACAACATACGCACATCTCACGCTGAGCGTGGCGGAACGTAATAAAAGCATCATGCCCAATTCACCCACAGTTTAAGCGCGCTGTATAAGTGCGCATATCAGCCACGATTCAATTCAAAAGTAAAGTGCAGGTTATTTATTTTACTTTACATATTTTCATTTTATACAGTACAGCACAGTATTTTGCATTAAGGTTTTTGGGTTGTGGAACGAATCGTCTGAGTTTCCATTATTTCGTAAGGGGAAATTTGCTTTGATATATGAGTGCTTTGGATTACAAGCAAGCTTCTGGAATGAATTATGCTTGCAAACCAAGGTTTTACTGTATGTGCTTTCCCTTCTGTAAAAGGTTGTTTATACAAACAATTTTTAATAGAATCATTGGGTCTCCCCATCTTCTAGCAATATATAAATAATAGTAATGTTACAAATATTAATGTGTAGGAGCTGGAATGAAAAATCAAACCCAAGTCTTCCATCTAACAACCTAGGGTGGCAATGGAACCAAGGGCAAGTTCCCCAAATCATATTAAAAATATGGAAATGAACAAAAAGGGGAAATTATCTTCTAGAGGCATTGATAAAGAAAGTGTTTTATGACAAACTAGGGCAGGTCTGGTCCTTTAGAACAGATCTCATTTATCTCCTTTATGCATGTTATATATTCAGACGGCCTTGTGGGATAAGAGCTTTGGTAATTTGATTTTAAGTTACAACTCCTATCTAATTTTTAGAAAATTGATAAAAACCTGACACATTTTTTAAATAATTGAAATGTAAGTCACTGTGAATGCACAGTATTCTAGAATTGTAAACCACACTGAACTGTAAGGTAGTTGTGATTTATACATGAACTGTTATGCTATCTATATTCTATACCCCTATTCTACAAACAGCACATCTCGTATGGGGGTATGGGTATGGGCGAGTCAGGGGCTTGCCCAGCATTCAGGTACGATTTTATAGAACATTTCTATTTACATGTCCAAATGCCAGTAGGTAGGTGTGAGCTTTTGACTGGTGTAAATGTTTGTCCCTGAAGTTGGGTACAAGACTGCAAATTTAAGCTAGTGTGCCAGAACTGCCATCATATAATTCACATTTCTTGCCCTGTAACTTGGTGCCTAGCCTATCTTAGGGCACCATTTACTGAATCTGCTCCTCTATGTATGTATCTTCATATTTCATAAAACACATGTGTATCCACCAGCAATCTATCCAAATTATAACATTGGTTGTAGCTTCATGCATACCATATAAAAGGATGTGTGATTGGTTAGGCTGCTTTTTTATGCACATATTTATACAGCCAGTTTTGTAAAATTGATTTTCCACACCTAAAATATGCTTTATATAATTACTAGTTTTTAAACCCGTTACATTAACGGGTGCTAGAGTAGATGTCTGTCTGTCTGGTTTTTTTTTTCTTTGTCTCTCTCTCCTTGGATGCTGCCTGTCTGTCTGTCATTTTTTCTATCTGTGTCTCTCCCTATGTCCTTAGTGCCCTCAGTGCCTCCTTCCTATGTCCTTAGTGCCCCTTCCTATGTCCTTAGTGCCCCTAGTGCCTCCTTCCCATGTCCTTAGTACCTCTTCCTACATCCTTAGTGCCCCCAATACCTCCTTCCTGTGTCCATAATGCCCACAGTGCCTCCTTCCCATGTCCTTAGTGCCCCCAGTGCCTCCGTACAGTGTCCTTAGTGCCCCAGTGCCTGCGTACTGTGTCCTTAGTGCCCCCAGTGCCTCCTTTCTATATCATTAGTGCCCCTAGTGCCTCCTTCCCATGTCCCCATCACTATCTTCCAGACTTTGTCTCCCCCCCCTTCCCACATGCCAGCCTGTCTGCCTGCCTCCCATCCCCCTGAGGAGCATAGTTCCATTAAAAAAAACCACCCCCTAAAGCCAGCCTGCCTGCCTCCTTCCCATCCCTCTGAGCAGCATATTTCCATTTAACCTCCCCTCCCCCCCCCGAAGCCAGCCTGCCTGCCTCCTTCCCATCAGAGCAGCATGTTTCAATTTAACCCCCCCACCCCAAAGCCACCCTGCCTGCCTCCTTCCCATGTTTCCATTTAACCCCCGTTGTCTCTCCCAGCCGACTCCCCCACCACTAGAGGGCCGACAAACCTCCCGGCTCCAGCAGCATCCGAGGCACAGTAAACATGCTGCTTCGAGCCTTCTACTGCCCTAATTTCCTCTGCTGCGTTTCTGATGATGTCATCAGGGATGCGGCAGAGGAAGTCAGGCCAGTAGAAGGACGCGAAGCAGCGTGTTTACTGTGCCTGGACGCTGCTGGAGCCGGGAGGTTTGTGTTCGTCTCACAGTGGGAGGTGCGGCTGGGAGGGTCAACGAGGGTTTCGGGTGTGCTGGGCATGGTCGGCGCCGGGGGGGGGGGAGTCACGGCGTGTTACCTGCTCTGAGTCAGGCCAGAGCCGGGAAGCCCGCTGCGAGAGAAAGAGAGAGATGCATGGTAAGCGCGCATGCGCACTCTTGTGGCCACAGCCCGACAGATCAGGACTCAGGGAACACGGGGTAAGAGTGTGCATGTGCGCTTAGCATTTTATTATTATAGATTCCCTGGATGACAATAAAACTGGAACCTCTATTAAAACTTTTACCATTTTTAGTTTCAGAGTTTTAAAAGCACCTTTGCTCTGTTTTTGATACTTTAATTATACTTTCTAGTATAGACATTCTCATAATTTTTTCTCTCTTTCCCTCTCTACATTGCTTGCTTCTCGGGTTTTCTTGGCAGCATATTTTTTGGCACAATATGATGTATTGTTCACTGTTAACTTAGAAAACCTAATTTATGTTAGTTCAGAAATGACTGAAGAAATATAACTGGTATTAAAAAATGGAAGAGGGCGGTCCCAAGCAAATTGTCTGTTATAAACATTTCCCACCTTGGTTGTTTTATTATTAATATGCTCCTATGCAGAATTCAGTTAAGGCCTTGCTTTAATTTTTGCAGGCTGGAACACATTTGGATGAGTACAATGAAATGCTGGAGTTCATCATGAAGTGGATTGACAAGGCCAAGATCCTGGTACACTGTCACATCTCGTGGAATTCAGCTTCTCAGCTTCGTGATCAGTACATGGCTCATAAGGTGTCACTTTATTTATTTTATAATTTTGGCATGAGTTACCTAAAGGAAGCTACAGACATACTGTACCTGCAGGATTGCACTTTAAGAGATTTCGGGCTAGATTCACTAAGCAAACCGATCGTGTACTGATCAGTTTGCGAGCCGATTTCCCTCCAACCCAATTCACTAACCTGTGCCCCGATCATCCTCCGATCTGCGCATACAAATGAGGGGAATCGGCATGCAAAGCAGGAAGGACGTGATTCACTACACTTTCCGACTGGCTGGCTGATCAAAAAGCAAGGACCAGTTGCTTGTGCTGAAACCCTGCTCTCTGCTCCGATTCTCCTGCCTGCCTCCCTGCTCTTTCTTTTTTTTTTGTGATCTGAGAAAAAACATGCTCTGGACCAAAGTGGAATTGATCCCGGTACTGCCTGCCACCCCGAATCTCTCCTGCCCTTCCCCACACTGCGAGCCCGTGGTTTTAACCCACGGGTTTAAAGTGGGTTAAAACCACAGGCTCGCTGGGCTAAAGTAAAGTAAGTAAAAAGAAAAAGACGCGGCTCACGGCTAGACGCATGCGCAGGACCATCTACAGATGGTCTGCACATGCATCGGGATCGCCCACTAGTGATCCGTGTGGTCGGAGGGGGGCATTCTCATGAAAATTTGTGGGCGCTAGTAAGGAAGCCGCTCAGCGCTGAGAAGCAGTGCCAAATCGCGCTGCTGCTCGTGCCGCCGATTTGGACTAAGTGGTTAGCAGCGGGGCAGGAGTTCAGAAAGCTTGCCTTTGCCCGCTGCACCTCCACCAACGATCGGCAGAGGACCCGCTGAACCTCCACCAGATTGGCAAAGGTAGGAAGATAGGGCAGAGCCTGGGAGGGAGAGTGCAGAGCCTGACAGGGGAGGGGAGGAAGGAAGGGGGCTGGGTGCAGAGCCTAATGGGGCAGGACACTTGGATATTAAGCTGCCCGACATTCGAGTCAACCATTTTTCCTCCTTTTGGTGGGGGGAAGGGGGGTCTTGACTTATATTTAGATCTACTTATATTCAAGTATATACGGGTAAGTGTCTAACAGGGTATACATGCACATATAGTTTAGGCATGGGCTCTTATGCCAGTCACAGAGTGGTGCCTAAGTGTAGTGACTATCTGCATAACTTACATGCTCTGCCTCTATATACTGTAGACCTCCCTTTGCAAATACACGCTATGTAGAGGGTATTTGTTAGTAATCTGTCACACAACATCAGGAACCGCAGAAATGCAGAGGAGGGCTAAAGCTTGGTTTATTTGGCCTGCACAATGTGAAAGATGCTCTGCCGCTCCTGGACAGAGAGAGAAGGAAAGGAAACAAAAACTTGCATGGTCACTCGTAGTATTGAAATCTCTGTTTTAAGAAAGAAATAATGGGGGATGGTGTTGCTCTTACAGGCAATGCTGGAGGAATCCAGAGAAATTCACAGTGACTTAGAAGCCATGAACGAAAAGACAGACTGCTTGGCCGGTGTATACCATACAGAAGGAATGACTCAGCAAGTATCAGAACTGGGACGGCAGACGGAAGAGTTGCAGCAACTCATCAAACTGCGCATGCAGAATCTTCATGATGCTGCTAAGGTATTAGAACACCCTGTGAAAGGCATCTGCCCCGCTGCATGGGACGGCTGTCTTTTATTGCTTGTTTGTTTATTCAGGTTTTTGATTGAACGCTTTTTCGAAACTACAAAGCGTTGAACAAAATTTTAAATTAACATTTAAACCAAAATTTTAACAAATAAAACATACATTTCTATAATGAAACATCTATTATTAATTAAACAATAAAAAAAAACTACATGACTGACAACAAATCCGTACTAGGAAAAAAAAGGACCGAAAAGCCCCTGGACACGAATAGGAAGAGGGGGAGAAATACAATCGATATAGAAAATGTGAGAAACATTTAAGGTAAACACAAAAGGGGATTGGGAAAATAAATATAAGAAACAAGAATAAGTTAATTACTAAAACACAGTTGATCAATTAAAAGCATCTTGCCCATTTTCTACTGCTGTCTGCCCAAGCTTGACCACCTGCAGCAGAGGGAAAGGAGACTGGTAGAATGTGATTCAGGTTACATGTTAGAAATAACTTTCTAGCTTTTAAGGACATAAAAAAATAGCCATCTAGCCCAGTATCCTATTTCCAACAGTGGCCAAACCTGGTCACAACAACTACTACTACTATTTAGCATGTCTATAGCACTGAAAGGCATGCACAGTTACCTGGCAGAAACCCAAATACAGGCAGTCCCCATTTTACGAACATCCAACTCATGCCAGACTCGTACTTACGAACGGGGGGGTCCTATTCTACCTTCGGTGTCCCAATGCTCCCCTTTTCCTCCCTCCCTCCCGTGTACCAATGCTCCCCTCTCCCTGCCTCCCTCCCTCCATTCTGTGCCCCAAGTACGTGCCTCCCTCCGGCAGGTGTTTTCCTTCTGGCCGGCTCCCTCCTCCTTCCAGCCACAGTTATTTCTCTGCACAAAGCCACGGGCAGCGGCTCCTTTGCGTGTCCTGCGGCTGAGCTGGAAGCCTTCCCTCTGACGTGGGAAGAGTAAGGCGTGACCAGGAGGTATTTGTAGAGGTGTTTCCTCCTGGAAGCGGAGTGGTCTGTTTGGGACATATGGAGGAAGTTAAAACATTAAAAAAAAAAATTATTATTGAATGATAATTTCCATATTGTCCATAAACTTTTAGGGGGCAGTTCTATAACTTGGCATCTCAGTTAAAGTGCTACAGTGGGGCACACTTAGCACCAGTTCTTCAATTGGGCTAAATTTAGAACTATGTTTGATTTTTAAGGTCCTCAGATAAAATGGGCCATAATACTTAAAGTTAGCTCTTTACATACCTTTGAGACCTCTTAAGATCCTCTCAAGGACCATCACTATCTATACCCGCGTCAAAAGAAATTGTACGATGGGTTTTCCCATCAGCGAGCCTTCTCAGAACTAGCCCCCACACTCTGGAATATAGTCCAACAGGGGCTATATCTAACTTCAGGCTGCCTCTACTTCAGGAAGCAAGTGAAAGCCTGGTTCTTCTCCCAAGCCATCAATACATAGGGTGACTGACTATACACTCGTTCTGTACCTGGACTAACTTGCTACACACACAGTAATTTAGATCAGCTCCTTAATATCTTGTTTAACTGTACAAAGAACTTCCCTTGAGTGTAGCCACCCATTTTTGTATCCCATCTTGTCCCCATATATATATTTGCACTTGGCCCCTGAGCTATATGATAAATCGTATTGTAGAAAAACATATCTACGTTATCTGAATGTTCTAATGCATGCGTATTAGGTGTATCGTAAGTAGTATTCTGACACCGCATTATATCTCTGTTATTTGAATTTCAATGCTGTTAAATGTATTTAGTTTAGCTACTGTTTCATGGTAACCCATTCTGAGCTCTCTGAAGAGGCCGGGCTATGAAATGATAAAATTAATTGAATAAATAAATATATACTCCTATTAAGTTTCAATTTGCTGATTTCATGTTTTCCTCATGTATTGTATTTATGTTTGTATTTGGTCATTTTTACTGTCGTTATGCTGTTTACAAAATTGTGTTTAAACTGTTACCTGAATCTCTTTATCAAGGCAGTTAATAAAGCCCAATAAATAAATGATGGTATTTAGAACACCTAAGTCATAGAATACTAGCACAAATCCACATTGGCACAACCTATGACAGGTGTAAATGGTCATGTCTAATTGCACCAAGTGATACACAGAACTTATAGCATTCTATAACTTAAGCACATCACTTGGTGCCACACCCATGATCCGCCCATTCTCCTCCCACATGTACACCCATCTGGATTTACATGCTGTAGCACTTATGTGCCATTTTATAGAATACCATCAAGTGCACTTATGCACAAAACTACCAATTAGGTACCTTTCACATATGTAAGTGGTGCATAGCTCTGGGCATCCTCTATAATAAAACTCTAAGCGTGCAAGCGCACTTACGATGCCGTGTTCCCTTCCGCCGTGATATGTGCTTCCGTGCCGCACATGCGCACTGCCTGTCTTTATGCCCTGGTCTCCAATGCTGGCTGACTTCCTGCGCTGCTGCTGCTGGGACGCCTCTTCTCACCCCCGGACCAGTAAGCGCAGCAGCCGCAGTTTCATCTTGCAGCCATGGGGCGTTTGCTAGGCCGGCCCATTTCGATAATGCGAGGTGGACTGGCCTAGCAAAAGCCCCGAGGTTGCCTGGGCTAGTGAATGCTGGACAGGGTGAGCAGGGAAAGGAGAAGGGGTACTACTGGACAGGGAGAGCAGGGAAGAGGTGTTACTGGACAGGGGGGAGGTAAAAGGAAGAGATAAGGCCTGCTGCTGGACAGGGAGGAGATAAAAGGAAGGTAGAAGGGCTACTGCTGGACAGAGGGAGCAGGGAAGAGGTGCTGCTGGACACAGGAGAGGTAAAAGGAAGGTAGAAGGGCTACTGCTGGACAGGAGGAGCAGGCAAGGGTTGCTGATGGACAGCCGAGGAAAGAGAGAGACAGAAAGAAAGAAAGACATACAGCGGCCAAGGAGAGAGAGAGAAAGAAATACGGACACACACATATATTCTAGCACCCGTTAATGTGACGGGCTTAAAGACTAGTGAGCTTATAAAATGGCCCTGTTAATGTTATCCCACTATGATCATTGGAATGGTTTATACTTAGGCTTTCCAATGTCCACTACAACAGTTCATGGATAGTAGCTAAGAGGTTTGCTCACATTACTCCTGTCCTCCCTGATATTTATTGGTTGCTTTGTTGTTGGAGAATCAAATTTAAATACCTGGTTTAATGCTAAAGATATCATCTACCTTGTTGTCTCTGATTGCAGGAATCTTGTCTATTGGGTATTCCTGTGCGGTTTGAGAAAGCACCCATACGGTAGCTAGGTCCTAATTCTGGAAATGTCTTAGCAATTGATTTGGGGATGGCATAGCTTTTGCTTTTTAAAATAAACATGGAAGCTTATTCAATTCAAAAGGAGGGGGAGAAAAAGAAGAAACTCCCAGGTCTAAAAAAAAAAAAAGCATGAGAGGCAGGGATCTTTGTTTATTGTAATATATTTTCAATTGATATTCCAGGATATGAAGAAGTTTGAAATTGAGGTGAAAACGCTTCAGGCTACTCTGGAGCAAGCTCAGATGACTTTGACCTCTCCGGAGCTTGGGCGCTTGAGTCTCAAAGAACAGCTCTCTCACAGACAGGTAAAATACAGAAGGTCATCAGCCCAAAAGAAGCTCCTAAGATTTCCCTTATTACGTTCTACGTTCTCGGTCCCCCATCTCATTGACTACAGGTTGGATCTGGATGGGAAGTGACAGAGGGTGAGGAGAGGAGTAGGGACCCTATGCTGTTTAAAATATCCAGAATTTGGGATAAGACACTTGGGGCTCCTTTTACTAAGGTGCGCTAGCGTTTTTAGCGCACGCACAAGATTAGCGCACGCTAGCCGAAAAATTACCGCCAGCTTAAAGGGAGGCGGTAGTGGCTAACGCGCGTGGTATTTTAGCACGCGCTATTCCGCGCGTTAAGGCCCTAACATACCTTTGTAAAAGGAGCCCTTGGTGGCTGCATGCATTATACTGTTGCGATGTTTCAGTTGCACATTTTGTTTGTGGCATTGACTGCTTGTACTTACCTGGATTCAATAAAGATATTATTAGGAAAAAAAACAACAATTGGGCAATAGCCAGGGTGTAGCCCCAATACAAAGTTTAGTAAACAATTTCATTACTAACCGCTGTTTTAACATTTAATGAGACCTATTTCCTTCTTTGAAAATTAAATTTGTACCTTAATAGCTGACAGTGTATGAATCGTTTCATGGCATGAAAATGTTCAACAATGGGTAAAAGGAGCAGGGCAAAGGTAGGAGAGGGCAAGTAGGCCTGGATATTTCATTTTGCACTCCCTGTTCATACTTTCCACTGTTGCATGCAAAACCCACAGGTACCCTTTGTACCCACTGTCCCTACCACTACTACCATTACTATTTATCTTTTCTATAGTGCTACCGTATGCATACAGCACTGTACATTAAACATATAAGAGCTTGAAAGAGCTTAGAATCTAATTATGATAGACAAACAGGACATAAAGGGTGACTCTATACACACTGCTCAGGAAGGGAATTACAAAGGGAATGATAACGTAGATAGGGTAGAGCAGGGGTAGGAAATTCCAGTCCTCAAGAGCCAGAGCCAGGTCAGGTTTTCAGGATATCCACAATGAATATGTATGAGATGGATTTGCATGCACTGCCTCCTTGAGATGCAAATCTATCTCATGCATATTTATTGTGCATATCCTGAAAGCCTGACCTGGCTCCGGCTCTCGAGGACTGGAATTGCCTACCCCTGGGGTAGGGGAATAAAGAGGGATTGACAAACAGATATGGTTGCTTTACAAGTGGGTTGGAGTTAGAACTTGAAAGCAGCTTCAAAAAAGTGGGCTTTTAGCATGGATTTGAAATACTGCTAGAAACAGAGCCTGATGTTCTGCACCAGGCATATGGTGCAGCAAAGTAGAAGGGAGTTGGGAGTTGGCTGTAGAGGAGAAGGGCACAGACATGACAGACTTACCCAATGAATGGAGTTCCCAGGGCGGAGTATAGGGAGAGATAAGAGATGAGAGGTACTGAGGAGCTGCATTTTGAAGGAGAAATATGATGTCTCCTTTTGACCATTAAGGGGGTGCTGAAAAGTTTTCATCCCAACCAATTAACTTCCTAAATTATCAGCATTATTTTGTCACTGTAGCTGAAAAGAGTGTTCTCTTATTTCATTACATGCCAATTTGCAGAAACAAAATTCTATGTTTTGACATTGTTTCAGATCATTGATCGAACCATATCTACATCATTCTCTTCTTGACTGGGATGAGAACTTTTCAGCACCCTCCCCCCCCCTCGTAACTCAAGATAACCATGAACTTTCAAACTGCCCAAAGAATTTGACATTGCTCTCCCCTCCTCAAGCAGTTTTATAACTGCCCATCATGGTGAAATGTACACTTGCATTTTTCACTATAAAGAGTTTGCTTGATTTCCAAAGTAGAAGCACACATACTTTCACTTTTAAATTAACTCAGGAAAAAGGATCTGTACATATTTACACCTAATAATTTACACGCTAATTATTTGTGTGGATGGAATATCTGAGGACAAATGAGTGCATAGTTTTGAAAATGCCAATGTAAATCCCTCCCCAACCATGGACCTAGTAAGATTTTGTCACTTTAGGCAAATTTATATGTATTACAGGCACTATCAAAGAAATTCTATAAATGGTGCCTTTAAAATTTTGGTGCTGAGTAGTGCAGCGCTAAGCATGATTCTACAAAAGCTAGGCATACTTTATAAAATCATTTTTAGTGGCACCTAAGGTGGGATAAGGCATCTTAGGTGTCCTAACCTTAGGCAAACCCGGTGTCAGGTCAAAAGCGCGCCGAGACAAAGGCGCGAGCAGACAATTGAGCGCATTACGGAGGCGTGCACCGAAGAAAATTACTGTTTTTAGGGCTCCGATGGGGGGGCTTGGGGGGGAACCCCCCCACTTTACTTAATACAAATCGCACCGCATTGTGGGGGGGTTTGGGGGGTTGTAACCCCCCAAATTTTACTGAAAACTTCACTTTTTCCCTGTTTTTAGGGAAAAAGTTACATTTACAGTAAAATGTGGGGGGTTACAACCCCCCAAACCCCCCACAACGCCGGCGCGATTTGTAGTAAGTAAACTGGTGGGGCTCCCCAACAAAACCCCCCATCGGAGCCCATAAAAACAGTAATTTTCTTCGGCACGCGCCTCCATCTTGCGCTCAGTTGTCTGCGCGCGCCTTTGTCTTCCGCGTTGTTGTCTATGAACCGGCAAACCCAATTTATGCCAGATGTTTCTTAGCCTACCTAAGTCCAAAACAGATGCCTACATGTCAAAGAATGCCCATGATATGTCCCCCCTAACCATGCCTACTTTCTGGTAGGTGCCTTGGATTAGGAGCCTGTCTCACAGTGGTAGGCGCCTACCATCCAGTTAAGTGCAATTAATATCAATTAAGTGTTAATCAGTGCTGATAACTGTCAATTAAGTTGGGCACCTAGATTGACTAGGCACCTAAATTTAGGTGCCATTTATAGAATCAGGGTCTATGTGCATAATTTCTCACACACACGACTAGCTATTCTGTAAAAGCCCACTGCAAATGCTGTTTCTAGCTTTGTTTGCTGCATTGAGGCCATTGCCAGACTCACTAAAAAAAAAGTTTTGAGGGAAGGAAAAAGTGCCGATTGCCTAGAAAAAAACATTAATTATGCTTGGGGTTAGGGAGCGATGTGATCACACGTCCATCACAGCGCGCTGCCGAGCCACGCCCCTTTGAATTGATTTCTTAATAAATCAGATCCTTTGAAATAAAAACTGATTGAAGTACTCATCTTATTCTAGCATCTGTTAACCGAAATGGAGTCACTAAAGCCAAAGGTCCAGGCAGTCCAGGCATGCCAAAGTGGCTTGCAGATTCCAGAAGAGGTAGTCACTAGCCTGCCTATATGTCACACAGCACTGAGACTGCAGGAGGAAGCCAGTCGGCTGCAGCATACTGCCATCCAACAGTGTAACATCATGCAGGTAAGTGCAAGCGATGAGGGTGCTCTCAACACAGCCACTGCATTCCATTGCTGCCTGTCACCCAACTTGGTGCAAAGTATCACCGATCTTTTTGCTAATTTTCAAATTTATCAAGCCAGTATTCAAGTGGGAGGTGTATGTTCACCAGAAACCAGTAAACCTGTAATTTCACTATATGAATGGTAGTAAGCTAAAAATGTACTCATTCTGCCATTGTCCATAGGGTGGAGGAGTATGCTTTTGGCAGAACTACGGTGGCAACTTGAAACTATCCATACAGGACAATTTACCCATTTAGGACTCAATATTCAAAATTATTTAAATGTCGAGGAGAAGTTCCTGACTGCAGACTGTTTTTTGTTTTTGTTTTTGCTTTGGCTGGCGATACTGCAGTTTTCATTGGATTCCTTTGTGTTGTCCTTGAGGAGAAGTTCCTGGCCATTTAAATTGCCTGTCTTGGGCTAACTAGGCATTCTTAGAAGCACTTAACCAGATAGTTCTACTGAAAATGCCTGATTAGTGCTCAAACTGAAATAGGCTCTTTTGTGGATATTTTGTGGGTAAAGTCAGCACTTAACCAGCTAGGATAACCAGATAAATAGATCCTCATAAAATGCAGTCCTATCTTTCCATAGTTACTACTTCTACTTATCATTTCTACAGCACTGTTAGACTTGCTCAGCGCTGTATATTAAAACATTCAAGAGACAGTCCCTTCTCAGTACAGTTTACAATCTAATCAAACAGGACAAAGAGGGTGTTAGGGAGTTTCTCAGGTGTGGATGTTTTACAAGCAAGCAGAGGTTAGGTGTTAAAAGAAACCTAAAAAAGTGGGCTTTTAGCTTGGATTTGAATACTGCTAGGAATGGAGCTTGACGTGCTGACTCAAGCAGTCTATTCCAGGCATATGGTTAAGCAAGAGAGAAAGAACACAGTCTAGAGTTGGCAGTAGAGGAGAAAAGTACAGAAAAGAGAGACTTGCCCAAAGAACGGAGTCGTTCTTCATAGCCGGTTAGGTGGTGAATATCACACTTAACTTGATAAGATTTTGCCAACTTTATATACTGGGTGGTTGACAGCTTCATTTTCCTTGGGTCCCTCATTGATCACAGTAGCGGTTCAACAGCAGAGATTAAGTGTCGATTAGCACTGGGGAGTGCAGCCATGGTGAGCATGGATCAAATATGGAAGTGCAAGGATGTCTCAGTCACCATCAAACAAAGACTGATCCCTGCCATTGTGGTCCCAATCGTGACATATGACTGCGAGACATGGACACTCATGAAAGCAGATATAAGAAAAATTTACACCTTTGAGCTGTGGTCCTTGAGAAGACTTCTATGAATCCCGTGGATCACCAACGAAGATGTTCTTGATCATATAAACCCAGAGTTGTCCTTGGAAGGCAAGATTACCAGACAGAAACTGACCTATTTTGGATGTGATGAAGGCAAATTCACTAGAAAAAGAGGTACTACTCGGAATGGTCAGTGATAAAAGGAAGCTGTGTCTGAATTTAAGAAAGCCTGAGATAAGCATGTGGGATCTCCTAGAGCAGGGGTAGGCAATTCCGGTCCTCGAGAGCCGGAGCCAGGTCAGGTTTTCAGGATATCCACAATGAATATGTATGAGATTGATTTGCATGCACTGCCTCCTTGAGATGCAAATCTATCTCATGCATATTTATTGTGGATATCCTGAAAACCTGACCTGGCTCTGGCTCTTGAGGACCGGAATTGCCTACCCCTGTCCTAGAGGGACAGAGAGACTGTTCTGCAGGCTGTTCCTATCACTGTTCCACTAGCTGGGAAGGAGGGGGATAGAGGAGAATCTCAAACATAGATATTAGGTTATATGCTGAAATATTAACCGACTAGAGAACTGGAGCTGTACAGGCTCTCCATGCCAGAGCTTATTATGTAGTCTTCACAAAATTTCCCAGCAAGTGATAGAGACAGAGAACACAGATTTGCAGTAAGAATATCTCTGACAATAAAGGGTTGTATCACTAGGCAGACTGTCAGAGTTCTTCATCTCCAGCATATACTAATCTGAACTTCCTGCACCTAGATTGTCTGCAAATCATCTGCTCACACTGGCAGCAACTTGTGAGCATCTCCCCTGATGGAGCAGACATCATGTGATTGACTGTCCAGCCATGCTCCCATTTCCTTTGGGTCTGGTGAGTCTTGCTGGTCCCTGCTGTCAAGTATTTGGAGCCTGCTGAGAGTTTTTGCAGCTAGGAGATGCACTACAGAGGACTGTTGGGGTTAGTTTTGGCTGCCTGACTTCAGGGTGCATTTCAGTGCCAAGCTCAGGCTAAGTAAAGAGAGGCTAACCTTTTTGGGTCATATTGGGTGGCTTTTGTCACAACCACCACTGTGAAACCCGTGGTGCAAAAAGGAGTTGTACTGCCAGGTGTACATGTGCCCAATCATAATTAGAACATGCAGAGTTTGGAGTCAGAAGCAAAGGGTATTTGGCATGCAGACCTTGTGTGCAGGAAGCAGGTTGAGTGGGAAGACTCATGCCCCCCCAAAAAGGGGCCAGTGGAAGCTGAAGTTACAACTATTTTGAAGGAGCCACATGTGTCTCTCTGTTGCTCAATGGAGCTTTAATAGGCCCAAATGCTAGATTTCCAGGTCTTTCAGTCTTCCCTACAGAGAATGGAGCCTGGGGTGGTGGCTCTTGAAATAGGGCTCTGGCTCTAGTTGGTCCTAGATAGTTTTTCCTGGAGTTTGTGATATTGGATGGCTTTTGCTGGGTATGTCTGAGTAGCTTACACTCTAAAGAGGTGGAGGAGAGGGCAAGCACAGACAACAAAGACAGTGAGGGAGAGAGGGTAGAACTACAATGTTAGGACAGAGGGGGCAAGGGAAATACAATTTGAAGAGCACCATGTCTAGGCCCCACATCTGACCCACCATAAAGGAGAAAGTCAGGAATAGGCATTCAGAAATAGGCATTCTGTGTAGTATCTAGTTCTCTTTCCTCTAAAACACAGGTGTCAAAGTCGGTCCTCGAGGGCCAGAATCCAGTCGGGTTTTCAGGATTTCCCCAATGAATCTGCATGAGATCTATTTGCATGCACTGCTTTCAATGCATATTCATTGGGGAAATCCAGAAAACCCGACTGGATTCCGGCCCTCGAGGAGGGACTTTGACACCCCTGCTCTAAAAGAAGGGACAAGTCTATTTTGTTGTGAGGATCTGAGTGTTCTAGAGGGACAGTATGAAGTAAGACAGATAGGGAAAAATGCTTGAGTACCTAAATGTAAACCACATAGACAATCTCCATTGATAGGTGGTATATAAGGGAGAGGTATGGCCAGTAGGAAAAAGGAGGTATTGATGCCCATGTATAAGACTTTGGTGAAACCTCATTTAAAATATTGTGTACAATTCTGGAGGCTGCACCATCAAAAAGATATAAAAAGGATGGAGTCGGTCCAGAGGAAGGCTACTAAAATGGTGTGTGGCCTTCATCATAAGGCGTATGGGGACAGACTTAAAGATCTCAGTCTGTATACTATGGAGGAAAGGTGGGGGAGGGGAGTTATGATAGAGACATTTAAATACCTACATAATATAAATGTGCATGGTTGAGTCTCTTTCATTTGAAAGGAAACTCTGCAATGAGAGGGCATAGGATGAAGTTAAGAGGTGATAGGCTCCGGAGTAATCTAAGGAAATACTTTTTTACAGAAAGGGTGGTAGATGTGTGCAACAGTCTCCCGGAAGAGGTGGTGGAAACAGAGACTGTGTCTGAATTCAAGAGGGCCTGGAATAGGCATGTGGGATCTCTCGGAGAGAGAAAGAGATAATGGTTACTGTGGATGGGCCATTTGGCCTTTATCTGCCATCATGTTTCTATGTTTCTATATAAATAACTAATAAATTAAAATAAAGTAGCCTGTAAAGATAGGATGGTTCCCTAGCATTTTAAATCTTAAAAAACTAGAAGTAAGTTACCTCTTTTATTGTTTTTACTCTTGTTCGCTGGAAGAACTATGAGGCTTGTGTGTTTTAAGATTATGTATGTTGAAATGTGAGCCGCTTTGGCTAAAAGCGGAATACAGATGTTTTAAAGAAAGAAAGAAAGAAAATATTATTTTCCTCATAGATGTATTTCCTATAATCCAACTACCGTATTTTCACGTAGATAACGCGCACCCGTGTAAAACGCGCACACGGGTATAGCGCGCGGAAAACACAAATTTATGTACAGAAATTTTTATATACCGCGCACACCCGTATACCGCGCATGCTGCCCGACTCTCCCGTCGCCGCCCGACTCTCCTTTCGCCCGCCCCGACACTCCTCTGGTCACCCCGACTCTCCTTTCGCCTGCCCCGACTCTCCTCTCCCCCTTGAAGTCCTGTCCCCACCCTGAAAGCCTGATGCCCCCCCCCGACGTCCGATTCACCCCCCCCGCAGGACCGATCGTACCCCCACCCCGAAGGACCGCTCGCACGTACTCCCACCCGCACCCGCACCCCCACTCTGAAGGACCGCTCGCACCCCCATAGCCTCCCGACCCCCCCCCCCATCATGTAGAAGCTCCTACCGGTGTCCTGCTGCTTCCTCTTGGCGGTCCCGACTCCCCGACACGATCGGAGTAAGAGGGAGCTCAATCCCTCTTGCCCCAGCCAACCGCGGCACCCCCGACACGATCGGTGCAAGAGGGAGCTCAAGCCCTCTTGCCCCCCCAACTCTCCGACACGATCGGGGCAAAAGGGAGCCCAAGCCCTCTTGCCCCGCCGACTCCCCAACTCCCCGATAATATCGGGCCAGGAGGGAGGCCAAGTCCTCCTGGCCCTGGCGACCCCCCCCCGCTAGTTGTTCGAGCCAGGAGGGAGTCCAAACCCTCCTGGCCATGGCGACCCCCTACCCCCACCCCGCACTACATTACGGGCAGGAGGGATCCCAGGCCCTCCTGCCCTCTACGCAAACCCCCTCCCCCCAACGACCGCCCCCCAAGAACCTCCGACCGCCCCCCCAGCCGACCCGCGACCCCCACGACACCCCCACCCCCCTTCCCCGTACCTTTGTGTAGTTGGCCAGACAGACGGGAGCCAAACCCGCCTGTCCGGCAGGCAGCCAACGACGGAATGAGGCCGGATTGGCCCATCCGTCCCAAAGCTCCGCCTACTGGTGGGGCCTAAGGCGCATGGGCCTATCAGAATAGGCCCGGGAGCCTTAGGTCCCTCCTGGGGGCGGGGCCTTGGGCACATGGTCGGGTTGGGCCCATGTGCCTCAGGCCCCGCCCCCAGGTGGGACTTAAGGCTCCCGGGCCTATTCTGATAGGCCCAAGCGCCTTAGGCCCCACCAGTAGGCGGAGCTTTGGGACGGATGGGCCAATCCGGCCTCATTCCGTCGTTGGCTGCCTGCCGGACAGGCGAGTTTGACTCCCATCTGTCCGGCCAACTACACAAAGGTACGGGGAAGGGGGGTGGGGGTGTCGTGGGGGTCGGCCAGGGGGGTCGCGGGTCGGCTTGGGGGGCGGACGGAGGTTCTTGGGGGGGGCGGTCGTTGGGGGGAGGGGGGTTTGTGTCGAGGGCAGGAGGCCCTGGGATCCCTTCTGCCCGTAATGTAGTGCGGGGTGGGGGTAGGGGGTCGCCGTGGCCAGGAGGGTTTGGGCTCCCTCCTGGCCCGAACAACTATTGGGGGGGGGGTCGCCAGGGCCAGGAGGACTTGGCTTCCCTTCTGGCCCGATATTGTCGGGGAGTTGGGGAGTCGGCGGGGCAAGAGGGCTTGGGCTCCCTTTTGCCCCGATCGTGTCGGGGGTGCCGCGGTTGGCTGGGGCAAGAGGGCTTGAGCTCCCTCTTGCCCCGATCGTGTCGGGTGTCGGGACCGCCAAGAGGAAGCAGCAGGACACTGGTAGGAGCTTTTACATGATGGGGGGGTCGGGAGGCTGTGGGGGTGTGAGCGGTCCTTCAGGGTGGGGGTGCGGGTGCGAGTGCGTGCGAGCGGTCCTTCGGGGTGGGGGTGCGTGCGAACGGTCCTTCGGGGTGGGGGTGCGAGCGGTCCTGCGGAGAGGGTGAATCGGACGTCGGGGAGGGGGAACTATGTAAAAAAATTTTTGTACAACGCGCTCACGCGTATACCGCGCAAGGTTATGCACGGTTTGTAAAAACACGTATAACGCGTGCGTTATATGCGTGAAAATACGGTAGATGACTTGGGCAACCATTTGTTTTATTTTTGTTTTGTAGCTCTGTGAAAAGAAAGGAGTGGGGGGAGGTATTTCAGACCTCTTGACTGAGTTCCTATAGGAGGCAGTCTGGGAAGAGTCCACACTGAAGATCATTTTTCCTTTTACTTTAATTGGTCAGCACATGAAGATCTTACCTATGGTCCCTCTCAGGGACAAGAAAGGAGGACAGTAGGCAGTGCTGCCACAAACCTACACAAGGAATGGTGGGGGTAGGCAAGAGAAAGGATCTGATTCCACCAGGTTAAGCACTTATGGGCTCTATGGACCAACCTCAGCCAATCTTAGTCCTTTAGTCTTTTCTGAACTGGGGAAGGAAATCAACCCTATAAGGCTGTTTCCTGCAGCATCCCCCAGACTAAGTCCATGATACCCACTGGGAATCTGGGTAGGGGCAGACTGTTCTTATTTATTGCACTAGACCACGTGTCTGCACATCTGCTGGAGCCAGAGAAATATTGAATGACGTAAAGGCAGGCATTAACTCCTATAAGGAGAGTTGACTCAACTCTGATCTGTTTTCCTCTGGCTCCATCTGCTGGCAGGAGGATATAACACACTCCTCGGGACAAGTCTGGCTTGAATAAAGAACATTTATTTCAGTAAGCATGCATTGTGTTACAACTTTATCATTTATTACAAATTTGATATACCACCAGGCGTTACCAGATCATGGTGGTTTATAGTTTTAATAGACATAATATGCGAAAAGAACACCAAGTTGTTGCAGAAAGTAGCTTGAATTTGTGTCGACATCCCTTTCTTCTGCTTCTCTGCAGGAAGCGGTAGTGCAGTATGAGCAGCATGAGCAAGAGATGAAACATTTGCAGCAACTGATAGATGAAGCACACCGAGAGATCCAGGATAAACCCATTGCCACCAGCAACATCCAAGAATTGCAAGCACAAATTTCTCACCATGAGGTAGGATAGGATTAATTTCCATCCCAGCTGAAAAGCTTTGGAGCCAGATATTTGTTACAGTATAAGGCTGGGATTCTCATAGCACCCAGCAAAACACTATGGGTCTCATAATTAAAAAAAAAAACCCAACAAAAAACATCTACAAAGTGGCCTAAATGGGTACTTGGACGATCAAAAAGCCTGATCGTCCAAGTAACCATAACCAAAGCTGGTTTAGACGTATCTAAAACCAGCTTAGGCCTTTCCCCTGCCTCTAAATGCATAGAGCAAAAAGAGATGTTTTTAGAGGAGGGGAAAGGACGGGAGGTGGGCCAACCTACACCTAGGCGTATAGCAGGTATAACCAAAAGTTTAGACAGGTTTCCTAGTCGGCACTTATACGTTTTGACTTAGACCAAGTCAAAACAGGTATAAGTGGCGAAAAAGGGGCCACTGAGCTGATTGCGGCTGCCATGATCAGCTCAGCGGCTCTGGCAACCTGTCTGCCCTCCCACCTAAATGATCACGGTAGGAGAGATGGCTCATCTCCCCTGCCGCGATAGCGATACCCCATGTGCCGCTAACTGTGGCACTTTGGATTGCTATCGCGGCAGAAAACATAGCCAATCTCTCCTGCCGTGATCCATCCCCCCCGACTCGACATGTGCAGGAGGGAGCCCAACCACTCCTGCCCCAGTGACCCCCCCCCCCCGACTCACTCCGGGCAGGAGGAAGCCCAACCCCTCATGCCCCAGTGACCCCCCCCACTAAGATGTGGGCAGGAGGGATCCCAGGCGCTCCTGCCCACGATGTACCCCCCCACGAATGCCCCCAAACCCCTGATCACCCCCCGAACCTCCCCCACCCGCCGAGCCCGCAACACCCCACTCCCGAGACCCCCCTTTACCTTAAAGAAGTTGGCTGGACAGACGGGTGCCAAGCCCGTCCGTCCAGCAGGCGTGGGCCTTAGGCCCCTCCTGTGGGCGGGGCTTGAGGTGCCTTCCATTCTCTTTTCATCTCTCAGCAGTTCTCACCAGGATTCCAAGTGTTCTTCCACATCCTCTTTGAAATCTGAACCTTTCTTCCCCCACCCCCAATCCTCTCTTCTAAACTTTTCCCCTCTGCGCCTATCCTGTCTGGCTCAGGGTTCCAGAATGACAACAGTGACTCCTAGTGTTAGTCTTATGGTAAAACTGTTAGTGGTGGTTTGCTAACAGGATTAGAAAAATTAAGGGAATTGGCTTGACACACTTCTTATAAAGGTCTTGGCAGCTAACTCCTAACTGTTCAAACCCAGGAATTCAATGTCAGTGTCAGGACATGACCTGACATTAAAAATTTAGTTGGTAATAATCAGCACTTAAAAAAAAAAGGCTGACATCCACCAGCTGAATAATGGGGGAACTGTTATAGAATTGCCCTCATCTCTTTCAATACTTTTTGCCTGTGACTTTGAACATGCAAATTTAAGTCAATTTCATTGACTTCTTTTAAAGACAAAATTGCATTTTTATACAAGCTCAATTTTCTTTAGAAAACCAAAGCAGAACCAAGGCAAGCTGGACCACTGCTAAACTGGATCACTTTGAATTTTTGCAGACCCTCTTTAAAAAAATGTAAAGAGTGGATCTGTGAGAAATTTACATTTCCTAATGGGCTTGAATCAAACTAAAATCTGGTTGGTATCAAATTGTTCTCACATTCTGACAGTCACTTTGCCTTCAGTATCTCAATATATGTTCCATTCATGCATTTAGATTTTTTACATGTATCTTATTTTAAAGATTATTATTGTGTGAATGACATTCAGTATCCAGATAACACAGTGAAATAACCCCTGGACAGCCAACGTCTTATTTTTTCCATAGGAGTGGTAAATTAACCCCCCACCCCCACCCCCTTTAAGCAGCGGTAGAAGTTTCTACTAAGGCCCAGAGCGCTAAATTCTTCAACACTCATAGAAATTATGTGAGCATCAGAGAATTTAACACTCCGGGCCACGGGAAAAACCTCTACTGTGGCTTAGTAAAAAAGGAGGGGGGGGATTTTTAAGCCTTGATTAGTTTCCCCATATTCTCCAAACTGCCCAACATGTAATACATTGATTCATTTTTGCCAGTATGTATAATGTTTGTGAAGTTACCTTAAGAAGGATATGGCGTTACTCGAGAGGGTTCAGAGGAGAGCGACGCGTCTGATAAAAGGGATGGAAAACCTTTCATACGCTGAGAGATTGGAGAAACTGGGTCTCTTTTCCCTGGAGAAGAGGAGAGTTAGAGGGGATATGATAGAGACTTATAAGATCATAAAGGGCATAGAGAGAGTAGAGAGGGACAGATTCTTCAAACTTTCAAAAAATAAAAGAACAAGAGGGCATTCGGAAAAGTTGAAAGGGGACAGATTCAAAACAAATGCTAGGAAGTTCTTCTTTACCCAACGTGTGGTGGACACCTGGAATGCGCTTCCAGAGGACGTAATAAGGCAGAGTACGGTACTGGGGTTTAAGAAAGGATTGGACAGTTTTCTCCTGGAAAAGGGGATAGAAGGGTATAAATAGAGGATTACTGCACAGGTCCTGGACCTGTTGGGCCGCCACGTGAGCGGACTGCTGGGCACGATGGACCTCTGGTCTGACCCAGCGGAGGCATTGCTTATGTTCTTAAGTGATGCGTTTTGTAAACTTTGGCAAGAAAACCTCACAGCAACTGCTTTATCAGCTGTATTGCATATTTAATATTGGTTGGCTGTCATACTTGAGCACTGACCACTAACCTGTCACTGCTTGAAACAGTGGGCTGAGAGCCAGACACATCATGCAATATACTAGTGTTCATATTTTAAATTAATTTGTAAATTAAACTCGGTCTCTTATTCAACATAACAACAGCCTAAAGCAGGAAACTACTGCCATTGCTTTCCTATTAACCTGCTGTGTTCTCTTGCTACGCTCTTTGTCCTGGGTCTGGTGGGAGCTGAGCATAGCATTGAATTGTTTGTCATCACATGATCTCATTTCCACAGCAGGAATGGCTACATGCTCTTCCTGGTAACTGCAATACAGGCAGCAGTCTTGTTCCTCCCCCTGCTCTCCACCTTTCTTCTTTTCTGAGAGTAAACTATTTAATTGTGCCGATGTCACTTTATCAAGGCACGGCAGACACTCTGGTTAGAATGATCTCTCCTTGTACCTTTTGTGCTGGAACTGCCAAGCCCCGGAAAGCTCCCTCTGCTCTTTTTCCTGTCTGTCTGCTGCAGCTCTCTGCTTTGTGGTTTTGCTGTTATGGGCTGCAGCCGACTCCTCTTTCAGAGTCAACATCCCGCCCTGCAGCTACTGCTGCTGCTGCTGATGTAGGGGTTTGGGGCAGGCAGCTGTGATTTCATTGGCTAGGCTCATAGAAGCTAGCCAGCCAGCCCGCCCGCTTGCCTGGAGGAAGATGGATTGCTACTAATTCCGTTGTCTTTTTTTTTTTTTTTTTTGGACACAAAATGTTTTCCCAGGATCTGGCTCAGAAAATCAAAGGATACCAGGAGCAGATTGCTTCCTTGAACTCGAAGTGCAAGATGCTCACGATGAAAGCTAAGCATGCTACAATGCTCTTGACAGTAACGGAAGTCGAAGGGCTTTCAGAAGGAATGGAGGAGCTGGACTCGGAACTCCTCCCTGTGTCCTCAGCCCACCCCTCTGTGGTTATGGTAAGGGGACGACTGCTTTACTCGGCTTGATGGTGCTTTAATGCATGGCTTCAATTGCCAAATGTTTGTTTGATGCTGGGGTTTACCAGCATATTCAGGCAAGACAGTGTGACAGTCCACTGATTGGGAGGAATGCTGCTTAATTCTTTTGTAATTACCCAGGATTCCACTCGTTAGATCTAGATAATGGTACCTGTCAAATGAAGCAGTCTATAGAGATCAGAGTTAGGGCCCTGCGTACTATGTATTTTTCATCACAGACAAAAAATTGGAGAAATTTGTATAAGATAGTCAGTTTAGATTACAACAGCAGGTTTAAAAGAAACATTTCAAAGAGCTGGCTTTCCAGATTTTGCATCAGATTTCTATGACAATGTGTCTATGCCATACCACACATTGCAAAATTATATTAAAAAAAACAAAACCTGGAAATAAATTCATTGCAAAATCTTGGTGCAATATTGGTTTGCATAAAAAGAGCAATTCTATAACAGGACACATGGTAGAAGTCTATTCTATGAAAGGAACAGAGTTACCTACGTTCCTTTATAGAATACTAGCCTAACCAGGTATATATGCACTTAAGAAATAGGCGGGAACACCTAGCCAGCTGTAGAGCTCATGCCTAAATGTCAGATGTGCATAAATTTACAGTATTCTGTAAGTTAAGCACATAAGTGGGAACCACACTCATGCATTTACCTCCTCTTGTAAACCCATGTTAAAGTGAGTATTTACAGAATAGGAGAACTCTGCCAAATATGTGCATGAATTTATTTATTTATTAGGATTTATTTATCACCTTTTTGAAGGAGTTCACTCGAGGCGATGTACATCAAGACTAAGGGCTCCTTTTATCAAGGTGCGCTACGGGGGTTAGCGCGTCGGACATTTCATCACGCGCTAACCCCCACGGCACACCAAAAAACTAACGCCTCATCAATGGAGGCGTTAACCGCCTACCGCAGCTTGATAAAAAGAGCCCTAAGTCAAACATAGACAATAGACAATTACAGTAATAAAAATATTATATATATTCAAATTACAATAAATGCTATTATTCTAAACAATTGCACCTAAAATGTCTTTCAGGATTTGTATTCCAGATACAAATTTTCTGAAAAACAAAATTTTAAAAAACCTTGAAATGTGATTTTAGTAAATTGATTTTTGTTTGTGCTGAAGAGTTTAGAATTCTAAATTTAAACTCATACATTGATCATTATTACACAATTAGAGGTACATAATCAAAATGGAAATACATCTAAAAAACCCACCTAAATTGGCACTAAGACGATCAAAAACACAGGTCATCCAAGTACCAATAATCAGAGTTTTAGATGTATCTAAAACCAGCTTAGGCCTTTTCACTGTCTCTGTGCACCCAGAGCGAAAAGGGGCGTTTTTGGAGGAGTGAGTAGAGCGGGAGGTGGACCGACCTAAACGTAGTTGTCTGGCAGCCATAATCGAAAGTACTGTACGGAACTTATACGTAGTGACTTAGAGCAAGTCAAAACAGGTATAAATTCCGGATCAGGCCACTGAACTGATCGCAGTTGCTGCGATCAGCTAAGCGGCTCAGGCAACCCATCCCCTTGCCCACATAACAATTGTGGCAGGAGGGATGCCTAGTCCCTCCTGCCTGGCATCCGCCGTGACCCCCTCCCTCCGCCCGAATGATCATGGCAGGAGAAATGCCCAGTCTCTCCTGCCTGGCAACCGCCTTGACCCTTGATAGTTCTCCAGCAGGAGAGATACCTAATCTCTCCTGACAGACACCCCCCACCGAAAGTTCGCTGGCAGAAGGATGCCCAGTCCCTCCTGCCGGACACCCCCCATCACACCAAAAGGTAGTCCATCTGGACCTCCCCCAAGGCCACCCCTACTGGGACCTCACACCCCCTTAAGAACCCCACCAGGACCACCCACCCCCACCAGGACCCACCTGAACCCTCCAATCTTTTATAGATGGACGAACGGACAGGTCCATCCTGCATCTGGCCAGCAGGACCACCTTCGCTGGAATGGTGGGCCTGCTCTTTCCCTGTGCATCTTGGGATGCACCGGGGAAGGGCCTAAAGCCCAGATTGGACCAGATGCTTAACGCCTTCTGCTGCTCAGGGTCTGTGTTCTTTAACGGCTGCAAATGGTTGATTTCAGTATATTCATAATTAATATGGGCATGTTTGTGTGTAGGAGGGGAACTCATTATAACTAGGTTTCTGTGCCTTTGATGAGAATGAGATGGGGGACAAATTTTCCCTGTCCCCGCAGGATCTTTCTATGCCTGTCCCGTCCCCATAAGCTCTATCCCTGCCCCTGCTCCATTCTTGCAAGCTCTGTCCTTGTCTGCACAAGTCTCAAACTTTTAAATCATAACTCTTTGAGCCTTGTGTGGTTGAGGCAGAGTTTGCAGAAATGGGACAGGAACAGGGATAGAACTTGTGGGGATGGGACAGGGATATTGAGATCTTGCAGGGACGGGATCAAATTTGTCCCCGTGTCATTCTCTACCTTTGACCTTACAAATAATTAGTATTAAAACTTAACAGATTTCTAGAGTTTTGCTTTCCTGTTTGGAGTAAAACCAAAGACAGAGACTGCTGCTTGCTTTAGGACTCAGGTTGCAGAAGGACTTCCAAAGAAAAATCCATTAACAAAAGATAAACTAACTCTGATCTGAAAGTAGAAAGGAACAGCATTTAAGCCCATGTAGCTCAGGAAGGGACTACTGTTCAAGCAGGGCGCTTTAAAAAAAAGGTTTTATTTTGTTACACAGCTATCACATGGCTGAAAAGCTCTCACTCAAGTAAAGCTTTATTGGGATCTGGGTTGGCCACTGTTGCAAAAAGGATACTGGGCTTGCTGGACCTTTCTTATGTTCTTATGAAGACATGTTTCCTAAGCAGTTCCATGAGAGCTCTGACATCTCCGGTATATTATGTCGGGTCCAATCTGTACTGCGTGCAGACCCTGAAGAGTGTGTACTCAACTTATTTTCTGTTTGTTTTCTGGCAACCTTTCTGGCCACCAGCTCTTGTGGCTGGGTATTTGGTCTAGAACTATAGTCTTTTACCAGTGCTGCCAGATCAATGTTTATGATTGAAATGAATTTTAATGCTTTTAATGTTAGTGTCTGTTTAATGATCAAACTGATTCTAAGAATTTAAGCAAATACTACAGTGTACAGTACAGCATCTACGGAAAAGACCAGAACTGAACCTTGCCACATCATTTGCCGAAGAAAACTGAAAACCCATCTGTTTGATACTTAATCTCCATTACCCTACCCTCTCTCCCCCTTCCCTTTCCGTCCCACCTCCTCTCTCCCCTCTTTTTCTCTCCCCTTTCTCTCCCTCCTACCTATCTACCTCCCCTCTCTCTCCCCCCTCTTCTTAATTGATTGATTGATTGATTAGCTTTATTTATATCCCGTCATACCTTTCAGTTCAAGACGGTTTACAACAAAAGAAACTGCATAATATGCAGCAAAATTACATCAGTAACAGGAAATAGGAGCATACAAGTAGATGTAGAGCAGGTCGGTCAAAGAAGTTTAAACAAATTTGTCAAATAATTGAGTTTTCAGTGATCTTCAGAATGTCTACATATTACCTTGAAGAGTGGACTAACACGGCTAAGATTTCTAAGAGGCTTTGATTATTCTCTTCATCCCTGTCCTTATGTTTTGTCCTTTAATTGTTTTCTTTCCTATCACAATGGTAGTTCTCCCACCATCCCTTTTGCTTCTAATAAGTCATGTTTGTCCATATCTGCATTCTTATTTATTTTCTCTGTCTTCCCCGCATCTTCTCCCCTCTTGCCTTGAGCCTGTATATGTATGAGCGATGAACAAATAGATTAGATTAGATTAGATCTATGCCATTAAAGCTGTTTGTTAAATTCTGGGTTACAAGGGAGTTTTTCACAGAGGTCAGGGAGTAGCCGTATCTTAACCCTTTCAGGACCAAGGGACATATTTGTCCCATAACTTTAAAATCCTATAAATTTTGATTGGGATAGTCTACAGTTCTAAATTTGATATGTACGGATTCCATATGATACTGCCTTTATGTAAACAAACTGGTTCCGACATTCATTCATTAGCGTCGTTGCCAGATTGACGAGAAGATTCACTTGCCACACTGTCCATAAGCCAGAAGTGTGATTTTTTTTTAAAAAAATAATGATATTTCACAAAAAAAAATCAATTTTTTGGCATCTGCAAGCCCTTTTTACCATAAAAATGTCGTCAAAACCACAAAAATTGGCCTACGATCCTTATGGTCCTGAAAGGGTTAACCAGCCATCCACACTGTAACAAGCAGATATCCCAGTACCCTGATTCCAGTCTCAGGGGGCCCTGGGAGTTACACATGACATTTCTATGCTAATCTTGAAACCTTAACCAGTTTGTGGCACTTTCGATCACATTTGGACAATCCTACACCAGACACTACAAATACTTATCCATAGCTACTTTACCCCCCTCCTCTCCCCCCTTTTACAAAGCCACATTAGGCTTTTTTTTTTATCGCCGGCCATGGTGGTATTAGCTCCGACGCTCAAATGTGGGAGCTAATACCGCCGCGGCTGGCAATAAAAAGGCAATATCTGCCTTCATAAAAGGGGAGGGGTGTGTGTGTTAATAACATGCACATGATCCAGCATTTTGGTTTCCCATTTGGAACGTTACTTGTGTAAGAATAACGTAACACTGTCTGATATTATCCCTTCTATCCCTGAAAGGAGTAAAATATAAAAGGGTTCACTGCAACTCATTTAATTATCAGTCTACTAAATCGTGGAGCCCACTAGCCACTGAGATTTGCTTTTCTACCACTTAGGTAATATTATACCTGAAAACATGGTTTTTCCAAAATCCTGGATTGACTCAAACTCTGAAATGTATGCTCATGATGATGATGAAACAAATACACTAACCATGAACTCACTGTATCAGAAGTCTATGGGCTAAATGCACTAAAGATACTGACTCAATCGCCGTTGGCCAATTCTCTGGCCGATTCTCCAGCAGCGATTGATATGCTATCAAGTTTGCATGCAAATGATTTGCACGGAGGTGCAAATAATTTGCATACAAAGGTGACTGATCAATTGCTTAGTGAGCGATTGGCACATGTGCAGAGCCCTAACAGTAGTGACAGGGGAAGCAGCCTTCTGTCACTGCTGTTAGGGCTTATTTTTTTAATGGCACAGATGTTGTGTGTGTGTTACACATGCATTATCTGTCCCATTAAACAAAAGGAAAAAAGTTCCCCCGTGCCATGCCCCCCCCCCCTGGTGCCAGACACCCTCGAGCCTCCCTCCCACTAAACCCCCCAAAATGACAGGAGGGATGCTCACTCACTCCTGCCATCCCGACTGATCCTCCCAGCAGCAAAACAGCAGGAGGGTTTTCTACTCCCTCCTGCCATGATGGACCTCCCATGCTAATCACCCCTCCCCAACCACCCCCTTCCCTCCCCCCATAAAAAATGGCAGGATGTATGCCCACTCCCTCCTGCTATCGGAGGTCCCCCCTCAACCCCCTTCATACCTTTTAAGTTGGGAGCAGGAGGATGCTCACTCGCTCCTTTTCCAAGGCTGCCAAGTCTACAATGCTGAGGAGAGTCTTAAGGCCATGATTGGCTCAGACGTTTCAGGCCCCTCCCCTTGGGAGAGATCTTAGTTTCTGAGCCAACCAGGGACTTCCTTAGGCTCCTTCTTCTGTATCTTTTATCTACAGGTCTAGACAAATCGATTTCTCCGATTGCTAAAACCCTATTTGGAGTAGCCAAGTAATGTTAGTGCATCAATTACTCTGGTATTTTGCATAGGGTTTTAGCTAATTTGCATGGCCGAATTGGAAAATGGGCGATCAAGGGGAAAACATGTGGTGGGATGTTTTGTGCATCGGGTCGGTAACAGCGATCATAACAAAAGCTGTGAAAACAGGTTTAGCGACGATCACCAACTTTAGTGCATCTAGCCTTATGTTAGGAGTATACTGGGTATTTATGTTTGTTTTGAAATAATTGCTGCTGTAAATGACTATGATGCATTAATTGTTGTTGTAACCCACCTCGAACTCCACTTTGGAGGATTTGGCGGGATAGAAGACCACAAATAACATAGCAAACTATTTAGTGCATCTGGTCATTCTCTGTATTGTGAAGCCTTCTGCAGCTTCCATTGAAACATTGGTGTTTTTGGATCTGGAGCACCCACAGTTTTGATCTTTTTGAAACATTTTCATTGACTTTGCTAGTGGAGTGCCACAATCTTCTATAAAATTGTCAAATTAAAACATATTTTTAAGGACATTATGGTTTGAAGAAGTATGATCATTCCATTCCATTAGTGACTTCCGCCTGTACCTTGCAGTTCTAAGCGGATTACAGTGTAAGATAGCTGGATATTTCCAGGAAGTTACAATTTACAGTATAAGATTGCTGGACATTTCCAGGATGTTACTATTTACAGTATAAGATAGCTGGACAATGCCAGGAAGTTGCCATTTAGGGGATGATTACACAGTAGATGCAGTGGATGCTTATATAGTGGATGCAAGGGAATTACAGATTAGGGGCGTTGAATAGTAAGGTAAGGGGGAGAGTTTAGGATCACTAGAAGGGAAGAAGAGGTTAGGGTTGGTTTCTTGAAAGGGTCAAGGGGGGATAAAAGTAGAAGGGAGGAGGTTACCTGGTAGTTTGCTTGGAGGGCGGAGGAAGCGAGGGGGGGGATAAGAAGGTTGTATAGTTTTTTTGAAAAGCAGAGTTTTGATTACCTTTCGGAATGATTTAAAGTCACTTGTAGTTGTCAGCAGGTTGAGGATGGATGGGTCCAGCTTCGCTGCCTGCGTCGCATGTCAAGCCTTTTTACTGTGAGTTGCACTGGCTGCCTATGGAGGCTCGTGTGTTGTTGAAGTTGGGCTGCTTTTGTTACAAGGTTCTTTACGCCATTACTTGGTTCACAGATTTTCCTTGGCTTCTTACAGATACAGTAGAAGAACCCATTCCTTATTTAATTTTCCTTCAATCCAGGGTTGTAAAAACACTTTGGCATCCCAGGCGGCCCTTCATGATAAGGAGTTTTGAGCTTTGTTGCTTGCAGCTCACTCTTATAAGGACTTTAAATCTCAACTGAAAACCTATCTATTTGCTAAATATTTGATCAACTAGATTCTTCATCCCGTTTATTATGATTTTCACTAGTAACCATTGTAAACCGCATTGAACTGATGAGGTCAACAAGCACAATGTTATGTTATGTTATTACATTATATTACATTAGTGATTTTTATTCCGCCATTACCTTGTTATGTAAAATATGTCTGTGAATGCTCTCTTTAATTTTCCAATCTGAGCTAAATGTTACAGACTTCATAAAGTACAAAATAAGTCATAGATATCTTTTTACTGAACTAACTTAATACAGCACTATTTCTGGGGGGGAAAACCTGCTTGGTCGTTGTGTTAGCCGACTTGAATGCATAGAAAAATAATAAAGAAAGATGATGTCTTGATTTTGGATTAACAATACCTTTCTTAAAAAACGGAGTATTAATTCTCAAAAGTCTGGTTTAAAAGTGTACTGTATTAAGCTGTTATTGGATTGGACTAACAATGCGTTTCTTTGCTAGCTTTTGGGAGCTAATAATCCCTCTCTCAATAAATGAATTGTTAGAGCAATAACAAGGCATCATCTTTTTTTTTTTTTTGTTAACCTTTATTTCTGTGCACTCAAGTGGACTAACATAGCAAATATACAGTTGCAGTAGGCAGACTTTGTAAATTTCCCCAAGAATACTAAAGGGTGAAAGGGGAATTGGCAAAAGGCTGAGCCTTTCATGTGTAGGTTACTAAATCCAATTCAGTCAAGGTCAGTAGAAACCTTAAAATATGACCCATGTGAAATGAATAGACTGTCTTAGTTCATTAATGCACCTTAGTTGGACATTAACTTCGACCACAGATGCCTGTGTAGCCTGGGATGCCAAAGGATGCATAGGCATGGAGAAGCAGCCTTTGCAGAGTACAGCTAAGGCAGGGGTCTCAAAGTCCCTCCTTGAGGGCCGCAATCCAGTTGGGTTTTCAGGATTTCCCCAATGAATATGCATGAGATCTATGTGCATGCACTGCTTTCAATGCATATTCATTGGGGAAATCCTGAAAACCCGACTGGATTGCGGCCCTCAAGGAGGGACTTTGAGATCCCTGAGCTAAGGCATACTTGGCAGCAGTGTTGAAAAGGTGCCTGAGTCGTATATTTTCTATGGATGAATGGAGAACTTTTCACTAGGACAAAATCCATTCAAAAGTTTAAAAATGGGGGGAAAAGCACCCCAATCATTGAAGAAACACAGAAAACTTCAGAGGAAGTGAAAAAAAAAAAAAAAAAGGATAATTAGCAACATTTTTGGTTAGTTTAATATTACAAACAGTAGATGATGTCTGATTCAGGCTGTAATCAAATGTTACCTTTTTCTTTATTTAGAAATTAAAAAAATGTCCTTGGCTTGAATTTCTAATGTGCAATGGAGGCAATTCTGTAACAGGGCACCTCCAATTAGGCACCCAGTATGAGCCTATTCCATAAAGAAACTAGGCACCCAAGATCCATTATAAAGTACTACTACTACTACTTATCACTTATAGAGCATTGAAAGGCATAAGCGGTGCTGTACATTTAGACTTTTATGGACAGTCCCTGATGACTACCAATGAACCTTACATATAGGTGCTGTCACTTAACCACACATACTGTGGCTAGCATAAGTATGGTATAACTTAGGGACACTATCCATGCTGTACCCCTGTGTACACCCCGTTGCAAATACACACTAAGCTAAGCAGGTATTTGCACAATAGTTCTTAGGTGCCATATTAGGATTTTTCACATGCAAGCATGCGATACTGTGTAAATGCTATTTATTTATTTAAGTTTCTATACCGTTCTCCTAGGGAAGTTCACAACTCTTTATATGAATTTTATTCAGGTGCTCAAGCATTTTTCCCTGTCTGTCTAATTGTACCTGGCGTCATGGGGGGATTAAGTGACTTGCCCAGGGTCACAAGGAGCAGCATGGGTTTGAAACCACAACCTCAGGGTGCTGAGTAAAGAATGACTCAAGGACAAATTTTTCCCCATCGCCACAGGAACTCATTTTCCCCATCCCTGTGAATTCTTTTCCTGTCCCATTCCTGCAAGCTCTATCCTCATCTGCACAAACCTTAAACACTTTAAAATCATAAGTAGCAACATTCTGGGGCTCAGATTGCGATGTCATAATGCCTCATTCCACCAATGCCTAAGCTCCGTCCTCATCTGCACAAGCCTCAAACCCTTTAAAATCATAAGTGTTCGAGACTTGTGCGGTTAAGACGGAGCTTACAGGAATGGGACAGGAACAGCGACAGTCTAATACCTTTCTTTCAGCACCCCCCTTCCCACAAGTTCAGTGCCTTCCCTGAGTTCTCTCCCACCCCCCAGTCCTTCTAACTTCTCTCTTTTTCTGGCAGCAGTAACTCGCTACCTGGCCTCCCTCCCCTAACCCCATCCTTGGCTGCTGATCTGTCAACATCCACACTGCCCAAAACGATTCCTGGGCACTATTATCCACCTCTCCCAGTTTCTGTAGCCTCCCATTGTGCAGTATTCATTTACTAGTAATTGATTGCTATAGTCACTTTATTGATTACTACATGAAATGACAGAGGATGTGGTTGGCATGAGTTGGTCAAACCTTCTTGAAATAAGCTTCAAGAGATGAAATTATACGATATTCACTTTGGGATTGTGTATAGGATGGATATTTTACCTTTTCACATACCATAAAGCTGGTTTTAAGAAAGGTTTGGACAATTTCCTGGAGGAAAAGTTTATAATCTGTTATTGAGACAGACATGGGGGAAGCCACTGCTTGCCCCGGTTCGGTAGCATGGAATGTAGCTACTTTTTGGGGTTTTGCTAGGTACTAGTGACCTGGATTGGCCATCGTGAGGACGGGCTACTGGGCTAGATGGACCATTGGTCTGACCCAATAAGGCTATTCTTATGGTTCTTATCAAAAGTAGCGGGGACGGGGAAATTGAGTTCCTGCAGGGATGGGGAAAAATTGTCCCTGTGTCATTCTCTAGCACTGAGGCTGTAGCTTTAATCACTCTAGTATTCTAAACATTTGGGCCCGGACTCTATGTATAAATGGCCCCACGATCGGCAGCCGCCCACAAAAGTGGTGCCCATCGTGCATCAGATATGCCGTTTGTAGAAAGAATCGTGGCTGCGTCACAGATAGGTGTTGGAAATGCAGGCCAGTGTTTTCAAGGACTACATTTCCTGCACCTATCTGTGATGAGAATCATACTGACGCCTAAGGGTACTTCCATCGTTAACCATGCCTATTGTACCCTTAGATGCCAGTAGGTGCCTCTGTGGTTGCGATTCCGGTGCCATTTACTTTTAAACGATGCAATCGATTATTGTGTCGATTAAAGGCTATTAAATCAATTAAAAATGGCGCCATTAATAATAATAATAATAATAATAACTTTATTCTTGTATACCGCAATACCATGGAAGTTCTATGCGGTTAACAATAGAAGAGACTGTACATTTACAGCGAAGTTACATTTACAGCGTTGTTACATTTACAGCGATGTTACATAAATGGCAGTGAAAATTAACAGCGAAGTTACATACATTTACAGTGAAGTTACATATTACAGCGTTTTTACAATTACAGCGATGTTGCATATATGGCAGTGAAAAGGCATGTGCTAAGAAGAGGCTGTACATTTACAGCGATGTTACAAATTATAACGGTGTTACATTTACAACGTTGTTGAATATAAGGCCGTGAAAAGGCATATGCTATGGAGGCCTGAGGGGCCTTTAGATCAAAACTGAGATTGGGTAAGAGGGTCATATCGAGGAAGGGAGGGAGCAGGGAAGGAGGGAAGGCAGAGTTAGCGGAATTTGTCGAAGAGGAAGGTTTTTAGTGACTTCCTGAACAGGTGATAAGGCGGGGAGTTGGAGATGAGGTCAGTTAGGCAATTGTTCCATTTGCCCGCTTGGAATGCTAGGGTTCTATCAATGAATCTCTTATAGAGGCAGCCTTTTAGGGAGGGAAAGGTGAATAAATGAGTGTTTCGTGTGCGAGAGGGGCCTGCTATTTCAAGATGCTCAGACAGGTAGATTGGGGAGGAGCCAGTTAGGGTTTTGAAACAAAGGCAGGCGAACTTAAAGATGATCCTTGCCTCAACTGGGAGCCAGTGGAGTTTGGTGTAGTAGGGGCTGACATGGTCATATTTTTTGAGATCGTAAATGAGGCGGACGGCTGCATTTTGGACTATTCTTAGACGTTTGATGGTGTTTTTATAGGTTCCGAGGTAAATAATGTTGCAGTAGTCTAATATGCTTAGCACCAGAGATTGAACGAGTAGTCGGAAGGCTTGGTGGTCGAAGTAACGTTTGATGGTGCGCAGTTTCCAGAGGGTGCAGAAACATTTTTTCACCTGGGCACTGGTATGGTCATCGAAGGTTAGAGTGCGGTCCAGGATGACTCCAAGGATTTTTATGGTGGGTAGGATAGGGTAATCTAGTCCATTCAGTTTGAGGGAGGTGCCTAACGAGCGGCACCCTTTATAGCAGGGGTGCCCACACTTTTAGGGCTTGCGAGCTACTTTTAAAATGACCAAGTCAAAATGATCTACCAACAATAAAATAAAAAAAAAAACACAATGCACACTGTATGCATAGAAAATGTTAATTATCATTCCTATTCCAGGGTTTTTCAAAGAGGTCAAAGCAGATGACTCTATGCACTATCACCTCAGTAACAACCATACAAAAATAGACAAATATACCCCCCTCCCTTTTTACTAAACCACAAAAGCAGTTTTTAGAGCGCAGGGAGCTGCGCTGAATGCCCAGCGCTGCTCTCGACGCTCATAGGCTCCCTGCGCTAAAAAAAACTCTATTGCGGTTAAGTAAAAGGGGACCTTAGTGTAAAATATAGACAGCAGATATAAATTCAGACACATTTTGATCACTAAATTTAAAATAAAATCATTTTTCCTACCTTGTCTGGTGATTTCATGAGTCTCTGGTTGCACTTTCTTCTTCTGACTGTGCATCCAATCTTTCTTCCCTTCTTTTAGCCTGTATGCTTCCTCTCCTCCAGACCTCGTTCCCTCCCCCAACTTTTCCTTCCTCTCTCCCTGCCCTTTCTTTCTCTCTGCCTTCCTTTCTTTTTTTTCTGTTTCTCTTCTTTCCTTCTGTCTCCCTGCCTGCCCTTTTTCTTTCTTTCTCCCTGCCCTCCCCCAAGCCACTGCCACTGGGGACCAGGACCCAAACCGCCACCAATAACAGGTCCCAAACTGCCACCAATAACAGGCCCGAAAGCCGACGCCGCTCCAACCTCTCCCTGCTTCGGCCGACCAGCATCGCGATCGAGCTGTTGGGGGAAATGCTGCCGGGTCCTGCTTTCGCGGAAACAGAAAGTAAGCAGGACCCGGCAGCAAGAAGAGGAAATGCTTCACTAATCTGTCTCCCGCCTTAGCCCATAGCGAACGCTTGCTTCAGGGCTCTCAACATGTGCGTGCCAGCTTCCCTTCTCCCCTCCCCCCCCGGACATAACTTCCGGTTTCGGAGGGAAGAGAAGGGAAGCCGGCACGCACACGTTAGAGCCACAGAGCATAAGTTCGCTACGGGCTGAAATCTCCAAGCCGGATTTTTTTTAATGTTCAGCAGTGGCGGCAGCAGCAGATGACAGCTGGGCGGACCGCCCAGCTAAAAGGCCGTAGAGAGAACACTGGAGAGGAAGGCTGATCGGCCCGGTAGATCAGGACGGCAACACGAGTCTATCACGGAGCCTGGGATGGGCTCTGCGATCGACTCGAGTTGCCTTCCTGAGCTACTGGTCGATCGCGATCGACGTGTTGGGCACCCCTGCTTTATAGAATTTGGGCCTTAACTTGTGTTGCATTTTGCGGTTGGCGTTACACCCTTCACAAGTTAATTGGAAAAAAAAACGATACCAGGAAAATCTTTGCCCTGCTTAATGCTTCAGTCTCGGAAGAATAGTTTTATTTAAAGGATTTCTTGCGTATATGCTAGTATATGATTTACTGTAGCATACTTTTATATAAAATTATCACTACCTCTTTGTTCAAAGTATATACTATGACAGGTAGGTACAGACATGTAGGTGTCATTGGGGAGGAATTTGGGCAGAGCTCAGGTACAGTAACAAAGTGCACACATATGAGGCAGGTGGGATTATATGGAAACAAACAGGAGAGCCTGCCTTCACACTAGTGAACAGCAAACACTACAACAATTGGTCACCTTTGTTGCTGTGTTTGCAGGTGAGATTATACACAGCTGCACTGCAGCATTGATTTTGGCAGCTTGTGTGCTGATATTTTATGAATACATATGAGCACTAATGTGTCTTTTTTAAAAATAAACTTAAAATAAGTGCCCACCAGGCCTCCCAACTTAAGCGACCTGTTATAAAACGACCTTCCACTTGTATAAAAACCTCTATTCAAGTAAAAGTACAGTGATTCTCAAACCTAGGCTGAACTCTTATCAACCCCAATAAGGAGCGAAGACATGTCCCATAATTCCAGCTTTAAATGTAATGTATGTACTACACCTAATCATACCTCTCATTGATATGACTGACTGATCTTCTTCCTGCCCTTTGGGGTTGTCGGTATTTCTCGTGACAGATGACTGCGGGTCGCTGTCACACACTTCTGTCCCCTGTCACTGAAGAGTCTGGGGAGGAAGGGACCAACAGTGAGATTTCTTCTCCACCTGCCTGTCGCTCTCCTTCACCTGTGGCTAACACAGATGCTTCTGCTAATCAGGTACCTTCAACTTGCCATCCATTCAACTGCCTAGTCTGAAGAGATGCCCTGCTGAGTTCTCTGTACTTCAAGATTAAACACTTATCTATAGGGGGCATTGGAGGGTGTTACCTTGAAATTCTAAGTTGTCAGATTAATATATTCTCCCATGATTCACATTTTTTGACCAATAACAAAAATACTAAGCTAAATCAGGTATCCACAGCTGACTGTATAAAAATTGTCAATTGAGAGCATACCAAGAATATATTTTAACATAACTACCCCTCCCCCCCCAAAAAAAAAAAAAAAAAAAACAAACAAACAATAAAGCAAGTTTTAAAATTTTCATTTTGGGAGCTATACTGCCCATTCCATGTATAATATACAGCAAAGTTGCAAGCACAGCTGGAGTTGGCAATTTAGGAGAAGGGCACAAGCAGCCTGATCAACAGAGTTCTTGAAGAGTGTAGGAAGTGATGAGAGAGAATGAGAAGTTGCACAATGAATGCATACTGTACATGGATGAATAAAGATGCCTCAAGTATTTGTGGAAATAGATGGAGAACTAATTCAGTCACTTAAGAAGAGGGTCTGTTTAACTGTAGGAACATTTGAGAGAGAAAAAAAAAAAATAAGTCTAAGCTGAACTCTGACTGTAGTGGTGGTGGATGGTTCATTGAGAGTGAAAAAAAAAACTTCCTCCTATTGGTTTTAAAAGTTATAGGGAAATACATTTAAAACCAATAGGAGAAAAAAAAATCACTCAGAGAATAGTTAAGCTCTGGAAAACATTGCCAGAGATTGTGGTAAGAGTGGATAGCGTAGCTGGTTTTAAGAAAGGCGTGGACAATTTCCTGGAGGAAAAGTCCATAGTCTCTTATTGAGAAAGACATGGGGGAAGCCACTGCTTGCCCTGGATCAGTAGCATGGAATGTTGCTACTCTTTGGGTTTTGGCCAGGTACTAGTGACCTAGATTGGTCACCGTGAGAACAGGCTACTGGGCTTGATGGACCATTGGTCTGACCCAGTAAGTTCTTATGAGAGAGACGTTAAAAACAGGTTGTAGAATTTTAAGGGAGAGATAGAATGAGAATAACAAGAATCTTGGAGAGTGTATGTTCAGACAGGAAGGGGCGTATTTTGATGATATTTAAGGGGTAGAAATGGCAGGTTATAGGAATCAGTGATACCCCCCCAAAATTGCAGGCTGAGGTGAGAGACAGAAAAGACAAGAATTTTTAACTTGGACATGTTTAAGTTGGGACATCCAGGGAGCAATATCAGACAAACAACCACATTCTTGTGTGCAGAGAGGTAGATCTGGGAGTCATCTTAAAAGTGGTTACTGAAAGGTGTGGGAAGAAATCAGCACAGAAATGAAACATGTTTAGAGGGTGAAAAGATCTGGGATAGTGGTGGAAGTGAATCTACCCAAGAAATTGTCATGAGAGAGGTAAAAAGTAAACAAAGATGCATTGGGGTATCAAAACCGAAGTGAGGACAGATGTGTCAGGGAACTATAGCAAGGACTGTCTCAGTGACATGTAGAAAACAAATCAATATTGGAAGGGATCAAGAATGTTTCTCTTGAGTAGTTTGGATGTGAAAGGGATCAATAGCCAAAACAGGTAAGTAGTGTGATCAAAGCATGTTTGAACACAGTGGGAACAGCTGCAGTGAAAAGTGATAAACTAAGGATATGGCAGATGGAGGGGATTCTTGTCCAGTTCCTTGCCAGAATTAGATGCAAAAGGAGAGATGCGGATATGTCAGAGAATAAAAAGATGGGAGCAGGAGATGAATTGAAGAGTGTTCATGGGTAGGAATGAAATCAGAGAAACAAGATAGGAATAAGTGGGAGGAAAAAAGGATTATTGCCTCCTCTCTGATTTGTGGGGAGGGAAAAATAAAAATCGCCAGGAAAGATAAAATAAATGAATTGGGGGAAGCAGAAGCGGCATGACAGAGGACTCAAAATTAATCTTGTGAAACTCTTTGAAGTCAGACAGTTTGAGAAGGGTGTGACATGGAAGGCAGCGTGGAAGGTGGCTACAGCTTGAGAAGGGATGAAAATGGAAAAAAGATGAGCATGACTTTGAAATGTGTGGGAATTAAAATTTTAGCCAAATAAACTCTACTATGGGCAAGTTATACATATGAACAAACAAAACAAATCTGCAGTATGGGTGCAAGGACACAATAAGCAAACTCTGGAAGCAAGCTAGGACTTGGGCTTGGCATGTTTTATGGGGCAGGATAGGAAAAAGAAGGGGATTTATAAAGCAGTGTTTTTAAGTATGTCATACAATGAGCAGCTGAAAGAAGTATGCAGATGTACTCAAATCTTTCCAGTACCTAGACCATTACTGTAGTGAACTATGTGGGGTGTCAGAAGCCCAAGGTCTGATGGGGAATTTTGTACTTATTGCAAACATCTTGATTGAGTTCAATATGCCATAGTCAACCTCCCACGCAGCCTGCACCAACTCCTATGTACTTCCAATTGAGGAAGGTGCTAAAAACACATCTGTTCTCTTCACTGTACTAACCTATTCTCCTGCAATTAGTTGTAAGACATCTACGCCTCTGTATCATTCTAATATTGTATAAGCCGCAATGATGCCTAGCTGACACTTGCGGATTATGAGAATCGGTATGGTATGGTACCTGATTCTTAATTTGAGGGGGAGAAGGAGAGAACATAAGAACATAAACATAAGAACATAAGAACTGCCATCTCCGGATCAGACCTTCGGTCCATCAAGTCCGGCGATCCGCACACGCGGAGGCCCCGCCAGGTGTACACCTGGCGTAATTTATAGTCCACCATATCTTTATATGCCTCTCTTAAGGAGATATGCATCTAGTTTGCTCTTGAAGCCTAGGACGGTCGATTCCGCAATAATCTCCTCTGGGAGGGCATTCCAGGTGTCAACCACTCTCTGAGTGAAGCAGAACTTCCTGACATTAGTCCTGAACTTGTCCCCCCTTAGCTTCATTTCATGTCCTCTTGTCCGTGTCAAATTGGACAATGTAAATAATCTTCTCTGCTCTATTTTGTCGATTCCTTTCAGTATTTTGAAGGTCTCGATCATATCCCCACGCATTCTCCTTTTCTCAAGGGAGAACAATCCTAGTGTTATAAGTCTATCCTCATATTCCAGTCTCTCCATACCCTTCACCAGTTTTGTTGCTCGTCTCTGCACCCTCTCCAGCAGTTTTATATCCTTCTTTAGGTAGGGAGACCAATGTTGGACGCAGTATTCCAAGTGTGGTCTGACCATTGCCCTATAAAGCGGCATTATAACTTTCTCCGATCTACTCGAGATTCCTTTCTTTATCATGCCCAACATTCTATTTGCCTTCTTTGCCGCTGCCGCGCATTGTGCCGACGGCTTCAGGGTCCTATCTATCAGTACACCCAGGTCCCTTTCTTGTTCACTCTTCCCCAGAGTTGCACCTGACATTGTATACTCGTACTCCTTATTTTTATTGCCTAAATGCATTACCTTGCATTTCTCCACATTGAACTTCATCTGCCATTTCTCCGCCCATGTTTCTAACCGACACAAGTCGCTCTGGAGTTTCTCTCTATCCTCCTGCGATCTGATTGCCCGGCATAGTTTTGTATCGTCTGCAAACTTGATGATCTCACTGGATGTTCCTTCCTCCAGGTCATTGATATAAATATTAAAAAGGATCGGCCCAAGTACCGAGCCCTGGGGTACACCACTAGTCACTTTCTCCCAGTCGGAGAACTTCCCATTTATGCCCACTCTCTGCTTTCGGTTTTCCAGCCATTTGCCTATCCATCTTTGTATATCTCCCTCTATGCCATGGCTTTGTAGTTTCCTGAGAAGTCTTTCGTGTGGAACTTTGTCGAACGCTTTCTGGAAGTCCAAGTATATTATGTCCACAGGCTTCCCACTATCAATTTGCTCGTTTACCGTCTCAAAAAATTGGAGTAAATTCGTCAAACATGATTTCCCTTTCCTGAATCCATGTTGACTGGGTTTCATCAAGTCGTGTGCGTCCAAGTGCCGGACTATGCTATCCTTGATCAGTGCTTCAACCATCTTGCCGGGGACCGACGTAAGACTCACAGGCCTATAGTTGCCCGGTTCCCCTCTCGATCCTTTTTTGAAAATTGGCGTGACGTTCGCTATCCTCCAGTCGTCCGGTATCTGTCCAGTTCTGATTGTCAGGTTTGCAAGTTTGTGCAATAACTCTCCGATTTCAACCTTCAATTCCTTTAAGACTCTCGGGTGAATTCCATCCGGTCCAGGGGATTTGTCACTTTTAAGTTTGTCGATCTGATAGTATATCTGGTCTAAGTCCACTTCAACTGTGGTGAGGCTGTCCTCTATTTCTCCTGGAAACACTTTCTCTGCTTCAGGTATTGTTGAGGTGTCTTCCTTCGTAAAGACAGACGCAAAGAAGGAATTTAGTTTGTCTGCGATTTGTTTATCTTCCTTGATGTACCCTTTTCTTCCCTGGTCGTCCAGGGGTCCCACTGCCTCTTTTGCAGGTTTTTTTCCCTTTCACACTCTATTCAAGCTATTGCCTCAGTAGATCGGTACCCGCAGAAGTCCACAGCAGAGGCATCTGAAAGAAATCTGCAGGTGAGCTGTAATCGCCTTAGTCCCCATGTTCCAGCATCCAAAACAAATATTTAGTTAAGAACACGTAGATGACTAGAGAAAACAGTATGAAGGAGAACACCTTAATGTTATACGGCAGTGAACAGATCGGAGAAGGTTATAATGCCACTGTACCGGGCCATGGTGCGCCCTCACCTGGAATACTGCATCCAGCACTGTACATGAAGAAGGACATGGTACTACTCGAAAGGATCCAGAGAAGAGCGACTAAAATGGTTAAGGGGCTGGAGGAGTTGCTGTACAGCGAAAGATTAGAGAAACTGGGCCTCTTCTCCCTTGAAAAGAGGAGACTGAGAGGGGACATGATCGAAACATTCAAGGTACTGAAGGGAATAGACTTAGCAGATAAAGACAGGTTGTTCACCCTCTCCAAGGTAGGAGGAACGAGAGGGCACTCTCTAAAGTTAAAAGGGGATAGATTCCGTACAAACGTAAGGAAGTTCTTCTTCACCCAGAGAGTGGTAGAAAACTGAAACGTTCTTCCGGAGGCTGTTATAGGGGAAAACACCCTCCAGGGATTCAAGACAAAGTTAGACAAGTTCCTGCTGAACCAGAACGTATGCAGGTAGGGCTAGTCTCAGTTAGGGCACTGGTCTTTGACCAAGGGCCTCCGTGGGAGCGGACTGCTGGGCACTATGGACCACTGGTCTGACCCAGCAGCAGCAATTCTTATGTTCTAACAGTGAAGGGCTATAGTACATAAGAATTCTTACCTCAGTATGACAACGTCTAAATCAGGGCTGGACAAACAAGGGTCACGCTGTAGGCTATAACTGAGGAGAAGGGCAGACAGGGGTCTGAGAACCCCTGGGAAAAGCTCTGAAGTATTGGGGAAGAGGAGGAGGGTGAGGCAGGGGTCCAAAACAGCAGAAGAGTGGGGAGTCTCTTTTCAGTTCAAGACGGTATACAGTAAAGTAGAAATACAGTGTGGATACAAGTGAATAGAGTGTGGAGATTACGGCTTTCATGCTCCCTTACTCTGATGTTTGTCTTCTTGAATGCTTTACCTGTAGGAGGCATCCCCCAGCCTTTCCACGCAGCTTGATAGCACTGAAGTTATCAGGTGGTTCTAGCTCACTGGTAACAATTTATGCTAGTCCTAGTTTAATCCCTAAGGAAGGCACTGCAAATAAAACTAGAACTGGCAGAGCCTGTTCCCGATGACCTGAGACATCTAATCACTCAGCCAGAACTGCCACTTGCTCCAGAGGCCTGTGCCCCTCCCCCGATGTTTTCACCAATTGCCTTGCACTTTTGTTTTATAAAACTAATAAAACATTTTCGGAGATTTTAATATTATGACTAAAGCTGTTTTCTCCGATTTGGCATGGCTGTGCAATTTTTTGCTGGTTAAAAACGCAGCATAGCCTACTTCTAAAAAGGTGGGCATATTTTTCATTTTTAATGTTGATAAAGGTCATCTTTGTATTCAGTTGATCATATGTACTGTATCGTCTGATGTTCCTTCTTTATATACAGTTACACACAGATATGTATTTTTACAAATATATAGTTTGGCTTTCATATAGTACAGAGAACTCGGCACTGCATCTCCACACCAGTAAAGATTCATGTTACCATTGTTGTGAACATTGCATTTGTATGTTTATATGTGCATGTTTATACATTTTATTTGTGTCACATACCTATAGCATTGCCATGCATTACCATAAAATCATTATTGACCTTTTATAATTCATCTGTGAATTCCCCAAGGGCAACTCTGTATTCCACAATGTCCTTACTGGAAATTCTAATGGGCCTTTTCCGCTGTACATTTCATCTATGTGTTTTCACACGTAAATTTCTCAATTTCCATGGGGCCATTTATTTCATGCAACATATGTGCAGGCATTGCTGAGGGTAGAGAATGGGCTGAACAGGGGCTGGATCAACTCTTACATTATAAAATAAATGCATATTTACCAATTCCTACTCACACATACATGCACAAAGTTACTCCTGCTTTGGAGCAGGCCTACCCTGCGGGAACCAATCCACTTATAGCCTAAGTGGTTTACATTCAGGTACTCAAGCATTTTTCCCTATCTGTCCCAGTGGACTCACACTCTACCTAATGTACCTGGGGCAAAGGGGGATTAAGTGATTTGCCCAGGGTCACAAAGAGCGGCGTGGGGTTTGAACCCACATCCTCACTGTGGAAAGGAACATAAGTACATACGTTGCTTTTAAAAATCAGGCATAACATATGCACTTACCTTTACAGTGTAAGTGACCTCTTATAAAATTGTCCTTCAAATACAGAGGCACAGTTTTCTCTACTGAACTCCCCCATTGCCCAGATCAATACAGCCACATTGTGAAAAATATATGTACTTAATAGTTCCCTGAACAAAGGCAGACTTGCTTTGGAGCAGGATTAACGTGTATGCTAGTAACAATCTGTTAATATGCATATAATTTTAAAATATACATGTAAGTGATTTTCCTGCCTTGTAATCCGAGGCTTAGTTTTCTCTCTTTACCTTCTCTAATCCACAGAATGTCTACATTCACTGTGGATTATAATGGCTATATTATGTACATATCCAGCCATGCGTTAATCACTCATGGAGCAGTGTATCCAATAGCACCACAGTCTCATGCATACCATGAAATAATAAACCTTACTCAAGTCAGGGTATGTGAAGTATGATCTCAGTCTCTCTCAACAAGTCACTTTCCTCCCGTTTTACAAAAGCGTGAGAGGTTTCTAGCGCCAG